>NC_037090.1:33027500-33635000 GCF_002994745.2 Rosa chinensis
GAGAGCAAAACCCGAATAGTGTTCATCTTGGCAACAGGAGCAAACGTTTCATCGTAGTCTATACCATACGTCTGAGTAAACCCTTTTGCTACAAGGCGTGCTTTGTACCGATTCACTGATCCATCTGCATTATGCTTCACGATAAACACCCAACGACAACCTACAGCCTTCTTGCCTTGTGGTGGAGGCACAAGTTGCCAAGTATTGCTCTTCTGCAACGCCTCTATCTCTTCCTTCATTGCCTTCCTCCACTTTGGATCCCCCAATGCATCCTGCACTTTGTTAGGTACTGATACAGCATATATTTGATTCACAAAAGATTCATATGACTTAGACAACCTCCTAGTGGACATATAATTGGCTACTGGGTATTTTGATTTGGCAGTAAGAGTAGGTTCATATCTTTTGGCTGATTGACCCCGAGTGGTCCTATTTGGTAACACATATTGCCCAACATTAGACTCATTACTACTAGTACTAATGGGTGGACATACCTCAAATGAGTGATCTTCAGTACCAGGAAGCTGTGGGTCAGGGGTAGAAGCAATGGTAGGAGGGACAGTTGTGTCTTCAACATCATTTTCGGCCATAGAAACTGGTGCTTGGATGTTTGGAGCTTCTACTTTTGGAGGCAGGGAGCTAATGGTCTCAACTGGATCCGTCAAAATACCACCCGCTTCTTCTCCTCCTTCTAATTCCTCCCCCTCTCCATGATACAACTCTTCAAAAAATGAATTCTCCCCCTGAAGAACTGTATCTGAGGAGGTAAAATAACTCATGTCCTCAAAGAAAGTAACATCCATAGTGACATTGTACTTCCTGGTAGGAGGATGAAAGCACTTGTACCCTTTCTGATACCCTCCGTAGCCAACAAACACACACTTAAGTGCCCGGGCATCTAATTTAGACATCTGGTTCTTAGGAACATGGACAAAAGCAACATAACCAAAGACACGAGCTGGAAGATTATGAAATGAAGGTAAGGAGACATGAGATGCAAGAACCGCAAATGGAATTTTTCCCTGAAGGACACTAGAGGGAAGATGATTGATAAGATGGGATGAAGCACATACAGCATCGCCCCAAAGAAACTTAGGCATATGGGCACTAAAGAGAAGGGCACGAGCCATATCAAGTAAATGACGGTTTTTCCTTTCAGACACTCCATTTTGTTCAGGTTTTTGTGGACATGTGGTTTGGTGAACAATCCCATGGGTGTTAAAAACTCTTGGAAAACATGATTAACATATTTCCCCCCCATTGTCAGAACGAAGGACTTTAATGGTGCTATGGTACTATGTTTGAACAAGAGTACGAAAAGTTTGGAAAGCTGGAAAGACTTCATCTTTGGTTTTAAGAAGGGCAACCCATGACAATCTCGTAAAATCATCAATAAACAACACAAAATATCTCATACCCGATACAGTGGGCTCTCTAGAAGGTCCCCAAGCATCAGAATGAATCAACTCAAAAGGAATAACACTTTTATTAGACACTCTAGGAGAATGATTAGCACGATGACTCTTGGCCAAAACACATGTTTCACAACGTAAAGCAGACTCATTCACACCAATAAACAGAGTAGGCATGGTTTTTTTCATAAGACTAAATGAAGGATGCCCTAAACGGCGATGCCACAACCAAATTTCACTTATCTTATCAGAATTCGAAGTCAAAGCGACTCGAGACTGTGCTCCTGGTTTCTCTCCTGCATATGTCTGATCCAGATGGAACAACCTGCCCCTCAGATACCCCCAACCAACTATCTCCCTAGTGAGAAGATCCTGAAAAATCACATACATAGGATAAAAGGTTACGGAGCATTTAGACTCAGTATTCAACTGTGGAACAGATATCAAGTGATGAGACAAGTCAGGTACATATAACACATTATGAAGCTCTAAAGTGGGAGTAATACGCACTGACCCTGACCCTAACAAGCCTCACCATTAGCATTGGTGACATAGGACAATGGTGGGGAAGACAAGTCAGTAAAATGCGATTTATCATAAGTCATATGATCAGAGGCACCAGAATCAATAATCCATGTATCAGAACCGACAAAGTTAGAAACCTTTAAAGCCATACCAATCTTACCATAACCAGCTATAGAGGCCGTAGGAGCAGCCCTACCTGCAGTATGATGATCATGTCCTGCTACACCATAGAAGTCGGGTTCTTGAATTAACTGAACCGCAACTGCCTTTGCCTTAGGACGATAACCTTTCTTTTTGGGGTACCTATTTAGCTTCCAACAAGTCTCCCGAACATGTCCAAGGTCATTGCAATAAGAGCATTGAGGACGAGAGCGGTTGGTGAAGCCTGGTAGAGGACATGGCTGATACAGGGGGAGTGAACTCTGCTGCTGAAGGAAAGGTGCAAGCAACTTGGCCTTTGTACCATTGAGCTCTGTATCTCCAAAAGAACCTCCATCTGAACTTTGCACAGACACCTCAACCTTCTGGACATCATCGACCTTGGAACCTTGGAACTCTGACCTTTACTGTCATCACCACCCATTGCAAAAATACAATAGAGAAAAAACACACAAATCTCAGGGTACGCAGCGGAAATAAGAAGAACAGGCGACTCCAATTTTTTTTTTTGGAACCTGTTAGAGTTAACTAGGCGGGTTGACTGCTGACCGAGTTGACTCACTGACCGAGTTGTAGCGAGTTGACTCACTGACTGAGTTCAATCTCTGGTCGGGAACTTATACCTGAGAATTGAAGGTATGATTTGTGTTCTCCCTAACAGAGAGAAATTTATGGCCTGAAGATGGAGAATGATACTGAGATCGACGAGTTCGGGCTGAAGAAGGACCGAATGGATTGAGTCGATCTTTGGGTGGGTGCCCAAAGTAATTTGCTGGGTCTTGTGAAGAGGAAACGAAGGCGATCTGGTCTGGGCGGAGAATTGACGTCAGCGACGGGGCTGCTGAAGTCGTGGGTCGAGTCTGCTTTTGACGGGTCTAATGCGAAACCGATCTGAGGATATCTGAGCTGCTGAAAAAACCAACCCGATCTGAGGATGTTGTCACCAAACGAAGCAGGGATGGCGCGATGGGACTGCTGAAGAAACCGATCTGGGAGTCGGCTGAAGTGAAGAAGCCGGTCTGGGCCGACGTCGGTCTGGGCTGCCTGACGTTGAAGAAGGTGGCTGACTGATAACATCGAAGTCCAAGAAGAAGATGGTCAGATCGTTCTTGGATGGACGTAACGCCGTTAAAAGAACAATAACCCTAACAATGAGGTTTTTTTGAAATAATTCAGAAAAATAAAAGTAGAAACTAAGAGAAAAAGTCCTCTCGGATCTTTGCTCTGATACGAAGTCTAATAAGACACGATTGAGAGAATGAACTTTTCTGATATTTAATTACACCCATTATGTGGTGTATATAAACAGATTACAATCGTACTACAACTATTGTGTACTACTGTACTACACAACATATACAAGGTAAGTAGTTACAACAATATATCCCCTTGTTAGTCTATTCCTAATAGGGAACTATGACTCACACTAACAGCTAGAGCAATACATTACATACATTTCCACTACCTTGAATATAGAGGACAAATAAGAAAACTTGGTGTGTGTGTGTGTGTGTGTATCTAGTACCACTCATTAACGAACATCCATGCTCACTTATTAAAAAGCAAACCTATAAACTATGAAAATAGAACATAGAAAATAGGTAGAGTCCCAAAAAATAAAGAAAAACTCTAAATTTTCTCCTTGCCCTTGATATTAGGGCTAGGAGGCTTTGTCAAGAAAGCGATGCAAGCTTCCTGACTAGCAACAATCATCTTCGGCTTCGGTGGATTTTTGTTCTTTGACCCAAAAGGTCTACCTCTGTTCTTCTTAGTTTCCATACCACCCACCAATTCAAACTTAGGTACAAGGATGCTACCTAGAGCTTTAAGTAGTCCTAGCGACCGTGCGTCGAATTTGGAAAAAAATTCCGGCATTTTGAGCTTCTTTGTGGGAGCATCAGTGCTCATTAAGTGAGTAAAAAGATCAAGCAAGAGTACCTTCAGTTTTTTTGGGGATTGATATTCATAAGGCTACCTTTCTCTTTTGGATGGAACAACAACTTCAACTGGGACCAGAGCCAAAGTGGTATTGTCCTCTTCTCTATTGGAGGATGAACTGACATCCGTGCCACGTAAAACTACCGGTTTACGGCTTCCTTGCTCCTTAGGGTGGAAAAGAGAGCATGCTACCGAAGGTAGGATTGGAGCCTGGAGTCCCTGAAACTTGAACATGCCATTCTCAAAATGGCTTTGTACGAAACTAAGTGATGGACTCGTGATTTCTAGCCTCCTATGAACCAGAACAGATTCCATTCTTGGTACCGCCCTACCATCTACTACAGGACAAACATCATTCTCATGATAAATCAGATCACAATAGTCGTTGCACTCAAATATTGTGGTTGTAGTTAGATTTGACTAGTTATGCAAACCAACTTACATGTAAACAACCAATTTAACAGTGATAGGCAAGGCTTTGAACCATTCAAGGGGGGGAGGGAGAGGGAGTCTACTTCTAGAGGAATCAATTAGCAAAGAAGACCTTTGATGGCAAGATGATGAAAACTCTAGGCCCCCGTTGGCTTCACTTTGCACCATCGTTGACCTCCATCTTCCATGGCATCAGATAGCCCTAAAACTCCGAAAACCAACTATGCTGCAGCTCTGAATGTAGACTCCCCAATCTATTTTTTCCATTGTTGATCTGCCCTCTCCCGTTCTGGAGGACGGTTTGATTTCAGTCCACGTCTATTAGGAGCCCTTTCTTTGTGGTCTTAATAGATGCAAAACCAACTTGATTGGTCAAGTCAATTCTCCAACTAAGACCTCAGACCTTGTTCAACAACTAAAACACTCAAGTCCCGTTTGGAACCATGGACTGTGGCGCCTATTGGCAGGGGCTTCTTCATGCTTCAATTCAATACTTTGGCAGATATGTAGCGTGTCTAGTCATTAGGGATGGTGCGACTTAACTCCGACATGCTCCATTTGATTAAATGGTCACCTGATTTCTCGTCATCTACCTACAAGAACACTTTTGCGTAAGTATGGGTACGCTTTTGGGATTTAGGTTTTGCTTACTAGGATCAGCAAACCCTCTTTGAAATCGCATCTGGTATTGATATGACTCTTAAGCTTGATCCCCGCACTAAGAACCGTGCTATAGGATTGTTTGCCAAAATTTTAATGAGCGTCGACTTCTGACAACCCCTTCATGACAAGCTCAGAGTAACTAGGGCATCTGGGGACGTCATAGTGATTGGGATTGAATATGAATCGGAGCCAGATATCTGCTACAATTGTGGGATTGTTGGCCATGTCGCTGCCAATTGTCATTATGAGACCTTGGAGAAACCTATTGTTGCCGTCTCAAATTACCGTGGCATGCCAGTTGAACGATCTGGACAGAAATGAAAAAAGAAAAATAGGTCGCCCAAATATGTGCGTAGTTCAAAACTAGGTCCAATTTCTCCACTGGAAACGAACATGGAAGCTACTCCAATTGTTGAGGTTGAGATCGAAGTGGCTAGAGTGTCTACTGTGTTGGGGGAATTAGACATTGTCAAGCCAACTCCAGCCACAGAAGTGCAGGTGAAGGCTTCTCTTTTGATCCTTACGTAAACTGTAGACTCCAGTGATAGCGTACATCCAGGCTTCTAGAGGTTGGTCATTAAGACTGAAGCCCAATCTTCAAGCTCCGCATCAACTCCAGTGTTGTCAGCAGTAGCTCGTTCTATTGTGGTAGTTAATCAAACCTCAGAAGATTGCCAGTTGAACAATACTACTAAGGTGTTACAGGAAGGTGAATTCACAACAGTCCTATCTAAGAAATCAAAGAAATTGCTAAAGTAGAATCAAAAGACAAAGAAGAAATTCATCACCCTCAAACCTTTTGGACGGGCTCTCGTCACCAAGGGAGCTGGTCTCAAGTCTTTTCAATGAAATTCCTCTACTAGAATGCCAGTGGCATCGCAAGTGATAACACGCAATGAGCTTTACGTAAAATGGTTCGTGCTCACAAACCGGTAATTGTTTGTCTTTCTGAGCCTTTTGTATTACTTCAGTCAATTTCTGTTTTTTTTTAGATCTATGGGACCTGTTCCCGTGGCTACTAATGATCGGCGAATACAAAACCCCAATTTATGGTTTCTATGTCACAGGGATATTGTCCTTGTAATTATCTCTTCTACTGCTCAATAGGACAACAGATCACAGTTTATGTTGCTCTTGATGGTATTCAATGCATGTATTGACAATAGTTTATGCCAAAACAACTATTGTTGGTCGTAGATAACTTTGGCAAGATCTCACCGATATTCACTCTAACTTTGTGGTGGGTCCATGAAGTCTTTGGCGATTTTAATTGTGTTATGGGAGCTCATGAAAAAAGAGGTGGGGACCCACCTAGTGCTACCTCTTGCATTGATTTTCAGTAGATGTGTTCTGCATGCCATCTTATTGATGTGCATACAAGAGGTCTATCTTACACTTGGACAAACCGGAGAACATATGAAAGGTTTGATAGGGCACTTTGTAACAGGGGTTGGATGGATGGATGGAGTATTTTTGATTGTTGTACTTTAACTAAAGTGACTTCTGATCATTGTCCTTTATTATTGAGCTGCTCTGGTCTGCCATTTGTTTCTAAACCTCAGTTTAGATTTCAAAATATGTGGCTACAGTACCTTGATTTCCAAAGTATGGTTAGTAACTTCTGGTCTTCTCGCAATTCTACTGGATGTCCAATGTTTGTGCTTTCCTAAAAACTTCGAGCACTGAAATTTATGCTCAAAGATTGGAATGTCAATACCTTAGGGAATGTGCATCAATAGGTAAGTTCCTCCAAAGCTACACTAGATTTGGTTCACATGAAATTTCTAATTTGGGTCCTTCAGAAGATCGGTTACAGAGAGAGACGCTATCTCATGTACATTTTCAGCAAGCTTTGGCAATGCAAGACACTCTTCTTAGAGACAACGCTAGAATCAGATGGTTACGTGAGGGGGATCAGAATACCTCCTTCCTGCATAATATGGTAAAGATTTGAAGGCTCAATAAGTCTTTAGCCTCCTTGCATGCTGCTAGCACAATCTTGCAAACTTATGAGCTAATTGCTAGCCATATCGTTGACTATTTTGAGACGGTTTCACCAAAGATGACAGTCTTCTGGACACTGGCCTTGTAGAAAGAGTAATCCCAAGGTTGGTAACAGCCTCAGAAAATATGGCTTTTACTTCTCTACCTTCTACTGACGAAATATGTGATGCGATCTATCTTTACCATGGATGAGTTTAGTGCACCAAGGCTAGATGGGTACAACGGTTGTTTCTTTAAAAAGTGTTGGAGTGTTGTAGCATCTGATGTAGTTTCTGCAGTCCAAAGCTTTTTCACTACTGGCTTCATTCTTCCGCATTTTAACTCAAATGTGATAATCTTGATACCAAAGAAACCGGAAGCAGATTGTGTCGCGGATTTCAAGCCAATTGCACTTGCCAATTTTTTTTTCAAAATTATTACTAAAATTATTGCCAGGCGTCTTTCTCCTATTGCAGCTAGAATCATCAACCCAAGTCAGAGTGCCTTCATCACAGGGAGGTCTATTGCTGATCCTATTATTCTAACCTCTGAATGCATAAATTTATCAAACAATCATGGCAAAGGAGGTAACATTGCACTTAAATTGGATATCAGAAAAGCCTTTGACACTTTGGATTGGGATTTTTTGGTTAGGGTTCTCAATTCTTGTGGTTTTGACCCTATTTTTATTAATTGAATTCATGGCACTCTGAGATCAGCTTACTTATCAGTGTTGGTGAATGGACAGCAATTTGAGTTTTTCCACTTGTTCTAGGGGTGTGAGACAAGGTGATCCCTTGTCTCCGCTCTTATTCTTTATTGCTAAGGAGGTTCTTTGTCGGGGGTTAAGTAATCCGGTGGACAAGGGAAAAATTGATTGGTTGGCTTGTCCAAGTAAAGTAACTCCTCCCTCTCATTTTCTATTTGCTAATGATGTTATGATTTTCATGCAGGGGAGCTCCCGTGGTATTCGTGCCTTGATGAGTTTTTAGATGAATATGCACTGAATTTTATCCAAGTAATTAATAAAGCAAAGTCTTCTATGTTTATTGGTAAGTATGCACAGCCTAGAGAAGTTATCATACAGCGCCTACTTTGGTTTAAAGAGGGTGCAATGCCCTTCAATTATCTTGGAGTGCTGGTTTTTCAAGGTAGACCTAAAGCAGCTTATTTTACATCTATTGCTGATTAGGTGAGGTGTAAGCTTTCATCTTGGAAAGGCCTACAACTCTCCCAATCAGCATGGTTCAGCTTATCTCTGCTACCATTCAAAGCCTTCTGATCTATAGTTTTCAGGGGTATGAGTGGCCTCATTCCTACGGATGCACTGCTAGACAAAGCAATCTACTCTGGCAGTACGTCTGGAATGCTAACTGCTAAAGAAGCCTACAGTTTTTTGTCTTCGCATGGGGTGACTGTTGATTGAGGACAAAAAATGCTAGGTTTTAAATGGCAGATCTAAGACTGACAGTTTTTTTACAAAAAATTGGAGTACAGCATTGCTCACAGTGCACTTTTTGCTTGGTAAACACTGAAACCCTTACTCATTTAATTTTGGATCGTGCTGTTATCAAAGAGGTTTGGGCTTGGGTGTTCTCTCTTTTTTGTCTCCCTCCTTGGCAAGATCTGGACCTGGAGTTCTTGTTTTCTGCTGATTTACTTCAACACCTTTCCCTGGCTTCGAAGCTATTGTGGAGAATGATTGTGTGCACCTTGCTTGGTTTACTTGGATTGCATGCAACAGCATCAGAAACAATGGTAGTATTTTCAATTTGGGACGTTTTACACAGTGTTTCATTTTTGCTCTAAAGGAAGCTGCTCATCTAGTTTTCAAACCTTATTCAAATTCTACTTCTGCTCTTCCAATTTTTCTTTTGCTGCAAATATCACCACTGAGGTGCAATGTACAGTCTTTCAAACCTGTGACATGGTGGCCTCCACCTAAACTTTGGCTGAAAGTGAATACAAATAGGTCCTTCAGAGATGCTACAACGGCTGGATATGGAGGTATTTTTAGGGATGCAGGTGAAAAATTTGTTGGTGCTTTCTCTGCCAAAGTTGAGGTCCTTAGTGCCATGGATGCTGAGGTACTCGCTATTATTCAAGCCATTCAGGTGGCTTGGCTCAGGCGTTGGACTCACATATGGTTAGAAACAGACTCAATGCTTGTACTACATTATTTCGTGCCCCAGGTCTTATTCCTTGGAGACTTAGAACTCGGTGGCATAATTGTTTGATTCAAGTTAGTCAACTTACTTTTCATTCTCACATATATATAGAGAAGGCAATAGTGTTGTAGATAAGCTGGCAAACTAGGGCGCATCACATGAAGGATCTGTTTGGTAGGCCTCCCTTCCTTCATTCATTAGTACCTAGTTATCAGTTCTCTTAGGCTGCGTTTGGGGGGGCTTTTTAGCTCCCCTGCTTATAAGCAACAGCAAGAGTAGCGTTTGGTAAACCCGCTTCACCCCTATTTCTTCCAGAAGTCAGGGCTTTTAGGCTGAAAAAGCAGAAGTCAGGCATGGCCTCCTTTTAGAAGCAAAAGAAACAGAAGCCGTGTTAGGGTATTAGCCCCAACTTCTGTAAATTTACAAGAGAAGAGTAAAGACGAAAGGAAATGTACAGCTAAAAATGAAAGTTCTATTATCTTCGATGCCTTTTTCTCTACAAAATACCATCTTATATAGCTGGACGTGGACATGTGAAACACATGTCAACAGGACACAAGTGGTAGGTACACCACAAGATTCGACTATGAAGCTTGTACAAACGACATCACGTAAAAATGAAACGCTGCGTTTCGACAATAATACAAATTATAATTAAACTAAAACATGGTAATTCTCGCTCAGCTTTCTTGGTCAATATGGGATTGCTAGTTGACCATCGTAACAATCCACCCTGCTTCAAAATGAACTTGTCCTCAAGTTCTACGAGTTAACTGTGGCAGCTGCAGCTGTCTGATCAGGATCAAAATGTGGAAACCGTAGAGAAATGGTTTCTGCATCTTCCCAAGTTGCTTCATCCGGAAAAGTTCCCACCCATTGGACGAGCCATTGAGTACTTGTAGCTCCCTGCTTCTTAACCATCCGCTTGGCTAGCACAGCTAAGGGATCCCATTTGGGGTTTGAAGGATCACTTATGAAAGGCAGTTGAGGTTCCACGACAACATTGTCACCCAATTTCTTTTTCAGAAGCGAGACATGAAAAACATTATGGATTTTTGTTGTGGGTGGAAGCTGTAACTTATATGCCACCTTTCCAACTCGTTCCAGAGCCTTAAAGGGACCATAATATCTTTGGGACAACTTATGGAATCCACCTTGATGCATAGAGTGCTGCTTATATTGCTGCAGCTTGAGGTAGACAAGGTCTCCAACTGTAAATCCTCTCTCACTATGCTTTTTATCATACAAGCCTTTCATCCGCGATTGAGCCAACTGAAGGTTGCACTTTAGAGTGGCAAGCAAAGTATACCTATCTATGAGTTGTTGATTCACTGCAGCAACAAAAGTTGAACCAGGTAGATATGGAATGATGGAGGGGGGTTCATAGACATATAGTGCCTGAAATAGGGTCATTTGAATGGCTGAGTGGTATGCATAATTGTACCACCATTCTGCCCATGGTAATGCATGAACCCAAGCAGTCGACCTCTCATGAATTACATAGCTCAGATATTGCTCAAGTGTCATGTTCAAATTCTCAGTTGGCCATCAATTTGGGGATGATAAGCTGAAGACTTTTTCAGTTTAGTTCCTTGTAGTTTGAAGAATGACTCCCAAAAAAGACTGAGAAATACAGGATCCCTATCGGAGATTATATGCTCTGGCATACCATGTAACTTGAAAACCTCCTGAACAAACAGTTGAGCTACAGTTGCAGCAGTGTAGGGGTGAGACATAGGAATGAAATGGCCAAATTTAGTTAACCTGTCAATCACAACTAGAATAACTGTTTTGCCTTCAACCTTAGGTAGGCCATCAATGAAATCCATGGAGATTTCAAACCATGCTCTATCCGGAATAGAATTGGGTTGCAGCAGTCCAGGGGGCTTGATAGTTTCATAATGGTTGACTTGGCAAGTGTGACAATTAGCTATGAATTGCTTAATGTCATTGAACATACCCGACCATGCAAATGTCCTATTAATTCTCTTGTAGGTCCTTGCTCTTCCAGCATGTCCTCCAACATATCCTCCATGCAGTTCCTCCATAATTTTCAGTCTCCAATTATCTTTCTTAGGTACAAAGATTCTCTCTTTGTAGAATAACTGTGAGTTGATCACCTTATAATATTATCTGGCACCAGAATCTTGTTGTAAGTCTTGCAACACCTGAGAAGCTTCTACATCCAACAAACAAGCCTGTTTAATCTCGTCAATAAATTGGTGGAAAGGCTGTGATACTCCAGATAAGACACAAAGATCAGCTTTTCTGGATAAAGCGTCTGGTGCTACATTAGATTTCCCAGCTTTGTATTGAATAGAATAGTCATATCCCAACAATTTGATCAACCATTTCTGTTGAGCAGGAGTGGTAATTCTATGCTTTAAGAAATGCTCTATGGTCCTGTGATAAGTAGAGATCTTGAAGTCATGCCTCAATAGGTAAGGTCTCCAGTGTTCCACAGCAAACACCACAGCTAACATTTCTTTGTCATAAACAGAAAGTGTGGAGTGTTTGGGAGCTAGTGCCTTGCTGAGATAAGCAACTGGATGGCCTGCTTGGGATAGGACAGCCCCAATTCCCTTGTCAGAGGCATCACATTCCACAGTGAATTCTTTGCTAAAATCTAGTATTGCTAGTACTGGGGTGGACGTCATAGCTACCTTGAGATCCTCAAAGGCCTTTGCAGACTATTCAGTCCACTTGAAGTTATCTTTCTTGAGCATATCAGTCAATGGTTTAGCTATTACACCAAAATGTCTGACATACTTCCTGTAATAACCTGTCAGTCCTAGGAAACCTCTCAGTCCTTTCAAAGTGTTAGGTCTTTGCCAATTTTTAATGTATTCAATTTTGGCAGGATATATAGCTACTCCCTTTGCACTAATAATGTGACCCAAATATTCCACTTGAGGTACCCCAAAAGAACATTTACTTTCTTTAACCTTCAAAGAGTGTTGTTGCAACCTGTCAAAAACCATTTTCAAATGGTGGAGGTGGTCTTCTAAGGAGGAGTTGTAAATAAGTATGTCATCAAAAAATACCAACACAAACTTTCTCAAGTAATCCCTGAGAACATCATTCATAACTGACTGAAAGGTGGATGGGGCATTTGTTAATCCAAAAGGCATAACCAAGAACTCATAGTGACCTGAATGAGTTCTAAATGCAGTTTTCTCAATGTCTCTTTCCTGCATTCGAATTTGATGGTATCCAGACCTCAAATCTAATTTAGTAAAGATAGTGGAACCATGTACCTCATCAATAAGCTCATCAACTACAGGAACAGGGTATTTATCTTTGATGGTAGCTGAGTTTAAAGACCTGTAGTCAACACACATCCTCCAAGTTTCATCTTTCTTTTTAACCAAAATGACTGGTGATGAGAAAGGGGATACACTTGGTCTAATGACTTCATTATCAAGCATCTCTTGTACAATTTTTTCAATCTCAGCCTTCTAAAAGTAAGGATATCTGTAAGGCCTAACATTGATAGCAGTTGTGTTAGGGAACAATTCAATTCTATGATCTTGTTCTCTTGCAGGTGGCAATGTGGTAGGTGGTTGAAAGACCTCAACATATTGTTGTAATAATTGCAGGATCTCAGGGTGTGTTACTTCTTTTACACCTTGCATCATTATTGGACTGAGTTGCACAAGGAGTGCTTCTTTTTCTTTCTTCAGTAGTCTAGACATAGACTTGTAGCTAACAACAGAAGCTTGAGACTTAGTCTCACCCTGAAGCACATACTTGATGAGGTTAGAATAAAATTGCATCTTCATTGTTTCAAAATTCCAAGTAATATCTCCCAATGTTCTAAGCCAGGCTGCCCCAAGAATCACTTCACAACCTGAAACTGGTAAGACATAAAAATTAGCTGAAAATGAATATTGTTGCACTTGCATTTCAATGCTCACCTGCCCTTTTGTCTTCATTACAGCCCCACTGGCTAGTCTAACCCTCAACGGTTTAATATCCATAACTTGAGTTTTAAGTTTTCTTAGTAATGAAGGATGGATGAAGTTGTGGGAGGCTCCAGTGTCTATTAAAACATGAACTGTTCTTTTGTTAAACAACCCATTCACTTGCATTGTATCTGAATATCTTGTTCCCCCATAACCTGCAATTGAATCTCAGGATCTAGAATGTCTCCATTCTTCTGATCATGTTCCTCAGTGGCTTCAGTGGTTCCAGGAGCTGCCATGTCTAATTCCTCTTGTATGATCTCAATCACCATGAGTTGACCCTTTCTACAATTGTGACCAGGTCTAAACTGTTCATCACAGAAAAAACATTGGTTCTTTGCTTTCCTTTCTTGATACTCAGCTTGTGATAACTTCCTGTTCCCCACAATATGATCAGTATTATTGACAGGCTGTCCCAATGGTGGAGGTTTAGGGTGTGGCACAGCTGCAGGCTTAGCTTGATAACTAGGCCCCGTAAAGGTGGATGGTTTGAAATGTAAACATGTGCCAGCTTAAGGCAATGCTTTTCTCCTTGGATTAAGCCTCATCTGTCCCTTGTGGAGGAGTTCTCTTTCTTCATAGATTCTGGCTAACTCACAAGCCTTATACAGGGTCCTTGGCCTTTGAGCTTTCATATCAGCTCGTATGTCACTCTTTAAACCGCCCAAGAAACAAGAAAGTAGGAATTGTGGGGAGAAACCTGGTGCCCTCCTTGAGAGTTTGGTGAATTGTTCTTTATACTGTTCAACAGTCCCAGTTTGTGACATTCTCGCCAAAGCAGCTTGGTAATCAATTACATTGTGACTACTGAATTCTCTCATCAATAGATCTGCCAAGCCATTCCAAGTAGGTGGGAATTCATGTTTGAACATGAACCACCTGTCAGAGGCCTTATCACATAGGTGAATCGTTGCAATTGCAAGCTTCTTGTCCTCAAGTATCTGATAGAAGGCAAAAAATTGTTCAGCCTTGTTGAGCCACTCCACCGGATCTCCACCACTGAAGGTATTAAACTCTAGCCGCATTTGTTTCATGGTTGGTAGAGTAGGATCATTCGAAGTATGAAAAACAGATGAAACTGGAACATGCTGAAATTGCTGCAATGGCATAGTCTGTTGTGGTAACATATAGGGTTAAGGTGTTGAATATATGGAATAGGCAGGAAGTGACATGTCTATGGAATTGTGGTGATGACTTAAGAAATTGGGCACAGCAAATGGTAGGGTTGGTTGTGGTGGTGGTGAAGCAAAGGATAAAGTGGTATGTGAGTAAGGGCCTGAGTAACTCATCACAAAGGGGTCAGTGGTACTCATGTGAGTGGTAGGGGCATACCCAAAATTTGGTATAAAACCGTGGTGTGGTGATGGAAACGAACCAACAACATAATTGTTCATATTAGGGTGCTGATAAAAATGGTCATGCATAGATCCAGATAAATGCTCCGAGTGTTTAATACTTGCATAACTACCAACAGAGTGATTCAACGGAATTGTCCCTTGAGGTAATGGGGCAGTATACTTAATAGCATCCACATTAGAAACATTCATCATCTCAGATTAAATTTCATTGCTAAATCCTAATAACACTTCTTTAGGTCCCATGGTTAAGGGTTGAGTAGAATTAGGTTTAGAGTTACTACCCCCAACAACACTGTGAGTTGAAGACACAGTGGCCATCGTTGATGTAGCAGATCCCACTGTTGCGATAGTCATCCCAGGTACTCCAGCTGAAATCGACCCAAAACTGAGTGGAGAAGAGATCTCGTGTTGTTTTTGGGTAGCCTGTTGATGTTCCTTCATTTGGTGCAGCTCCGCGAGTAATTCAGCATGAATAGCAGCAAGAGAATTCTGTAGATCACTAAACTTAGCTGTGGTCTCATCTTTGTGGATTTGGAGGTCAAATTCCACATGAGACAGCTCGCCGGAGGAGTAAGGAGGTAAGCTGAACCCGCCAGCCCCTTTGAGCTTCACCATCCCCTCAGATCAAGGGCTTCGATACCAGTTGTTAGGGTAATAGCCCCAACTTCTGTAAATTCACAAGAGAAGAATAAAAAGAAAGGAAATGTACAGCTGAAAATGAAAGTTCTATTATCTTCGATGCCTTTTTCTCTACAGAATACCAGCTTATATAGCTGGACGTGGACATGTGAAACACGTGTCAACAGAACACAGGTGGTAGGTACACCACAAGATTCGACTACGAAGCTTGTACAAACGACATCACGTAAAAATGAAACACTGCGTTTCGACAATAATACAAATTATAATTAAACTAAAACATGGTAATTCTCGCTCACCTTTCTTGCTCGATATGGGATTGCTCGTTGACCATCGTAACAAGCCGCGCTATTCACTGTAATGGCGATCACTGTAGATTAATAATTCTTTCAAAATACAAATTCCTATCCTTCCTTCCTCGAAGAAATTACACACAGCCATGACACCGCTCTTCTCTCTCTCTCTCTCTCTCTCTCTCTCTCTCTCTCTCTCCTTCTGGATCATTGGCCATAGCTCGCACTCTTCACACACAGACGCCCTAGCTCCCACCTTCAAACAAATCAACCCGAATTGAAATCTGGTGGTAACGTTTTCTGGGGTGAATTGCCTAATCGCATTGCTTTGGCTCTGTTATTGCGCTCTTTCTATGTTTTGTGGTCTAATTTTGTGTAATTCAGCTCGGTTTAACTGAAAATTTTGCTTTTTGTTTGGTTTGATTGTTTTTGTCGAAAAGAAGAGTTTTTGGATTGTATTAAGTAGCTGTTTGGAGTTTTTATCGATTCTTTATGGATTAACAGTTGCTGTTCTTTGAGATGGTTGATAGTTTGGGTGTTCTCTCTCTCGACTTCTTTCTATCTTGTTACCTACCTATCTCTGCACATATACTTTTTCTTAGAAATATGATTATTAATATACAAGCCTGTTCTTATATTGACAGCAAAGTTAATACAGCCTAAGATGGGATTCATGTGCAATTTCATTAATGAGTGGGAGCTTTAGATTAGAAGTGGATTCTGAAACATTAGAGGGTGTCATAGGCTTGAAAGGGTGACAATCATCGAACCAATTGCAATGGCATATGACTGCAGAAGTTTGGAATACCAGACATGACGACGTGAAATGGATAGTTCTTGGCTTTGTTACTTCCAACCTCGTTGGCAAATTAAGAAGGAGAGAGTTTAATGGCTTTTGACGGTTTCTCTTGAGACCTACTTAAGCAGAATTGAACAATTCTATGTACGAAATTTTCTATTGGTCTTCTTTTGAAATTCAGTTTTCTGCTACTTGATTACTGATTGCAGTCATGTTTCATAGGACTCTAACATTTTGCCTTGATAGTCTTATGTTATGAAAAGTTTGTGACCAGGTTTTAGGCATGAGGCTTGGACAACATTAATGCAGCCATTTGATCTCGTTGATTTCTCATTGTAAGAGCAATCAGTTAACAATAAGATAAGTTATTGTGATTCCATTTGATTTTGGAAAAAGCATTGGAATCTCCAGGTATAATTGCAGCATTGTGGGTAGGGAAATAGTAATATGAATATCATTCTCTTCTTATCAAGAAACATGTGTTGTTAATCAAGGCTTGAGGGCAGCCGCACCAGCCCTTTATTCAAAAAAAGAAACATGTGTTGATGAATGTAATTGGCTGATTTTTGGGTCAATTCAGATTACTGTGATTACATGCATTATACTTGTTTAAACTTTTTTTTGTCATGGCCGGATACATTTGGGGTCTCATGAAACCATGATCAAATTGCATAATTAAGAATTGAATGATTCTATTGTTCTATTTTGTTATTGGCTTAGACCACTTGTTTTCAGGAAATCAGTTTAACTGGTATAAACTACTAGACCAACCTTCAGTACAAATAGAGCAAATATACAGTATCTCTTTTAATACAGCTTGTAGAATTGTCAAACTTGCATGACCATTGTTTTTGGTGCTAGAATATAGCACATGTAATGATTGGGATCCTAAATTTTCACGTTAAACATAAGGGTACTTTAATGTGAACATATGGATTACACTTGTATTGTTTCTTTTTTAATATTTCAACTCTCTGTGTCAAGGATAATAGCAAATTAGGTTTTCAATGGATCTGTTACTCTAAAAGCATGTTACTTTGTTCATGCCATAAGAATGTTTATGTGGGAAGTACCGACTACTAGTAGGAGATCTATGGTTCCCTTTCAGTAGCTTTTTATATTAGAAATAGTTGGATCATACTTTGTTGAACAAGGCAATCTCAATTACAGATGCACTAACCGAAAGAGTGTGCACAGCTTGAGGGATATGATCATATGATGGATATATAGTAGAGGAAGAGTGGTTGTCTAATAAAATGAGATGATTCATATTCTTTGTACAGATTCATACTGAAATGGATGTATTGAAAATACTAATCTTGAATCATATATCAGTCATTATGCATTGCCTTTTTTCTAAGACTAGAAATTGTCAGCAACTGCTTATACCTTCTGGTCTGATATGGACATTAAAGCTAAAAGAGGACATGGATATTATCTTGTTCATTCTGGGTATGGACATATTAATGCAAGTTCTGTAACTTGTCTTATTTGAAGTTGATAATATCAATATACTTGTGAAATAAGAAGAAAACTTGGAGCTTCTGAAACTGGAGTGATTACTGTATAATGTAAAATTTCTGAATATATGGTGTGATCTCTATCAAAAAAAAAAAAAAAAAGAGCAATGCATCTACATTATATTACCAAATAATTAAGGCATAAATTATTTCATGTCCAAATTGATCATTCTACAAACATAAAGTACAAACCAATTTTGAGTTTACCAAACAATTTACCACTGACAGCACTTATAAAAAGTCAGTTTACCAAACACTCAGCTGCTTTGCTTTTCAGCCACGTATTCTCATAAATAAGCAAAATCCAGCTTTTCTTAAAAGTACAACCATACCAAACACATCCTTAGAACTCTCTTCTTTGTTTGGAGTCCTTTTGGGAGTTCCACTTTGTATCAGTTGGTTCTTGTTTTATGTATTTTGTTTTTTTTAGAGCACTCTTGGCTGATTTCCCCTCTACCTTGTTTTCTTTGTATGACATGAGGTTCAGGTTTTATGTGCCCCCCTGCATATTTTATTTCTAATAAATGGAACCGGATGCGGGACTGAGCCTCCCAGCTTAGTTGGGTTCCAAACCCCTTAAATTTATTTATTTAAAAAAAAAAAAAAAACAATAGTTGCACTTACCCACTAGGTTGTCGAAGAAGAAAGAGATCTCCTCCTCAACTCCAGTACAAGCTTCACCTTCTTTTTCAAAAAAAAAAAAAAGTTTGGAGAGTTCATGAAACCCTAACCCTAATCTTGCTCGTGTTGTCAAAGAGTTTGTCATCCAACTTGATGACCTTTCCAGTAATGGCAGTGATGTTTTTGATGGTGTCCTTAATTGTTCTCAAAGAGTGGGGGTACATCAGTGATACGTACATACCCACAAGTACAAAGCATTCAGTACTACAAATTGAGGCGACATAACCCTATCATACTCCTGCATCACGATCGACGCTTGGTTGAAGTGTCAAGGTCCACCACGTAAAACCTTGTTTCGATCCCGTTTGAGATCGAATGCAATCACAAACCAGTTCTCAGCCCTCTCTTGTATCTTGAAATCCCTCTCAAGGACCCATAGTAGACAAAAGAAACGCTGGAGGTCCTGCAATGGGTTTCTTCTGTCTAGTATGGGTCCTTGAGAGGGATTTCAAGATACAAGAGAGGGCTGAGAACTGGTTTGTGATTGCATTCGATCCCGTTTGAGATCGAATACAATCACAAACCAGTTCTCTGCCCTCTCTTGTATCTTGAAATCCCTCTCAAGGACCCATACTAACAGAAGAAACGCTGGAGGTCCTGCAATGGAGCCGGTTTTGCAACAAGTGGCTGGACTAGCAGATAAGACTGCGCGCCGTGGCATGCTGCACTGTTGGCTGATCTGGAGAGGTCAACGACCTCGTTGATTGCTAGGGCAAGGGAGGCCGCAAAGGAGGCAGTGACATCGTCCATGGTTGGGGCAGCGTTGTGATGAGCTTGGCGGGCAGTAGCCTTGGTGGGAGGTTTAGTGTTTCTTGCATCCATAGCGACGCTTAGGATTTTTTTTTTTTTTAAAGAAAGATCCACGCCCTTCAATTGCTATTCATTACTATTGGCCTTTTGTTGCATATTCAAAGAGTAATTAATTTTACCTAATTGTTGCTGCATATACAAAGAATTAATTTGGTTTATAGGGAAAAAAAGAAGATTTATTATTGCAAGTTCATTGCTATTTCTGGTTCAATGTCGATGTCTTCTTATTTTGCAAACTCGATTATGATGAAGACTTTATCTAATTTATCTATATTTGGCGATCTAAATATATTATTACTATTTAAAATTCAAAATCAACTTTTAAGGATCATCTCTGTAAAATGTAAACAGAAATCGTTTACTAATTTAATTACATCAAACAAAAGAACAGTTTTGATGAAAGTTAACAGTCTCATGATTAATCATCTTTTCTTTTTATGCCGACTGAATGAGTAAATAATTTATATTTAAATTGATTTTTAGAAAACTCATTTGGACATGTGGCTAAGATATCCCCTTGATCTACCTTACTGGACAGTTGTCCATGTGTCTTGAGGCGGCGATACTGTTTGGAACTGTTGCGGGGCATATGGTGGCATAACTCCGATCATGTTCGATATCGGGTCTGTAAGGCTACGTGGGTCAAGGTTTTTTACTGAGCTTTACTCTTAAATTGAAAGTTTGCCTTTCGGTAAACTAATATTTATAGCAACTTGCTATAAACAGCAACACGATCTCATGTCATAACCCGCTCACATGAACTCTAATTTTAGCTTTCTTCATTCCTACGAACTTTGTTTACATACTCTACAACTTTTGGTGAAGGAAATTTTCTTATAAACTGAATCGAAGTTATTTCTAGGGCTCACTAAATGTGCTAAACAAAAAGGAATTTTTTTTTCTTGGTTATTTAGAAAATGAGTAGTAAACAAGTAAATATTGATACGAAACGTAGCAATATATATGTATATGTATATATATAGATACAAAAAGGAAAAGTGAATTTTTTTTTTGGTTACTTTCAATCATAAGCCAATCAACATATAGACTATTCAGTTTTAATGTCTCTATGAGTATTTTTTTTTGGCAAAATTTTCGACAAAAAATCATTAAGGTATTTAACTAGATCAGATCAATGAATAAACCAAATATATTCAACTAAAACCATTCACGTTCATAATGATAAATTATGATTATGAATGACTTAATGATTTTGAATTTAATTAAAATTTTGCATACGTAATCTACTCATGTGAAAAATATATTAAACTTGAGATCTTATCTATTAGGGTGCGGCTATTGCCACCCTATCATTTACTTTGTTCACCCTACTTGCTCATTACACCCTACATTTTAATTGCAATTATTAAATTTACATATCTAACCCATTTCTCTTTCTAGAAATATCTTTATATGACATATCCAATTAAAAAAGAATTTTTTTAACGAAAATCTCTCATTTAATTTATACCAATAACAAAACTAAAATATATTAAAGTTTTCTATTAAAATCATAATTTGATTTACTTCCATTTTTTTTCTTTCAATTTCAATGTTTGTCTATTTCAATCTATATAAAAAGATTAGTAAGTTAACAACTATGAGCAATGAAGAAAATGATTTTTTTTTTTGTGTTTTAATTTTTTACTTTCAGTGTTCATAAAGAATATTGTAAAGATTTTGATGAAGTTAACACTAATGATTTTGTGAATTGAATAACGAATTAACCATGAGGAGAGAACAAAAAGGCAAAAAAAAAAGTAATAAATTCAAATTTGGGTGGAGAAGAAAAAGATTAATGTTATCCAATGAGAAATTAAGTAGTCTTTGTATTTAATTAACTGATTATGTATTTTTTTTTTTTTAATAAAGGGCTGGTGCGGCTGCCCTCAAGCCTTGATTAATGAAACTGTCGAATACAAGTGGGGGACATGGAGCCTAAACCCCTGATTACAATAAACATCTAGAGAAAATCCCGAAACAGTATCAGGAATCTCTACACAGTACCTGTATTCTAACAAGCACCAACTAACAAAGAGTGCTCTATTGGTTACTCTATTGCTTTAACATAGCGGTGACATAACTCGATATTTAACCCGATTACAACGTAGCATATATAATTACCAATTGCACAGCTTTCCTACTATGTTGTCGCCGGAGGATAAGCCTGACGACACTTAGTTTCATCCTGCCACTAGGAGGTTGCAACCATTTGACCAAACAAAGAATTCGCCACCTACCTAGAGCAGATAAGGCACACAAGGTGCATAGACCGACACAAAATCCTTCACGTCCTACCGAAACAAGGCAGAGACTTACTATCAAAACAATAACAGAACAACTAGAAACTAAATAACTAGAAATTAAAGACCACCAACAAGGCCCAAAAGCAAAGGCTCGGCCCAACCACCACTCCCACCAAGGACCAAGCGCTACAGCCCACCGAACCTGCTGCCAACGCGCGCTGTCGTCACCATGCTATCTCCTTGCACCACCACAAAGCCGCGCCACATCCTTACGTCACCGCACCGCTGTGCCGCATCGAAGACCACCCCAAAACCAGGCTGATCCCGGAGACGGCAACCCAAAGCGAGTCAAACTCTCTCCGGGCTCGTCTCTACTAAGATATAGAAGTCCCAGCCGCTGCCCAAATCCCAGTTGCTGCAGTGATGCCATAACTCACCGCCGGCAAGCCCCACCCCAGCGCTGCTTCACATCTACCCTTGTCCCCGATCCCAAAAGAATAGATATAGATCAATCTACCCCCTCCAAAATCGAGTCTCCATTCTCCAACCCCGGACCAAACGCTGCCGTAGACCTACGCTACTAGCCCAAACCATCATCCTCTCCCGGACCGGAACGCAGCGGCAGGAGCGCCGGCGGCGTTCGATCGGAAGAGATCATGTAAAGCACGACTTTGTTCCTTCTTTCTCCGCATGTGAGGGACGTTCTCCTTTCTTTTTTACCGGAATATGGTTCGCATGTATTTAGTTTTCTTTACAAATTTAGATTTTAGAAAATTAGTGTACTTATTAGTCATTTTGCATTTGAGTGATATAGTATTTCAATAATTCAAATGTTTGTAGGATAAATTAAGAAAATAGTAGGGTGGCAATAGCCGCACCCTATCTATTATTGTTAGAGGTGGCAAATGGGCCGCTAAGCACGGGCCAGGCACGCTTAAAAGAGGCCCGGCACGGCCCAAGCTCGTTAGTGGCTTGGCACGACCCGATCAAGTTAGAATAACGGGCCGGGTTAGGCCTAGGAATATTGGCCCATTGGCCCGGCCCGAGCCTATAATTGGGCGGCACAGCCTGAGCACGACATATTGTGGGTCCGCCCGTTACAAACACAAAATTTCATTTTTTTTTAAATAAATGTTTAAAAACCACAATGATGAGCTTTGAATATTAGACCTCTTTATTTAAAATCTCATGACAATTCCATAAATGCTATTTCTTTATATTGTCAAAATAGTGAAATAAAACATTATATCCTTATTTTGACATAAAGTATTTTTTCTAATCTCATAATAATACAACGGGTTTTTGTCCATTTACACCATTTTCAGAGATTTTTTTCCCACTTACCCCATTAAGTTTTTTTAATTCTCTCTTACCCAAAACACTCTAAGGAGGTCTTCCCTAATACCCCATTACTATTTATTTTTTTTAAAAAAAATTTAATACTATTTTACCCTCACCCCTTTGTTACTTAGAGAGAGAGAGAAAAAAAAATGGAAGAGAGAGAAACCATGAGAAACTTCGCCGGAGCCTCGTTACCAGCCGCCGG
Source organism: Rosa chinensis (assembly GCF_002994745.2). Classification (NCBI taxonomy): domain Eukaryota; kingdom Viridiplantae; phylum Streptophyta; class Magnoliopsida; order Rosales; family Rosaceae; genus Rosa; species Rosa chinensis. The sequence continues at coordinate 33,050,638 of NC_037090.1, forward strand.
ATTCTGGTCAACTTTCGCCGGATTCCAGTCAACGGTCGCCGGATTCCTGTCACCAGCTGCCACCCACCGGAATTTGCTGAAAATCTCACCGGAAAGTTTTTTTTGCCTCCAATAGACATCTATAGGGGCAATAAGGGTCTATTGCCCCCCAATAGACGTCTATTGCCCCCCAATAGATGACTATCAGCCATGTATTGTCCCCCAATAGACGTCTATTGCCCCCTAATAGATGTCTATTATCTCCCAATAGAACTTTTAGTTGCCAGAATATGAACTAATCTCCCTAAATTTAGACAAATAAAACTTTATTTTCAAACAAAAACGAAGAGATTATATCAATTTAAAAACGTCTATTGCCCCCCAATAGGAGCCTATTGTCCCCCAATATACTTTTAACACACTTCTATTGCCCCAATATAACTTTTTTTTTCCTTCCATTCTGGGCCTTCTGCAGTACTGCCCCAATTTTACCAAAAAAAAAAAAAATTGATTTGGGCACCTAGTCATCTTTCTCCTCTGCCACAAGAATTGAATGGGTTGAGAGATTCACGGCGTCCTCTTCGTCTAGGTTGGCGACCCCTACTCCGACCACAACTGTTGGGAGAGGCAGTTGTACGCGCCGAGGACCTGATGTAGCAGACCATGTTCCGGCTAGAGGACGAGTTCAGGACCTTGGTTGAGCGCAGCGGCGACAAGAAGCACCAGATCCCTACGACGCAGCAGATCACGGACTACTACATAGTCATCAGACGCGCTGCTTTTCGGGACCATCAACAATCTTCACGAGATCGCGTAGCGGTGGTGGCGATCTGCATTTGAGGGTCTCGTCGCCGTCGTTGTAGGAAACTTTGCAGGTAGTGGAGCGACGCAGAGAGAGACAGGAATCCGGCGTTGAGAGAGAGAGAGAGAGAGAGAGAGAGAGAGAGAGAGAGAGAGAGAGAGGGGGGGGGTTGTTGGCAGTGTGGAGAGAGAGGAGAGAGGACAGTGGCATCATGTAGTTTTTTAATTAGGTGAAGGGCAAAGATGTCATTTCTCTTAAAATTGGGTTAGTGGGAATAAAAATTTGTTGTTGGGGTAAATAGGATAATTTTAGCTTATTTTGGGGCGTTTGGTCAAGGACCCTAATACAACTATAGAATGATGGAAAGAATAATATGATACTAAATCTTTATTATATTAATAAAGATTAGTCTCACAATAATATACTACAAGCAATATATTTTGAGTTATCTTTTTTCTTTCTTTCTTTCTTGTAGTGGAATATAAAAAATATTAGAAAACTAATCTTAAAAAGCTAATATTAAGAAAAATATTGTAGAACTTAATTTATTTTAATTTTCTAAATAGTTAAATAAAATTAATTTTTATTTATTCAAATTAAGATTTTAAAATAGTGCTTTATAGTGGGTAGGCATGAGCACGGCCCGGCACGATATGGGCTCAGGCCATGGGCCGGATCGGGCTTAATGTTTAAGTAAATGGGTTGGCCCACGAGCCCGGCACGATAATAAATGGGCCGGCCCAAGCACGGCACGAAGTACGACTAAGCCCGCTTAAAATGGGCTAGGCCGGGACGTTTGCCACCTCTAATTATTGTAGAAAAAGAGCATTGAACGAAGTTCAAAAAACTTGTGCAAAATACGAAAAACTATGTGGCTGAGATAAGAGGCTCCATTTTGCTGGTCGAATTAGCAAAACACATGTTGAACAGGAAAAATGTTATACCAACCATGAGAGGAATTATTAGGTGGTCCTGAAGTACCACGTGACACTGTCATGTGGTGGTCCAAGCCAATAATATCACTCGAATGTGGTGGGGACCATGCAGGGGGTGAAAAAAAAATTAATTTAAGAGACCAATCAGAAATCACTACGAGTCACATGGCCCAATAACATCACCCCGGACCACCACGTGTACTATGATCCTAAACCATGTAATAATTTCCCCAACCATGAAGCTCAGTCACTAGCTTTGGTCATTCTTCAACAGGAACCCTCCAAATTCTAGTAGAAAGAGTCCATAAATGTCCAAGGCCTTTCTCCCCGAAATGATCACTAATAAGCCCTACAATTAATAGAACTAAAAATCTCCACGGGTAAGAACTACTAACCGTCTGCATGGGAATATAATTAAGTTCAAACCAGGCAGGGCCTAGAGTACTGATGCAAAGGATTGAAAAGAGTTTTAGTCTCAACTTTGGCTATAAATAATGTGCATGCATGGGTGACAAATTAGTATACTAAATTAATTAATGTAATTAATTAACTTAACTTAATTTACATGATCATATACATATATACGAGCTACTGTACGTAACTGTGCCACATACATATGACTGATCTCTATGCATCTGTTCTTTTCTTCTCTCTCAGTTAACTAAGCACGTTCGAAGCCAGGTAAGTAAGGAATAGTAGCCTGCTTCAACCATGTGTCTGGTAGTAGCATGCTATCGACGGTAAATTTCGCAGCTGTATTCCTATCCATCTCGCCAGTGAAGCCGCCCTTTGCCCATTTCACCCTGTTGGCTAAGTTGGCACCAGGTCCCTTGTTCTTGAACTCACCAAAGAAGGCGTGTTCGGTGTTGAAGTCCTTACCGTCCCATGCGACAACCCCTTCAGGTCTGATAAAGTCAGCCATGGTGCACTCCATGAACGCAGCCCTAGCGTAGGTCTTCCATGGCCTCCCCAGGTATGTTCTCACTTCCAACCTCGTGGGGAAGAGTGCCTCCTCCGGCACGATCCTGCAGTTGTGGATCACGGTAGCCCCGACTTCGTGTGCGGTTTGTTGCCCTGGAGCGGTGATGAAGGCTTGGTTCTGGTGCGGGAGGGACGACTTCCTCACGATGATTAAAGAGTTTTGGATGACCACTCGAGCATCCCCGAAGATATAATCCACGTGTCCTGAAATGACGCAGTTCCTATAGAACTGACGTCCAATATTCATGTACAAGGTGTCTTGGTATCCACTAATTCTACTGTTGAAGATGCTAATCATGTCGCCGGAAGTGCGAAGAGCCACGGCGGGTCTTGCTTCCGGACCGGCGGTGTTGGTGAATCCCATTGACCTCCCAATAAATCCGTTAGCGTACACTTGGAAGGTGCCGCTCGTAGATATTTTATCTCCTGTGTTCGCCTCTCCCTTGTCACCAGTGATGATAGTGGCTCTGGGGCCATCACCATACATGTATATGTTGGGCATCTTTTTGTTTATGATGACAGTCTCCTTGTACACTCCCTTCTTCACATAGATAACGAAGCGTCCTTGGTTGCCCTTAGGGTACGCCATGAGTGCCTCGTTAATGGTCTTGTATTGCCCGCTGCCATCTTGAGCTACAACAACATTGGGCGCAATCCTGCCATTGTCTTGCTTAGCCATAAGCTTGCGGTCTGCGCTGGGCATCCAGCTTGGGTACCCATCTTTCGGGATATCTGCCTCTAGAGTTCCACCCATAAGCCGCCTGCTGTTGCTGGCTTTTTCAATGATTGCCTTCTCATTTAGCTTGACGCCAAACCATCCGAGGATGTTTGAAATCTGTCCCATAATGGCCAGAGCGTTGTCGGTGATTGCGGTAATGTCATCTATGGGTCCTTTCATTGCCTCCGAAACCTTAGGGTCGTCATCTCCCATTACATCCCTGCATGTTCCGGCGTAACTGTTCACACTACCGATCCAGATTTTCAGCTCCAAGGCGCGGTCTGTCATGGTGTGCAACTCAGCATCACCGACGAACGAGACCAAGGCCTGTAGCTCCTCACGAGCTTCTTTCATTAGGTCCTTGCATTCCTCAATGGACTTCTTGACTCTGGTGCCATTTTTGGCGTCAACCAAGAGAGACTCTGTCATGTTGAAGGATTTCTGAGCCTCTGCAGAGATGGAAAGCAATGCAGCCTTCATGTAGTCCTTGAAACCAGCGCTGCTGTTTTGAGCCACCGGGCTAAGAGATTGCTGACACTCCGCCCGGTGGTCTGTATAATCACACATTTGGTTCACCAGCTTCATCTGCGCCGAAAGGCTCTCATGTCCTGGCTTCTTCGCATTGTTGTGAATAACTATGGCCACCACTCCAATAGCCACCCCAACCACAAGTATAAAGGATATCCCCGATATAAGTACTTTCTTGGCTACCATTATTCTTCTTCTTCCTTTTTTTTTTTGTTTTGGTTGGGGGTGTTTTGCTACAAACGACGGTCTGCCACTTTTTCCCTCCTATCGCTTTCTTCCCTGCTTGATTGTAAGGGACCGGAGTGGCTAGGGATTTATTCCTAGCTAGAGAGAGTAATATAGAACTACCCTTAGTTACTTTATTTTTCCTGAAATTTTTTTTTATCTACCTCTACTACGAGGAAGAAAAGAGCATGAGGTCGGATTATATAGTGCTTTACCATTTCCCCAAATTAGAATATTTAGGATGTTAAGTTTGCATGGTTAACCGATCTTTGAGTTTAGATTCATATGGTTGCTGACTTAGGAAACTGAAAGACCACAACATCCCTACGAGAAACTTGGAGCCTCATCCATTAGTTACTATTTTTGGCATCTAGCTCGATCATAACTCTAGTATATGCAGTCTCCAGTTTAGTTCAGTTTTTTCTGTGTTGGCATTGGGACTTTCATAGTCGGATCACAAGCTAGCCCACGGGTTTTGCAGTAACAAAATTAACAAAATATAAATGGGAAAAGTACGTAGGAGACTAGGCCACCATTAGATTTACATCTAAGAGTGGTTAAGAGCATAATTTTATTAGTCAGTTACTAACAAGATGAACATTATTGTCGCAAAAAATACTTCAACTAGCCCAATGAACTGTTTTCTAAAACTAAACTTAGAAACAATAAAGTTGTTATGTAATCAAGAAACAAAAATTGGTTTCCTCAAAAGAGAAAATTAGTGCACATTTATAAAATATACTTCTGTTTTATCATTTATTAATTTGTAGAAAATTCTTTTACAATATATAAAAAGGGGAGACTGATTACCATAAGGGTGGTTTTAGTTGGACCCCCAAATTTGATATTTGGACCTCCAACTTTTTTCAATTATTAACAGACTTTGTCAAGTTAAATGAAAAGACAAACAAGGACAAAGTGAGAAAAATGGAAAAAAAAAAAATTACTCTTCTTACCTCCCCAAATATAACATTCAATTAAATTATTTTTTTCTTTTTCTGGAATTTCCTTATATTGCCATATAGTTTTATAATTTACCTAAAACAATTAAGTAAAAATAATAATTTCTATATATGACCCATCATTTAATACAAAAGTAAATTTAAAACAATCTGATTTGAAATTTTCTTAAACTAAATTAATTGAATATTATGATATAGTTATTACTCAATCTTCCAACCTAAAACTCTTGAAATCTTTCGTTTAGTAAATTCAAAAGGATTCTAGCAACATATCAAGCTCGAGAACCAACCCTCTGATTAATTTGGTGGAGGAGAGACATATATACTCATAAGAGAGCAATATCATGTGATTTTGATTCATTAATTTCTCGTGATTGAAGATAGAGATAAAAAGTAGAGTAACATATTATTGTATCTCATGTTCAAGGGTGCTTTGGTAAAAATAAGGAGGTCTACTTAGCTTTTCAAGTATTCTAAAAAGTAAATTAGAGGTGTATTAAGTGTAGGATGCAAATTTGGAGGTCCAACTAGAACCACCCTTACTATAACTCCAAAACTATATTAGATATTTCGATTCACTGATTCCAATTATCGATCAGTATGGGTTTGTAAGTTTGGTTCACTGATTCACAAAGGTCTAACTCTATACCTTGATTATGGAATTGACATAGAGATATATGATCAGTATGGGTTTGTATGTATTCTTTTAGGATGGGTTTCACTAATTGATCAGAATGATTACCGACCAAGCACATATATAAATTCATAATTGGTGGCTAATTAGATGGGACCTTTGTACGGTGAGGTTAATTGACGGAATATCAAGTTCATTTGAGAGAGGAGATTGTTATTGGTGTTTGGCCCCAAAACCAGTATGGATGCTGTTCAGCTCCAAAACCAGTCGGCGTGCAAACTGTCTCTTTTGAGCGTGTGCGCAGGCGTGCCAGCACCGTGGGGTGCAGTCGTCGAAGGAGTCCCTTGACCTGACTTCTTCTTCAAGCGTTGTGGACGAGGAGAGCACCAACCTCACCACAAGGTTCTTCTCTAGCCTTCCGAGAAAGGACTTTGGTTGTGATCTCTTCGCGTCACCGAATCGATACTCTTCGTTGTAGGCTAAGCAGAGCAATCACTGGGAAGTTTGGAGAAAGCACGGGTTTTGCTAAAGCGTAACTTTAGCTTCGCTGGGTTGCGAGGGCGTTACCCTTGCTTCGCTGGTTGTATCGGTGGCAGTAATACTGGCAGTCGGCTCGCGGGGAGACTAGGACTGGAAGTACGGTCGCCGAGTTGATCTGGTGATGCTGACAGTCGGCTCTTAGAAAGACTAGGACTGGCGCGCGGTCACCAGGTTTCAACAAGGTTGAAGGTTTGCTCCGGGGAGGCTTTGTAATCGCTAGGATTGATTGATTTGAGAGAGAGATCCCTTCTTTCGTCCTTGAAACCTAGTATTTATAACTAGGGTTTCAACTGTTCCTTGCTATAGAAGGATTATTGATTGAAGTTTTCTATTCAATCTCTGCTACTTGACTCCAAAAAGGTTTCGTTTTCCTTATGGATTACGGAATGGGCGAAGCTGTAACCCAAACCCAAGCAGGCTTATTTTTGGGCCGCAGGTATCGGCCCGCTGTGCTAAATCCACTAAAGGATCTTGCCAAAATTACTTTTGGGCTCAAACATTGTCCCCCAGGCCCCGAAAGCAGGCCCGCGAAGATGTAGCCGATTGAAGGGGGCTAAAACGACACATCGATTGCTTGAAATGATATCATTAATGAGGATTGCGTCCTTTCGCTTGCGAAAACGCCTTTCTGTCGTATCGTTTCCCCCACAAAATTTCTTATTTAAACCCGCAGCCACTTCAAACCTGTCACATCAGAAACTCTTTTAGTCTCCTAAAACCCAGAAACCCTCTTACTGCCAATATCTTCCTCTCAGAAACCCAGAAATGGCTCCTCCAAAGAAGATAGTCATCGACCAAGAAGAAGAACTGAATGAACAGGCCGCCCACACTTGGGGAACCAGCATCGGTGCCCGCATTCGCCTCCATACCAATATTCAAAGACCCCTACTCCTCCGGTTCCCAAACCATCATGTCGGACTGGGCCCAGCGCCGCGAGACTCTATCCCGGCCTACTTAATCGCCTTATACGACCTACCCATTCGTCGACCCATCCCGGTCCTCCGAAGGACTCCTGGAGATTTCACCAGTTGGGGTGCCCAGAATCATCGAGTAAAGATAGGGCACTAGCCATCCTCTATCAGCGCGGCGGAGCTTTCCTGGTATCGCGAAGCACAAACACGAGATCTAGCTCGCTGCAACGTGGCAGGTATCACTCACACTATTGATCTCTGTTTTCGTCTTCCACGCGGTGGCAATCGTTCACCGCTCACTGCCTTTTTGTGTTTTTGGAACACCGCCACAAACCCCTTTGATTTTCAATTTGGCCAAATGGGTATCACTTTACTGGATATTCTCACCATCACCGGCCCACTCATTGATGGCGAGCCTTATCTGCATGGCCAATTTGACTCTATCACTTTCACTTCGACGACCCAACATGGTCGCAGCACCCCCAGCGGCTCCTATCCATGGTGGCTGTCTTATTACAGCCGGGAGCACAATGCGACCAGCGGAATTGCCTTCTTATAATACTAGCTCTGTAAATTCATCTTCTGTACTTCCTCCTGTAAACCCACTGGTGCTTGGACTCTTTTGGCAACGGCCCTCTACAACGGCCGCAGTGTCGGGCTCGGGCAACCTGTGTTGGGCGCCCTCTACCGGACTCTCTACCAGGCCAATATGTATCCTTTCGAGACTAGCATTTCTGGCCCTTTTTGGATTCTTGATTTTGGATCCAAACCTATTTCCCATATTTTCGTCGCGATGACATCCCGCTGCTTCCACCGGCTGACCAACTCTTGGGTCAATGGCTCAGCCGCGAAGAAAAGTACTCATCTCCTCCTTACTCCGAGTGCTTTACATACCTGTACCTTCTGCATGAGATGCCCTACTACGACTTAGTACTGGGCAGGAGATTCCCAGCTCCGCTTGAAAACGGATTCCTCCCTGGCGCTCCTCGCTACAGCGATCGCACGCGCTTGGCTTTTCGCTGCGCGATCTCCTGTTCAGACATCAGAATTGCTGCCGAGGAACTTAGCTATGAGCTTTACGCTCCTAACCATTTCGCTCGCCAATTCGGCCTCGTCCAATTAGTGTCATTCCCGCTGTATGATGCCTGGAACTATAACACCTCCTGGAGTAGATTTGGGCCCCTTTCTGGGCCTGTGCCGGTACAAAGCATGCTCGCACTGGTTGATCTTCCCGATTGGGCTAAGAACATCGGCGCTGTTGATAGGACTGAGGAAGGATACGAGAAATGGTGGGCAGAAGTTTCAGTTAATTGCTGGAGCCAGCGAAATGATGAACTCTTCGCGACCATTTTTGGGGAACTGAGATGTCCCTATGTTGCTAATATTGAGCTACTTGATCTCTTCCCTGAAGACGCTGCACAATCTCCGCCTCCTCCTGAGCAGGTCCCGCAACCGGAGCGAGCCCCGCTCCAAGCCAGGGCTGGTATCGTAATTCGCGAGCCCCCTCAAGATGTAAGTATCTTAGTTCATATTTTATTCCTTCTTTCACTCTTCCTTTTAACTCAAACTTTGCTGCACCAGGGAAATGTGCCACCTTCTGGCAGCCGCGCGGTTAATGCTTCCCCAGCCACTGGACAGTCCGGGAAGCAAAAGACAGTGATAACGGAGCCTGAAGTTGAAGGTTCCTCTTCCGACAAGGATGACCAGCAAACGGTAAGAACTTTGTTGATTAAACAAATAGTGTTTTCTTATCAAGTCGAGTTTAATCCTTTCCTTTGAATCCGGCAGATCGCTGCTATCTTGGGCCGCAAGCGCAGTCGCTCTGACCCTCGAACTGATCCGTGGGCGGAAGATGAACCAATCGCTGACCGACTGGTAAGAAACTAAAAATCCACATTGGAATCTTCTTTTTATGCCATGCAACCACATAACAATCCCCGCTTGTAGGTTCGTCGTAGATCCTCAAGACAGACTGGGGAAGGCTCCTCGGCCGTCGGTGAAGGCACATCTGCTTCACAGGCCCAAGTGCCCACTGGTTCCAATAATCCTCCACCTCCTGTCAGCACTGCGAGCAATATGCAATTGGCCCTGGTCCCGGTACAAGTCATAGATGATAGCTCACCTGAAGTGGAAGAAAGACTGCCTCTTTCAGATACAATTTGTGAGGAGCCAAACATCACACCTGTCCTGGCAGAGATAGCGCCTGATCCAATTCCTGACTAGGCGGCCCAAGAACCCGTGCCGATAGCAACCCTTTGCGAGCCTCCGGCTGTAGAGGTACGTTTCTCTTTAACCAGCATGATGTCCTGATTCTTTGGGCATTCTCATGATTTTTCCTTAAACCCAGAATCCTGGTCCTGTCGAGGAAACAACTATCGCTGTGGAAGAACTTGGTGCTACTCCCGCTGACCCAGCTGCTGAAGAAGTGGTCAACCAAGAGCCTGCCCCTGCTGCTCCTGAAGAAGAAGGAGAGGTGAACGTCGAGCCGGTGCTGGAAGCGGTTCCTGTTGTGGAGTCTCTTGAGGATCCAGCTGCTGCTGCCCCAAATCCAATGCATGTGCCTCCCTCCAGATTGGACAGACTGGCTCGCGTACTTGAGGTGACTCATCCCGGAGTTATAGATGAAGCCAGGGACGGACTTCACCTTCTTCTGAGTCCCGAAATCCTGCTGCCTGGCGCATCCGTATGGGCTCTAGAGTATTTGAGGGTTCTTCATCGCGAGCACACCATCACCGAGGACGAGTTCATTGAGATAGACGAACTGCTACAGAATCTCCCCCAGCGGCTTAATGAAAGAGCTGCCATGACTGTGCAAGCCAGACAGGCCCAAGCCCACTATCAGGGCCTCGCTCAACAAATGGATTCTTTTCGTGACTTTCTAGGAGATAGGGCTACCCTTGTTAAAGACTTGTGGATCACGTAAAATCATCTCTAGTCCCAAATCCAAGATCTTCAGGCCCAATTGATTGCTGTGACGGCCCGTCTCGAGAATGAGGAACCCTTGCTGGAGCAACCCCTAGCGGCCTCTGAAATCCTATCTCAGAACCTGGCTCAAGCTCGCGAGGTGGTCCGACAAACAGAGCGAGCCGCTGCCGATGCCAGTTTTCGCTTGGATGAACATTTACTTAGTTTAACCCATGCGGGCTGAAAACTATAGGCCTATATTGTTAGGCCCATTTTGTATAAACAATATTATTATTTATAATTCAAATCTTTAGCCCACTTTGCTTGGCCCAAATATATGCTCAAAATTTTTAAGCAGTTCAATGTTTTAATTTGCCTTTATTGCTATTGAAGTTGTTTGAAAAGATAATCTCGAAATGGAGCGGTTACCTCCTTGAAGACTGCCCCGCTTCCCATACGTTTTCAAGTGCCTTCATTTCTGAGATCCTAGCATTCAATTCCATTGATACTCTTATTGATGGCGTCGAAAATATTTCAACTGCCCATCGCACGGTTGAGGCCACTGAGATTGGCCCTATAAATACCTGTATTTTGGAGAAGTGATAAACACAAGTAAATATGGCCTTCCTAGAAATAGTTTCGCAAGCCTTACTTCTCTTCCTTCAGTTTCTGAAATCTTCTCCTCACGATCTCAACCTTAGCCTCAAATTCCTAGGCCTTATGGCTTAATCTCAAAACCTGGGTAGGCCTTATGGCCTAATCTCAGGTCTAGTGGCATGTCTTTGGTCTCTGGAAATCCGGATGGAATTCACCGGTTTCAGTTAGACCGAAGAACATGTGGCGCTCCTAACGCGGCAGAACGAGATTCTGAGGGATCCCTATCCTCAGTCTGCTCGCGTGGAGCAGGAGGGCGAAGGGCGGAAGGCCACTTTGAGGCCGACTGTTCTTCTTCCGCGGCCTACCTCACGGGTCTGAGTGTCAGGCTTCCGTTTTTCCCCTGGAGGTAGATGTGGTTGTGAGTCGCGCTCTCTCTGAAGACCACCTCCATCCCGGAGGATAATCAACTGGAAGGGTTGCGATGGATTATTTCCTTCCCTCTTTCTCCGGTACAGATGATAGCAGCTGCGACTCAGATCGGAGGAGGGATGTGGGTGAAGAGAGGAAGAACATGAGCGATCACTCACATACCCTTGTCGTCACAAGATCCAGAACCTCATAGAAGATCTGCAATCCTTATGATTTTTCAAGCCACTTTTGACCTTATAATTGTGAATGTAACCGTTTCAATTTGTACTGCTTTTGGCCGCAAAGCCACTCTATGAATGAATACTTTTGAGTATAGCTAAAAATATTGTTATAAAATAAGTCCTCATGTACAGGCCATCATGCATATTCTTAACACGCATTGTCAAGGAAAAAAATTACAACAAAAGTTGGAAATTAATCAAAAATAAGGCCTCAGTCAAAAATAAGGCCTTAACTGAGGCCTGAATGTATAGAGTGTTGCCCCCCTAGTGTTCGTGGGCGAAGTGAACACATGAGACTAAGGCCACAGAATAAGGCCTAAATATAGAGATGATGCGAGCCGATGAAAACTATGGTTGCCCCTCAGTCTGGGACGAAGGTTGATCCGGTGGATCCTCGAACTCCCAAACACTAGGGTAATATTTCTTCAAGAATCGCCCGTTGATGGGGTTGCGATGGATTTCTCCATCCAAATCTTTAAGGTGAAAAACCCCGCGTTCCAAAATGCAGTGAACAACAAAGGGTCCTTCCCATCGTGGAGTCCATTTACCGCGACCGGTCAGTTTCTCGCCAAAGGGCAAAACAGCTTTCCAAACAAGGTCCCCCTCTTTGTAACTACGACCACGCCTCCTCTTATCGTAGGCGCGGGCGATACGCTGTTTTTCCATCACTAAATTATCCAAAGCCGCTAAGCTCTGCTCGCTCAAGTCTTCGTGTTCTTGCCACATTGCCTGGACATAATCTTCACCTATCAAGTGATGCTGATCGCACGCGTAAGGAATGAACGTTGATTTCCAAGGGTAAAACTACATCATGACCGAATATTAGTGCATAAGGAGTCGTAGCAGTGGGACTCCGTTTGGAGGTGCGATAAGCCCATAGTGTCTCATACAACGTGCCATGCCACTGGCGAGGGTTTTCAACTAGCATCTTCTTGAGCAGGGTAATAATAATCTTGTTACTGGCTTCTGCTTGACCGTTGGACTGAGCATAATATGGAGTGCTGTGGACGAACTGGATGCCCAAGTCGTTGACAAATGTCTCCACCTCACCTCCCATGAATGCTGCCCCCCTGTCGGAAACAAGCGCTTCCGGGATACCAAACCTGCAGATGATGTTATGAAATATGAATTGGCGAATAGTGGTACCGGAGGCCTCTTTCAAAGGTTCAGCTTCGACCCATTTGGTGAAGAAATCGGTAGCCACAATGATGAACTTGTGTTGGAGAGAAAAGTGGGGGTGAATCATCCCAATCAAGTCCAGTGCCCAGCCACGTGCAGGCCAAGGTTTAATGATAGGTTGCATGGGAATATTGGGAATGTGCTGGACTGGACCGTGCGCCTGACAGTCTTGGCATCCTTTGGCGAAAGTGATACAGTCCTTCAAGATGCTGGGCCAATAATACCCATGTCTTCTGATGAGCCACCGCATCTTGGGTCCCGCTTGATGGGCTCCGCATATTCCTGTGTGTGCTTCGCGCATTAATCGTTTCGCTTCGTGGTCATACACACATCGGAAGTCTATGCCATCCTCCCCACGCCGTCGCAGCTCGTCACCCTTGAGGAAGTAATGTAAGGCAAGAAAACGAGTCCTCCTATCTGCGCCTAGTCTGGTTGTTTGAGGTAATCGATCAACGGAATGCGCCAATTGACGTCAATAGGCTCTAGGACCGCGACGACGGGATCATCAGGCGGGTCAGGCCGCGAGAGCCATGAAGGCAGTGTGCGGCGCTCGACTTTCAGAATGCGTTCGTGAACCCCATACTTCAATGTAATGCCTGTAGCCAGTTGAGCGAGTTCGTTGGCCGCGAAGTTGTCCTCGCGAGGGATGTACTCCAAACTCACGTCATCAAACTGATCCAGAAGCTCAATGGCGTGATTCAAATAGGGGAGGAGCAAAGAGCTTGCACATCTGTACTTCTCTTGAAGCTGATTGATCACGAGCAAAGAGTCGCCGTGTACCTGAACATCTCTTACTCCCATTTCTAGTAAGACTTCTAGGCCGATAATAAGGGCCTCATACTCTGCTTGGTTGTTTGTACACTTAAACTCTAATTGGAACGAATAAGAGAAACGATCGCCCGCTGGGTTTTCCAGAACAATTCCTGCCCCTGCTAATGACTCAGTTCTTGAACCATAAAAAAACAATACCCAGGGCTGCAAGGAGACTATGGCTTGATACCATATGGCGTACTCTGGAATGCACGCCAAATCTGGTCCGGTGATAGTTACAGTCGCTATCTCTAACTCCCTCACCGTGGGGATATCCAAGACAGGGTGATGCGCCAGAAAGTCTGTGATGGCCTGTCCTTTTACTGCTTTCTGGGGAACGTATTGTAGTGAGAACTCGGATAGGGCCAGTACCCACTTGTCAATGCGGCCTCGCAGAATAGGTCGAGACAGCATGTACTTGACCAGGTCGGTCTGAGTGATGATGCAAGTAGTAAAGGATAACATGTAGTGCCACAACTTGCATGCTGAGAAGTACAATGTAAGACATAGCTTTTCCATTGGAGTATACTTGGTTTTGCAATCTGTAAGTGTCCTACTGAGGTAGAAAATAGCGTCTTCGACGCCTTCCTCAACATTCTGGGAGAGCAGGCTGCCAATGGAAGCCTCAACTGCTGAAATATATAACTTCAATCGAAATCCAGTTCTTGGGGGAACAAGCACTGGCGGACTCGCAAGGTAGGCCTTGATTCTGTCGAAAGCCTCTTAATGTTTAGGCTCCCATACAAACTCAGCCTGACCTTGCAGTTTCAGCAATGGAGAGAAGGGCTGGATTTTGCCTGCAGAATTAGAGATGAAACGTCTCAGAAAGTTGATCCTACCCAGCAAACGCTGCAATTCCTTTTTTGTTCGCGGAGCGGATGCGTTGATGACTACGCTTGCCTTATCTTCAGGAACCTCAATCCCTCTCTGATGGACAATGAATCCCAGAAAATCTCCTGCTTGAACTCCAAAAACGCATTTAGCGGGATTGATTCTGAGCTTGTGTTGTCGCATGCGCTCGAATACCTTTCTGAGATCAGTGATGTGGTCTTCTCTCTTTTGAGACTTCACAACTACGTCATCGATGTAGACCTCTAAAATCTTCCCCAGGATGTCATGGAAGATCAGGTTCATGGCTCTCTGATACGTTACTTCGGCATTCTTCAATCCAAAAGGCATAACCACATATTCAAAAACGCCCGCGAAGCTAGGACAACGGAACGCCGTTTTATGTCTATCTTCTTCTGCGACCGGAATCTGGTGATACCCTGCGGTGCCGTCCATGAAGGACAACAATTCATGTCCTGCTACGGCATCTACTAACATATCTGCGACCGGCATGGGGTAGACATCTTTAGGTGTAGCGATATTAAGGTCTCTGTAGTCTACGCAGACCCTCATCTTGCCATTCTTCTTGCGAACAGGCACTATATTAGATAGCCACTGATTGTACTTGGCTACCCTGATAATGCCTGATTTATGCATTTTTCAACTTCCTCCTTGACGAGGACTTGGGTCTTTGAATTCATTCTTCGCAGCTCTTGCTTCACAAGCCTCTTGTCAGGGAGTGTTGGTAGTTGATGGCAAATCAAATCCGATGACAGGCCGGGCATGTCTTCATATTTCTCCGCGAAGCAGTCTTTGAACTCATGTAATAAATCTATGAGCCTCTGTTTCTCGCTAGGCTCTAAGTAAGCGCTGATGACCACTTCCATAGGTTCATCTGCTGTTCCGAGATTGACCTTCTCGGTAGAATCTCTGACCTTAGGAGGTGTGTCATCCAGCGCTGCTGGAGCGAGCTGAATATCGACCTTGTCATCTTGTTCCTGGTCAGAGAGTGTCTCATTCACGGCCTCTAAGGTCGCGACTCGATCATAGGCCTCTTTTTCCACTAAGTATGATGATAATCTTTCGTACAGCGAGTGGAAGGCCTCTATCCCTTCCTCTGGAAGGTCGTAATCCATTAATCGTTTAAGGGTTTAGGCACAGCGTGGCCAGGCCTTTCCAAGCCTTCTTTTGCAAGCGTAAGCCCCCACTGTGCCAATTCAGAGGCCGTCACCCCTGTGGGGCGGCCTTTGTCATCGATGCCACTGACCTGCAATGGAGTGATAGGCTCCAAATAGTACCTGGCATCTACATAATAATCGGAAAATGGGAATGGACGAGGATCCGCTCTAATCACCTCCGCTTTATCTGTCCCCCTGTTCCGCATAACTAGTTCCTGATGGAGAGTGGACAGAACACAGTAACTCCGATGGATCCAGTCTCAGCCCAGAATAGCACTGTAGGCCACATAGCAATCTGTCACAAAGAAAGCATAAACTCCCTCAGCAGGGCCAACCTTGATGCGTAAGAAAAGTAATCCCATGGTTTTTGTTACAGTCTTCGCGAAGTTTTTGAGCGTGAGGGACGTAGACTGGATTTTCTCCCTCTTGATTCCGAGTAAGTGCATGGTCCTGGTAGTGATGACATTAACGGCAGCTCCGGTATCAACCATGATCTTGCTAACTTTGATGCCGCCAACTTCTGCTGTTATATATAGAGGTCTCATGTGTTGGACCATAGCAGGTGTTGGTTTGGTGAAGCTCATGAAGAATTCTTTGTTGTGAGCATCCCCCGTTTCAAGAAAGACCGCTTCTTCCACAGGTGTCGTGACAGCCGATGTGATCTGTAAGGGCTGCAGACTACTTTCCTCAGCTTCGACGCAGTCCTGAGTAGTGACCGGTAGTGCATACCGCGCGGGGAGTACGTAAACCATGTTGCAAGATGTGTCAGTCATATCTTTCTCCTCCATGTCGTCCTCCAGATTAAGCTTGGGCTCGTTGACAAGGGCGTCAGTGTTGAATTGCTTAGCCAAACGATCTACTAATGACTCCTCTGTAAGGCCTTTTACCTCACACTACTTGTTCTCTTGTACCACAAGTGCCTGCTTGGGCGAGTCTGACTTCGGTTCCCTTGCTGCGCTTACCTCTAGGGGAGCGACCACTACACTCTGGACTCTTTTTGGTCTCCATTGTAAAGTATCGGTAGTCTTGTCCTTGCCCCCCAGTCTCTCAAAAACCGAAGATTTAGCCTCTGGTTCTTCGCGAAACAACATGCGCCTGACATATGGTCGCCGAGTCGGCGAACCCTCCTTTCGAGCTGGCGGAGGTGTTCTCTCTTCAGTGATCCTGCAAAAAACATTGGGCTTAGATGCCCTTGTTGCTTGTTTCTGAAGGCTGCGGGGAGCCACTAATGGCTTAGGAGCTAGTGCCTCCATCTCCTTCTGATACTGCTAAGGTGACTTGACCAATTACGAACGCTTGATCAGGCCCTGGTCAAGAGCCTCTAGCGCGCGCTGGGCTTCCCCGAACCTACGCTGCAGTTTCCTCTTCCTGGAAGGGCTTATTTCCACTGCCTTCCCCTTTTCCCTGGTGTACCATTTTCCTTCCTTGATGGTGGCAGCTGGAGCAGTTGGGATGTAGGGCTTGGTCAGAATGTTCTTGCCCTCGTTCGTGGCCTTCTCCTCTTGTTTCTGATCGACCGCGGCCGCTTTCAGTTTCTTGAATAAATTGGAGTCCTTTGGGGATGGTGGTGACTCCATTTTCTCTTTTTCTCTGGCTAGAAGGTTGATAGTTCCGCGATGGCGAGGTCCACTTAATGGGCCGGAGAGAGCCAAAACGAAATGTCTGCTCGACCTCTTCATGTGACACCTGGATGCCACACTCTTCTTTGCATTGCGAGCATAGGACCACAGGTGAGGCTTTTCCAACTAGTTTAGCTTCCTTCTTTGCAGGGATCTCATCCTCGGCAGACGTTCCCTCTCTCCCCTTTGTACTCAAATCTAAGGTTGGTTTCCTCTGGTTCTCCTTGGCCTAGTTCACATCGACCATATTGATCCCAGTGTCGGGAAAAGGGTTCAAGTCTACGAGCGCCGCCGCCGTTACTGGGGCTTCCACCTGCAAACTGCCATTATTATGCCATACCTGAATCTAGTCTTTGAGCTTCACACAGTCCGCGGTATTGTGATTCCACAGGTTGTGGAATTTGCAGTACTTCTTCCCTTTCAGCTGGTCTGGTTGAGGAAAAGGTCCAAAGTCGGTCTTCACCATCTTCGCAGCGATCATCCTATCCAGAATCTCATGTGCCTTATTGGCATCATAAGTATATGTCACGAACTCAGGTTTGGTGAAAGCCATCGATTTGAGCTTGACGGCCTCCTTGGAAATTTTCAGTTGCTTCAGGGCTGGATTTTTCCTCCCGGTTAGTTCATAAGCAGCGATATCATTCTCCTCTTCCTCATCGTCATCTTGAACCATTTCTTCAATGTGATGATGGTAGTAGGGGTCATAAGTAGCCGGCTGGTAGCTCAGGGCCGCTATGGTGCGATGTTTTCCTGGTACATATGTCCCTTTGGACGCATTCTTCCTTGCGTCAGTTTCTCTGAGGAGGTGTTCAAAGCTGCCTACCTCTGTGATGAGCTCTCCCATTGACTGGATCATGCTGCCATGTTGCTTCTTTCGTTGACGAGGTTCCAAACCCTTGACTGCCAGCTTGACTAACTCTTTCTCAGGCAGGATGACGTTCAGCTTGGCTTTCTGAATTTGGAAGCGTTGAAGATAGGCCACAGCGAACTCTGTAGGCTGTTGGGCCATCTGAGTAAGAGAAGCCAAGTCAACCTCAGGCTCAATGGCTCCAAAGGTTTCTCGAAAAAGCTTTTCCATTGCGGGCTAATCCACCACGGTCCCTGGCCGAAGTTTGGAAAACCACCTAAAGGCAGCTCCCGAGAGAGAAGTGCCAAATATCCTGCATTTGAGGATATCATCATTCTGGTACTGGCCGCATTGTACCCTAAACTTGGCCAGATGGGTAGCCGCATTCTCGGTGTCTTCCCCTGAAAAAGTAGAAAATATGATATTTTTATAACCCCTGGGAAAGGGCGCGAGCATTACATGCGGCGGGAAAGGTCCTTCATAGACCCCATCCACTTAGGTCCTAGGATTAGCCAGCCTGATCATCTCCTCTACCTCTTCACGTCTTACATACTCTGGGCCCGGAGGCGGAGGAGGGGGTGTTGCCACAGTATGGCGAGCAGCCTGCAAGGGTATTGCTTGGTTCAGAGCCACTGTCCCTTCTCCTACATGTACAACGTGGGTTCTAGCTGGTTGCTGAAGAGTTACTGCTGGTACGGGCATCTCTTTTGCCAAGGCTGTTATCTTAATCGGGTTACCAACCTGGTCAATACCATAATAGCTTCCTGGCAGTTCTTGGTACACATTTTCTGCTCCGTCGCTGTCGTATTGAACAAATGTGGTAGAGCCGGACGAGGTTCCACCAACTTTTGATGCCTGATACTCCTCTCTGGTGGTCTGTTCGCCTGACTGGGCATTTTCTTTGCTGTCGCTGATAACCAGAGTTTGCCCCTTACTTTTCAGTTGTGTAGCAGTAACGGTTGTGGAAGGTGTAGGGGTATTGCTGCTAACCTTATCTCGCTGGTTCGGTGGCACGTACTTGCCCGAACCAGTCGGCTGGCCAAGGGAGCCGAGGATAGCATTAGGATCCCCTAAAGCTTTGTTCAATACTTATCTTGCCTGGTTCAATTCGGCTCTTTTTATGGCCACCTCGGTTGCGAGGTTAGCGCCATCCTTGCGAAGACCTGCCATATCTGACGCAGTCTGCTTGGTTTGGTTCGTGATAGCTTCCATGATCTCTTTTTGGCACTGATTCTGCTCACTAGCGATACCTGTGGCATGAGCCCTTACTGCACTCTCTGATTGTGCGATTTGTTGCTTAGTATCCTCTGCATGTCGGGTAATGCACTAGTCTAGTTCGCGTACGAGCCGGTCTGTCTTCGCGGTTTCCCTTTCAAAATCAGTGGCTATCTTCTTGCGATGATTTTCAATGTTCTCCATGATGATCGCGAACCTCTCCTCGGAGGTCGCTCCTTCTGGAATAGGCTTCGTGACAAAAGCCTTTCTTCCTCCACTTTCCAACGCATTGGAGACAGCGGTAGTGATAACAGGCTCGCTGGCCTGATTGGTAGTGACATTCTGACCCTCAGTAACGGTCGGGTGATCTTCTCCCCATTCAGTTGACATATCAGATGATTGGGAATGACGAGAAAATCTTTGAGTCACTTGTTCTTCGGAAAGACCACGACAGTCCGCGGGAGGATGCGGTCTGTAACTGGAGGTCTTATGTCTTGAGCCGTTAGAGTAAACCTTTTGGTAAGGGTTTTCGCTCGACTTCCCAATGGCTACGTTCACGAAGAGACACTATTGTAGGTCCCACTGGGCGTGCCAAAATGTTTGGCTCCAAAACCAATCGGCGTGCAAACTGTCTCTTTTGAGCGTGTGCGCAGGCGTGCCAGCACTGTGGGGTGCAGTCGTCGGGGGAGTCCCTTGACCTGACTTCTTCTTCAAGCGTTGTGGACGAGGAGAGCACCAACCTCGCCACAAGGTTCTTCTCTAGCCTTCCGAGAAAGGACTTTTTTCCTTACGGATAAGGACTTTGGTTGTGATCTCTTCGCGTCACCGAATCGATACTCAATGTTGTAGGATGAGCAGAGCAATCACTAGGAAGTTTGGAGAAAGCACGGGTTTTGCTAAAGCGTGACTTTAGCTTCGCTGGGTTGCGAGGGCGTTACCCTTGCTTCGCTGGTTGTATCGCTGGCAGTAATACTGGCAGTCGGCTCGCGGGGAGACTAGGACTGGAAGTACGGTCGCCGGGTTGATCTGGTGATGCTGGCAGTCGGCTCTTGGAGAGACTAGGACTGGCGCGCGGTCACCGGGTTTCAACAAGGTTGAAGGTTTGCTCCAGGGAGGCTTTGTAATCGCTAGGATTGATTGATTTGACAGAGAGATCCCTTCTTTCGTCCTTGAAACCTAGTATTTATAACTAGGGTTTCGACTGTTCCTTGCTATAGAAGGATTATTGATTGAAGTTTCCTATTCAATCTCTGCTACTTGACTCGAATAAGGTTTCGTTTTCCTTATGGATTACGGAATGGGCGAAGCTGTAACCCAAACCCAAGAAGGCTTATTTTTGGGCCGCAAGTATCGGCCCGCTATGCTAAATCCACTAAAGGATCTTGCCAAAATTACTTTTGGGCTCAAACATGTGCAAACTGTCTCTTTTGAGCGTGTGTGCAGGCGTGCTAGCACCGTGGGGTGCAGTCGTCGGAGAATCCCTCGACCTTACTTCTTCTCAAACGCCGTGGACGAGGAGAGCACCAACCTTGTCACCAGGTTCTTCTCTATGCCTTTCGGAAAATGACTTCTTGCCTTACGGATAAGGGCTTTGGTTGTGATCTCTTCGCGTCACCGAATCGATACTCAACGTTGTAGGCTGAGCAGAGCAATCACTGGAAAGTTTGGAGAAAGCACGGGTTTGCTAAAGCGTATCTTTAGTTTCTCTGGGTTGCGAAGGCGTTACCCTTGCTTCGCTGGGTTGCAACTGGGTTGCAGGTAGGTTTGCTCCGATGAGGCTTTGATAATCTGTGTGATTAGTTTATTTGAGAGTTGTTTTTTGTTGTATCGCTTTAGCCTCTATATATAGGCTGCTCGTAGATTCTCCTTCCTAATAGGAATGAAATTCTATATTTTAAGCCATAGTTATTGGCCTTGAATCAAATCAAAACACTTAATAGTTTTGATAACTATCGTATAGATTAACTCTGTTGTAGCAATCTTCTAGGCAATGTTAATTACCTTTTGGAATCCTAGACGTAATCTTCCTCTTGGATGCGGTGGTAGGATATGCACGTATCTTATATTGATATATATCTTCGCGAGGACTATCGTAGCTCGCGGCATGCAATTAGAAAGGATAAATATATTATTGCAATTAAAGGTGATGGTAAGTTCCTCCCATCTGACGTACATCCAGCTTCATTCCTTAATTGCCACGTATGTGGGAGACCTTGATTCCTTGCTTAATTGGTCCGCCATAGGACTTAATTGCATGGACTATCTCGAAGTAGAGGAGGACAGCATGTTTGCCATGTTTATTGCATATACACATCATATATACATATATGTTCCTTTTTGACCGCACGCTTCCAAATATATATATATATATATATATATATATATATATATATATATATAGATTATGGATGAAGGCTTCATTAATTCACGTACCGTGCATGCCAATATGTGAGTACACCAGCATCTTTCATGCAACTAAGGAGAATTAAGGGAGATTCACCTTCCTTAATTGATAAAGCCATGACACCAGGACTCCTTGTTGATCGTTTGCCAAATATGTCCATTAGAATCCTAGCCAAACATAACCATGAGGCCATATTTAATGCAAAGATCTTCTCATATGCTCCGTCTTCGCAGCCGAGTAAACCACTATTAATTATCAAATATCTTGATTATTAATAGTAAAATGATAAGATCACGATTTGCCTTAAAATCACTTGGTCTTCAAGTAGGCTTTGTTTAGCCTCTAAACAATATATTTCGAACTTATTGCAAATAAATAGCTTGGGCCACGGATATTGGCCCGGTTTTCTTCGAGTCTCCCCTGTCGGGAAAAAATGTTAATTTTGGGTTCAAACAATGGGTAACCATAATAATTAAAGGCGTTGCATCCAACAATAAAATTAGTCCAATTTTGAAATGAATTAATCAAATGAAGTTGGTATTCTTTGTTGAGTGTAACTGAATATAATTCTATATTAACACTCGAATATTGTCATTGTCGGACTTAGGAGCTTCAGTTACTCGAACTGTGAGCTTATTCTGAAAGTAAGTTACCGTGGTGTTGGCTTGAATTAGCTAATAGAGCCAAAGCTGCAATATTACTACAAAGTAGGGGACTCTAAGTCTCTAACTTGCCTCCAATAGTGATTTTATTTTTTTTAGATGTCATTATAAAGTGCACCATAATAAAATGCGTTATGTGTACGTAATTATGCGTTGTGTGTATGTACGAGTATAGTACGTATGTGTATACAACATAATAAAATTTTAGATGGTGGTTGAGAGCGGAAATCGGTCAATTTTACTTCCTTGGGATTTGCCTCCCTGAACCTTCAAAGGCTGTAGCTACGTCGGTATTGGTCGTTACCTCAATTGAAGTGATAACTCGAATTTTATGCATTGCTGGTTATGTGTTTAGCAATTAATTAATGACTCTTGCCGTGGTAATATCGTTTTGGTTTTGTGGAACTGGGTATCAGGCAATGGGCAAAATTGGTGAACTGATTTTGTACGATATTGTTTTTATATAAATAAAGTAGTCAATTGTGCACTATTTGCTAATTGGTGCTTGTTAGAATACATGTATTTTGTAGAGTCTTCTGATATTATTTCAGGACGTCCTCTAAATACTTATTGTATTCAGGGGTTTAGGCTCAATGTCCCCCCCCCCCCTGTATTCGGCAGTTTCATTAATCAAGGCTAGATGGTAGCCGCACCAAGCCCTCATTTAAAAAAAAAAATGTTTCTCTACTAGGCATGACAACTATTTTAAATGGTTTCCAAACCTAGTTGGGGTAGAGCAATAGCAAGGACGAGATCTCACCCCTATAATAGTTTGGATGTAGGTATTGTGTACGAGAATGAGATCACTAGATGAACACCGGGTACGACTTTCTAAAATTAATATGAATTGTCACTGCCGAAGATTGTTTCGCTTGACCAGGTTGTCATTTACTTTATTTTTTTGGTTACTTGTTCAAGATTAATTATGTATTTGTTGTAATAGGTAAGTAGTAGTTGTAACACCCCAAACTGCACATAACCATCTTGAGCACGTTATAGTACCGCAAGTTTCTAAAACGTAAACCGAAAATTGGATTTACATTCTAGAAATTCGCTAGGCAAATTTGATTAAAATAAATTTGTCGCAAAATGCACAACGGAAACTTTTAAAATTCTTTTGAGGTGAAGAGTGAAGACCTTTCTAAAACTTTAAATTCAAATGTTCATCCAGGACTTATGTTCCAAACAATTGAGAAAAAAGGATTTTTTTTTTTGGTTCTTCTTTTTTAAAAAGAGGATCAAAGGATTTCTTCTTTTTCACTCCTACCCCATGTTGACTCGAACCCATGACCTTGATCTTAAGCAGTGGGTGCTCTAACCACTGAGCTA
This sequence comes from Rosa chinensis, assembly GCF_002994745.2. Taxonomy (NCBI): domain Eukaryota; kingdom Viridiplantae; phylum Streptophyta; class Magnoliopsida; order Rosales; family Rosaceae; genus Rosa; species Rosa chinensis. The sequence goes on from NC_037090.1 coordinate 33,074,075, forward strand.
ACACCACTTCGTCAGAAAAAAGGATTAAGCATGCAACAAACAATTTTCAACAAGTTCCGGAAATACAACTTTTAGATTCAAGGATAAGATTTGAAACCGGAACCTGGTTTTCATAAAGATGTATAATCAAAATCAGCACACCCAGCTCCATTGCTCCAATCCTGTTACTGGTGCACAGTTGTTACGTCTCGTACCTCACTTTTATTGTTTACTGGTCATCCAGACAAATCAGTATAAATAGCAACTTTCACCAAGGTAACTTCTCATTTTTTTAGAAATTACCCAAAGTCAAACTGAGATATTCTCAACTTTCATGTTCGGCGCACCTCTCCATGGCAACCTAGCCTATGGCCACCATCAACTCCGGTTTGTACGTGAGGAAGAGAATCGAAGAAAAAGCACCAAAGTAGACCCGGTTTGATCGCTGGTTTCCAGCCACTTCCTGCCGCGCCACCACCCACATCTTCAAGCTCTCTCACCCTGGTTCGAACCCACTCAGTCACTAGCTTCAATTCGCTCGGACAAGGAAGAATCGACGATCGGAAGGAATTTTAGGGATTTTGAGGTTTCGAGGTAATTTTTGAGCTATACCCCTAAAATTGATCAATGTTGTAGTTGAGAAAGTTGTTGTGGATGTTGTGAATAGGGATGGGTTCAGTTCCGATCAGTTCGGTTTTAGGCCGAAACCGAAAATCAAACTGAATCGGACTTTCGGTTCGGTTTTGCATTTTTCTGAAGTTGGAACCGAAAACCGAACCAATCGGTTTTTTTTTTCTTCAGTAAAACAAATTTATTTTTTTGCAAGATAATATTACATATTTTGCTACTTCTACTTCTACCCCTTTGGTATTGTAACTCAAGAATTTTTTTTTGTCTCTTCAAACCTATAATAATAATCCATACAACTGAGTTTACAAGTTCACTAATGCATGCTTTATACTTCAATAGACAATAATCTAGACTCGACTCCATAGTTCATAATCAAACTTCAAAGCTTCATTATATGAAATGGTTGGCTTTGGTTCTCGTTTCGAATTCGATCAACTAGGTCACACTTAGTTACTCTTATAAACTTATATAAATATATCATACACTCCAAAGAGAAACCTCTATAAATTCAAAGAAAATAGAAAAACCGACCGTTTGATGCGATTATTACAGTAAATTATACGTGTGGTAAAAGATTTAGCCAATTTCACAATAGTTTCGAACCCGATCGGATTAGTCAACCGTAGTTATGATATGTAGAATATAGAACATATATGTACATTCTATATAGAAGTATGAGAAATCCCACACACACACACACACATATATACAACTTGGTTGCATCCAAGACTACTAAGGACACCCACCAAATTCCGGATTCTTATCAAAACTAATAGTAATACCATTTCGATTTAAATCCAGAATTCAACATTTCCTTCACTATACCAATTCTCGTATGTTATGATCCAACTTGGTTGCATCCAAGACTACTAAGGACACCCACCAAATTCCGGATTCTTATCAAAACTAATAGTAATACGATTTAAATCCAGAATTTAACATTTCCTTCACTATACCAATTCTCGTATGTTATGATCATGTAGCTTTTCCTCGACCAAATTTCATATTTTCCAGTTCTCAATACAACAGCTAATCCCAGCATAACCGATCAAAATTCAATAGAGCCAATAACGAGCATATATCTATAAACCCATTCCACAATTTATAACTAGTGATCCAAGAACGATACCAAGTCCAATTCATCGTTCTCATAACAGGATTCACAGTAAGCATGTAAACAGAGGAATTCAATTCCAGCAGTTAACTACACAGGTGAGGTGAATCCCCAGAACTCTCAAACAACTTCCAACTAACCTTGTGATCAACAGAACCCTAAATTTGCAGGTACGAACACAGCAAGCCGGAACCAGCTTAATCGATTCTGAGTTGATCAACTCGGCCCAGCACTGCGGATTAAGCTCGAAGACCACCCTTCCCAGTCCACGCTTCAGAGTTTTTATCGGAGACAAATCAAAGACTCCAAAATCGTCGCCGGAAACCGACATCACCCAAAATCGCACCACAATAGTTTCTTTTTAATTAAAATGAATTTCCAAAATTCCTAACTTTGGAATTTCATAATAAATAGTTTGGGTGTCCGAAAATTTCCACAAACTCTTCGTGTCACACACTTTATTGTCAGACTCTTAACTTGAAGATTCCACTTTTTAAGAATTTTTGAAAATTATTCCCAAGCCTTAAAATAATTATCGAGACCAATAACGCAATCTCGACTAATTAAACTTTCACCCCTTAAATATTTTCCGGGGCTCACAGTAGTGTTTTAGGTACTATGAATGATTGCATTACTCATTCAGCCTTTGTGTAAAGTTTGGATTGTGACAGATTTTGTATTTATTTTGGATTCATTAAAGTAAGAAGGAGTTCGTAAACTATATTTTGTGTCAGTTTTATTGACCCTCGATCTATAAAACCTAGTCATGTGATGCATTGTGAATATTTGTTTATTAGAATTTCAATTTCAATAGTCATAACTTGTATTTGTTCATCAAAAAGAGCTCATACTAACAAAACCTAATACATTAATCAGAAAATAAATTTTTAAATCTTTTATGAGGGAGGGAGGGAGGGAGGGAGGGAGAAAGAGAGAGAGAGAGAGAGAGAGAGAGAGAGAGAGCAGTGTAATTTTATGGAGAGAGTATTCAATGCACTGACATGCTGATATAAGATGAGAATGAGATCAGTTTAGCTAGAAAACGATTAGAGTAAGGAAGTGGCGTAGAATCAAGAAGAGTAACTGGAAAATAGATAACTTAAGCGTAATGAGGTTACTTGCCACTAGAATATTCAGAAATATTTGGTTTTGGAAATTCTTCGAGTTGCTCGTGTGAAAAGTCATGTTCTGGATTGTGAATCAGCTTGGAGCAATTTTGGCTAAAAATGTCCGTTTGAGACACATGATACTTTTTCGGAATGGGAACGACGAGATCTACAAGACTTACTTTAGTGAGCCCTATATGATTTAGGCCAAAATATATCGTTTTAATTATCTGATTCGGGATTTAATAAGTTTAGGCTAGTTTTACATTCTTTTTAGGGTTCTTGACCCAAAGCACCAAAATCAGCTAAAATTATCCCACTTACCTAAGCAACAAATTTTTATTCCCACTAACCCAATTTGAAGTAAAATGACAATTCCAACCTTAACCTAATTAATAAATTAGGTTTTATACCACTCTCCATCTCTCCCTGCAGCACGACACACTCTCTCTCCTGCACGATCTCCACTGGCTCTCTCTCTCTCTTCCACTTCGTCGGAGAAAGTTTCCCGGCGACATGGCCGACTAAATCTCCAACTGGGGAGGAGGACGAGGTCGCGCTTCATAAGCCTCCTTCAAGCTCGCCGGCGTCGAAGTCTTCCTTCCTCCTCCGGTGCTAGTTTCAAGTCCACCTTGTCCGCGTCGCGCACAGGAGCTTCTCGGAGGATTCCGGTACGGGTTATGGAGGTTCAAGAGTTTGTCTCATCGGTTGGGTCGCTGGCATTGTGCCGTCTTCTAATGTCAGCGCCGAGATCAATCTGATTTTGAAGTTTGGTCTGAACTGAGAGGAAGTTCATTAAACATCGAAGCCTGCAGTTCCAAATTTCGCATATCAAATGTACGGTTTTAGACTTTTAGCAATCATGCTTTGGGCTATTGGTACCGAGCCACCGTTTGTCTTCTTTAATTTTTTCAAGCAAAGCCAAGCATTGATTCAATTCCAATATCATCAATGCATCCCTCACAGGCTCACATGTGAAGGGACCCAGTGGAAGTAATCATGAAAAGAAAGGGAACAAGCGACCTCCCTCTTTTTTTTTTTTTGGGAAAATGGGGGTAGAAGGAAGGAAGGAAGGAAAAAAAAATTATTGGAGGGCAATACAAGGCTATTGAGGGGCAATAGAGGCCTGTTAAAAGTCTAAAAGTCTATTGGGGGGCAATAGACCTCTATTGTCCCTCTATAGGGGTGCAATACACGTCTATTGGAGGGCAATAGACGTTTTTAAATTGATATAATATCTTCATTTTTTTTCTTTACTCAATTTTATTTGTCTAATTTTAGGAAGATTAGTTACCATTTCGGCTACTGAAAGATCTATTGGGAGGCAATAGACGTCTATTGGCAATACATGGCTGATAAAAGTCTATTGAGGGGCAATAGACGTCTATTGCCCTTCTATTGGGGGGTAATAGATGTCTATTGGGAGCAATAAACCTTTCCGGTGGGCGGCGGCCAGTGATCGGATTCCGGCGGCCGGTGACCGCGCTCTGACGAAGTCTCCTATGGTTTCTTTCTCTTCCATTTTCTTTCTCTCCCTCTCTCTAAGTAACAAAGGGGTGAGGGTAAAATGGTATTAAAAAAATATATAACAAAAAAAAAAACCTTAATTAATGGGGTATTAGGGAAGGCCTCCTTAAAGTGTTTTGGATAAGAGGGAATTAAAAAAACTTAATGGGGTAAGTGGGAAGAAAATCTCTAAAAATGGGGTAAATGGACAAAAACCCTTCTTTTTATTTTTATGTTCTTAGTTTTCTTTTTAATTTAGATTCTTTAGGATTCCTTGTTATATTATGATTATGATTATGATTATGACGTGAATGTCTATATAAGTATCATCATGTTTTATATTAGGATTAGTTTTCATATCAAATTTAATAAAAATCAAAGATTTTTCTCTCTTTTACTGATGAATTCCAAAACTATGTTTTTTAGGGTTTATCGCTTGTAAACCCCGTTACTTCTGACTGCGTCAGGTGGAATCAGAGTAGGTCTTCCATGCCTCTTTTATTTACCTTGTTTATCCATGGGTGACAAACGTGTTGATCCAGTTACCAGCGCGGATCTGGATGCTCTTATCGCAGCCTTTACCGCTGTCATAACTGCTATGAATCCTAATGTGACTGCTCAGATGGGAGAGTTTTGTGGGTTGTTGGAAGGGAGGAATAACAACAACAACAACTGGAATAGAGGCGGGGAGCACAACGTGATAGGGCTCCACATGGTGTTGGTGGATTTATTGACAATTCTGAATCCGAATTCGAAGAAGAAATTATGCAACCTGAACAACAAGGTCAGGCTTACCAGGATTTTAGAGTCAAGGTTGGTATTCCGTACTTTTCTGGTCACATGAGCGTGGAGGAATTACTGATTGGTTTTTTGAGGTTGAGAGATTCTTGAATCTAATGGATCTCCCAGAGACTAAGCAAGTTAAGATGGTTTCTCGAAAGCTGAAGAACGATGCTGCTTATTAAATTATGCCTAGAATTTTCTGATCAAGAATTACTGTCCTAAAGGTTTTCGAGAAGAAGTTAAAGTCCAACAAGTTTGCTTTTCCCGTTGAGAATAATAGTTTAACTGAAGAGAAGTTTGCTTTTCCCGTTGAGAATAATAGTTTAACTGAAGAGAAGACATAAAATATTCCAACAGAAGAAGCCACACAAGAAATCATCTATGATGACCAAGAAGAGATTAAAGATGATATTGCTCCTGTTGACATGGTTATTAGTTATGAAGAAGCCTCAGAACCAGGTGTCATTCAAAAATGCAACCTTGAAAGCTAAGAAGAATCTATTAAGTGTTCCTATGAGCGCCCAAATGCATATCATAGACTCATCTATGGTGTTGGGTTCATGATTGTGCCATCAGAATATGCAGAAGATTGGGCAAATAATCCATATGTTCAAGTGTCTAATTTTTATTATCCGGTCTCTTGTCTACCTACTATTGTTTCTTTATTCAAGAGGAACTGGAGGGCAAGTTCTTTCATAGTGGAGGAGAATGATGTAGGATGAGAATGAGATCAGTTTAGCCGAAAAATGATTAAAGTAAAGAAGCAGTGCAGAATCTAAAAGAGTGACTGGAAAATAGGTAACTCAAGCATAATGAGGTTACTAGCCGCTGGAATATTCATAAAGATTTGTTTTGGATTTTTTGGGTTGCTCGTGCGAAAAGTCAGGTTCTGGATTGTGAATCAGATCAGAGCACTTTTGACCAAAATTTCATTTTGAGACGCTTGTACCTTTCCGAAATAGAAACGATGAGATTTACAAGACTCATTTTAGTGAGCCTTATCTAATTTAGGCCAAAATATACCATTTTAATTATCCGATTTGGGATTTAGTATTTTTAGGCTAGTTTTACATTCACTACAAAAAAGAATTCGATTGGCCACGGCGCAAGGCCGTCGCCAAAAGCCAAATTGCCGTCGCAAAAGACCAACGGCGACGGCTAGGCGACGGCAAAATTGCCGATGTCGTTGGTGGCGTCGCCATTGCTATTAGCGACGGCAAATACGCCGTCGCATGAATTTTGGCCACGGTATTTACGCAGTCGCATGATTTTTGGCGACGGCATAATGGCGACGCCATCAGCGATTTTGCCGTCGCCAAAGGTCATTGGCGACAGCAACATTGCCGTCGCAAAAGTGCATTTATTGATTAAAAAAAAAAACCTAGCAAGCAATTTTGCATTCCAGATTTTCTTTTTTGAGCAAAAGAAGCCATATATATAAATCATAAATTTCATGTTTTTTTACATTATTTCTCACCAATCTTGAAAAATACAAAAACATTCAAAAATTGAAATACACTATAAATGGTACCCGCGCTTTGCTGCGGGATTTGTTGTTGTTAATAATCTATAATAATGAAATATATAATTGAAAATAACTTCATTCTTAATTAAACTGATAAAATATCGTACATATCGTACGCAAACTGTTATCGATTAAACTGCTCCAGAAACTACTTCCATATCATCTGATCCCTCCAACCCTTTGATATGTATCCCTCAGGACACTCAGCTAACTGTTTTAGCTGTCCAACAGTGGCATCCAGCGACATTACCATTATCTCACCTGGTGGCAACTCCCTCTTGAATTCTATTTTCTTATCAAACTTGATTTGGCAAACCAATATCAGTAACTGCTCTTTCTCATCTGTAATGTCAGTACCAATGTGAATATGGAAGAAAACAATTTCCTTATCAGTATCAGCCATATCTGAAAGAAAACAAAGAACATACAAACCATCAACCCAACAAAACGGAAGAGGTAGAAGAAAAAAAAAACTGAGAAAATACAGAAGTTTCATCATTAATCCACTCGACACATGCTGCAATTATGAGCAGACCAACTACATACTCATTCAAAATCTAATGTGGTTGGACTTGTGCATACACCTAGTTCACTCAGCTAGAGCAATTTGTTCATATATAACTATGACCATTAACCACAACCTTCAACTTTTCCATTCCAAAACTAAATCCACAACTCTAATAGTTTGTGCAGCTCTTAATCACCAAATAACCCATTAAACAGCAGAAAATTTAGTAGATCTTTTGCTATTAATTTAGATTAAATGTCACACTTCTCTGTACACTTCCATTGGCCCTCAACAATACTTTTCACATTCCACCTGATGATTTGAACTATCTAATCGAAGAAACTAAGAGCAATATAAAGGTTTATAACATAAACATACATAACGGTACTTATTTCAAAGAAAACAACAATAACTGGGTAACTCACACAATGCTAAGCAACCAAAGGCCCAAAATAACTCCTAAAAGGCATGCCCAATTCAAAACTGAAATGCAAACAATAATCAACCATGACCACAATAGAACATACAGGGTTGTTCAAAGTAATCCAAAAGCAAAGTAGAAATCTTGAAAAGGGGATACCAATTAGCAGAGACTAAGAACTGACTTACAGAATATATCTTGGGATGGCTGATCGTAGAAAATTTGAAAGGTACTACAAAGTGCTTAGTGGCCAAGAAGAAACCTTTGCTTAATGTCTCGATGTATCACCTTTGGTTCAATGACCTTCTGTAAACAAGCAAGGCTACAAAAAGTATATCTTGTTAAATATAAGAACAACACCTTGGCATCAAAGAAAAAGTGAGATATCTATGGTGACGCATACCTCCATGAAGTCAATGCTCCAAGTTCCATTGTTGATATACATGCAGTATATCTGAGATAAATATTTTGCTCTCGACACTCCTAGCAAGTATGCACAAATATATATCAAGAGTATGGGAAACAAATGTACCCATCGAAACCCACAAATATGTATGCTCATCATTTTCAAATTCTAACTTTAAACGGTTTCACTTTTCCTAACAACACCTCAGACAGAATACTTTTCATAAGTTGGAGGGCAGAACATTCCAGGAAGACATCAAATGTGTATCACTTAGCTAGTATCATATTACAGGGAGAAAGTGCTTGACACCTCCAAGTAATCATCCTAATAACTACTTTCTAATTGTTTTGACCAAAACTCGGTTACCCAAGTTGCATCTCTCTCAAGTTTATATTGAAATATCACATTATAATTGGTTTTCGACAACTATTATTGCAAGCCAATGAGTGTGAAACGCAGTACCTTCTGAAGAACATGCAGCTTTTCCCATTTAGATTGCATAGATGTAAACGTCATTGTTCTTTGGGCAAAATGGCAGCACTACAAAACAACATTAAATTACAAAACTTTCAGTCAAAATTGATCTTTAAGCCCATAAACTACACAGTAATACCCTTCAATTACCAGCCTCTAATAAACCTTCAATCTTTGTGATCAACATATAATTAACACAGTACTTGCTAAAATGATTGAAGTTTTTCCGGATAATTATTGAAGCTTTTCCCAATAATAAACATATAATTAACACAGTACCTGCTAAAATTCTATTCTTTTCTTCAAAGTCTCCAAATGATCACATTTAATCACATCATTATAACTATTCACCACTTTTAGTACAAACTATCAAAATATTGATTTCCTACTTATTAAAAAAACTAAAATATAAACATGAAATAACTTTCTCTTGCTGAAACAGCAATAAAGGATAAACAATTATGAACCCAAAAAAGGTGAGAAAATTACCGACTTGGTTGCTTCTCATGACAAAACCCATTCAAAGTTTTCAGTATAGCTACAAATGCACACAATAAATTTATCAATTAGTCATATATGAATCAAATATAAAAGATATGTTAAAAGATTATATCATCTGACAAAGATCAATCGATCTTTATCACTAATTTTTCACTTATCAAAATTAGCAAATCGTTATCACTAACATAATCCTAACACAATTTCTCAAATCCTAACTAAAACTCTGAATTCATTAGACATCTTATAGAACTTGATCAACAACATAATGTTAAAACCCACATCACTAATTTACAAACAAATATCAAGACAAATTTTTCCTGCTGTCAAATAATTCAGTATTCACAGCACATCAAATAAATCCCTACAGTCAATCACCAAACGCCAATTTTCTAAACTGAAAGAACCAAAAGTACACAGCAATGAATCGAAAACGTAAAATAAGAACAAAAGCTAATACCTGATCACCTTCACACTGAAGACAGCAATATCCAATACTTAAAACTGCGAAACACAACCAAATAACATATCAAACCGAAAACTCAATTTCAGCGACAAACAACACAAACCAAAACCCATGTAATGCATATATAGATACATAGAGAACATTTTTTGGGGACATTCCACATCAATTTATAAGGTATGAAGAAGAAGAACATAACAGCAAAAACACGAATTTCCAAACCTGCAATCCCTACTCTCCAAACCAAACTCAGATCCATTACTCTTCTTCTTCTTCTATTTGAACACGGCAGTAATAAAGATGTCCCTTTAAACACTTCCCTTTTTTCACTTAAGGAAACTAAAACAGAACTAAATGGAAACCAATCTTGCATCAATCATTTTCAGAAACAAAATAACGATATACCTAAAATCAAACAAAATGACAACAAAATCAAGCACACTAATCAAATCAACTTAACCACCTTTTAATCCAATAATCTTTGATCGACGACTCCTAACTAAACTACCTTCTAATCAAATCAACTTAACCACCTTCTAATCCAATACAGAAGTTTCACTTTAACAAGAAAATAACCAGAAAAATTCAAAACAATTTCAATTACATTATCAAATTCAAAGCTTCAAAGCAACAAAGAGAGTACCTTAAACAATCAGTCCGACTCCTCCGCCTCCAGTTATCTATGACCCAGTGCCTATTTCTATACAAAACATCCATGAATTCAAAAACTTACTCACAGTTCTGAAGGCGTCTTTCTTTTCACTAGGCCAACCTTCATCGTTCCGCCGCGAACCTTCACAGCAGCCGGCGTAAAGAACTAGATCCAGCAACCTCGGCCATACCTTTGCCTCAAAACATACCGCAGATCTTTCCCTAGATATGATTTTGAGCATCAATTCAATATGTCAGAGAAAGGAACAAAAAAATGAATCTACGCAGTCCAACATCCCGATTCAATCACCATTGATTACAAGAACCCTAATTTGTCATCTGAGAATAAATTACCAGAAAAATTGCATCAGAATCTGGCAATTTGTATAATTTGAGCATCGATAGAAGAATGTCTAACCTCATCGAAGAACAAAGTTCCAGAGAAGAGGCATCGAAAATCAAAATCCACAAAAATCTGAATGCGAAGTCACGTCGAGGGAGATGAATTGCTGTGGTTTCGGTCGATTTGCCCCAAAATGAAAATTTAGGGCAAAAACGGAGGGGAGAGCGAGTTACTACAGAGAGAGAGAGATGCAGAAGTGAAGCCAATGGAGAGATGTCGATGTTTTGATGCACAAGAGGAGGAGACGACGTCACTTAGCAGTAAAAGAAGAAAGAATCATGCGACGGAACATGGTTGCAGTCGCAAACCCAAGTGATTTTAGCAACGGCATCTTATTGCTGACGCAAACTGATTATGCTTTTGCGACTACACGTTTTGCCGAAGCAAATATATGAGCTTTGGCGACGGCAATTGAGTGCCGACGCTAACCTTGTGTAGCGAATTGAATTCTTTTTTGTAGTGATTCTTTTTAGGATTCTTTTTATTTTTAGGTTCTTAGTTTCATTTTTAATTTGGATTCTTTAGGATTCCTTGTTAGATTATGATTATGATTTATGACCTGAATGCGTATATAAGCACCATCATGTTTTGTATTTGGATCAGTTTTCATATCAAATTTAATAAAAATAAGAGATTTTTCTCTCTTTCAGTGGTGAATTCTAGAACTATGTCTTTTAGGGTTTATCGCTTGTAAATTACGTTATTAAGACTGTGTCATGTGCACTTGCACCAATAAAAATGATGGCTGGATAACATTAAGTATATATTTTTGTTATTAAAAAAAAGTTATCTATAAATATTAACGACTGAGATCTACTGATTCACTTGCATTTCTGGTGTATAGAAAAATTTTCAATTTTATGTTTATTTTGAGTTTAATGAACTAACAAGATTGCTAGTTTAAAGTTTATTGATGAGACACTTTGGCCAAACTATGGCCTTGTTTGGTTCGCGGAAATGAAAGTAATTCATTTGTATTTCCCATGGGAATGGAAATGAAATTTCCAAAGAACTTTCCATTCTGATATTTGGTAACATAAAAAAAGTTATCCAGACAGTTGTTAAAAAGTTTATAATTAATGTAATAAAATAATGTGTTGTAATAATAAATGCAAGAAAAAAATGTGGGAAAGTGATTCATTTGAAATAAAGAATGAACCATTTTCCCTCCGATATTCCTTTGCTTCAGGAAAGCATTTCCTTTCCTTTTGCATCCCAAATGCAAGAAATGAACAAATTTCATTTTCCGATGTTTACTTTCCGCGAACCAAATGAGGCCTATGTCCTCATGTGTCTAGGACTCAAGGACCCTATCTTAAAAAAAAAAAAAAATACACACACAAAACAATCGACCAAAACGAAGACACATGGGCCTGGTCAATTTTTTGTTTGGTCCTATATGGTCAAACACCCCAACTTCAAGCAGGCGTCACTTTTCAATGTTGTTGGCTAATGGATATAAAAGCAATGTGTGTAAATTTGTGACAAATAAAATTCATAGAATTTGCCTTCCATTTTCTAGTAGCAATACAAAGACCAACCAATCCCCAACCCTTGAAATTCTCCGTGCATTTTTGGGGAAACTCTATAGACCCGCCTTTTCCATTTCTCCACATAATTCACAACTCGTATTAACAATAAGTAAAGCAAAACCAAGGGAACGCAAGAAGGGAAAAGAAAAGGAAGAAAAAGAAACACACAGAAGTTCATCAAGTTACCATTGTTGATTCAGGTATCTACTTTTGCTCATCTTTTTATTTTTTCGTGTTTCTAATTTCACTGGTATACAGGGCATGGTGATCAGTTTAATGAAACTGCACAAAGTACAAAAACTTTTCTGTTATGTATATATGTGGTCTTGGTCTTTCTTGGATTGGATGGTGGTTGGTTGGTTACATTCATGTCATAATGTCATATAAAACACATGCATGTATAATATAATCGTCTCGCTAAATCGCTAATGAACAGTTCAGTTTAAGTATCAGAAATAATGATCACTTTCAGGAAATATTTTTTTAGAAGAAACAACGATTTTCTTCTGCAGAAAAGAGAAAGCAAACTTGTTGGACTAAACTTGTATTTTTTATTTTCATTTTTTTCAATTTAAGCATAAAAAAGAAGACATTTTAAGGTCAAATGGGTCAAGGGGAGTACTGAGCAAGTAAGCATCAAGAAATTCTTTTGGAAAACTTTCATCTTTATTCTGGGACCTTATTATGTACGAGAAACCTTTGATGTTACTGTTCTTTTTTTAAAAGGGTTTTCTTTTACTTCTTATCTCTCTTTCTTTCAACGCGTGACATTGATCGTACAGTACTATTTCAGATTCCTGTCATTTCTTTTTTTATCTTTCTATGTAGCTTGCTTTGTGAGGGAGAAATCAAAAATCTTTAGCTCTCTTCAAGTGGGTTTGAGGAAAGAACTGGGTTCATAATCATTTGGTTATGTTAGAGAAAGGGTACAGTGACTTGAGTGATAGACTGATAGTGCTTGATGGTGGGTTTAACTGAGACTCTGTTTTCTTGGTCCCTTGAAGACATTTTCAATGAAGATCTTTACAAGAACAAGGTATTTTCTTGGTCCATTGTGGATTTATTGAAGAAAGGTGCCATCTTTATATTACTGTTCTAAAATTTTTGTTGTGATTGGAATAAATAATTCAAATAGTAAAGGTTTAATGTAGGACACTTTTCCCTGGTATTGATTCATTTTACTGATTCTTTCTTATGTTTTTCTTCTACTACAATCTAATTGTAGCCATCCACAAACATGGGCAAATGAAATATGATGAGTATATTGTGGCTGTGTGTGCAGTCAACTTTTATGAACTCGATCTGAAACTATTATCACTAAAGCTTTTGGAGTTTGTTCAGGCCAAAGGAAGCCCTTTTAAACGAGTTGACGCTTTTAGCAAATAAGTTTGAATTTCTGGCCTTCTTAATTCTATGTAATTATAAGCATAAGCAATTACTAGCAAGTATAATTTGAAACCCTGGATTATAAGACTGACTTAATTTTCAAGCATGCTTTAATTTTATATGGTTCTCAAGACACCGATCGTACTGTGAATTTTCTGTTCTTGTTAATGACTTAATGCTTTGAAGGACTCTGAATGCAAGTTGTTTGAGATTATATTATCTGCAGATGAAGTGTTCTATACAGATTTATAAAAAAAGTAGTGTTGAAGGAATATCGATTTAGTGTGCCTTATCAAACTAGGAGTAGCAATAGGAGAGAAGGTTCTAGATTTCCCAATCCTACACGGATTGGTATTCCTTGTAACATTAGATTATGCACTTTGTAATCCCTATATATAGGGCTCCTATTCTCTATAATGAAATACACTTCTCTCATCAATCTCTCTCAATACCAATATACTTAAACACGTTATCAGCACGACTCTAACCACAAAACAGAAAACCAAAACTCATTCACAAATCAGCCCCTAGCCCGAGCTAGCCGAGCCTTCGCTGCAGCCCGAGCGCCCGTGCGCTTGCAACCTTGCACAGCAGCCCCTGCTGCCCCCTCCCTGCAGCCCTGCGTTCCAGCCTGCTGCCACCGAAGCATCCCTGCTGCGCAAACAAGCCAACGCACACCCACTGCATCTTTTTCCCGTTCCTGTGCACATCCGTCTTCTTGCAAGCCTCGAAACGTCTAGTTTGGAAGCTCAGATCGAAAAACTTTCTTCATCAAAGTTGTTCGTCTCTGTCTCTTCCATATAACCTCCGAATTTCAACCTTATCGGAGTCATATTGAGATCTGTACACCAATCGAGGTACAAGCTGTTCAGAACAGAATCTACTCGGATTGCTTCGCTCCATCACGCCTGCATCGACACGCGCGTGATCCAAATACAAGTAAGTATTCAAAAGAGTAAGTTTTGAAGTTCCTATAATTTCAGAATTTATATTTCTTCTTCTTTTCTCGGGGACTTGAAAACCTCCCTTCTTCTACATCCCACCTTTCTTATAACGTGGGTTCGATTTTTGAGAAAAGCGGAATCGTGGGGATTCACGCAATTAACGAACTAAGAGCGTTCGTAAGACTTCGGACTAAGAGCGTCCGTAAGCATCGATTTAACGAACTAAGAGCGTTCGTAAGCTACGGACTAAGAGCGTTCGTGAGCATAGATTTTGACCATTTAAACATCATTGTTTCGGTCTAATCCAATTATTCTTGGAAATCGATTTCTTGGTAGCATAGCTCGGAAATCTTATTTAGTTTTCGTGGAAGCATTGACTCCGAAACTAACTTGTTTTTGTTTCATCTTTCAGGATGTCAAACACAAACAAACTCGATTTTGTTCCATTGGATTATGCAGGCAAAAGGTACTTAATTTGGGTCACTGATGTCGAGATCCACCTCATTGCCCGTGATTTATTGCATACAATCCAAGAGCTTTGTCTTATAGAAACAGCTCCAGACCCTCAAACTGAGAAAGATAATTCCAAGGCACTTGCCTTTATGAAACGTCACATGGATAGTGACCTCCAGTTTGAGTTCATAAATGAGGATAGCGCCATAAAGCTTTGGCATGCGCTTCGCGAACGATATGGCAATGTTCGTGACTCCATCCTTCCGAATACAGAAGCAGAATGGAACGATCTTCGCTTCTCTGAATTTGACACTGTCATGCAATTTTATTCGGAAGCTCTCAGCATCAAAGCAATGATGCGTCTCTGTGGAAAAACAATCACAGAAGACCAATTGATTGAGAAAACCCTCAATACCTTCCCCGTCTATGCTATGAGGTCCTCTGACTTATTCCGGACTCATGTAAATGCAAGGCGAATCACAAGTTTTCAACAGCTTATTGAAGCTATGGTCACTACTGAAAGACATGGCAATGAACTTGTGAAAAGAAGATTTGATAGGCTTCAAGATAGCTATCAAGAGCATCGTCCTATGGCTAGAGAAAGTCGCCATCGACGTCATGATCCATACGATCGAAATGCTCAAGAAGGTAATCGCTCAAGGCGACAATCCCACGACCGTAGGAGGCGTGATTTTGAGGGAAATAGGGTTGGAAACCATGGAGCCAACGTTGGCCATGGGCACCACTTTCCAACGCCACCAGTCCTAGGGACTATGCATATTGCGCCAATGCGCCTCAATCAAGGGAGAATCCTCTTTATGGTGTCTATTTCTGATATGGAACGTCTGATCAATGGACCTGAATTTGCAATGTACCTACGAAGGTAGTCGCATCATGGTGATCAAGACTTCGAGTTCACAAAGACTTTAAATCTGGCGATGAAGACAAAATACCGCAGATTTTTATTTATAGTCTTTTATTTTTCCAAGAATTATGTCATGGCAATTATGCCTTATATCAATAAAATGACTTATTGTATTAACTCTTTCCCTCTAAGCGTACTCAAGAGTACTTGTGATGTCTAGGCAAGGTTTGATCTGAGAGAACGGTTTTAAAAGTGAGCAACGCTCCACCAAAATCTCGCCTTACCTTACCTGGTCACAACTAAATTGAAATTGCCGAACGGATAGAGTGACTACGATTTGTCTACGATTTGATTTTTATATTGGATTAGATTATGGTCAAGAAACTTTGATGTAATCATTGGCTATTATTAATAAAGTATCGATTTATCTTATTCAAATGTCTTGGACATATTCTAAATTCGAACTTTATTATTTTTCAGTATGTTTCCCGGAGAGCTCGAATGCCTCGTGGATAGTGCTACTACACATACCATCCTTCGAAACAGGCAGCTATTCCTATGGATGGCGCCTACTCGATCTTCTGTGACTACGATGGCTGGACCATCTCAATTGATTCATGGTCGAGGACCAGCTCAATTTATGTTGCCTAATGGCACTACCTTGAATGTCACCGAAGCTCTTTATGCTCCTAGGGCAGGAAGAACCCTATTGAGCTTCAAAGATATAAGAGCCAATGGTTTTCATGTGGAAACACATTGTGAGAATGGACAAGAGTTCCTTTGCATCACCTCTAATGACTACGGACATAAACGAGTATTAGAGAAACTTATGTGTCGCTCTAGTGGGTTGTATGCAACCACTATTCGAGTCATTGAATCCAACCATGTCATGAGAGATGATTTATGGGATTCCGACACGTATAGGCTTTGGCACGACCGTTTGGGACACCCAGGTCGTGACATGATGATCCGTGTATTAAAGACTTCACACGGACATCCCTTTTTCAGAACGAAAAGAAGTAAAACTCGGTTTTTGGACACCGAAGGAACCCCTGCGCCTCACGGCGCCGTTCACCCCCAAATCCGGCCATCCTTGGCCGGCGCCGCCTTCCCCCTGCGGCCTCAGGGTGGCATTGACGCCACCAAGGGTCCTTTGTCTCCAACTTTTACTTCTAAGGTCACTTGTGACTTTGTGGCTCAACCAAAATCCTCATTGGTTGTTTCTAAAGCCCATCATTCGTTCTGCAAAGCCTGCTCTTTAGCAAAGTTAGGATCAAGACCATCCTATGCAAAGGACACCAAGGAAAATATACCATTCTTGCAAAGAATTCAAGGTGATATTTGTGGACCTATTCAACCACCATGCGGACCATTTAGATATTTTATGGTGTTGGTTGATGCATCGACACGCTGGTCACATGTCATGCTATTGTCCACAAGGAACGCTGCATTTGCTAAACTCCTAGCACAAATCATTAAGTTACGGGCTCACCACCCTGATCATCCCATTAAGTCTATAAGATTAGACAATGCTGGGGAGTTTACATCAAAGACTTTTGATGATTATTGCATGTCCATTGGGATTGATGTTGAACATCCTGTTCCTCATGTTCATACCCAAAATGGTCTCGCAGAAGCCACCATTAAACGACTACAAATGGTTGCTCGAGCATTGGTGATGCGCACCAATCTCCCTATTTCTGCTTGGGGCTATGCAATATTGCATGCAGCTGTACTTATTCGTCTGAGGCCCACTGCCACCCAACCCTTCTCTGCGTCCCAGATAGTTACTGGGTATGAGCCTGATGTCTCACACTTACGCATATTTGGGTGTGCGGTCTATGTGCCTATTGCGCCGCCACAGCGCACCAAAATGGGTCCTCAAAGACGATTAGGCCTTTATGTTGGATATGATTCTCCAACGATTATCCGCTACATAGAACCCTTGACAGGCGATCTCTTTACCGCTAGATTTGCGGATTGTCACTTCGATGAGACAGTCTTCCCATCGTTAGGGGGAGATAAGAACATCAATGTTCAACAGGAACGACCGGAATTGTCGTGGTCTGTCCCCACTCTGTCTCATCTTGATCCCCGAACCGCACAGTCTGAAATTGAAGTGCGGAGAATTCTCGATCTTCAGAACGTAGCAGAATCGATGCCTGATGCGTTTTCTGATATCGCTAAAGTGACGAGATCACACATACCTGCTGCAAACGTGCCTGCAAGGATTGATGTCCCTAAAACTAGAGGACATGACGCTAACTCAAGAGGATTTGAGCATGGCGCCAACGTCCCCTCTCACAGTGATGGTGACGTTGTGGCTAGGCCCATGGCTCCTGCCAGGAAGCGCGGGAGGCCTATAGGTTCGATGGATTCTCGCCCAAGAAAGAAAGCGAGTTTGGCACAGAATAATCCATTAATCATCGATATAAATAATCCATCTCATGAGAATATTCCGGATTATGGTTATGTCCAAGAGACATCATTGGGGGACGCTCCAATGTCAGAACCAACTCCAGAGAATAGAGAGATCTCCATAAATTACACTAGTGTACATGAGATGATGGATAGAAATTCTATGGCGATTGATGATGCATTTGCATATCATATTGCAAAAGGAATTATAGAATATGATGATATCGAACCTCGCTCTGTTGAAGAATGTCAACGAAGAGCAGATTGGCCTAAATGGAAAGATGCGATCCAGGTTGAATTGGATTCACTAACAAAGAGACAGGTATTTGGGCCTGTAACGCAGACACCCCCAAGTGTAAAGCCTGTTGGCCATAAATGGGTCTTTGTTAGAAAGCGTAATGAGAAAAATGAGGTGGTAAGATATAAAGCCCGCCTTGTGGCGCAAGGTTTCTCACAACGCCCTGGAATCGACTACGAGGAGACATATTCTCCCGTAATGGACGTTATAACGTTCCGCTACCTTGTCAGTTTGGTAGTTTCCGAAAAACTTGACATGCAGCTTATGGATGTGGTTACAGCATATCTCTATGGGGATCTAGATTCAGAGATATATATGAAGGTTCCAGATGGACTTCAATTACCCAAATCAAGTGGCTCTAAACCACGGAGCGCGTTTTCAATAAGATTAAAACGCTCACTATATGGATTAAAACAATCCGGACGGATGTGGTATAACCGTCTAAGTGACTACTTGATTGGGAAGGGATATATTAACAATGAAATATGCCCATGCGTGTTCATTAAAAGAACAAGTTCCGGATTTGCAATCGTAGCAGTTTATGTCGATGACATGAACCTAATTGGAACTCTAGATGAGTTAAAGGAAACTGCTAATTACTTGAAATCCGAATTTGAGATGAAAGATCTTGGGAAAACACGGTTTTGTCTCGGTTTAGAACTCGAGCACCGTAGTGATGGGATTTTGATCCATCAGTCTGCATATACTCAGAAAATTCTAAGGCGCTTTAATGAAGATAAAGCAAAGCCTGCAAGTACTCCCATGATCGGCCGTAGTCTTGAGCCCGGAAAAGATCCGTTTCGTCCAAGGGATGAGGACGAAGAACCCCTAGAGGCCGAAGTGCCCTATTTAAGTGCAATAGGCGCATTATTGTACTTAGCTCAATGCACAAGACCGGATATCTCATTCGCAGTGAACTTGTTAGCTAGACATAGCTCTGCGCCAACACGCCGCCATTGGATTGGTATAAAGACAATCTTTCGATACCTAAGAGGTACGATTGATATGGGCTTATTCTATCCCTACAGAGAGAAAAGGAATGACGGAAAATTGGGATCGGACCCAAAAAGGCAAAATGCCCCCGTCCATGGAATGGCCGCCGGCCATATTGCCGGCGCCGGCGCCGCCGCCGCTCATGGTGGCCGGCGTCCTCCTATCTCCCTCCATCAAAACGACAATGATGTCTTGATGGGCTTTGCTGATGCAGGGTACCTCTCTGACCCTCACAAAGGTCGCTCCCAAACAGGTTATGTCTTTACCATGGGAAGCACTGCGATATCTTGGAGGTCTACGAAACAGACCCTTGTTGCTACTTCCTCAAATCATGCAGAGATTATTGCTCTACATGAAGCTGTACGTGAATGTGTATGGTTAAGGTCTGTAATTCGACACATTCAAGGAAGTTGTGGTTTGAAGTCTACCACAGATGACCCTACATGCATTTATGAGGATAATGCAGCTTGTATTGAACAAATGAAGTTAGGTTTCATCAAGGGTGACAACACCAAGCATATATCGCCTAAGTTCTTTTATAATCAGCAACAACAATCACTTCTAAAGATTGAAGTGAATCAAATCCGATCAGAGGATAATGTAGCGGACTTATTCACTAAGTCGTTACCTAAATCCACCTTCGAGAAACATGTGAAGAGCATCGGATTGAGAAAGTTATCCGAACTCCCACGATTGTAGCAATCAGGGGGAGATATCGACATCAGGGGGAGTTATGATGTCTACATGTTCGATCTCGAAGAGTGAAGGACGTGTTGTGCTCTTTTTGTCCTTCGACCAGGATTATTTTTGTCCCACAGGGTTTTTGTTACCTGGCAAGGTTTTTAACGAGGCAACGGATGAAGCGTCACCACCAAGTTTGAGCGGCACAAGGGGGAGTGTTGAAGGAAAATCAAGTTTAGTGTGCCTTATCAAACTAGGAATAGGAATAGGAGAGAAG
This sequence comes from Rosa chinensis, assembly GCF_002994745.2. NCBI lineage: Eukaryota > Viridiplantae > Streptophyta > Magnoliopsida > Rosales > Rosaceae > Rosa > Rosa chinensis. Next base: position 33,094,389 of record NC_037090.1, read on the forward strand.
GTTCTAGATTTCCCAATCCTACACGGATTGGTATTCCTTGTAACATTAGATTATGCACTTTGTAATCCCTATATATAGGGCTCCTATTCTCTATAATGAAATACACTTCTCTCATCAATCTCTCTCAATACCAATATACTTAAACAAGTAGTACTGATCTCTCTTTAAGAACTTATTTTGAGCTTTCGTTTTTTCTAGGTGGAAAAGATTCCTGAATCATTTCAGTCGGTTGACCAGTACTTTGGGTCTTATCTGTATCCTTTATTGGAAGAAACTCGAGCTCAGTTACATTCCAGTATGGAAACTATTGACAGTGCTCCATTTGCGGAAGTAGTTGATTTTAAAGAGTCCAAGCCATATGGAACAAAGCAATATACAGTCAAGGTTGATTGTTGGCGAAACAGGTTCAGTGAACGTGGCAATGATCCATACAAAACTTTGCCTGGGGATCTTTTTATTTTAGCAAATGCTAAACCTGAAACTGTTTCTGAATTACAACTGGCTGGCAGGTCATGGTCTTTTGTATCTGTAACTCATCTTGTGTCTAACATCTCACAAATTCAGAAAAAAGATGAGAATGGGGATGAGGAAACTTCTCTTTGTTTTAAAATCGAGTCTTCAAAAGAGTTTGAAGTCGATGATAGCACATCACTGTTTATTGTTTTCTTGTTGAATTTAATCCCCAGTCGAAGAATATACAAAGCATTGTACATGCAGGGAAATTTGACAATTATCAAAGAAGTTCTATGCTCTGATTCTGTGGTAAGACCTCAAGGATTAATAGATTAGGTTAATTTTCCGTTTCATTTATTAACATGGTACACTGCTAACAATACAACATACAATATGTAATGCAACACTAACCACAGATCATATAAATCTGTCAGTGCACTACTTCTTCATAGTTAACCAAATCTCTTAATAATGGTTTGATAATTTAGGCTACAATGTCTTCCTGTTTAAAGTGAAAAAATACAAAATCTTTCTTAACTTTATTAAACTTTTACAACTCAAGTTATTGGCACTTATTCTCTCTCTCTCTCTCTCTCTCTCTCTCTCTCTCTCTCTCTCTCTCTCTCTCTCATCTGATTATTTCATTTGACATTTCAAATTGCAGAACTTCTGTAGTTATGTTTCTATGTTGACAACTATTGTTGGAACTGACTGAAAAGATTATGCTTGATGACAGGCTCAGGAAAATCCTTCCTATGAGAAGAATAATGACATCATGGAGAAGGGGTTAGATGAGAATTTATTGTCAGGACTTAATGAGGCCCAAACTGGGGCAGTTTTGGCTTGTCTTGGAATGCGGCATTGTGGTGCAAAGTCTTCGGTGGAACTTATATGGGGTCCTCCTGGGACAGGAAAAACTAAAACAATCGCTACTCTGCTTTTTACTCTGTTAAAGAAGAATTGTAGGACTCTTATTTGTGCCCCAACAAATGTTGCAATAACTGAAGTTGCTTCTCGTCTTCTGAAAATGGTGACAGAAGCGGAGTCCAATGCAATGTTTTGTTCAGTTGGAAAAATCCTTTTACTTGGGAATAAGGAACGACTCAAACTCAAAGTTGGTTCAGATATTGAAGAGATATATTTGGGCCACCGTATTGAAAAAATCATCGAGTGCATAGGACCACAAACTGGTTGGAGGCATTGCTTTGCTTCCATGATAAATTTACTTGAAGATTGTGTTTGTGATTACAATATTTACTTGGGCAATGAGTTGACTGAACTCACTGAAGGGGAAGAACAAAATAGTGCTCGTGAAGTGAATGATGAACGCAGAAGTGGACCAGGAGTTAGCGAGGGGAAGTGCAAAACATTTCTTGAATATTTCAGAAATAGATTTCTCTCTACCGCATTGCCACTAAGATATTGCATTTCTATCTTCTGTACCCATATGACCAAAAGCTGCATTCCAGAACACATATTCAAGGATATGGTTTCTCTTATCCTCTTAGTTGATTCCTTTGGGATGCTGTTGTTTGAAGGTAATGTTATTTCAGAAGCATTGGAAGGCCGTTTTTCTTGTTCAGAGGTTGAGGGTGTATCTGAGTTATATGTAGCTGACTCAATTCCTCTTGTCATGAAGAGAAAGGAATGCCTTGTAGCTTTACGCACTCTACAGTATTCTCTTAGTAAACTTCAACTTCCAGATTTTAGGAACGGAACTGATCTAATGGATTTATGTTTCCTAGGTGCATCCTTAGTATTTTGCACTGCATCTAGTTCATTTAAGCTGCATAGACAGGAAATGGAGCCATTTACCTTTGTGGTTATTGATGAAGCTGCACAGTTGAAAGAGTGCGAGTCAACTATACCCCTGCAACTACCAGGAGTAAAACATGTAATTCTTGTTGGTGATGAACGCCAATTGCCAGCTATGGTGAAAAGCAATGTAAGTTGCAGCTTTAGCATTATATAACCTGTGTTTCTTACTGCACTTCATCTTTTATCTCCAATTTTTTTCTTCTATAGGTTTCTCAAGAAGCTGGTTTTGCAAGAAGCTTGTTTGAGAGGTTAAGCACAATGGGTCACCCAAAACACCTTCTAAATATGCAGTACAGAATGCATCCGTCAATAAGTTTCTTCCCAAATTCTAGTTTCTATAATAACCTGATCCTGGATGCTCCAAATGTCACAAAAAAAAGCCATGAGAAGCACTATCTTCCAGGGCCAATATATGGTCCTTATTCTTTTATAAATGTAAATGATGGAAGAGAGGAGAAGGATGAGGATGGACATAGTCGAAAGAATATGGTTGAGGTTGCTATTGTTTTGAAAGTACTGCGGAATCTTTACAAAGGTATGTTGGATTTGTGTCTCATCTCAGTATTTTCCAAGTTTTTGGTTTCCAAATGGATATTTTTTATTATATTTTTATGTTAAATAATAGTGTAGTTGTATACATTTATTTATCAAATGGCCGTTCTGTATGCATTTGCTTTTAGACATTCCCTTGAATATCAGCATGTTAACAGTGTGAAAAACATTAAAAAATTTATAGCATGCGGGCTTTCCTTTTGGATAAATCTGCACAACTTCAGTGAAACATTGTCATATGATCCTGACCAATGCATATTATATGTTTTTTTTTTTGCTCATGTCTTAAATCTCTAAGAACAAGACTCTATACAAGTTTTAGTTGTTGCACTTGTCACCAAACTCTCATGTCCTTACCTTGACCCATGAAGCTGTCAAGGTTGAGGTCACAAACATCACAATATGTGTTGCCAAATCATTGTGCTTTAATTATTATCTTTTAGAGTTTAATCTTCGTCTTTTTCTTGCATACAGAATGGTTGAATTCAAAACAGAAACTCAATGTTGGTGTGGTATCTCCCTATGCTGCTCAAGTAGTGGCAATTCAGGAAAATCTTGGACAAAAGTATGACAATCTTGATGGCTTTAAAGTGAAGATAAATACAGTTGATGGGTTCCAGGGTGGGGAAGACGACATAATTATAATGTCCACTGTAAGATCCAACAGCCATCAATCACTTCAGTTTATTTCAAATATTCAAAGAGTCAATGTTGCTCTCACAAGGGCTAGGTATGGTTTACTTTTGCTTGAATTTGTATGCTTTTCTAATCTCATCAATAAGTTTTGTGGAAATACCTATTGATCCTCTGATGACTTTAGGCACTGTCTCTGGATTTTGGGCAACGAAAAAACTCTATGCAGTAGTGATTCTGTTTGGAAGGACTTGGTTCTTGATGCCAAAAGTCGTGAATGCTTCTTTAATGCTGATCAAGACAAGGATTTGGCCAAGGCCATAGTAGACGTAAAGAAAGAGTTGGACCAATTGGATGATTTGCTCAACGCCGACAGCATACTTTTCAAAAATGCCAGATGGAAGGTAAAGGACTTGGTGTTATTTGTTTCTTCATTCTCTGTTTTACTCTTTAATTTCCAAGAATTTCATACAATGGCACATAGTCCATATTTTTTCTGACTTTGGACTATTTGGTTACACAGGTGCTTTTTAGTGATAACTTTTTGAAGTCATTCAAGAAACTGACGTCAGCCTCTTTGAAGAAGTCAGTGCTAAACCTTCTACTGAAGCTTTCAACAGGCTGGAGACCTAGGAAGCGCAATGTAGAGACAGGTTGTAGTAGCTCTTCACTAATCTTGAAGAAATTTAAGGTTAAATCTCTATATATTGTTTGCACAACAGACATTGCAAAGGATATTGTTTGCACAACAGACACTGCGAAGGATATGAGATACATTCAAATATTAAAGGTCTGGGACATATTGCTCCTGGAGGATATCCCAAAGTTGGAATATCGCCTGGAGACTATTCTAAACAGATATACAGATGATTTTATTAGTCTTTGCAAGGAGAAATATCTTGAGGGGTATGTTGTATATTTGTCATAATAATCTTGAAATCCATCTCTTCATATAATGAACTTTTAAACAAGTTACTGATTGATATCTTTGGTTCTCATTTGTGACCAGTGATTTAGAAGTTCCACAGAGCTGGCCACTTTCTCTGGAATTTTCCCGGTTCAAAGATCCTACTGTCACTGAAACCAAGAGAGATTTTGTTGGTGACACTTCTGATGGCAGGAGTTATGTTGAGAATTCACAGGTCAGCGAGAGTTTGTTGCTAATGAAATTTTACTCTTTATCATCTGGTTTGGTGAACCACTTACTCTCTGACTCTGGGGTAGAGAATTGGATCTCCCGTTTGAAGTTACAGACCAAGAAAGGGAGATTATACTTCATCATAGAAGTTCTTTTATAGTTGGACGGTCAGGTACTGGGAAGACCACCGTCTTAACCATGAAGTTATTCCAAAGAGAACAATGGCACCATTTGGCTGTGCAGGGATGTTATGGTACTGAAAACAGCAATGATGAGCAAAGTTCTGCAACTACTGAAGGGAAAATTCTACGCCAGCTTTTCGTTACAGTGAGTCCTAAGCTATGTTTTGCCATCAAGCAACATGTTACACATTTGAAAAGGTGAGAAGACTACTCATTGAAAAGATATTTAATGTGATTATAAGTATTATGTAGTAAATCATTACACAGTGCTTCTTGTCTTATAAACAATACTTAGATTATGGGTTTGATTGCAATATTATTCTTATGGGTGAGGGGAAAAAAAAAATGAATTTTGGGTAAATAAAAAGTTGTATTTCTGTTATATCATGGATGACAGTTTGAAGTTTGATGCACCATTTTATTCGTCTACTAACATTATTCTGCTTTAGTACCTACTTTGCTAGATAAGCAATGCTGATGTACTTGGTTGTACAAGATGCTCTTTCTGTCCTGACTTCTGACTCTAAATTTTTCTGCATCATGTTTTCTATGTTCGCAGTTTTGCGTGTGGTGGAAGTGACCCAGCTGAAAGAAGTTTGATTGATATAGTTGATTTTGATGAGGAGCAATCCCAATTCAAGGATATCCAAGATTCATTTCATGATATTCCTCCGAGTTCTTACCCTCTTGTGATAACATTCTATAAGTTCCTGATGATGCTTGATGGAACATTGAGTAACTCATACTTCGCAAGGTTCTGCGATGCATCACTTCCTCATGGCCAATTTAGAAATTCGAGATCAGTTGTGTTCCAGGCCTTTATAAGGACAAAAGAAGTCAATTATGAGAGGTTCAGTTCATCATATTGGCCCCATTTTAATACTCAGCTAACTAAGAACCTTGATGTTGCAAGAGTCTTTACAGAGATTATTTCTCATATAAAAGGTGGCTTGGGAGCTATAGAAGCATGTGATGGGAAGCTCAGCCGGGAGGATTATGTTAAATTGTCAGATGGCCGAGCTTCTAATTTAAGCAAGCAAAACAGAGAACAGATATATGAGATATTTCAAGCTTATGAAAAAATGAAGATGGAAAATAATGAATTTGATCTGGCTGACTTTGTAAATGATCTTCAACGTCGACTCAAGCATGAGAAATATGTGGGTGATCAGATGGATTTTATTTATATTGATGAGGTTCAAGATCTCACAATGAGTCAAATTGCTTTGTTCAAACATATGTGCAACAATGTTGATGAGGGATTTGTTTTTTCTGGTGATACAGCACAAACAATTGCCAGGGGTATTGATTTTAGGTTCCAAGATATACGACATCTGTTCTACAAGAAGTTTGTGTTGGATTCAAGAAGCAAGAAGCAAGATGAAAGAAAAGGAAAAGGCCAAATTTCTGAAATATATCATTTGACTCAAAACTTCCGTACGCATGCTGGTATATTGAAGTTATCACAGAGCATTATTGAGCTACTATATCGCTTTTTTCCTCTTTCAATTGATGTTTTAAAACCAGAAAGCAGTCTGATTTATGGGGAAGCTCCGGTTGTGCTTGAATCTGGAGAAAATGAAAATGCAATCATCAAAATATTTGGAAATAGTGGAAATATAGTTGGCTTTGGTGCAGAGCAGGTGATATTGGTACGAGATGATAGTACTCGAAAAGAAATTTCCAATGTTGTTGGGAAGCATGCTCTTGTCCTAACCACAGTTGAGTGCAAGGGCCTTGAGTTTCAGGTAATCACAAATATATGCTCATATATTTGACTTTTAATGGCACAGAAGTTTTATCAATGATTTAAATTTAATTTTGTTTTTAAGAATGCATCTGCAGTGGATTAATTCTTCTTCTATATTTCTTTTTCTTCTTTTATTTATATTCAAACATCATTTTCCTAGGGAATTACTTTTTTGTTGATATTGGCTTTACATCAGAATTTGAATTGTTTTGTGCTGCAATAATATTTGATTGTGATATTCAGTCAGCTGGATCTTGACATGTTTTTGAAATCTATATATATTTTTGGTTTATTTCTGACATTTGTATATTGTCTTTGCAGGATGTACTCTTGTACAACTTTTTCAGCTCATCTCCGTTGAAAAATCAATGGAGGGTTATTTATGATTACATGAAGGAACAAGATTTACTCGACTCTACATTACCCAAGAAATTTCCAAGTTTCAGTGAAGCGAAACACAACATATTATGCTCTGAATTGAAGCAATTATATGTTGCTGTTACTCGCACAAGACAGAGATTGTGGATTTGTGAAACTGTAGAGGAGATTTCAAAACCCATGTTTGACTATTGGAAGAAAAAATATCTTGTGCAAGTTAGGCGACTTGATGATTCACTTGCACAAGCCATGCAAGTTGCAAGCAGCACAGAGGAGTGGAGATCCCGTGGGATTAAGGTTTGCTCAGTCTTTATATCTAACAGTTTTGGAAAATAGTACTAATAAAGAAGAGATATGAACTATGAAAAGAGTTGATATTGCAGTAATACTCAATATACCACACTTGCTCACTAGTATTCATGATATATTTTAAGCAACATGCCACTATTTTCAGTACTTTTTCTCACTTGTTCTATATGTTTCTTGTAGCTATATCGTGAGAATAACTATGAAATGGCCACAATGTGCTTTGAAAGAGCTGGTGACACTTACTGGGAACAAAGGTCCAAAGCTGCTGGCCTTAAAGCTATTGCTGACCGTATGCGAATGTCAAATCCTGAAGAGGCTAATTCTATTCTTAGGGAAGCTGCTGAAATATTTGATGCTATAGGGAAGGCTGATTCTGCTGCAAGATGTTTTTCTGATTTGGGGGAATACGAAAGAGCAGGTATGCCTATTTTTACATCATTTTACCTTTGTCTACAAGCAATTATATTAGTGTGAAATGGTGATGTTGTTTCTGTGATTTTGTTTGATCTATCATCTGTTAGACTTGAATCTTCAATTTTTTGCTTCCTGTTTGTGTGTGTACTCCCGATTAGTGATGAAATCTCTATGGAATTCATTTTTTTAATTCTATTGGTGCAGCCAGGATATATTTTGAGAAATGTGGTGATACTGAATTGGAAAGAGCTGCTGAATGTTTTACTCTAGCAGGATGCTATGAGGATGCTGCAGATGTGTATGCTAAAGGCAATTTTTTTTTAGAGTGTCTCTCTGTCTGTGCCAAAGGCAAACTATTTGATAAAGGTTTGGGATACATCGATTATTGGAAAAGGCATGCAGTAGAGAACTCTTCTTTAACTAGAGGAGGAGAGGGGATACATAAGATGGAACAAGAATTTCTAGAGAGCTCTGCACTCCACTATCATAAGATGAAAGATAAAAGATCCATGATGAAATTTGTTAAAGCCTTCCAGTCTATATCATTGATGCGGAATTTTTTGAGGCGTTTAGGTAGCCTTGATGAACTTCTTTTGCTGGAAGATCAATTTGGAAACTATTTGGAAGCTTCGGAGATTGCACAGATTAAGGGAGAAATTCTACTTAAATCCAATTATCTTGGAAAGGCAGGTGAATTCAAAGATGCCTCAATGCATATCCTATTCTATGTACTTGCCAGCTCTCTTTGGTCATCTGGCAGCAAGGGCTGGCCCATGAAGAAGTTTGCACAACAGGCAGCTCTTTTGAAAAAAACCAAGTCAGTTGCCAAGAATGAGACAGACGACTTTTATGAGTTGGTTTGCACTGAGGTTGATATCTTATTGAATGAACAGGATAATTTGGCTGTGTTTCATCAAATGAAGGCTTCTCAGAGACATGCAAGTATTATAGGTGAAGTGTTATCTGCTCGAAAAATGTTGGATTCCCATTTTTCTCTGAGGACTGATAAGTACTTGTGGGAAAAAGAATTGATCAGTGATTTTGCGAAGCATTCTGAAGACATGATATCCCAAAACCAGGTTTCCATCGAATCACTAGTTTACTTCTGGAATTTTTGGAAGGAAAAGATTGTTCTCGTGATTGAATGTCTAGGATGCCTTGAAACCCAAGATGTTAATGTAAACAGAAGTTATCAAAAGTTTTGTTTAAACTACTTGGGAGTATGGAGGCTATCTAATCAAATGAATCCTGTGTACGTTTTACTCTTCCCTGATGCTGATTGGGTCAGAGATGTGGACAAAAGCTATTTCCAAAGTCATGGGAAGCTGGTCTCCATTGATGTTCGCCAGCTTATTTCAGCTGCTCAGAAATATTGGAGTTCAGAACTGCTTGCTGTAGGCATTATGGTTTTGGAAAAGCTTGATGAGCTTTCCAAGTTCTCTATCAAGAGTTCTGATTCAACATTCTTCCAGAGCAGGGCTCTTACCTTCATCTATGATGTTGCGGTGTATCTCTTGAATTGCAAATGTTTGAAGAGAAGGCCTCAAGATGCCAAGGCACTGCAGAAATTTGTAACTTTCTCAACTGAAAGGTTTGTTGCTTGCGTGTTTCCTTTAGATTGGAGGGAATCATTTAGAGAGAATATGATTTCTCTTAGAAGAACTGATGCTTCAAAGAATGTGCTGAATCAAGTTATAGTTGAATACATCAGCTCAAAGAACGAGCTGTCTTATGGTCAAATTGGAAGGATCGCAATGACCATTCTCGGGTCTGGTAAGCTGAATTTTGAACTATGTAAGAAGCTTGTGAAAAAGTTGGACTCCAATCCACCATGGAAGGACTTTATTGAGAACCTATGTGCGAGTACTGAACCTGGAAATACCAGTCAGAAGCCTAGAGAGGTGTCTGTTATGTGGCTATTATCTGAGGCTTTAGTTGAAACTTATGATGCAAACTGGAGGGTTGTTAAAGACTACATATCACCTGGTTGTTTCTTGTATCTTGTGGAGCGTCTTCTGATTTGGGCTTCTCAATGTCGAGGTTATGTTATCACCACAAGTTCTTGTTTCACTGAATGGCTGATGTACCAGGATGAAGATACTCATGTGAAACCATCTATAGAAGGCATCCTTCATTTTGTTATTAATGTGGTTACCGAATGCCTTGGTAACAAGGCAGATCTGATTGAATGGATTAGAAAGTCTAATGCAGATTGGAATACCTGTTATTCACTACTCGTGCCAAGATTGGTCTTTCTACTATGTTTGCTTTGTGTGAACTTTGGAATATGCTTGGATGTACTCTCTGATGTGCTGGGAAGGAGCTATATCACTGAACAACTTCCATGGGAATTTTACGACACCCTTAAGAGGCGGAGGAGGAACAATTTTCTGAATATAAATGTGGAAGTGCTTGCAGCAGCTCTCAAGAAGATTCACAATACTTTGGTAATTGCTAGTTTTGGGTTTGATTGTTCAAGGTTCGTATGCCCAGATGCCATCTTTGTTGACATGAAGGCCATTCAGTCCAAGGATGACCTATTCAGAATAATGTTTCCTAAACCACCAGTCATTCAAGTTGCACCAGGTCGAATTGGATTTGTTGAAGCTGGAGGTAATACTCTTTGTGATGGTGTACTTTCTGTAAATGATATCGATGCAGGGAAGAGCTCTTTAAACTCCAACTTGGTGGGAGACACTGATGAGCTGCTTGATGCTGAAGACGGTCAGAGTAGAGGTGAGGAAATCTGCAAAGCCAATGTGTCTACACCAATGTGTCCACAACCTGATGCAGTCTCGGCTTCTACTTCTGCAACCCAAGCAAACAAAAAGGGCAACCGCAAGAATAATACTAAGAAAAATAAGGCGCGAAGAGGCCGAAAGTAGCCATCACATGCAACTTGAATTTTCTCATGTAGGAATGTTCTTAAGTTTATGTATGTATCAAAATTCAAAACCAGATTATCTTCGGGAACTACTTATCAGTTTTTATTAGTGATTGCTGGGTGCTTGAAGCAGAGTTGGTGGAGTGATAGAAACTGAAACTGGATTCCAACTTTAACAAATGTGTGACATAGCAATGGATCATCTTGTTTAGGCCAAAAAATCAGCTCAAGGGCTCAATACGAGTTACCTTTGTCTGTGAAATTTTTTTTTCTATTGAATAGTAAAAATTAGGGAAAATGCTCATTTACTCGATTTTACCTTAAAATTTGCCCACTTGCTCCACTAACTGTTTTTTAACCCCGTTTACCCAAAACACTCTAAGGGATTATTTCCCCTAATTCTTTTTTTCTTCTTTTTATTTATTTTTGAGACTTTTTTGCCCTCTCCCCCCTCACTGATTTCTCTCTCCCCCCCCCCCTCTCTCTCTCTCTCTCTCTCTCTCTCCAGACGACGTCGGATTTCTCTCTCCCTCCCTCCATCCCTCCAGCAGGTCGCCCATGACGCCTGCTCTCTCCATCGCGGCGCCGAAACTCGTCGTCGTGCTCTCCGCGGCCAGGCTCCACGCCAAGCCAACGGTCCTCGTCGCTTAGAAGCTCGGCGACGCCGGGGTTGACCCTTCACTTACTGCCCCCAAATAATGGGGGGCAATAGACACATTACTGCCCCCAAATAATGTCTTCGTACGAAATCAGAACCCTTCACTTAACTGGTGCAAGTTTTAATGGTTTAGTGGGGGGCAGTAGACACATTACTGCCCCCAAATAATGTCTTCGTTTTAAGTCAAAACCCTTCACTTAACTATCATTGACAGATTATTGTACTTTAATAAACTCAAAACAACATAAGACTTATCAAAACTCTAATTTCAGTGATTAATTAACCACAGTTAAGAAATTAGTGGGGGGCAATAATCTGTCTATTACCCCCCAATAGACCACAGTTTTGACGTCATCCAAGACCTGCAAGGGAAGCCCAGACCCGATTCCGGGGTGGAGAGCTTCCTGGACATCTGACGAACAAAACCGGCGAAGCCCAGAGGGGTTGGGATCGTGGAGTTAGATGGCGTCATCCTCTGGTGGTCCGACGGTAGGACAGAGCGGCGGCGGTGGAGGTCGACATCGACGGTGGAGTGGTGGGCGTGGTGGCTCAGAGAGAGAGAGAGAGAAAGAGAGCCCAAGACGAGGTTAGAGAAAGAGAGAGAAAGAGAGAGAGAGAGAGAGAGAGAGAGAGAGAGAGAGAGAGAAATCGATAAGGGGGAGGAGAGAGAGATATGAGTGTAATTTGTTAATTAAAATAAGGGCAATACTGTCAAACACTGTTAGGTTGGGTAAATGGGGTTAAAAAACTCTTGGTGGAGTAAGTGGGCAATTTTTGGCCAAAAATTGGGTAAGTGGTCACAGCCCCTAAAAATTAATAATCAAGTAAATCAACAATGCCAACATGTCATCTATCATGTACATTAAGTTAGGAACGAAATTGAAGATCAAGATGAGCAATATTAGTGAAGAATTGATCATTCGATGATTTTTAGGGAGTGATAAGCACTGAAGTTCTGCTTACACAAGGGTTCTGGTCATTCCATTGCCGCCCAGTAATTTGTATTCACTCTGCTCTTGAACCCTGGATGATAACTTTAAGCCTATAGAGTTGAGCATCGTTGTTATTGATGAAGCTGCACAATTGAAAGTGATTGTTGATTCACACCCTCTTCAACTACCAGAGTGTGAAGCATGCTGTTCTTGACTTCTTGTTGGGGATGCATGTCGGTTACGAGCTGCAGTGATGAGCATTGCAAGTTGATAACTTGGACATGTCTACTCATAAGTTTTTATTCCACTTCCAATTTATGTGCATTTTATTTCTCCCTTCTTTTCTTCTCTTGATATTTTCAATGTTTTGCATAGTTGGGAATATATACCAAAATGGTCTTGCCGTCTTGCTGTATGCATGCTTTGATTTGGAGGTTTACATAGCCATAGTAAGGATAAATATGTGTATTCCCTTCTGATAATACTTTCACAATACTGACAGCAGATATTAGCATTACTCACCTAATAAACATTTCTAATGGACTGTGTTTAAAGAAAAAACTATCACCTACAATTATGCATTTATTTTTAGCGTGAACTGCACTTGTCTCTCACTCTCAGTCCTAAAAAACTATCCAGGTACAATTAGCATTGTGTAATTTTCTTCTTTTGGCTCTCTTTCTGAGTTTCTGTACAGAATGGATTGATTCAAAACAGAACCCCAGTATTGGTATAGTCTCTCCATATGCAGCTCAAGCAGCAGGCCCTAATACCAACTTTCAAGATTTTGAGCAATGGGAGAACGACACCTCCCGCACACTCTCATCTCGTCTGCTCTTACTGAACAGAATCAACTTTCATTATAGAACATTACAGTTTCAATCTTTGTGTAATCTCTTCTCTTCGACATGCAGAATATGAAAGAGTAACTCGTACAGAGATTACCATGTGAGACTAAAAAACATATTTGAGGGTGGAAAGAGTCCAAATAAAAACTTGGTCCGACTTCTGTCCAAACTCAGAGAGATCGGATCAACCTTCGACGGATTTTGGACCGTCTTCTCTGAAACTAGGTAGGGACTTCCACCACAAGACATAAATTTGATACCACAAAGTACAACATTGTCTATTGGCCCTAATCTTTCCATTTCAATACATACGCATGTCAGTTCAAGGAAACAAAGTTGCCAAGTACTTGTAAACTAACATGAAGGATGAATCAGAAAAACAAAAACACAAGAATATACAAACGATTTCTACCATAAAATGTTTAATGCAAATAGGATACAAAACACTCGTCCAAATTTAATTTGCAATCTCCGTGCACATACTACTATAGCTACTAGCCACACCAGATTCCAGAAATCGCATATCCTACAGACAAGTGTTTGGCAGGATAGCTTACCTTTACTTTCTTAAATGAACATACTTCAAAATGATGCGTCGGCGTCTATGAAGTTCCTCTGCAAACTTTCTTCTCTTTAAGTAAAATAGCAAGCCCCATGCTGAAGCAATAATCAACATAGAACCCCAATCCATACGTCGCATATAGCCAATCTTGAGTGTCTTCAATAAAGTTCATTTACATGGGCAGTCGCAGTCGAATCATAATGTCTGCATAACATAGTCATTTGATCCAAAAAGAACATGCTTAAACTTTTCCACAGCTTCATAGTCTTGCCTATCGAGAAAAAACATGTTTAAACTTGTCCACAGCTTCATAATCTTGCCTACGCGCCTTCATATGCTGAAACATGATATTACACTTCCTCCTGACATACTTCCTTCCATGATTTGTAATGAACAAAAAAATTTGTAACATAGGCAGCTTGTAAGAACTTTGATAGTGTAATCCGCTTCGGTCATCAGCATTACTACATTTTTTAGAAGCTCATCAAGTACCCCAAGGGAGCAAGGATGGAAGGAAAATTGGAGGTAGGAAAAAAAAGGAAGAAAAGACAGAGAATCCTATTTCTACTTACTTGGTTCACAGTGTTTTCCATCCCATTAGTTCTTTAGATACTCTAATGTGGATATTTTTTCAAAAGTAAACCCATTTGTCAAAGGTCCAATAAACTGATAATACTCTTGCAGGTGTGACCATCTTAGAGCCACTTGCTGCAACTAAAGAGTAGTTGATTAAACCCAAGTACCAGATTCGGAAGCTACTTCAGGTTTAGTCTCTGGAAGGGTAATAGAAATTGGTTGCCATCCTGACTGATGATGAATGATCCATTTCTTCATAGCAATTGACATATTCAAGATCTGGAGTACCTCACCCAAAGCAAGCTCTTGCAAGCAATTTTTTTTCAAAATTGTAGCTGCTTCGTATCTGTAGAGAAAAGAACAAGAGCCACAGTCAGAACTCAACATTCAGCAATCTCAAGTAGCTGTATATTTTATTGTGGACACTTACTTGCATTGAGAAGCCATTATTGCCGATCGTCCATCTGATGAACTCAGAAAATTCTGTAACTTCTCCCATGTAGCTTTAGAGTAGTGATTAAGATTACCGCCTATAAGATTCACACACTTCCATAATTTTTGCTTTTTGCCAATATACATTGGAAGTGCAACACCCAGGTTCTGCTTCACTACCATATGTTGCTCTATTGCATAATCCAAGGCCTTCCTTACATCGGTATTTCGGTGTTTTGGATCACCATAACGGATGCAATCAGTAATGTTTGCTTCAGTAGGCATAATTTTCTCTACTTTCAAGGAGTTCAGGGCTAGTAGAATAACGCCAATAAGGCCTTGAACATGTTCAGAAGGTGGTGCACAACCTTGACTTCCCCAGATACCATTACTGGGAATGTCGTTTGCTGTAATGGGGGGGGAAGAAGGAGGAAGATATTCAGAACCACGAGGATACCTGTTGTTCATGGAATCATGATGAAACGGCTGGCCACCCCCCTGCATATTATGGCCTTTTTGGGGTCCATTAGAGCTGCTAAAATTCTTTGACTCACTAGACCTTGGTCTATTATACTCTTCTCCAGTTCGATGTGGAAACCTGGGTGGGTTTTGAGCATAATTGGGGTAATCAGAGATATTTAGCTTACCCATGTCAGGCACATTTGTAGGTGGAGCTGAAGAAAATCGAGGGCCATCAGGTCTGGGAGGAATAGGTCGAAAACCATGATTATGAGAATTCAGAGGGTGCATATTATCCAGTCCAAAATTAGGTGGCATATGGAGGTTGTTCGGCCTCAAATGAGGAGGATATTGGTTTTGCTGACCTAGAAAACTGTTTCCATTACTTCCAGAAGGGACAGAATTTCCAGGGAAGAAATTGGGCGTAGACCTGCTAGTGGAAACAAGATTCTCACTAGCACCAAAGAATTCGTGTGGAGCTTTCTTAAACTGCTTTGCCTGCGTCTGATCTGTTTGGTAAGAATAATCATTATTCTTGTCATCTTGGACCCCAACTGGCACACTTGAGGCTCTTGATATGTTGGGTTGATTTTGATTTTTCCTGTTAACCCTCCCTTTTTGCTTAGGATCACCACCCCTTCCACCGTTAGAAGGCTTCTGATTTCCCCCAGCTTGATTGTCAAAGTGAGGTATCGATTGGTTTGTCTGATGATTTTCAAGCATCGACTGCTGCGGCGGGTCTGGCTTAAAGGAATTGCTACCATTAGCAAGCAGAGACGATTCACCACTCGTAAGTGGGGGGCCTCCAGCCGAGAGGCTTGTCCAAAGCCACACACTCTTTGCTGCAGCAATGAGGGGTGCGGATGCTTTTTGTGGCTGTGCGAGAAGGATATTATATCTTCTCATGCGTAACTGGTGCAGAGCATTAGAGAAGTCCCTGTCTCCGGAAATAAGCAGATAATTGCAAGGAGCAGGGTTATCTACTGCCCAGAAAAGCATATCAACTAGAATCTTCTTGTCACTTGCATCTTTTACACCTGTTTCACATCAATTAATGAAAAATCAATAACGAAAAACAAGAAACAGACGCAGTGATCAATCTAGAATGAAAAGGGCATGCTATGTGATCAATTTTTAGCATCTAAAATCATAAGCAAAGCAAAGCAATCATGTTTATTTATATTATTTATTGCTAGTGATTTAGCATTTGTCGGTGAATCAAGCACGCTAAATTCAAGTCACTATTTTTATTTTTTATTTTTTAAAATTCGATGAAATTAAAATCAAAGACTTCAATACAAAAATCAAAACAGTCTAAAAATTAACAAAAATCAAATGAATATTTATTAGGAAGAAGAAGAAAAAAAAACCTGCTGGGACGTGATTGAGGGCGATGCCGGTGCTGGAGAGCGCGTGCTGTACAGAGGCGGGGATGCGATTGGTGTCGCCGTAGGCGGAGATGGAGACGGGGCCGCAGTAGTTCATCTTCACCAGCGCCGAACTAATATTCTGGGCGATGGCGTGGACGTCGCACACCTTGGGCACCTGGCAATTCTCTATGTCCCACCACACTGACGTCTTCGCCGTCACGTACTGCTGCTCCGCCATGTTCGCCGTCACTCCGTTCGCATCTCCACGCATTGCCGATCGAGATCTGATTCAATCCGACTGTGATCACTAAACCCAAAATTCCCCCAAAAAAAAATCCAAAGCCCCCCTCTTCTTCGATCGCACCGCTAGATCGACTCCCCTTTGGAATCTTACTTCCTTATCTTCATAGATTTTGTTCGGTTACTCTCTCTCCCCTCCCTCTCTCTCTCTCACAACTTCGCGTTGGAGTCGTTTGGGTTTGGACTACCTATCTCTCTCTGCTTGCACCGGCTTTATTCGGGAGGTGGAGGCTTCTGGTTTTACCAAATTAGCCCTGCCGTCTATTGGGAGCTGGGAGGACAGAAATGTCAAAGAATAGTACCGGCTCAGTTTTTCTTTGACTCCTTGGAGGCTTCGTTCAGATGCATAGGAGTGGTTGGCTGTTGAGAGTCCCCCTCTTCGGCTATCTGTAAAAATGTCTTAACGTGATTAGTGGGGAAAGACATATTCCAACCCTCGTTGCACTTCTTCTTCTTCTTCTTCTTATTCGGATGCCTCATTTTATTACCACAGTAAATTTAATTCATACGATAATGACAGTGTCCTTTCGGTTATTTCGTGACCAAAGAATTGTCAATCACTCGTACCGTTGCAGCAAACCGAAAATAGAGAACTACAGAATATAGTTTATTTCGAAATATCATATCGACATTAGAATCAGGTCGAATAGTTAAAAATTAAAAGTGAAAAAGAACACTGCTGATTTGTTCAAAACTGAAGAGGGAATGAATAAACAATTAAGAGTGGGTGCGGTCCTTTCAATTCTGCTTCATTACAGTGTATAGTAGTATGGTACTATGGTTCATGTTTATATTAAATATATAAGAATTTTTAACTTTTTTAATGAAGAAAAACAAAGATTGGGGAATCGTTGGTAAATGTCATGGTCTATTGTTTGTGTCACTGACCCAGGAGAAAAGCAAGGGTAGTTTGTATGAGTTTTGATTAAGGTTTAAAGGGGGGAAATTACTGGATCAAGAGAAAAGTTGCTGCCCAAACGGTCCAATACCCACTAACAAATGCCGAAAGCAAGTTGCGAAACAGTAGACACGCATTATAAATTAGAATCTAGAACCCAGAAAGAAGAAAGAAGAAAAGGTTGTTTGAATTTAAAACCATACAGTTGCCCCCATATAAATTATTGAGTTGTCAAAATTACAGAGGAAGAACCACTAACTTTAGAGAATGGTTTTTTACTTGCACCCACTGGCCACTATCTCTCTCTCATTGAATAGTAATTACTGTTACAAAAATCAAACAAGACAAAAAATAAAAGGGGAAAGAAAAAAAAGTATGTGCATAAAACTTAAGGTTGAAGAAATTATCTCACATACTTGGCCTCAACATAAAAAATCAAACAAGAAAAAAAATAAAAGGGAAAAAAAACAAGGATGTGCATAAAACTTAGGGTTGAAGAAATTATACCTCACAGACTTGGCCTCAACTTAAAAAAATCAAACAAGACAAAAAATAAAAGGGCAAAAAAAAATGTATGTGCATAAAACTTAGGGTTGAAGAAATTATACCTCACAAACTTGGCCTCAACTTAAAAAAATTTGCAGAAAAGAATACATTGTTGTTTGATTCACGAGAGCTGTGAAAAGCCTTGGTCGCAAGCCCTCATATATAGAAGTAAGGGTAAGTTGGGTTTGAAACTCTAAACGAATCCAGAAAGGGTTAATTAATTAATAACCTTTGCGGTGGCTTGACCAAGGGGAAATTTGGAGAATAGGTTAATTAATTAATAGGGTTTTTGTTCATTTACCTTAATTGTAGGGATTTTTTTTTTATTTACCCCATTAAGTTTTTTTAATTCTCCCTTACCAAAAATTCTTTAATACCCCATTAAGGGCACGTTTACTTACTTGGAATGGGAGGGAATGATTACGGGGTAAAATTATTCTCACGTTTACTAACACATAAAGGAATCAGAATGATTCCGGGTAAAAATATTCATGCGTTTACTAACACATGAAGGAATCGGAATGGGTGTAGGTCTCACCTCCTTATAAGGAATCGATTCCTGAATACTCAGGAATTTGATTACGAATGGGGGAGATGAGTTTAGGAATCAACTCATCCAAAATCAATACCGATTCATTTCTTCTCTCATTCTAGTTGTCTCCGATTCATGATTATTTTCCATTCCAAGTAAGTAAACGTGTCATAAGTTTTTCTTTTTTCTTTTTTGTTTATTTTTTAGACTATTTTACCCTCACCCCTTTGTTACATAGAGAGAGAAAGAGAGAAATCATAGGAGACTTCGTCGGAGTTCTGTTTACCGGCCATCGGATTCCGACCACTGATCGCCGGAATCCGGCCACCAGCCGCCACCCACCGAACTTGACAAGACCCGCCCCGAATTCCACCCTGGAATCCGAAGTGGCCCTGCGGGACCCACCTTTAAAAAAGGTTTACCAAAGATTTCGGCATAACCTTCCTTAAAAATGGGTAACCCAAAACCTAAAGAATTTCAATTTCACTTCTAAACAACCCTCCCAAAACTCCTGGAGCCACCCTGCTCCCAAAACCGCACAACTTCACAATTTAGAGTACCAAATTATCCAATTAACTCAAAATTACAACCAAGTCAAAGGTTACAATAATAATACACAGAATCTCAAGGTTATCAGAGCAGTCTAGAACCAAAAGAATAACGATACACATAGTAGGTTAGCAAGTAACCTACGAGGGATAGGTGACAGCGGTGGTGCTAAGCCTCAACTCCTAAAGCCGAACAGCTACACTGCGAACTGGGCATTTGAAACCGAAGGGCCCAGGGAAAAGTATATAAAAACGTTAGCGTGAGTGGACAAGAATAAATAATTGAAAGAAAAAGGGTTTTATACTTTTCCACATTTATCTCAATAAAACTCCTGATGCATGCGATAATTAAGAAAATACCGACTAGCCCCGCTAGTCAAGAACAACAACAAAAGAACATGGGGAAAATGGGTTCACCATACGGGAATGGAGCCCCTCAGGCTCAACCTACCCTCGACTGCCACTCACACATAGATTGTGCGAGGAGGAGAACTAATAACCTCAACTTCCATTCACACAGAGATTGTGTGAGGAGGAGAATATCACCTCGACTACCACCCACGTGAGGAGGAGAAAGCTACCTCACTGCCACTCACAAACACAAAGTAAGTGAGGAGGAGACCTATTCACATTACCCGCGTATGGTGAGGAAGAAGATCGTCCAAAGCCAGTAAATCT
The DNA here is from genome assembly GCF_002994745.2 of Rosa chinensis. Lineage (NCBI taxonomy): Eukaryota > Viridiplantae > Streptophyta > Magnoliopsida > Rosales > Rosaceae > Rosa > Rosa chinensis. The sequence continues at coordinate 33,114,239 of NC_037090.1, forward strand.
GTATAATTTCCCCACTTATCTCACGAAATAAGAATCCAAGTGTATAAAGACGTGACCCCGCACGCCAAGATCATCTCAAGTTCCAATATAAGTAGGGTATAAAGAAGTATAAAGTTTTGCTTCCTCAAATTCTTATTTCGTAAATCTCTTAAAAAGCTCCAAGAGCTGAATATAAATATAAAATCAATAGTATAAATTTCCGAATCCGCATACAACAAAATCCTCAAATCGAGCATAACGAATCTTAATTCAAAAGTTCAAACCAATAAAACATTCAATAATCCAAACCAAAATAAAATGCTCGATAAATAGTTGTTAAATCAATAACTTAAAACTTGCGGAATTTAATTTGCATGCATCAATTAAAATCAAAGGTCCACTCACGATATACGGCTAACGTGGTATCCAAGCGTAAGGATCCTCGTCGAGCGATAGGTCGGTATCACGTCCTGTACACAATTATAATCCGTAAACAACAAATTGCTAAATATTTACGATAATCAATAATTAAATCTCAAAACCCAAAACCTCAACTTCTCCAATCCTCTTCCACACCCAATCAAACTTCACCATTAATATCCATCCGTCGATTGATGTATTCCATATCGGAACAAGGGAAATCCGAAGGTCGGATTCCCACAATTCAACAACCGAAACTCCCAAACTTCGGAAATTCACAAACAATTCCAAACTCCTCCAAAATTCACCAAACTTCACATACAAGCTCTATGATAATTATAGAATTTAACTAGCCAGAAATTGAAATTAAAAAGCTACCCTAGCCGCCGTTACAGCAGCCCACAGTGGCGGCGCCGCCGCCACTGCCACCAACTCCAATGGACACCAAAATTTGACAGTAGCACCTTCTCAATACACTGATTCAACTTCTCAACTACAACATTCCCAAATAACAATTAAAAACGGCCGAAATCGATCAATGAACAAAAACCCAAAAATCCTCAAGAACCCTAGAATTTCAATTCGTCGATTCGGCATCTACACAACAAATCGTGATACAAGGCCATAGGGGAAATGATCAGTGATGAAAACCGAACCTTCGACGGCGAGATGGGGACCGGAGGTGGCCGGAATCGCCGGAAATCGGCAAAAACTTCAAACTGCAGCCGGGGGGAATTTGGCTTCGATCCGAGCTTTTCCGGTCAAATCGTCGAAAACCAAGGTTACTAGGGTGATGGGAGGGAGGAGGCGCTCCTCTGATGACCGGTTGCACGCCGGTTGGTGGCCGGAAAGCGGTAAATCGAAGGGAGAAAGAAAAAGGGCCGAACGGAGAAGAGAGAGGTCGGGGGAGAGGAGAGAGAAAGAGGAAGGGGTGGGTTTCCGGAAATGGAAACCTACCTCGGTAATTTTCTATTTTTATCAAAATTTTACCATGAACAGTAACTTCCTTATTTCGCTCATAACTTTCGCATACGAACTCCGATTTTTACGCACTACATATGCACGCGCTCGGCTTAACGTCCCCAACAACTTTCATGAAGGAAATTTTCTCAAATTTTGGCCCGAACAAAAAGTCGACTTTTAGGGCCACTAAACGTACTGAAACGATAGTAAAAGTGAAAATAGAAGTCGTTTACCGTCCAAATGACTAGTAAACGGGTAATTGAGATACGGGACGTTACAGAACTTCTCTAAAAACCTCGCCAAAGGTCCCCAAAGAAGTCATCAAAGATCTCATACGTCGCCGGAAATGTTTATTGCCCCCCAATAGAACTTTCAGTCTCCATAACTAATCTCCCTAAATTTAGATAAATAAACTTTGATTAAAGAAAAAAATTGAGGAGATTACATTAATTTAAAACGTCTATTGCCCCCAAAAAAACTTTCGATCGCCAGAATGGAAACTAATCTTCCTAAAATTAGACAAATAAAACTTTGATTAAGTAAAAAAATGAAAAGATTACATTAATTCAAAACGTCTATTGCCCCCTAATAGACCTTTAATAAACTTGTATTGCCCTCCAATAGAACTTTTTTTTTCTTTTTTTCTTTCCTTCTGAGCCTTCTGCCCCCATTTTATCAACAACAAAAAAATGATTTGGGCACCCAGAAAACCATTTTACCCAAAAAATATATATATATAACGCGTCCAAACCCGACCGGGAACAAAGCCCAAACCGAACTCTCGTATTGGCGCATGGAGCTTCGGAGGTCTAAAGATGACCTGCCGTGGCTGCGGAGCTTCGGAGGTCTTCATCACGTGGCGACAGTGCTCGAAATCGAAAGTGCAGTCGACGTCGACGGCGATCGAGTGAGGAAGATAACACCGGTTGCGGGTTTTGCATTGTCGCCAGGGTGAGGGGTGATGTCGTCGTCGGTCGTCGATTCCAACTCCGCCTAATCTCTGTCGTTATCCTCGTCCTCGACCACAAATCTCAGTCCACGAGTCACCGGTCAGCGAACCTCCTCGACTACGTCGTCCTCTTCCAAATCGTTCGTTCTTGATTTCCACATAATCGTTGTCTGAATCATCCTTAATCTCGACGCAATCGGCCACGCTGGGGGGGGGGCGAGAGAGAGAGAGAGAGAGAGAAAGAGAGAGAGAGATAGAGAGAGGGAGAGAGAGAGAGAGAGAGAGAGAGAGAGAGAGAGAGAGAGAGAGAGAGAGAGAGATTACAGTGATGTAATTTTTTAATTTAGCTGAGGGCAAAAGTGTCATTTTTCTTTAAATATGGTGAGTGTGAATAAAAATTTGTTGCTGAGATATGTGGGATACTTTTTGCCAATTTTGGTACTTTGGGTCAAGGACCCTGCTAATAACCTAAATTTTACTTCTTTACTTATATTCTTTTTTTGTGTGTATTAATATGACGTTGAACAAGTAACAGATGAGTGAAGTATATTAGTTAATTCTAAAGAATCTCATAGTTTAGACAAAAATATAGATTCTCCCCTTGCATGTGAAACTATAGACCAGATACGCACAACTATATATCATGTTGCATAAAAAGATTACTTCGTTTAACAAGACTACAAATCGCCAACATGCAATGTCCACAGACATGGTTGTGACAATCTAAAACGATTGCACTTGCAGAGTACGATGGCATCAGATGGATCTCGGAGGTGCCATTGAGGACGTCATCGTACTGGATGACGTTATTGGGGGTTCCTCCAGCCTTTCGATCTGAAAGAATTATGAGGCTTATTGGTAGCACCGTGGGCGAGTTCAAAGAGTTTGACAGAACAGCTTTCTGGCAAGGGACTCTGCGTATACGGGTGGAGATCGAGTATGCGAAACCTATAATGTTCAAACAGAGGTTCTGGGTTGAAGATGACGTCCAGTTTCTGGTCAAGTTCAAATATGACAAGATTTTTGGATGGTGTGGTTTTGTTACCCACATTGGCCTCCCGTGCTCCGGCCTGGAACTGGAGGAGGATGAAGAGGAGGTTGCGGGAGTAGTGGCACAACCATCTGCCTTAGCGATCCTTCGTGAAGAACCTGGGACCAGCTCCAACGTATCTAGGGTTCCGGCTCCTGGCCCGACTCTAATCTTCAAAGCAACAATACCTAGCACTGTTCCAGAGTTCTGTCTCCCTCCAGAAGTAGTTGCTGCCCGGCGAGCAAAGAGACAGGTACAGATTAGGGAGCTTACAGAACCACGACAACAGGTCGAGTCTGTCCTTGGTCAACGCCAGGATAGAGATGGTGATGAGATACTTATTTCTCCCAAGAAACTGAAATTGAGTTTGGCTATTGGCAAAAAGAATCTGGATGCAGTAACTATTGGACTGTTGGAAGGGCCGTCAAAGCAGACTAAACAACTAAAAAGAAAGAGAGGCCGGCCTCTAGGAAGTGTGAATAAATTGCCGTATGGCATGGCGGGAAAAGGAAAAATACTAAGAATGAGGGTGACTCAGGGAAGAAGGTTCCAAACAAGAGCAGAAAGACCAACCTGATGCCGAGGTTGTTAGCTGCTGAAGGGATTGAAGCTGGTACTCTCTCCAACCCTAAGGGGAAGGAGATGGTGCTGTCTTAAATCTTATGGTGCATAGACAATCTGGATGCAAGTCTTTTCAAGCCGGAAATTTCTCTATGAGCTTTTCTAAGATGTTTCTAGTCTTTGTTTGTACCACAATTGAGTGTCGGCAGATTAGGCTAGTTGATTGAGTTTTCCTTAGGAAGCGAGTTTTTCTTGCTTAGCTAGGCTTGCTCTCCAGCGAGCATCCCTTTAGACTTTAATGAGTTTAGTATAGACTTAGATAGGATATCTGGTGCATGTATCAGATTTCTTGTGTAAGTGTTTTGTTAGACTCTGGCCTGGTTATGGCTTTGATTTCTAATAATATCAAATCCTTTTCAAAAAAAAAAAAAAAAAGATGAGTGATGTATATTAGTTAATTCTAAAGAATCTCATAGTTTAGACGAAAATATAGATTCTCCCCTTGCATGTGAAACTGTGGACCAGATACGCACAACTATATATCATGTTGCATAAAAAAATTACTTCGTTTAACAAGACTACAAATCGCCAACATGCAATGTCCACTGACATGGTTGTGACAATCTAAAACGAAAATCCTAATTTAAATTTCATTTATATATAAACAAAAATAAATAAAATTATCGAGAAAATAATTTCTTGCTATTTTTTCGACAGCAATCCTTCTTGCTGATTGTAATACAAAGATCCTCACTAAATAGAGAAAAGAGCACTTTCAGCTCCCTCTCCCTCTCCCTTGGGACTATCATGATTTTTGATCCCTCTCTTGGTTGTTTTCTCTTGTTTTTCTCACAAAATTTAGTTATTTTGGAGAGCAACTTTAGACCTTCTCTAGCAATTCTACCTCTTTTTTAGTAAAACTTTAGCCAAAATAGCTAAAAAGTCATTTCTGTCTCTAAACTACGTTTGTATCAGTTCTCTCTATTTTAGGGGGATGTATTGTATTTGGATTTGTGCAGACTTTTTTTAAATGATAGACTTTTTGAAAAGTCCACAGATTCTTTAAAAAGTTGCTAGATTATTATGGATTTCTTAAAACCATTGATTTTAGCAACAGACTTTTATTGATTCATGAAAATCTATATACTTTATTATGAATGACTTCTACAGATTTCCTAGCATATACAAAATATAAAAACAAAAAACAAAAAAACAAAACAAATACAGCCCTAACACAAAACAGGATAATAACTCGTTGTCTCTTCAATGCTCAAGTATCTTCTAATAGAAATTGACTTAAATGAATGATCATTAGTCTGTCTAGCGAGTTTGCTCTTATTCCTAATCTCCCAACAACATAAATATGCAATATAGATAACTTGATGTTTATGGTTAATTATTCTCATCAATTTTGTTTTCGCCGATTAACATATATTGTAGCAATATTGGTCAATGTCTTGATCTATAATCAATCAATTGAAATTCAATTGTTCAACCTTTCTTTGAACCATAATATAAATTCAAATGAATGAGAATAATTAATTAATAAGATAAAATTTAGTATGCCATAGCAACACTATTCAAGGTCTTAGGGATACACCACAATATTTGGGTTTTAGGGTTTCATAAATCATTTTTATTGTTATTAGGGTTCGAAGTATCACAATTGAAAAGAAAAAAAAATTACATTCAAGAACTACAATGAACATGTTGGGTATCAAAAAAAGTTGATATCATAAAAGATTAGAGAAAAAACAAAAAATTAAGAAAGAGAGATGATGAAAGACCAACTTCTTCGTGCGTAGAGAGAAAAACTTTGATAGACCCTTTTTTTTTTTTTAAGAAGAAACTTTGATAGACTTTTTCAAATCTTTAGTCTGGAGGCTGGAAAATTATTGGAGTTTGGTATGTATAGTTAACACTACAAAGTCCATGATTATCCATGATTTTCTAATTCCATAAGTATGAATGATATTTTGAATACCTCCGTACTTTTATTCATTTTTAAAAGTCCTAATTGAATACCCATAGATTTTGGTGGAATTCATGAAGTCTTTAAAAATCCTAATTGAATACCTTAAGACTTTCATGGACTGTTAAAAGTCTATATTGAATACACCCAGACTTTTAAATTCCATAGATTTCTTTAAAAGGATGAATGCTAGCAACCTTCCCCTCCAACATTTCCCTTTCTACCTTCCCTATTCATTGCATGCCATGTGTATTCTACTATCTCAAAAATTGAAATAATTAATACAATTAAAAGACAAGTTTTCACTTCCCCTCTTTACCCTTATTTAATTTCACATGCATTTAATTAAGTAATTAATTTTAGTTTCTCAACTTTTTTTTTCTTTTGTGAATCCTTTTCATTTGCAATTTATATTACTTTTGTGGGCTTACATACATATTTACGTAAGAAAGACGTACATATATATTTAAGAACATATTTCAAATATTGTCCCAAACATAAAAAAAATAAAACATAATTGAATCCAAGAAAATGGCCAAACGTTTCCTTTATATACATATATCAAAGAGAATGTTAAAAAAAAAAAAAAAAAAAAAAAAAAACAGAGAGAGAGAGAGGAATTTATATACTCATCTAATATCAAATGTGTTCTAACAAAAAGAAAAAAAAAACATTTGAAGCTGTCATGTCAATGAGCTTTACGCTTTTGTATTCCATACGAACTAGGTATATTTTGTGCAAAAATAAAGAGTTGGCATGAATTAGATAATGAAAATACCTAGAGGGCTTTGCTCTGCTAGGGTTGGGAGAGGGCCGTCCTCAGCCTCTCTGTATCTCCCTGCATCCTCGATGAAGAATTGTTCCGGTATCGTCTTCGATATCGGCTCCTTCGCGCTCAGCTTCTGTCGTGCCCGGTATCAGATCGTGGTTTGCATCAATGTGGTAACCTCTTCTTCTCAGATTCTTTCTAATCGTGTATATGTTCAATGGGGAGTAGTAGATGCTACGCTGCCTTCCCGTATAGGACCGTCACCGAGAGTCCAGAGCCTTAGGCTAATCCGGGTGCGGCTGAAGATGGCATGCGGCATTGGGTTGGTGGCGGGATGGCTGAGGGAGCGGATCAAGAGGGGTCATTGTTTCACCACAGTTTTTGGTGTGGTGGTGAGGCGATTGTCGGGAATCGCTGGGTTTCGTTGTGCCCTAAATCGAGGGGGTGATCCGGCAGCAGTGTTTGGGCTCTGGGCAGGATTTTCGTCAAGCCTGGTGGCTTTGGTGGCAGCGGCTGGTGTTGAGTTGGTGGGGCCGAGATGATCCTTCTCCTATCAAGGGAGGTGGAGCAACAGTCAAGGCCGAGGTCAGGGAAGATTTGGGTGCCCAAAGAGTTTTTGGGTGTCCAAATGAGGAATCTCTGGGCTTGGGCCTCAGTTTTGCTGGACTGCTATTAGGTTTTTGGTTGGGCCTTCCTTCTTGGGGCTTTGCAACTGATGTATGAGTTTGTTGCTGTTAAGGTTCGCATATGGGATCCGGGAGACATTTTATGGGCCCTAAATTTTTCTGCATTTTGGGCTTCTTTGGTTACTCAGGTAGAAGATTGCTCTCTATTCGGCTTATTTTTTTGCGTCGAGTAGGTAAGGTCGGTCACACTACCGTCTGTCACCTTAATAGAAGGTTACCCTCTATTCGGCGTATATCTTTGCGTGGAAGTATGGTTGACCATACTATTGGTACTGGTTTACATAGCCCGGATTCTATCCTGTGCTTCATCAAATGCTTAATTGCATCCCTTATTACCCTTATTAGGTTTTATTTTCGATGCTTTATTGCATCTAGTATTGATCTTGTTATTTCATCTGTTGATGTAGTTTCTATAAGTTGTAATTTTTCATATGATTATTATTAATAAAGTGGTTGACTACTACTCTCAAAAAAAAAAAAACTTTACGATTTTTTTTTTGTTTTTTGTTTCTTTTTGTTTTTTTGTGGGTTTTATATAAATAAATGTCAAAAAAGACTCGGTATGAACATGACCAAATAAATGAAAGAAAAATTCCCATTGACAAACTGAGGAAATATAAAAAAGTGAAAAAAGATGTAGAAAAAAATTAGGAAAACAAAAGATTCAAGTGTTTTTTTTTAATCATATTAATAGAGAACATTTAATAAGGTCAAATATAACTAAGGGTAAAACATGGAATGAAATTAATTGTTGTTTGAAGGTAATAAATACGCATATTGTAATCATAATTGAATCCACATGGCACAAGATAAGTGGAGAATATAGAAAGAGAAGGTTGTGGAGGGGAAGGTTGCTAGCATAATGACTATGTTTATCCTTTTTTGAGAGAATAGGTCGCAAAAATCTAGATTGCTCTAATGTGTTTTTATTGTTCTTCAAAGCTCTAGATTTTGATTAGAATAAAAGTGCATGGACTTTAAAAAAGGTGGGTATAATGGGAGTATTGGGAACTTGTTCTTTAGAATAGATTTTTGTACCATGTGAACTAGGTTTTTGTACTTTGTGAGCTCTTTCTGAAGACCCCACAAGGGTGGGTCAATTTTGTACTGTTTGCTGAATTTTAATAGAATTACTGACCTCCGTCGATAAAAAAAAATTAAATGAATGTTTTATCTTAACAGAAAAAAAAAATAGAGAGCTTGTGATCCACTCTCACCTTATATCTTCATGTTTTTTTTTTTTTTTGAAGAAGAAGAAGGCAGTAGCCAATATATTGATCAAAGGCCAGAATGACCATTACATACCCTTCCGCTGTCATATAAGACAGACAAGAAGATGTGTTAGTACCCACAGTGGTACATAGAAACTAGGACACTCATTTGACATTGAATACATCATAGACATAGCGGAATCCTCCTTTGGTACTACGCCGGAGGCGCTAGAAAACTAGAAGGATCCAGCCCCCCCAACCTAACCCAGAACACAGTACATCTAGTCGCCTAGAGACCTCAATTGGTGTACAATGTCGACAAGACTAAGACCCAGTACTACAACTAGATAAGGAAAAAACCACTAGAATGCCCAAAAAGGCCTTAAAAAAACTAGCAAATAAAAGAAGTAAAAAGCCCGCCCACCAGATACGGCCCAGTAGCCAAAGGGAGACCCAAAGGCCCAAGAACCAAGCCAAGGAGGGCGGGTCGGAGTGAACCCGCCTGTGTAGCCGGACCAGCACCGCGGCTTCCGACAGATCATCGTCGCCGCATCAAACCGCCACCAACTGACGATGTTGGCAGGAACGTCGTGGATCACGATTCCAGACCGAAATTTGATCCGATACTGGTTCGATCACCACAGCCTCCGTCCTCCGTCAGACCTTCTCAACCCCAAACCAGGGCACCGCAATGACAACCTGCCTCCACCGCGCACCAGAATCCCTCCGTCGCACCCCCCCTTGCTCGAAAAACCTCCGCCGCGCAGATCGGAACGAAAAACAAGGACGAGCCCCTCTGCTGGTCGTTCTCTCTCCGGATGCGACCAAGCCTCCAGCCCTCTGCTCCTGCCCAAAAACTCTTGGTCCTCCCCGGTGGACTGACACAACTAGTTCGCCCGTCCGACGACGACGTCCCATGGACGCGGCATAGAAAATTTCTTAGGGTTTTCGCTGCTCCGACTTTCTTGGAGCTCTAATATGTCTCTTTGAATTACCTTATATCTTCGTGTTGTGTACAGAAATACTTTCACATCTCATTTATTCAGCAGTTTTCGTAAATCAATGGAAACCTGTGAAAGCTTCGAAGTTTGGTCCCAAAAACTCCCACCTATTTTTTGCTGATGACTTAATGCTCTTCGTTGAGGCTACTGCTTCCCAAGCCTGCACTCTCAAGAAATGTCTTGATATATTCTGTTCCCTTGCTGGTCAAGCTATTAGCTATGAAAAGTCGTCAATTTTCTGTTCTCCTAACACTAATAAGCATACTTTCTCTGGCATTAGTAAAATTTGTGGCTCTCGTATCACAAATAACTTGGGCAAATATTTGAGAATGCCTTTCATTCATAACAGAATTAACAAGCATACTTATGCCGATCTTCTTGATAAAGTCCATAGTAGATTATCTAGTCGTAAAAGCAAGGTTCTAAGCATGGCAGGAAGGTTGACTCTAAGTCATTCAGCGACCTCATCTGTCCCTATGTATGCTATGCAAACAGCTAAGCTACCTATGGATCTTTGTGATAAGCTGGATAGGGTCAATAAGAATTTTCTATGGGGTGATACTGCTGAGAAGAAAGAAAGAAAAAAAAAATTTCAGTTAACTGGGATTCTGTTTGTATGCCTAGGACCCTTGGTGGTCTAGGTATCAAAAAAAATTCCAACATGAATCAGGCCATGTTGGCCAGAGCCGGGTGGAGACTTATGACGCTTGTCTTTGGGCTGAAATATACAAGAAAAAGTAGTTGAATAACTACAGTATCAATGACCTCAACTACAAGCCTCCTTCTGATTGCTCAAGTACATGGAGAAGCATTGCTATGGTGCCTCTCTCCTTAAAAGTGGTCTAATTTGGCGTCTTGGTGATGGTAAAACCATCAAATTCTGGTATGATCACTCGAGAGTTTGCCCTCCCTAATACTCTTGTCCAACATGCTGCTACCATATGTGATTTTTGAAATGGGATTGGTTGGGATATTGATTTGCTTGCTTCCTTTGTTCCTATTGACATCAATCAAAGAATTTTGAAGGCCCCTACTGGATTCGAACATGGTGGTGATGATGTTCAAATATGGGAACATTCTTCAAATGGATGCTTCAGTGTTAAATCTGCTTCCAACTCTCTCTTTGATTTTACTGCGCAGAATATGTCTCAATGGAAGCTTGACATCCCTCCCAAATTAAAAACATTAAAGTGGGTGGAGTGTGGACCATGATACGGGTTCTCCGCCATTTATTTTATTTTTGGGAGAAATCTTTACATACGGAGTGGGATGGGAAAAAAACATAAAATAAAATAACGAACGGGTACTCTAATATTCAGGCAAATTTCCAATTAAAATGATCTTAAGAAAGGAACCATCTATAAAATCATTAACATCATCACTGTGACATATAATTTCATTGCCAAGCTCATTTATAAACGAATATTCAAATAAATTTCTAAATACAATGGTCTCAGAAACCATTTGTGAAATTGTAAAGATCCTCACCCATGACTTGCATTTTAATTTAGTGCCATAAAAACTTAATAGTAAAATTTCACGGCCAAACTCATTCATCAATGAATAAATGTTGAGCATTATATATAAAAACAAAATTTTGAAAAATGAAAACCGAGTCCAATAAGAACATACCCCCTTGCATTATGAACAAACTAAATACACAGTAAATAATGAAGCATATACCGCATTGTGCAAACAATTTACCACCACCCTCTGATACAATCTTTTTGTTATATTATGCATGCAGAGTCACTCATGCATGCACATTTGACACATCTTCACAGGCAGAGCTAGAGAGGAGAGAAGGATTGAGATTGAAATCTACAAGCTTGGTGATTCACCAGTAGGTCCAGTCCGAGCATTTAGCAGTGGTTGTAGGGCTTTGACCACAATGCTCATGTTTGGGCGGAAATCAGCCTCATATTGCACACACAAGGCAGCAACTGCAGCCATCTATAATCAAGAAATAGTAGCATTTAGTACTAGATGTTTGCAAAAGCAGACTTGGCTACGATGTCTTATGCCTTCTAAATACAAATTCAAGGGGAAAATAACAATGAATCTGCTAGTTTGGCAACTGCACACTCGTTCCAATAACAAAATCGAATCCGTCAAGATTACATATCTGAGTATATATATGCATGTGAGTGTGAGAGATGATGAATACCTTCGCAACAGCCTTGGGGGGGAATTCTCCTCCTAGTCTTGCATCAACACACTGCCTAACTTTGTCTTCACTAAGTTTTGGTGTAGCCTAACACATCCCAAAAATTCCAAAATCAGCTTGGTTCATATGAACAAGAGCATATTCCTATGTTAACAACTAAGAGACCGATAACAGGTGCATGAGAAATAATTAGCAACACATATAGTACCCATGTCACTAGGCTCTGCTGTCCCCGTGGTAATGTATGATCAACAGGTTTTCTTCCGGTCAAAAGCTCTAGCAGGACAACACCAAAACTGTAAACATCACTTTTGGCATTCAACTGTCCAGTCATCGCATATCTGTCACACATAGAACACAATTAGTGAGTATGCTAGTACTCAGGGCCTGCTAGATACAAAACTGTAGGTAGTAAGTACTTAATGGCTAAGCTGATTCTCGGACTGATTAATATGCAATGAGGAAAATAAGTAAATCGTAAATCCTCTGAAAGATTTTGGGGTTTTTTTATTGTGAAATTACAAGTTTGAAGGACTCTAAGCCATCAAAACAGCATCTTTTCGTTTCAAGTCGAGAAGGACCAAATGAATTACATAGTTGCAGAACATAATCTTTAGAGAACCCAATAAGAGCTTACTCTGGGGCATGATAACCAAAGGTTCCGAGAACACGAGTGGAGTGAAGACGTGCTGCCATATCAGGAGCTTGGTTGGATAAATCAAAGTCTGCAATCTTAGCAACATCATCATCAAATATTAGTACATTGCTGGACTTGATGTCGCGATGAATGATATGGGGGACCGCTTTTTCATGTAGATACTCGAGTCCTCTTGCAGCACCCACTGCAATTTTAACACGCTGTGCCCAAGTTAGAACAGGACCAGGTTGAGCTCCTTTGACACCTTTCCTTCCTGCATTAACAAGAAGATATCAGTTGAATCACTATAGTTATTGAAAATATGACAGCAGTCAAGTACTTACAAGAACGAAGTCTAAGTATAAAAACAACATGGGTAGTTTCATTGCCTATGCAACACATTAACCAAGGTTGTGAAACTAAAAACAGCAATCATATAGTACTCTTACATACCGTGTAGAATATCATGAAGAGATCCATTAGATGCAAACTCATAGGCAAGAACACGAGAACTCCCATCAACGCAGTACCCAAGAAGTTGAACAAAATTATCATTTTTCAGCCGTGATACCATAGAAACCTGCAGCAGCAATTTATCAATTGACAATTGAATTATAATTAACTCACATAGCAACAATAATAATAATCAACAAGTTCTTTTACAAACCTGCGCAAGATATTCCTCATCAGGTTGTTTGCTGGCATCGAGCTTCTTGATTGCTGCCTGCTCCCCGCTTTTAAGTACTCCAAAATATACTCTTCCATAAGAACCTTCCCCAATCAAGGCACTTGTCCCAAAGTTATCTGTAATTTCCTTCAGCTCCTCTACTGGTATAAGCGGAACTTCAATAGGCTGGGCCTTTACGGCTTGACCACCTTTGGGCGCACTACCGGAATCATGATGAATCCCCTCATTTCCTGCGTCACGAAACCCAACTCGGTTTGAATTCCAAAACTTGAATTGATAAAACCAGTGACAGATATACAAAACAAAAAAACAAATGCAAGTCAAATACCCAAAACAAACAAAAAGAAAAAGCATCAAATAATAGTCAGCTTGAACATACAGGCTGGATTCAAAACAAGACCTAGACTACAGGGACGGTGCGCATTACCTGCAGGATTTTTCATCATGTAAGGACCTCCATTGTCAGTAGCTTTATGCATTTCATCTTCATCACAACAGCCGAAGCAGCTCATGATTCTTTTCTACACACAAAAACCCACAATCAAAATGAGGAAATCAACAACACCCAAGTCATGAACACACAAAAATCAGCACGAAAAAATAAATAAAAAGTGATCCCCTTTAAATCTAATCCCATCAGAAACAGCAAATTTGGTTTCTTTAATGCAATACCCTTATAGGCAAATACAATTTCAGCTCAGCTATGGCATGAACATGCAGATCAAACCCATCACCGCCCACAAAAAAAAAAAAAAAGATTGAAACTTTAAGAACAAACAAGAAAGACGTAGAGATCAGAGCAAGAAAATAAAGAAAGGAAGAAGATTTGAGGAACAGATCGGGAGAGATTACCTGAATCTGAGGTGGGTTGATTTGGGAGTGAGAGAAAGACAGTGAAGGACTGAGTTGGTGTGAGTCTTGGGAGATCTGATGAGCTCCAAAGCCGGCGAAGGAAGCGCAGCGCAGGATAGGAGGGAAAAGGGTGCGTAGGATAATCAATCAATCGAGATTATAATTCTACTGATTTTAATTTTTGATTTTGATTTTATAAATATAAATTTTCTACAAAAATTTATTTCCTTTCTCTGTTTTGGTGTTGGCCAGATTTGACTCTTCCCTGCTTCAATCTTGACTCTGACCGGTTGACTTTTATTCCCCAGGGAAGGGTTCAACTGCAGCCTGACACGTGGTCAAAACTGGTTCGTCCGGACTAGGGTCTGGAAGAAAGGCTCATCTCGTGGAATTGTCTCTCCTGCTAGTAGTAACTTCTCAAAAGTTTAATCGAAAAAAAAAAATAAGATGGGTATTTAACGGCTAATCTGTCTCTGTATTTTACCGCTAATCTGTCTGTGTCTTTAGGAATTAAGTTGATTAATGTCGGTTCGGGTCACACCTCAACTAATTGAAAGATTGATACGGTAATAAATTACAATTGATTATCTGTACTTAAATTTGCAATCTTTAGACATGTTTAATGTTGAAGAGTAAATCTACTCATGTGAGATAAGTTTTTCCGGGATTAAATGTAAATATTTCTCTGTAGCTTTAAGGTGCAAAGTGATTATAACTTGTGAGCTGCAGGATATTGTGGGGGGTTACAAAGTATTTGTTTGAGCTTCAAGTTGTGTCATAGTGATTCATCGACTGGAATATTAATGATCACCATTCCAGATAAGCAGGCACATGGTTAAAGATTCAACTGCTCAATAAGTGAAGTAGTTAAGAACAAATTCCTCATAGTGGGTGAAAACATAACCCAAAAATAAACAGATCAAAAAAAAAAAAAAATTTGGCTACACTTGATGCGGAAGGCAATGAAGGAGATGATGGAAAGTTGAAAACCAATGAAAATTATCCCTATCTCTTTTCTAATTTGTCGGTTCTAGAATGCGTACTTTACATTACTAATTGTGATAGAGAATAACTAAATTTACTCGGATAATATTTTTTTTCATTATCTTTAAAAAAAATGTAATACTTAATATATTTAATCTTAATATATTGTCGCCTTCCAAAAAAACTTGGTCATATATACTTCAATGCCTATACTGATGTAGCCACGAACATCTTTGCCTAATGGTTGATGGGAGTAAATGCTTACCATTGTAGTTCAACAATTGTAGAGAAGCAAAAGAGCAGAATTTTCAAGATGTACGTCATTCGTGAGTCAAATAATTTGGAGTTAATCAATGGTGTCAACAATCGCAGTGGAAAAGGTAATCGGAGGACTCTTCCTCTCTTCTATTAGAATTCCACAGCTTGAAAAGCCTATTCCATGGTGCTTCTTGGAACCCTCTCCCAGTCGACTTCACCTGTAGCTAAGGACGTGCAGGATAGCAAGTTGATCGAGAGGATTCTAAATAGAAAAACTTCTATCATTTCCATTTGTTTGGGGATCACTAGTGAAGCAAACTATGCTGCAAAGGTAGCCAAATTAAGACTTGTAATCAACAATAAGTCCAACAGACTCCTGATCTCTCTTATTTGCTCTCCTCGATCTTCTATTAGATTTTCACATCTTCAAAAAAGCCTCTTTCGCAGTACTTTTTTGAAGTGGATTACCAGTGAAGTAAACCATGCTGTAAAGATAGCCAAATTAAGATTTGTAATCAACAATGGGTAGACAGACTCCTAAGATTTGTAATCAACAACTTACTCTTGTGTAGTGAAAATCCTTTAATTATTACCAAATTAAACGAGTTTAAAGCAAGAGACACTGGACTTGTGCTTGTATTTCCGCAGATTATCCCAAGCCGAAGGAGCCAAATGAGTGCATGAACTTGAAGGTAATCATTTAATATCTTTTGCTAAATCAGGGTCAAGTACAATAATAGACATGGTAATCCAAATTTCAAGCGACTCGAAAGAAGAAAATATAGGCCAACACGGCAACACCAACTAACAACTGTTCAAAATGCCACAAAACTAGCAGACAACCATCTTTGCCAATGATATTAAGATTCCAATTTAAAATGAGGGGACCAAAGAAATGCCAATTATCAATACCACAGACGAGTGTTCGAAGCATTCCCAATTTTTTAGAATAGGTTAGTCTTTCATCCGCTTGTACCCTCTCCAAATCATCAAATCATCTATGTAGCTGCTAGGTGCAAAACTATGGAAGAGCTAATCTCCCTGATTTGGAACTTAAGAATTCAAAATATGTACATATATTAAGTGGTAATCACTTGATGAAGACACGATTAAACTGAAAGATCGTTCGGTTAGAGACAATAATTTAGCAGCTTCTGGCTTTGTAATTAGAGACTTTTGTGGTAATTCTCTCTTTGTCTCAACTAAGAACATTGGTCAAGCTGAAGCCATTGCTTTGAGAGGGGGGTTATTAGTAGTCACGCACTACCATTATCCAAGGGTTATTATCGAGGGTGTTTCCAAGCTTCTAATTGACAATTTTAATGGAGTTCTTGGAGCTGGAGGATGAAGTCGTTGATGAAAGATATCAAATCAATTGTTGTTGGGTTGAAGTTTCTTCAGTTTAAAAATATTTTTCGAGAGGTTAATTTTATAGCTAATGCTATTATAACTCTTGATCATGATATTTAGTATGTAGATTTCTGGTCAAATTTCTTTTATTTTTTTGTAGTTGATATGAAAGTTTATTTCTCCCATAAAAAAATTTTAAAAATAGAAATAAAAACAACTCCCAAAATCCCAATTTATTGATGGCATAACGGACCAGAGCCCATAATGATATAATAGCAATCTGTTATGCCCAGAAATTCCAGAATGATATAATAGCAATCTGTTATGCCCATAATGATACATGCATGAACTCCTAAATGAACAGGGAAACCACTCAAGTGTGCCATTTTTGTTGTGTGAGAGTCCGTCTGATGAAAGAAAAGGAGTTGACTGTTTCTGCAAGTTGTAATCTTGCTCTTTTCATATATTATGCAAGGAGTTAAAAACCACTCAAGGCATGATAAAAACAGGTAAAGTGTGACAGGTAATTCACATCACATTCACTCTTATACTCATTCCCAAAAGTCAGATCATCCATATATCAATCCACAATGAGGGTGTCATTAATGTGGCGAAAACATAAGACATGATATTTACAGAGGACAAAGAAAAACTAGAAACAGACTAACAAAAACCAAATCCTCTGGAATGACTCTGGCTACATCAATTTCAAGTGGATTAATGGTGCATCACATAGTACACAGTTTGAAAGTTACACTGTTACGGGGGAATCAGTGCCTTGGAAACTAAGGTGTTTCCATCACCTGAAAATCACAATCATCCCAAACCCAACTGGACTTGGTATGATTTGGTGATAGTGGAGACTTGCAATGAGGTGAAGAGTCAAGCTTGATAGACAGCTCAGGCATCTCTTTCAAATCCAAGTACTTCATGGGACTATCCAACTGAAACAAAAAATAAAATAAAAAAATGATGACAAAATCAGCATTGTTTAGAAAGATCCATACTGACAAAGCAAGTGCTGGAAATGTAAAAAAAAAGGAATTGCAAACTTACCTCAACTTTAAGAAACTGAGAAGCTGCACATGGAGACAGAAGCTTCTTGGATGAATCTGATCCTTGTATCATCATAAAAAAATCCATTTGATCCATGTGATTAGCCTTTCTCATAGATTTGATGCACTGTTGATGGTCATGCAGGAAACCTTCCTCCTCAAAACCACAAGGTGGTTGTGCCGCAACCCTTGACTTCTTATGCACAGGTGGCTTGACTGTGTTAGACACATCAGATAGTGCCTTCCGATTGCCACGAGTCTGCACTTTATCCGAGGCTTTAGAAAGGCCTTTCTTGTTGCTTGCATCAGCAATGATTTCAGAAACATTGGTAAGAGCAGGCTTTTTCGACACCTTGGAAAAATCAGGCTTCCCAATGTTCGATACATCTACTAGAGGTTTCCTTCCACCAAACCCAGCTTTCTTCTGTGTTTTTGCACCACCCTTTCCTACAGCAGAATTTCCTATTGTAGATATTATATAAGTTAGACCAAAATATCCAGACAAGAAGTTTATATTTTAAGGAAAGACATAGCCATAAATTGATAAGTACCATTAGAGTGAACACTGAGATTCTGATCTTGAAACAAACGACCAATTGTTGATGCCATTTGTGCTTTGTTTAGCCAATTCAATCTGTTCTTTCAGTTATCTGTATAAACAATTGAAAGAACAACATTAAACCATGCAATATAATGCACAAACTCTTGTCTAGCACATCCCTTCTTAACCTATTTCTCGCCCATTTTGTTTGAATACAGTAAGATAATAGACATTCACTACTCTAAAACTAACTGAACCCCTTATATGCAACACATTTCCAGTAAAAACATAGTAACCAGTTTAAATGTCAAAAGGATCATACAACAAATTCTTGATTATTTTCAAACCTGAAAACTCAAGCCAAAAATGTTGAAGAAGGGAAAATCCAAGGTCCAATATTGAAATTATTTTAGAGGCCAAAATTCTAACCTTTCCTATAAGTTCATAGTTATCGGTTTGATTCCGTAAAGCTGAACATAAATTACAACATTTCAGAATATAACATGCATAGACCAAATTCTTCATTATTTTAAGGCCAACAAGCCTAAAGCCATAAAATTTCTACATAACAACATTCTGTATCACCAATATGTAATTATACCCATCATTCTTCATCCCTGTTCGATCACAGTTCATGATCAGAATCATAATTTCAGAACCACAAATGGAAACCATCCAAGTCTTGATGTTCGTTTAAGAAAACCCATTTCTATTAGACCCACTTACTGGACTAAGATTCCAATTTCCCATGTCATTAAACCCTAACGCAAACCAAATTCATCTTCCAATTCCTCAAATTTTCTCAAAAAATTCAAGCCCATCACATAGTTCCGTGGAGTAAAAAGAACGATCACAAATTCAAGACAAAACCCTAAAAGAGAATCATGAGAAAAAATTATGAAGAAATTGGGAAAACTTACACCAAATTAGGATCGAAGTTGGCGATGAATGTTGGCTTCTGGACGCTCTTGAATTTTCTCAGTTTTCATGTACAAACTGAAACGGGTTCCAACGGTAACTTTATGGTTAATTACGTTACTGCTCCTCGTCTCAGCAATTAATTACGAAAATGGCATATCTCTAATAAGGTGTAGAATTTTTTTTCTTGTTCCGAAACTGTCCCTGCTTTTTAAAAATGAAATACCCAAAATACCCCTTCTGGGGGTTGATTGGTCTGCTCGATATATGTGTATTACTCCCACGCGTAGCCCACACGCACCGACCGACTATAAAATAGCATTTCTCTCCTCATTCTTCCCAATTTCTAATTCCCCTTTGTTTTTGTACTCTGAATTTTTTCTTGATTTCCGATCTCCGATGGCCCATCACCACCGCCCCTACGCCCAGACCACAGTTGATTACACCGGCTCTGTCGTCCGACACACACAGAATCGAAAGTGGTCCTCCTCAGATCCGTTGCCGGCGGCTGCCTGTTCTTCGATCAACAACAACCCATTTGCTGCCCAGTTTGTGCACTCTTGTACAAATTACAGAGCCCGTGCTTCTTCGATCAATCGAGTTTTATGGACAGCTTCTGGGAGGCGTCTTATTACAGGCTCTCAAAACGGGGAGTTCACTCTTTGGAATGGTCACTCATTCAACCATGAATTGAGGATTCAGGCTCATGATCACGCAATCAGGTCCATGGCGTGGAGTTTTGGTGATGAAGATTGGATCTCTGGTGATGATGGAGGCACAATCAGGTATTGGAAGAGTAACATGAGTAATGTGCTAGTCAATGAATCTGCTCACCATGAATCGGTTCGGGACTTGAGCTTCTGTCGGAGTAATTTGAAGTTCTGTTCATGTTCCGATGATACTACTGTTAAAATCTGGGATTTTGAACGGTGCCAACAAGAGCAGACATTGACCGGCCATGGTTGGAATGTCAAGAGCGTTGACTGGCACCCCACAAACTCTCTAATAGCTTCGGGTGGGAAAGACAGTGTTGTCAAACTGTGGGATGCTAGGTCGCGCAGAGAACTTTGTTCGTTTTATGATCACAAAAATTGGGTGCATTCTGTCAAGTGGAACCGAAATGGTAACTGGCTGCTCACTGCTTCCAAGGATCATGTCATTAAGCTTTACGACTTGAGGGCTATGAAGGAACTCAAATCTTTCCGCGGCCATCAGAACCAAGTGACTGCTCTAGCTTGGCATCCTCTTACTGAAGACTATTTTGTCAGTGGGAGTAGTGATGGATCCATTTTCCATTGGCTTGTTGGGCATGTAACTCCCCAGGTTGAAATTCCTAGTGCACACAGTAACAGTTACAATAATAGTGTGTGGGATCTCCAGTGGCATCCT
Source organism: Rosa chinensis (assembly GCF_002994745.2). Classification (NCBI taxonomy): domain Eukaryota; kingdom Viridiplantae; phylum Streptophyta; class Magnoliopsida; order Rosales; family Rosaceae; genus Rosa; species Rosa chinensis. The sequence goes on from NC_037090.1 coordinate 33,134,619, forward strand.
ATTGGTCATATGATTTGTAGTGGTAGCAATGATCGCACCACCAAGTTTTGGTGCAGAACAGGAGATAAATCTAAAATCAGTCAGAATCAAAGTAATTCTGCTTTTGCTTGTCACATGAACAGTAATTTTCCTTTTCCATATGATGGACCACCAACTATTGCTACTCGAGACCAAGGAACCATTGGTTCAGGAGGTGTTGGAACCATTATACCAGGTGTTGGAATTGCGGTTTAAACAAACCAAATTAATCTTGGCCAAAAACAAAAAAAACCCAAATTAATCAACATCGGCTACTGCATACAAGAAAAAGAAAAAGAATGACAGACAAAACAAAACCAAAAAACAAACAAGAAAAAGAAAAAGAAACAAAGACAAAACAAAACCAAAAAACAGACCAACAGTGTCTGATCGAGAAAGAGAGAGAGAGAGAGAGAGAGAAACTAAGAACAAGTTGAGCCTTTTAATCTGGAATAATTAGTTGAACAAACAAAAGAGACCAAATATTCAATACAAAAGAACAGTTTCCAGCCAGAAGAGACCAAGTTCAATTTTCCCACCCCACAAAAACTGGCTGTGAATCACTGTTGAATCAACCGTCTCAAATATCAAATTTTCCAAGGCCCCCCATATGTTCTAATTAGTGGTTTCCCCTCCAAGCATGGAGCAACCAAGCAATGCTACGTCCAGGAAATTATAGGGGATTGGATCAGCTACTTGTTCAATAAGAGGCACACTTCAAGCATACCAGTAATTTCTATAAAGGATTGGGTTTCTACATATGACTAGGAGGTGCTATTCCTGTTACCATTACAAGAAGCAATTTCTTCCTATTCTTCCAAAGCAAACCATACAAAGTACCAATATTGAATCAAAAGAAAGAAGAAGACAAAGAATGGTGGCAATTACTTTTAATTGAAGCAGTGGTGTGATAGCAAACAGGACAACAATTAAGCTACATACAAGATAGAGATTAATTGAATTAGCCGATACACAAAGGGACTCGAACCGTACTCGAGATCAAAATGGATCACGCCAACTTTGCACACCAGTCGCTCGTCGTACTGGATGCTCAATCTGCAGCAGCAAAGAAATTGAGAAGCCTCTGTCAGTTTCTGATTTGGTCGCGATTGATAAAAGAAGAAATGAAGAGTTTCCTGACTCTGCGCTGGAGATCAAGAACCTGTTTCTGATGAGCTAGAGGCAAGAAATACAACTGGGCTTGATTTAAGCACGAAGGAAAAAGCCTGGCTCTCCAGGTCACCTTTTGTTTACTTGAGCCCTTTCACTACAGAAATTTGGGCCCATTTGAACTTCCTCGCAATGTGAAGCCCATCTCAAGTCACAGGGCCCAACCGCAAAGCTCACCACGACAACTGCTCAAATCAGCGGACACTCTATTAAATTGGTTGTCTAAAAGAAATACATTTAACATATTCAAAATAATATATATTCATCTATCAAACACCAATGTTGGTACAAAACAAGAAATACAAATTCATATGAACTACGGTCGGTTTGATCTCACAATGGGTACGTAGGCAATCTAGCGACCCACTAGATACAACCACAAATTCAAACAGAATCCCTGACTCCACCAGTCAAATTCAACCAGTCCTAAATTGGATCACTGACTCCAGTCAAATTCTTCCAACACCAGAAATACCAATTCTTGTGAACTACAATGGTTTGATCTATTTTCAAGGATATGTAGGCAATCTAGCGACCCACTAGTTGCAACCACAAGTCCAAGCAGAATCCTTGACTCCACCAGTCAACTTCATCCGAACCGAATCACTGACTCCATCAATCAAATTCATCAAATCCGAATACCTGACCCCAGCAGTCAAATTCATCCAAACACCAGAAGGTTAAATCATTCCCTAAATGACCTCAGGCACAAATTGAATCTCTGGTTCACTCACACTAAATTCGTCCAAACACTATTCTCATTTCCAAAAAAAAAAAACAATACCCTCCAATGGGTCATTCACTCATTGGAATTTTTGCCCCCTTAAACCAATACTATAGTACTCTTTACCAAAGGGTATGTTGGGTATCTCAATCTATACCCCCTGTGAAGGTGTACTCTCAATCTCAGTATATAAACGCCTTAGTACTAGGAATGGGCAAATGGGGGCGGGGTACCCGCGGGTTTTCCCCTCATTTTTCAAGCTGGGGTGGGGACGGGGTTCCCCCATCACGGGTGCGGATGCAGATGCGGGGGCGGGGTGACATATTTCCCCTATGGGGGTGGGGGTGGGGGTGTGGGGGCGGGGGCGGGGTTTCCCATTACCCAGACGAGGCATTCAGCACCAGTGGGAGAGTTGTGAGCTCCCATCGGAGCCGTCTACATGTAGACACCTTGGAGGCTCTTATGTGCGCCCGAGACTAGATGCGGAGTGAAATGAAAGGTATACAATAATAATAAATTTTTTCTCTTCATTTTATTGTATATGCATACTCATACTCTTTTTACATAATAATCATTTTTACACAAACTATTTTATTCTTTTATCAGCTGCAGGAATTACTTCAAATGGCGATTGCACATTTGATGATGATTTTGACTTAGCCGAGTTCATGAAGGATAACGTCACTCTTTATGATTGACATTGGAAGAAGAGGGAATTATTGATGAATGTAGGATTTCATGGATTAGAATGATTAATGTATGATTATTGAGTAGGATTTGGATGGATCACCAACTTTTGTATTTAGTAGGATGGATTATTAATTGTCTATTAATATGATTAAGATGATTAAGAAGTTTCTTATAACTTTTATAATTTCAAATATTAACACCTTTAATGAATTTACCTTTTCAACGTATTGGCTAAGCTCCCTCTCCCTCTCTCTCGAAATTTCTCTCCGATACTCCGACTAATTCAGAGTAAGAGATGACAATGGAGGTGACACGGCGGCCTTTGGCATTGCTCACTATGAAATTATGAATTGTTTTGCTACTCGCACAGGTGTGTGCTACTTAGCCATTGTCCATTAATTTGAAGTCAAATGTTCCAAGTTTTAGCATGTTTATAAATGTCAAAGCCTATGTTTCTATTTAATTTTCAAAATTTCTCAATTCGTGTAGCTCTAACATTGCAGAGTCGAGGAATTCTGTCCCTCAAAGTGATCGAGTAAAGGTGTGTCATTTATTTTTATCTTTTTCTCATGAATGGAATGAAGAAAGAGAATTTGACCCCTGTTGTGTCACATGATTCATTTCTTTTTTTTGTCGCAACTTCTCAATAGGTATTAGAGAAGGAGGAAGCTGCACCTACATGGTGTATTGCCAAGCCTTCTGCAGATGCCGAAAAGCTTCACCACAACATTGACTTCAGCCGCGGCCAACTGGAATAGACTGCAGACCTATTCTGCCCGGTGGTAATTTAATTGCTTTGATCCGGACAATGCTGTTTCACATGCTTCAGTTGCAATGAATCTGTTCTACAAGGCCACCAGAAAGAACCCTTGGGACTGCCATTTCAATGGCACTGGCTTAATCATTTATCAGAACCCATCTGTCGGCATTTGCCACTATCAAGCTTAAGGAATCATGCTAAGTTCATAGGAGTGATAGGACTGCAATATGGACAGCCTTTTTTCCATGTCAAAGTTTAACAAGTCAGTTGCTCGTACTTGTTATTGTTATCCGACTTTCAAAATTGTACCAGTATATGTTGGTCTCACAATCTTTTCTAAATATCTGCCGATTTACTGATATATTTTCCCACCAAATGCACTGCATTACAAATCTTGTCCTAATTTTTGCGTGCCGAACTGCCAATACATACGCCAAGTTTTTAAAACTTGCTCACAACTTTGCACTAGCAAAATCTACATATGTAAGAGAGTGAAAGAGAAACAGATGAACACAGGTTTGAAGTCTGAACCAGCTTAAACCAGATAATTTGTTTCATTGACATAACAAAAATGAAAGGAATCACAGGTTCATGTTTGAAAGCTAATAACTAATAACATAGATAGCTTCAGTGCCATCAATTTGGACAAAATTCTGTTCATTACAGAGACACTGGTGGATGAAAATACAGTAATCCATTAAATAAAATAAGAAAAACAAATAATAGAAAAGACCAGCGATAACGTATGAAAATTAGAAATTAGACTCTGAGAACACGCATATTATTCATCCCACTTGATGCAAGCACTGAATGACCGGCACGGCACAATCGAACAATCTCAAGACTGAGGCTTCTCCCACTTGAGGGGCTTCACAACCTCCCAGGTGAAGTCAGGGTCATCCCTTCCGAAGTGCCCATAGGCGGCTGTCTTCAAGAATCTTCCATTGCCACCCCTCTTGAGGTCCAGGTTGATGGTCATCATACCCGGCCTGAAGTCAAAGTTCTCCTTCACAATTTTAAGGATCTCCTTGTCAGGGATCTTTCCAGTTCCGTATGTGTCGACGAAGACCGACAAGGGCTCAGGGACACCAATGGCATAGGAGACCTGCACGATGGCCCTGCGAGCAAGACCATTTGCTACAATGCTCTTGGCAGCCTGCCTGACAATGTAAGCACCACTCCTGTCCACCTTGGTAGGGTCCTTTCCAGAGAAAGCACCACCACCATGGGCTCCCCAACCACCATAGGTATCAATAATGATCTTGCGTCCGGTGAGACCTGCATCACCATGAGGACCACCAATCACAAAGCGACCAGAGGGGTTAAGATGGAAGATTGTCTTCTCATCCAGGTACTTCTCGGGGATGACAGGCTTAATAACATGCTCCTTGAGGTCAGCAGCAATCTCATCATTTGTGACAGTCTCGTCATGCTGGGTGGAGATAAGAACAGTGTGGACACGTAGTGGAACCATAGCACCGGCTTCATTCTGGTATTCAACTGTCACCTGGGTCTTGCCATCAGGTCTCAGCCATGCGCAAGTACCATTCTTTCTAACTTCAGTGAGGCGAGCACCAAGCTTGGTTGCAAGGACATGGCTAAGGGGCATCAACTCAGGGGTTTCATCAGTGGCATAGCCAAACATGTGACCCTGGTCACCAGCACCAATCTCCTCTGGGCGCTTGGTAAAGTGACCATGGACACCCTGGGCAATATCTGGGCTCTGCTGCTCAATGTTGACTAGGACCTTGCAGTTATCAGCATCAAGACCGACATCATCAGAAACAAACCCAATGCTGCGGCATGTGTCACGGACAATCTTCTCGTAGTCAACAGTGGCCTTGGTGGTGATCTCTCCGAACACCATTACCATGTTTGTTTTGGTACATGTCTCACAGGCAACCTTGCTGTCAGGATCCTGCTCAAGGCAAGCATCAAGCACTGCGTCAGAGATCTGGTCGCACAGCTTGTCGGGGTGTCCCTCGTTCACAGATTCAGATGTGAATAGGAAAGTCTCCATTTTCTACACAACAAAATAATAAACCTGAGATACAATCAATATCAAGGTAAGCAGTCACGCCATGATTCATGCAACAACAAAATTGTAATACTAAATTCAAAAGTATGGAGGAATTGGCAACCGGATTAAATCCGAATTAGAACATCTACTTTTACAAAAGCAACTACAAAAAAGAGTCATATTCCAAAGCATCACATCGTATCAAATATAAAGCCGAACAGAACAGAATCTACTTTCAAAACACAGAATCAGAACACAATGCTTGAGAAGGGAACTACCGCAACATGTCCATGACTGAAAACGACATTTCAAGAATAAAGGAGAGATCGAGAATATATACATATACATACATCATCTACTACAATGACACCAAACAGAACACGCAACACATATCAAATACACTCGATCTACACCACAATCTTCGGAAATAATAAATTTCATAGCTACAAGCAGTAGAAACCAACCAAGCCAATAGGCCATGAACTATATATGGACTCAGATCTGCAAATTCACTATATGAAAATGAAACACCACCGAGCAACAAAGCGTGAATGTCAACTAAACCAGGCTCAAATCTATCAGATCTTAAATATTTCGAAAACAAACTCATAAACCCCAACCAAAAACCCCCCATAAACATCCAGATCTGCAAGCATTTCAGCTAATTAACCACAGCAATAACAAAAACGAATTAGAGAGAAGGACGAAAATGGCACCTGTAAAGCGTAGATCTGACACTTGGAGGGAAGAAGACGGAGGCTGTGGTTTTCGAACCAGACCCCTAACGAACAGGAAGGAAGGTGAAATTGAAATTGTGGGACTCAAAAGTCTATGCAGCCTCAAATCCCTGCGCCTTGGTATTTATAGATCAGCTGTGCTCACCGGTTTACCGGGCCCTCCGGTTTTGGGCTTTTTTTTATTTACCCCTTCATTAATATAATCCGAATCAAGTAGGGTCGTGGCCGTTGGATGAGATAATCAATGGATGGTATTAGTCTGGGGTTTGGTGAGAATATCTTGTACCTGGGGCTTTAGGTATTACTGGCTAGTGCCGGTCTTTCACCAACCCTAACCGGTACTCGGCTCACTTAGCTCAAATGGCTTGGCTCAACTTCACTCGGCTAGTAGAACCTTGCACCTTTTTCTTGTAATTTTTAGATTCGAAAATCTCTAATTTTGTGAATTTATTCAAAAGACATACAATTTACGCGGACATTAACAGCTGAATTTTGATCTATTTTGTACGTGAAGCTTACGAGTTCAAATTAATCGCACTGATATTATCTGATGGGCTAGTTAGAGGTAGAGATTGAAAAAAAGAAGGAAAAAAAAAACTAGGTTGACATTGACATACCCTAGGTGTTGGTATTGGCCCTTTGGGTCAATTGTTCTCGGTGTTGAAAACTTATAGGCGTGTTGAATGAAGACATGAACTTGTGCATTATACATTTTGGACTAGAAAACCCTAAATGGTCATAGCGGTAACAGAAAATAAAAATTAAGTATCAAATCAGATAATAATTAATTGAAGATCCTCATTAATTGAAATAGAAAATCTTACTCTGATTAACTAATTACCGTCGGTTATTTATTGTAAGGGAGTGGATTGCAACCATTTTGCTTCAAGTTAGAGTCAGGCTAGAGAAACGACAAACCGCTTTTTTGACTCTTTGGTTGGAAACGACAAACCGCTTCGGTTAGATTAATTTCCATTTGACTCAGAACCAAATAAAGAAGGGGGAATATCTAAATGGGAAGTGGAACAAGAATGAAGCATGAATGCACGAGGCATTTGGCTGTGGAAGTACTAAGCTACCCCTGTGGGATCAATGGAGTATGAAGGGTATTTTGGTCTTTACATGCACAGGGGGCAAAAATGAGCTGACATCCTGGAAATGAAAGCGGTGCCCTAATTTACGTCATTTCTTGAAAGGAAATGCGGCAGGACATTAATTATGAGAATGATTTTTTTTTTTTTTGGGTACATGAGAATGATTTTTTTTAGTGTCACCTTCCTCTATAACAGAAAATCCAGGTAAATAAAGACATTTCTCTTAAAATGGGATCGTATTTCTAGTCTTGGAAACACAGCTGGCCAAACGGAAAAAAAAATCTTACCTTATTTTCTTCAGTGTGTATCGAGAATTTGGTACGTCTTTGCATCTTCAAATCAACTTTTTTTATTTTAATTAGATAAACAACTCATATACTACAACTAATTTTTTGTGAGTTGAACTTACAACCTTCCACTTACAAATGAGAGACTATGCCACTAAATCAAATGGTACTGGGCTAAATCAACCATTCTTAGTTTCTCATCTTTTTTGTATATTAGATTTTTTTTTTTTAAGTGTTTTGGGTTCATAGAGGCTGATGCTCTTGATCCTCCTATAACATTGTTGATTGTCTTTAACGAATTTGTAAGGAACCTAATGTTGGATTCTTAGAGAATTAGAGGTAGGATGCGGGTCATGCAGCATATATTGTTTCTAGTCTTATTAGGATTTCTATTTTGGTCATTAGTCGGTTGAAATAATTCATTACTCAATAGAGCTACAGTTTCAGTTTCAGAGTGAAAAATAATTTTCAAGTGGGAATTGGTATTTAATTGTGAATCCTGGACTCCTAGTTGTTGTCTTATTGTCGTACTCGTCATGACATTGTTCTTGCAGACTAACTATTTTATCATATATGTGATTTTGTTGTTAATGTGCTTGTGAGCCGCCCTTACATAAGTTACATGTAGTTTGGTACTTTTAAGACATGGTGTAGAAAATAGAGTATTTTTCTTAATGTTGATTATAAAGATTTATTTTAACGCTCAAAATTATTTTTTCTCTCTAATTTGTGAAAACAAAAATTACTTTTATCAGTTGGAATACAATAAAAGTAATCGTCATTTTTGAAAGAAGGTAAAAGTTTTTCTACAGAATGACAATAACTTTTCTAAAGAATGACCATAGTTTTTTGGTTTGTTGACAATAGCGTTTTAATTCATGACAATAATTATTTGGATGCAATGACATGTTCGTAAATAATACAAAGTAAAAAATATTTAAGTGGCCTAGAAAATAATAAAGTTACTAAAAGTGATCTTATATGGTAGCCCAATTACCATTATTGATACAACTTATCGAAACAACCACCCGGATTGCTCCAAAAAACTAGGACTGTTTGGGTCTAGGGTTGGAAAATTCTTCTCTTCCGACGACACTCGGGTCCATCTTTGGGTTCGCCTCGCAAATGATGGGCTGCTACCGGGCGGGTGATTAGCTATTGCCTTTTGTCCTGTCGAATTGTTTGGCCTGAGGTGTTGATGATTTGGTCAGCGTCTTTTTTCCTAATCAAACTTTGTGGTAGGATGTCCATTGATACCGATTTCAATGAACGAGGTGGCGGCACAAGGTGAGATTGGATCTTATCCACATCTTCTCCAGGCGACGGTGACATCGAATTTTGCTGGCGGCTTGGCACAAAGGGATCTGAACTTGTTTTGATGTCGAGTCTAGTTGGCACTTTTTCCGATAGCGTCTTCTAGGAGTGGGCTTTACGGTGACAACTTTTCCTTGAGTTGAGGCAGCAGGTGCGCATGTGGAGTGTTGAGGCAAAGGTTTAGTCGTGGCGGCGGGTCGGATCGAGGTGTGGTGGTGGTCTGCTCAAGGGAGGTGAAGGGAGAACTGGGCTAGGCCAGCTGTTGGGCCTTGGGTTCTGACTTTTTCTTTGGGCCATATGGGTTTCTAAATAGTTAGATTTTCCTTTCTTTTGTTTCACTTTGTTTAGGGAACTCTATGTTAGTAGCTTAGTCTATTTTCAATAATTCTCTAATTTTTAGGGAGTTATACCTTTTTATGTGCTTTTAGCGAATATTCTGAAGTAGTATTGAAGGAGAAGATCCGCTATTTCAATGTATTTGATGTTTAATGAGTATACCTAGTTTTACGCACCACTGTGGATACTAACACTTATTTTTGTCTGTCTATAGATTGCAGCAGAAAAATATGTAATGATCATTTTGCCTTGAATTGAATGATATTGCTGCCCTTGTGGGTTTGATTAAAAAAAAAAAAAAAATTGTTGGCCCGATTTAAATTCGAATTCTTTTCCCTTATGATAAAATAAATATAAAATAATAATAATCAATTTTTCCAATCCGAGCTTGTAAATTGATAGATATTATTCTTCAGTTTTTTTATTTTGTAACTTTTGCTTTATATATTTTTTTTTTTAAGGGAAACGTAGCGGAGCATTTAATCAGTAACCCATATGAATTTTGATGTTTTGATAAGGTTGGCATTGACATTGAACTACCAAAATGTTTGAGGATTCAACACAGACAATGACATAATGGTGACCTTGGTCCTTCAATTCTTCAACTATAAAAGAAACGTGCGTAGGGAATGGAAGTCATCTTTTTATCTTTTATCTTTTTTATTATTATTTATGTCATGAGGTAGGAGCAAAAGACTAAAATGCTATTTAGTCATAACTCATAACTGATGTGAATTATCTTTGTCGAAAAAAAAAAAAACTGATGTGAATTATGCATCCGTCATGATACGTAATGAAAGTCATTTTTAAACAGACTTTTATGCATATTTTCAATGTGATTTTCCCTGTTCTCTCTTCTGTTTTTTTAATAATCCCTGTTCTCTCTTAAATTGCTTGAGATGAGTGATTTGATTGATAACATTGTTAACAAGACAACGAGATATTGAGAGATTCAAATACTCTCATCCTTATCTTCAAATTATATCCCGAGTACAAGTTAATTGAATGCAAAATTAGTGAATGATGATAGGGTGCTATTCACGCACATATTTTCTCATTCACACACCCTCATTATTTTTCTATTACTTTAATTTAATTTTCTTTTACAAATTACTCTAACTACCCTCGCTTGTAATTATGTTTTTTTTTTTCTATTTGTCAAGTCAATCATGAATCAACCATCAATATACAATAAATCAATTTATTTTTTTACTAAGATATTATGATACGAAGATCTTCCAAATAACACTAATTTTCAGCAGTAAATGTGGTTTTGTCTCCACACTCGGATTGTTAGGTAAAAATGTACCGGACCTAATTCAGTATTGTGAAGAGAACAATACAATAACAAGTTGGTTATTTAGAGTAATAGATTGAACTGAAATGTATAGATTGTAAAAATTTGGTACGTATATAAAAATGAAATGCATAAACCATAGTCGGGGCTGCAAAACCAGAGAGTAAAAAGTTGCACATGAACTTACAATAGCAAAAGGCAAACTATCCTTATCTCAACACATTTAATTCCTTTCAACTAGAAGCAATGATAAAATTGTCAGCACAAATATTTCAATAATGTATATTGGAGCATGAATTACCCAAATAATTTGATAGAAAATAACAAAAACCAATGTACCAATCCACAACATTGCTTCATAAAAATAAAATCTAATAAACAAGAGTAACTAGAAGCATCAAAGCCAATCAACCCTCAATAAAAAACACAAACCCTTGCTGAAACCCACCCCCACAAACAACCACTCCTTATCTCTGAAACCCCCCTCAACTCATATTAATTTGTGTAGTTTTCCTATGGCAAAATCTTTCGTATTCTAGCATAATATAGTAGAACAAATCATGTCTATAACCATAAGGCTATCATTATTAGGCTGTTGTAAAGTGCTATAGTTGCTTAATAGATTCAAATACACTAAATAATTTCAGTTAGAATCTTACCAAGAATGATGGATTCAAAGGGACTCGAATGATCATTGAACTCATATTTTTCTCACATGTCTCCATTGCAAATCAAGTGTAAAATTTTCTCTGAAGATGAGTCTAAAGTTGCCTGTTTTGCTTTGATTGAACTTCAAAGCATCACATTAGAGAGAAAGAATGACTATACTAGAGAAGTTTTTGATGGAAAAAGGAATCAAAAAGAGTTTTGAAGTCCTTTATGCCTGCAAGAAAATAATGGTTTAGGATTTGAGAATGATTGAATTGCCAAATAGAAAAAAAAAAAAAAAAAAAAAGGAAAAAAAAAATCTTAATTGCAAAAGAGGGTAGTTAGGGTAATTTGTAAAAAAAATTGATTTAAAGTAATAGAAAAATAGAGGGGGTGTGTGAATAAAGAAAAATGGTGTGTGAATAACATGTCATATCTTGTTCTTTTACTATTTTCGATTTGGTCAAATTATGACAACTTTTTATTTTTTAATTTTTTTATCAATAGCCAATGTTAATTAAAGTAGCATTACAAATATGACTCACCCGGATCTCCAAGGTATGACAAAAGAGAGCCATAAAAGACAAACTTAAAGTAAAACCCTAGATTAGATTCAACTAACATAATGCGACCTTAGAATTAAGTTCCACGTTACAAGTAAGCGGACACTATCAAGAAAGGTTCTGAACGCAGTCAAGCGTCTTCCCTAATTTATTAATTCAATCTCACTAATGACTAAATATTTTAGACAATATCAATCGTTCCAGTAAAATATATGTCCATTCCAAAAAAAGAAGATACACAAAGAAGTGACTGTCTCATTTGTTCGTTCTTTTTTAGAAGTTTTCATATTTTCTCAATTCAACAATGCATGATGAACGCTTGGCCCGTGGTCATATAGACCAGACTCGTTCGGTCAATGGGAGTTTAGTTATGTTATTGGTTTCAGGCTTTCAGCACGTCTTCTTTCCTATAACTATTGAGAAAAAAACATATTTCGAGTCTTCAGGTGGCATGGGTGTGGCATGACGCATGCTTGTTATTTTTGGTATACTCGTCTCTACGGAGACAAGTACAAACGTGCTTGATGCATCCCATGAAACTTGCTTTTGAGGTGGGTTTGATCACGCCCGCACCCACACCCCCACCCAAATCTGAAGGAGAAAGCTTAGCCATGATGGATCATTCCTCAACGAAAATCAGATTTGTTTCTTCCGATTTGGTTACAAGTCAAAGTCATTATTGACTTGGGAGGCATGTTGCATGATAAATTGGTAATTCCCTCTTCTGGGATCGAGATTGTGAGAGAGCCATAGACTACAAGTTTGGTCACCAACCCCAATCCAGTAATTGACCCAATTCATCCACTTCTGGGTTCCTTCCAGGGTAGAATGGGAATACCATTTAACCAACCCCATTCAAGAAGCATTGAACTTTCAATATGACTTGGCAGCAACTGATAAGGAAGTGACAATGCATTATTTGATTAAGAAAGTGGTGCAGTTGGGATTTGTTAAGGGCTGAGGTAGGTGCGGTTCCCACTTCCGGCCGGTGAACAATCCCAAAATGTTGGGGGAACCGGCACGTACCGGTCGTCGGTGTTGATCTGACATGTCTGTCTATGGTCCTTGGTTGGTGAAATGGCTTGTCTGTGTGTGTGTGAGTGAGTGCCTAAATGTAGATCCAGATTCCACATAGGACATTTTAGCAAGGTTGGTGAGCCGTGGAATCGTTAGCTTTACAAAAGAAGCACGCTCCAAATGTGCAAGGAAATTATGAAAATTAAATGAAAGCAAAGCAGCCAGCCGGAGCCGGAGCCGGCAAGCCTTGTGTTTGAAGAAGGATGATGATGATGATATTGGTCGTCATTATATATTAAGCACTTGTTAATCAACTTGCTAACAAGGGGCAAATAATTGTCCCTAGAACGGCTTCTACTGTTTGGCTTATTATTCGATGGTGTTTGGCTGCTAAGGATGGGACTATTGTGTTCTCTGTAGTTTGTACCCATAAGCATCTTTTCTTTGAGTGCCTCCATAATGATGGTGTTTGGGCAAGCCTCATGGGGTTAAGTGTGGAGAGTGTTTGCTGAGATTTTGTCGTTGGGTAAATTAGTATAAATATTTATATTCAATAAATCAAATCAAGCAACTGAATTTATGAAGCAGATGGTATAAACATAAACATTATAAGGGAGAAGAGAATTGAAGAGTCTGACCTGAGAGGCATAGCATTCGTTGTTCTAAAGTAGTAGACGTCTCCCTACATGCATAATATGACGGTCGTTTACAACTTCAAGATACAAATCCTTGAAGTCTCACAAGATGTCTATCCCGCTTTACACGACTAACGGTATATGAGGCGTCCAATGTTTATCAATTGCCAAGAAATATGATATAGAAATAGAAATAGAAAGAAGGAAGATGAAGAGTAAGAGAATGAGAGCAACGCAAAATGTGTCAACTCTTTGTTTCAAGAGTTGAGTAGTTATAGAACTCTTCATAACCATTTGAAAAATATATGACTCTTGAGTTTGAATAAATAATACTAGAAAAAACACACCGATGAGTGTGAATAATTGATTGAATAAATGTGAGAAAATTTATCACAAAAAGTGGGGAGTTACTACAGTGGGAAGTATTTTCATGGATGAAATGCACATAGTGGGAAGTTATATGTAGAGAAGTGTAATTTTTTTTTTCTTTTCGTTGCTTTTTCAATTTTTAATTTATTTACCTTCATATCCCTTAATTATTAAACATATTTAGGATAAATTAATATATGATGTAAGGATTTATATGTAATTTCACAGGCACTTAGGCTAGCAAAGCCTCTTCCCTTAAATGTAGTATATATACAACTTCTAAAAAAAATAATAATAATAATTATAATAAATAATAGTTTTGAATCTTAATAATTAAATAAGAGTTCTTGACCCATAAGGACAAAAATCTTTAAAATTTTCCCCACAAGTTGAGTGTTAAAAAATTATTTTCTTATAAAGACACTAAATCAAAAACTGATACAAAATTATAATATTATCCATCAACTACCCCAAAATAATTTTACACACACACACACATTCTCTCTCTTTCTCTCTACAATCTAGTAAGATAGATGCTCTCTCACAATTGATCAAGCGACATCAAGAGCTTATCTACAAAAGTAACAGTCATCATGTTAGTTTAGTGACCTAGTGCAACAATATAAAATGAAACAATTATTGACCCTCAAAAAAATTTTCCTGACCATCAAACAAATTTTGATGACCCTAAATTTTTTATGTTATTCAACAATTCTGAAAAATCTATACTTTCAATTTAGGGAAATTTGTTTGACCATCATAAAAATAAAAGGATTAAATTCTGTTTAGTCCTTGTACTATGACCATTTTTTCGTTTCAGTCCCTGACATTCTCAATTAATTTGAAAAGTCCCTAACGTCAAAATTTACGTCTGATTGGTCCCTCCCGCGTCAAATTAGGAGTTGGCCTTAGGTGAAATGTCCAATATACCCCTCTGTTATTTCTTTTTCCTTTTTAATTTCTTTTTCTCCTTTTTTTTTCTTTTTCCTTTTTAATTTCTTTTTTTTCTTTTTTCTTTTTCCTTTTTAATTTCTTTTTTTTTCCTTTTTTCTTTTTCCTTTTAATGACCATCGTATCCTGCTGCATCAGCAGCGCCACGTCAGCGAACCAATCCAGATCGACCCGAAACCCCAATTCTTGTTCTCCATGCCGGCGGCCCTTTTTTTTTTTCTTTTTTCTTTTTCCTTTTTAATTTCTTTTTTCCTTTTCCTTTTTTTTTCTTTTTTCCTTTTTAATTTATTTTTTCCTTTTTCTTTTCTTTTTTCTTTTTTCTTTTTCCTTTTTAATGACCATCGGTAGCGCCACGTCGGCGAACCAATCCAGATCGACCCGAAACCCCAATTATTATTCTCCACGCCGGCGGTCATTTTCCTTTTCCATCACTATTCTTCTTCTTCACTTCTGGTTTTGGTCAACTTGGCCATCAAAAACCATCATTTCAACCAGACCCAAAATCCAAATCACCATTTTGAGCAAGACCCAAAAACCTCAGGGTTTGAAAAAATGGTAGTTTTCAGTGAAAAGTTTCCAGATTGAGGCTTGATGTGGAGAGAGAAGTAGGCTGTGAAAACAAGAGGGGAGTGGTTTAGCGGCGAATTTCCGAGCTGATTGGGATCTGCTTGTGTTTGGGAGATGGCGTCGGCGATGATGGAGGCGAGGGCGGATCCCAACAGAGGGAGATGGCTTCAGAGAAGGTGAAGAAGTGATCAATCAGCTCCTAGCCTCTTGCTTTTGCTCGATGTCCATCTCTGCACCGCCAAGCTAGGTCTTTGCTGGGTTTGGTTTCAATTTGGGGAGAGAAACATATGGGTTGTGGAGTTTGATCGGAATGGGATTGGTGGGTTGAGGAAGGAGAAAGTAGGCAAAATGAAAAGAAAAAAAAAGGAAAAAAGAAATTAAAAAGGAACAAGAAAAAAAAAAAGCAAAAAAGAAATTAAAAAGGAAAAAAATTAAAAAGGAACAAGAAAAAAGAAGAAAAAGCAAAAAGATATTAAAAGAAAAAAAAAAGGAGAAAAGAAATTAAAAAGAAAAAATAAAAATAAAAGGAGAAAAATAAATTAAAATGGAAAAAGAAATAACAGAGGGGTATATTGGACATTTCACCTAAGACCAACTCCTAATTTGACGTGGGAGGTACCAATCAGACGAAAATTTTGACGTCAGAGACTTTTCAGATTAATTGAGAATGTCAGGGACTGAAACGAAAAAATGGTCATAGTACATGGACTAAACATAATTTAATCCAAAATAAAAATTAAAAAAAGGCTCCCAATTTGTACTAACAAAAATTTATTGACCTTGAGGGAAAAAAACACATTGAAAAATTTTCCGACCCTCAAGAAAAATATATTGACCCTCCAAAAAAAAAAAACAAATAGTGGCTCCCAACTTGTACTAACAAAAATTTCTTGACCCTCAGGAAAAAACACAGAGGCAAATTTCTTGACCCTCCCAACTTATACTAACAAAAAATTGTTTGGGCTGTTATTTTTATCTTTGTGGGGAGGAATATGGGCTTTATAAAAGCTATGGGGAAATTTTAAATGGATCTCAACTTGTGAGGAAAACTTGAGGGGAAATTGATACTTTGGGTATTTTCCTTTAATTGAAGACATACATTTGTTGGCTAGATTTTGTTGAATGGGTTGCTTCAAAGTGGAAACATTTATCTATACTTTTTTTTTTTTGGAGGAACATTTATCTATACTTATTATTCTTGATTTTAACTTCTTATACTATCTAGCGAGCATGAAAGTCGAAACAGTCGCTTTTCGTGAATGAATGCATACGGTAACTTTGCTTCTTACTACAGTAATCTTTTTGGCAAAGTAATCAAATTGCCCACACATTTTTCATGTATGTCAATTTATGCCTTGAATTTTTAATTTTGATAAATTTACATCATAAATTTCTAATTTGTGCAGATCTACCCCCTATCTTGAATTCTCCGTCACTTTTTCTGTAATTCAATCCAAGTAATTTTATGTGAAACTCAACTTAAATGCTAGGCACGTCAAAGTATTTTCGTCTTTGTTAGACCATATTTAGCAGACTCTCTATTTTAACTCCTTAGCTATTTTAGAGAGCATGTTTAGCTTTTTATCTATTTTAACAGCTGCACCAGACTCCTAAGTGACTATCTATTATAACTTTTAGCTATCTCGCTCCTAAATATAGAGAGCGAGATGAGACTCTCTATAATTTAAAACATTCTTTTTGAGTTACTTTATATAATTTATAAATACATTTAAACTATTTAATATTCCTTTAACAAATAATATAAATTCAAAATTAACTAAAATAGAGAGCACTGATACAGACGTATTTCTAAAGTGGCTAGCTAAAATGACTTTTTAGCTACTTTAGCTAAAATTTGACTAAAAAATGGCTAGCATTGCTAAAGATGCTCTTACCCCAAGCGTGTTATTCTTAGGGCTTATTCTTATTGATTGCTAATTAAGCCACCAAAGTGGTTTTCGGAATCCTTGTCCGTAAGAGAAAGGGCACTCCTCGTTGAATTAGAACTCCACCAACCCTATTCAAGTACGAAAGCCTCGTTCTTTAGCCGCAAAGAATATGGCAGATCAGTTCAGAACAGTTGAGATCAGATCTCGTCGTCGTTCTGTTCAAGGTATGGAGGAGTTGTGTTATTTTGATTACAAGGTCAAGCAAAGAAGCCAGGGCATTGGGGAGAACAAGCTTCTCATCGTACTAGAGTTTTTCAAGGTAAGAGGCGTCGAACTTAGCAGTAGGCTGCCAATTTCTGTTGAAGAATATTCTAAAATAGCTGAAAAACGTATTGGAGTCCGCTTTTCACATATAAAGCAATTGTCGTCATCATCATCATTCAATGAAAATGTGTATGCACGAAAATTATCTGAATCTCTTTCAAGCATGGGTGTCCCGCACGATTTACACCAGGGTATTCTTCAAAAGTTGTTTGAGGCGGTTGTGGCGGCCGTCTCCGCCAACACTATTGTTGTGGGTGTGTGGGAGTGCACCACTCACCTCATTGGTGTTGGCGTTGATGCTGATGGAGATGTATATGGAGGAGATGGAGAGGGAGATGTATACGGAGGACGTGCAGATGTATTTCAATACGAATCTAGTTCTAGGCCGAAATTTATTCCTGCAAGTAATTCATCAATTGAGGGTTTGGAGCAAATGACACTTGATATTACTACTATCACACAGACGCCCTCGTGTGTGATTTGTTTGGAGGATTTTGCAGCTTTTGTAGATTATCAACAAAAAGAACCGATTACTCGGTTGCCCTGCGGACACCATTATCATGTACATTGCATTGTGCAGTGGCTGGAGTTCAGCCACCTATGTCCTCTCTGCCGATACCCAATGCCAACCGAAGATGATCGGTCAAATTGTGGAGGGAGCGAAGCCAGCATTGCTCGTTGATCAAAACACACCCCTATCGCATGCCAAGAAGTGCTAGCTAGCTGCTGTCTCTTCTTAATTAATATTTAGCTGCTACTGTGATAATTTAATTTGTTTTCAGTGCATCATCTTTTTTATTTATTTTGTTGGGAATTTTGTAGGTGACATTGGGATTCTTTACTCTACTTGTTTAAATTTTATTACACTTTAGTATGCTGAACAATTTTAGGTCGGTTCTTCCAAAAAAAAAAAAAAAAAAAAATTAAGCCACCAAAGTCGATATTTACTTTAAGAATCTGAGGTCCTTTTGCATGGAGAAGGGTTTTTGTTTCCAATAGGCTAGGATTGCATCAAAACTGTAGAGGCTTTTGGGTTTTCTTCATTAAATCAGCATTGTTCAAATCAGCAATGTCTTATTATTGGCGTAGTACGTAAAATGTTACGTACATTAGAATACCTTGAATGTGTAGCAAAGTACGAGGTGGTAAAATGTTTACGCGCGTAGTCTCTACTCTATACTTAATTATTTGTAGTAGTGCACAGTTCGTCAACCTTGTCAGATTCAGTGTCTCATATAAATTAACCTGTAGAATCAGATGATCTCTCTGAATGTGCTGATTGATCTAACAGAAAATATTTTATATCAAGGAACGTGTTTTATGATATCTGCATTAAAAGCCATGTTCTGGACTTATGGCAATACATGTAGACGTCGGTCACCACTCTGACGAGTGTGTTCACTAGACAATTTGGCAATACGGCACTACATGTAGAGTTACGATCGTCTACGTTTATCAGTTTATTGATATATTAAGTAGATCTGTTCGATTTAGAGGTAGATTAGTTTCGTATATTGGTAGACTAGTTTGAGACCATTTAACTTGTGTACTAAATTAATCTACCTCCGATTGAACTAAGTTTACTTGATGATCGATACATCAAAGTAGAACTTCCCCTACATATATTATCACAAGCTATCATTGGTTGCACTGGCTTTTTACCCATGATCGATATGTGTCTCAGTGCTCTCCACCTGTATCATTCTAATTTTATCAAACGCCCCTTGGGGATGTATTAGTGCCCTCAAAACTGAACACAAACAACAATGCGACTTGCACAAGATCTATACACTTAAAAAAGAACATGTAACCCACTAAGCAGGATATTTTATGGTACTTTTTAATGTACCGATATGTCAAGTAGATTTTAGTTTGTTATAAATATAGACTTAATTTGATACAGAAATAAATCTTAATTCGATACAATGACTAATTCAATATCGAAGTAAAGTAGTCTCATACTAGTCTACTAACTAATAGAATTAGTTTAAATATGAATCGATTTAGTCCTATTAAATATATTATTCTAAATATCGAACGAGCTTGAGGCCATGAGCAATGTTTTAGATTTGCAAAGCATAGCATAGAAGAAACAACCGAAGATGCAAAATTAAAAATAGCTTGAGACCTCAAGTCTTATCCTTAATTTTAAATTTGTTCCTACCATTAAACTTGGCTCATTGGCCTTTAAATCAAGTCCAACGTTACCTCAGGGAAGAGGACCACAGGATAAACCGATCTGGGTTGGGGTAACATGTCCAAATAATTTAAACACAATCTATCATATCGTTCCCTGATTGGTTAGGAAGGTGAGTTGAATACTCTAATCAATTGATCACCCCAAGGACCAATGAGGGAAAGGATGAAGATACACATGGATACTTGGATAGGATTATAGATCTCACAGAGCCCCTATAAAGGAGAATCTGATCTTCTGCATTCTCAACCATCAAACAACTCAGTAGCTTAATCAGCACCTACTTACCCTCTCTCAAAGTTATTACACATGGCATCCACGGCTCTCTCGTCTCCATTCATAGGCAAAGCCATTATTCCTTTAAACACAGAGACAGGGCTTTTAGCTGTCCAAGGCAATGGTAGGGTTTCTATGAGGAAGACAGCAAAGAAGCCAGCTGCTTCATCAGGCAGCCCCTGGTACGGCCCTGACCGTGTCAAGTACCTTGGACCATTCTCCGGTGAGGCTCCATCTTACCTAACCGGCGAGTTCCCTGGTGACTACGGGTGGGACACCGCAGGGCTATCAGCCGACCCAGAGACTTTTGCCAAGAACCGTGAACTCGAGGTCATTCACTCCAGATGGGCAATGCTTGGGGCTCTGGGCTGTGTTTTCCCTGAGCTTCTTTCCAGAAATGGAGTCAAGTTTGGTGAAGCAGTGTGGTTCAAAGCTGGAGCTCAGATCTTCAGCGAGGGTGGCCTGGACTACCTTGGAAACCCAAGCTTAGTTCATGCACAGAGCATCTTAGCAATATGGGCAACCCAGGTTCTTCTCATGGGAGCTGTTGAGGGTTTCCGCATTGCTGGAGGGCCACTTGGAGAAATCACCGACCCATTGTACCCAGGAGGCAGCTTTGATCCTTTGGGGCTTTCAGATGACCCAGAGGCATTTGCAGAGCTTAAGGTGAAAGAGCTTAAGAATGGAAGACTTGCCATGTTCTCCATGTTTGGCTTCTTTGTGCAGGCCATTGTAACCGGAAAGGGCCCTATTGAGAACCTTGCTGACCATCTGGCTGACCCTGTTAACAACAATGCCTGGTCGTATGCCACCAACTTTGTACCTGGCAAGTGAGGACACCTAGCTAGTTACCAACACAAGATCTAGCTAGCAGCTACGCACTTATTTCTATGTAATTTAAGCTTCAAAGGATGGACTCCTCAAAAATTGAAATCTATCATAAGAAATTCTAAATCAAGTGATCCGAACTGGAAAAAATGGCTAAAGATATACATTATGTTGGGCATCAAAGTCTCTCTAGCCGGGTTTACATTTGTGATTGTAATATAAATGGTTATGTTAGGAAATGTATGCAACTAGAAGGATGAGCAGTCGAGCATTTGGTCTTGCAAGAGTAAACAAGTTGTTGCATAACAATGTAAGAACTCTTCCAAGGTGGTCACTCAATAGAAGCAATTATAAGCAAAGCTGCTGCTGATCCTAACCGAAAGCAAGTACTTCTTTGGCATACTACATATTATGTCTTATAAACAAATCCATTAATCCCAACAGTTCTTACAACTTAAATAATTAGCATATATAAAGCAGTTTGTGATCCAGGGACCCTCTGTTTCTGCCATTCATGCTTCCTTCTCCTTAAGCCCTTCATATTTTTGAAAAGAGTAAATGGTTGCCAGTTAAGTTGACCAACTAAATCTAACTTATTTGTTACCGCTTACAAATTTTTCATACGGTAGACAATTAGACAATGTCCAAACACAGATCAACATCACAGCAATGCACCTACCATATAACATAAAGGAAGCTCTTGAGATGACAAATATACCAGAAACTAGGAGCAAAATTTCAATTCACATCATTAATGTATCAATTTGCCGGAATAGGGTGTTTTGCAAGGCCACGCTGAATAAATATGCTATGAAGAGGAGTACAGAAAGGCCTAGTTACAACACTATTCTGCCAGAAGGCTTGATTGCAATTTTCATCTCTTCCGTGGTCTTCAATTAATGGTGTGTCTTATACTGGGGATACCAGAGATCAAAATATATTCCAAAATTAAAGTATAAGCACCTTGCAATGCATTCGAATTTGCCCTTCTGGAGAAGTTAATTAAGTGTTTCTGATGTAGCTCATTTATGTGCGAAGTCTTGTTCACTTCTGATCCTGCTCTTATGATAAGTTTGATTTTAAAATTGTTCATAGTTCTGCAAAATATATTCCAAGTGATGGAGATTGGTAGTCTCTTATTGACAATGTTATGTCTGGCAACATGCTTTCTTCATATTCAGTATATTTTAGGAGTCCCATGACTCCCATCTCTATATTTTAAGTGATATTCTGCATCCATGTTCTATGCTATTGCTACACAGGAAGTCTAGGGACTTGTTTGGCATATGCTACTCAGTTAGGTGAACCAATAGGTGATCTAGCAGAAGGTATAACTCCATCCTGATCCCTGATTAAGTCACTATCTTTGATGGTTATTTATCAATCTGAAGTATCGGTGTGTGTTTTAAACAGGTAGCAGACAAATCATCTACAACTAAGCCACATTGATGTTGTGGTAAATTTAGACTCATATCTACTTGATCTTGTAATTGATATATGAAGAATTAGTTTACATGCCAAAAATGTTATATATCTAGCATAAGTTTTTTATGCGTGCCAACACTATATGAATAAAAACTCCCATATTAGTTTTCTCCATTATCTCAAAGGTGTAAAGAAACTTTGTTAGAATGGAACAAATATTTTGCTTATATATAGATCTAGGTCATGAAATTTGAGTGCAATACCTAACACCTCCTGCCAATGTGGATGATAATTTCACAAAATACATATGGTGTGGTATTAACCTGCTGTTAAGGGAAAGTGAACTTAACCAAAACCTTCATCCAACAAATTAACAAAAGAGAAAGACAAAAGAAATTCTTCAAATGATCTATAACTAAGCCACATTATTATATGAAATGACATGATAACAAAATTTAATCAAGGACATGAGCAGGATGTTTTCAATACTAATCCAAAGTTCTACACTTGATGGGCCATTATTTTGGGCCAAATTAGGAATCCTCCTCGGTCCACAAACAATTCAACAAAAAGAAAAAAATCAGAGAAAGGAAATCCCCAAATCATCGATAAGAGTAAAAGACTGGAGAGGCTGCCACGCCAAACTGTTTTTCGAGTCCCAACGACAAGGAGCATGGCAACGGCCTTCTCTTTTGCCCAAGCTGCTCTCTTCTCCAAAACCCCACTCTATCTTCGCACCAATGCCCTCAGAACCTTAACCTTCTGCTTACCCTTCTCCTCTTCTTCTGCAGCTCTTGCCTCTGACAAGCCTCGCAGCAAGAAATGGAGGCACCCAGTAACTTCTGCAGCGCTCGAGCTCGGCGGCGTCAAGATTGCTAGAGATGGTAACTTGGGTTTCCGCAAGCCTCTTGCTTTCTTTTGAAAAATATGTAATATATTTTGGGTTATGGTTTTGTAGATGTGTTGAGGGATGACCCCACAAACAATGTTCCGGATACGATTTTTGCGAAGCTCGGAATGCAACTGCATAGAAGAGACCAGCACCCACTTGGAATTCTCAAGAATGCTATCTACGAATACTTCGACACCAATTACTCGAACACGTTTGATAAGTTCGATGATCTTTGCCCACTTGTATCTGTTAAAGAGGTACGACATAGCCAATTCTGCTATGTAACATGGGCCATTTACATTGATACTATAAGAAAATGTATGTTTCTTTGTTATTGTAAGACATTGTGACTTAATTCTTGATTCTTTCAGAATTTTGATGATGTATTAGTTCCTGCTGATCATGTAAGTCGAAGCTATAATGATACATACTATGTGGACTCTCAAACCGTTTTGAGGTGCCATACAAGTGCTCATCAGGCAGAGTTATTGAGAAAAGGACACACTCATTTCCTTGTAACTGGAGATGTGTACCGCAGGGATTCCATTGACTCTACACATTACCCTGTGTTCCATCAGGTTTCGTATCTATAATGCGCACTACGATTTTATTGTTAATTAGGTTGTTGGAATCATGTCATATCTGATGAAATAGTTTTCTGCCCCTATAGATGGAAGGCGTTCGTGTTTTTTCTCCAGAAGATTGGGCAGCATCTGGGACAGATGCAACATCTTATGTAGCTGAGGACTTGAAGAAATGTCTTGAGGGTCTGGCACGCCACCTATTTGGTAAGATAAGATCATAAGAGTGACTAATATCTTGAACACTCATATATGACTGTAATTTTGGGCACGCCATTAAAATGGCCTTAGAATCCTAAAAGTATTGTGCATAAGTTGAGAATATGGAGGCTAGTTTCCTGAACCGTAGACAACAAATACTCACATAGAAGCAATATTTGAAGTAATATTGAAGGAAAACATTGCATATAGCTATTAAGTATATCGAAATTTTTTCTATATATTCTTGGAGTCGTTTATTTATTTTTTAATATATTTTTTAATTATAAGGTCTTCATTTATTTTTCTTTTTTGCCTTGTAATTTTCTTATATTTGATTTGATGAGATCAATATTTTCAGGTGCTGTGGAGATGCGCTGGGTTGATACGTACTTTCCATTTACCAATCCATCATTTGAACTTGAGATTTTCTTTCAGGTATTGATTCCAATCATTTAATGGGTTAGAATTTTGAATTTTGATCTGCTTTATCTGTCTCATGTGATCATTCTGTTAGAAATTCTTTTGTTCCATTTATGGGTAATCAAAACTTATACAATATTCAGGGACATATCTTATTAACTTACTGCAAACAACTTTTGAGAATGGCATGTATTCAAGTAAGACAAGATGAATTAAAACAATCTGCTTGTTGTGATATCTAGGAACACTAATAGGTGATGAAACTATGGAACTTGATGCATGTCCTAATTACATGTAGTGAACATTCTTGAGACTCTTAGGCTTAGTTTGGTACTGCTGTGGGAATAATTAACTTTTAAAAAACTCAACTGTTAAAGTAGTCAAAGGTAAGAAAACTCAGCAAAGTCTTTGGTGAAATGAGTTTTTGAATTGACATAATCATACAATGCTATTCTAAGGGTTGGATGTTTTAGTGTTAAGTATTATGAAAACCTAGATGCACCAAAAGGGCATGGGGCTGCAAGTGTTTATCATTTGTTTTAGCACAGAACAAAATGTAGAAACCAGATATTCGATGTGAATAGCACAAATTTTACACAAAAACATTAACAACATTTTCATTATATTATAACCTTGGTGGATCAATTAAAGATGGCAAATCAATAGAAATCTGCTCATTGATTTGTTACGTAAAAGACAAAGTCTGATTTACAGGAAATATTTGTATAATACAGAGTACAGATTTGAGCTTTTTGAGAGACCAATCCTTGCAAACGTCAGGATCCGGTCTGAGTTTTCATGTTTCCAATGCCTGGTGGATGGTCTGAGTTCAATCACATCTGTCCATAGCTAGAAAGAAAGAAAAAAGAAAAAGAAAAAGAACATAAACAAAGCAAGAAACCCATTGAGCAAATCAAGCAATATATTAGAAGGAACGCTACCAAAAACTTAAAAACCAATTAGGTTAAGAGTAGATATTTTGGAACTAGCAAGTCAAGAATAATCAAAACTATTCTAAATGAAAAAGCAACTTACAGCACTTGGGAAACAAATTTAAACAGTGAGCCACCAAAATTGGAGGGGAACTACAGAAGAAGATTCTCAGGAAGAAAGATGAGCGACGAACGGGAAGGATTGGATTCACACAATCACAATTCACTGGTGTTTAACTTAATAAATGAAAGAAAAACCATCTTATCTAAGAAGAAAGAAGAATTGAATGGCTATAGTAGTACAATATAGAAGCATTGGACATAGATTCAGGTGAACAAGAGATGGAGAAGAAGGAAACAGAAGAGAAAGGGGGAGGACCGGAGGAGGTTTCAATTGTTTGCAGAGGATAAGGGCTGAACTTTTGATGAAAAGGTGTGGGTATTTGTGGCATTTGCAAAATTTCATTAAACCTTGGGCCTTTCCATACGCTATGGGAAAACTCAGTTTTTAGAAAGCAGGCAAGGGGCAGCTTTCTGAAAACCACAGTTTAGGACCTATGGTTTCAATAAACCCGCTATAAATATTTTTACCAAACAGAAATTCCATCTGATACAGTGAGAAAAAGTGATTTCAGGCTCAAAAACGCAGAACCAAAAGGGTCTTAGAAACAAAAACAGAAAGTGCTTAAATTCATGTGGACAAAAATTTATAAGAGTTGCAGTAAGACATCTCAAACTCTTGTCAAAGATTGGCACCATTACCTGAATATGGTGAAGTTTATAGATAAAATGCCACCTCCACCTCCAGCTCCCTCCCTCATCTCAAAACCTAAATGCCTCTCTCCTTCTCTCTCTGCTTTTGGTCATGCTTCATATTTAAGTTAGTGTGTGTGGTTCTTTTCTTAGCATTACAGAACATTTATAAACTGATATTGAATATAATTTCAGGAAAAGTGGTTGGAGGTTTTGGGTTGCGGAGTAACAGAACAAGAAATATTGAAGAGAAGTGGGAAAACAGACAATGTTGCTTGGGCTTTCGGACTTGGATTGGAGCGGCTGGCAATGGTTCTATTTGACATCCCTGATATTCGCCTTTTCTGGTCAACTGATGAGAGGTTTACCTCTCAGGTGGTTCCTGTACCCATTAAATAATGTTTTTGTACTGTTCTCTCTCTCTCTCTCTCTCTCTCTCTCTTTCCTTTTTTTTTGGAACTCGAGTCTTCTTGAAAAGTAAAAACACCAAATTATCAGTCTTTGATACTTGGGTAGTCCACTGATATCTTTCTTTTCCTTGTTTAATTGCAAGTCTGATTATTTGATTTTGGATTTCTTGTTACAGTTTTTGAAGGGGCAGCTGGGAGTCAAGTTCAAGCCATATTCAAAGGTATTTTTGCAACACACTAAGAGAAGAAACTTACATTTTTCGTATGCAATATGGTTTCTACTGATGCTTTATATGTGATTGGAAGATTTTCATTAGGTGTAAATTCATAAAAGCTATGTAATTCTCTATGTATTAGTCACCTGAAGGCAGTTTCCTTTATTTGTAACTATAGGTTTACCCGATACATACTGCCGGCAAACATTTCTTATCGTATTTGTTCTTTTGTTTTCAGTATCCTCCGTGTTACAAAGATGTTAGTTTTTGGATCAGTGAATCTTTCACCGAAAACAATTTATGTGAAGTTGTTAGAGAGGTTGCTGGAGATCTTGCTGAGGAGGTATGTCTTTTAGTGTTTGCTCTGGTGTAGCCATTGAAAATCATCAATTGAAAGAATCTCTTGTACCAAGAAAATATATTGGTTCTTGTGGAATATAATCCTTGCATTTCACAAGGTATTTTGTATTTCAAATTTGAAAGTTCCATCAAGCATTTCCCTGTGGAATGTCTGTTCAACGATTGTATTGCCCTGTAAAATCAGTATATTTTGACGTTTTCTCAACCTTGTCTGTCCAACATATTGCTCCAAAATCTCTCCAAAAACATGTACATTGTGCTCCAAAAGACTAGAAGTCTTGTGGAATAATCCCTAATACTAGCCGATTTATTTTTCCAATCCATCAATATTGGCTGTTTTTCAGGCTGTTTACTGAAATATCTCTTGTATAATGCCAGGTGCAATTGATAGACAATTTCACAAACAAGAAAGGAATGACCAGTCACTGTTACAGGATTGCTTATAGGTCTATGGAACGATCACTTACAGACGAGGAAGTCAATAAATTGCAGGTAATCCATATACATAAAAGTTCGGAACATTTCTTTCGTACTTAGAAGCATACATAAAGCATAACCTCAAAACTTGTTTCAATTGCATATGCAGGGTACTGTAAGAGAGTTGGTTGAGAGCAAGTTGAAGGTTATCTTGAGATGAGAGTTCCTCGTGTAGTAGCCTATTAGCTCAAAATTATGTAAATTCTGAACTTCGTTTATAGGTGTTGAATTTTTGCTTAACCATGTAAAATCCTGTCTTGTTTCTGACTAACTGTATTTGAGCCTGCCTAATACACATGACTTGAAAATAAAACTAAAACGACAAAATGTACTCTCAAAGGGTTACACCAGAAAAATTGTTTATTAAGTGCTATTTTTTTTTTCTAATCGATGGTTGATTGTATTAGAAGATTTAAAGGATCAAACAAAATACAAGAGGTACAAGAGCCAAGCAAAAAAGGCACATGGGTGCGGTAAATGAGGCAGAAAGACCCAGCAAACGCAAAGACCCAGAAAAACTAGCCAACTCTAGAATCCTATCAAACTGCCATCGAGGGATCTGCTGTCGCAAAGTCCTCCTGCCAAATTCGAGCAACTTTTTGGATAGAAGCAACCATTGCAGAACCATATCGCACCACCTCCACCAATCGGAACACACCAGGGCTCAAGGACGCCCATGAGAAAAGTAACCCTAGAGGGCTTGATTGCCAAGGCACTCTGAATAACCTCTTTACAGTGGACAAAAATCCGCCAACGGACGAAAGCTTGCCTAAATGTGGTGGAGAACTAAGTCGATCTGGAGCAATGGTAGTTGTCAATAGCACAACAAAATCATTTTTCTACCCAGGTGGTAGAGAACTTGTAGCGGTGGTTGATGAGGATCTTATCCTCTTATTGACTTATTCTCAACTAGTTATTGCTACGCTAGTTTGATTTTTTTTTCTTCTTCTTTTATTTAGAATCAATGACATGCATTAATGCAACAATAACGACACTATACCGAACATATCACATTGGTAAATATATATTTGATATGCAAATACGTACTGTAGAATTATTCATAATTCAATATATTGATATACATTACAAGAAATATACTTCAATTCAATATGAAAATTACCAGGCCACGAGCATGTGACAATTACGTACTAGTCTTTGGGAGACAAATTTGCCGTTACCGCTCGATTATTTCACCTTCAGCACTCTGTTTCTAGCTAATAACTATATAAATACACACATAAGCAAGTGATCATTTGTTTTGTCTTGGCTCTTTTTTTATTTTTTTTTTATTGTCAAATAGTTCATTCATTAACAGAAACATACTACAAATGCAGATGTAGATGTACATAAGGAAGCAAGGGCCCTAGGCCCAGATGCCTAATAGACAAAAACTTAATTAACCTACATCTAATAGAAAATAACAAACCGAGGTCCAAAAGCCCAACAACAACTAAAAAAACCCTAGGATCTAAAATCACATACTAGCACTGCCTCCAGGAGACCAGCCGCGATGGAGAGAGGTACAAATTAAGCGCGCTCCAGGTCTCTGCTAGTACTGGGATTCACTCCATGTTTCTGCGCCATGCTGTTGTCTGACTGGCTAATGCTATATTTCCACCTGTTTTCGTTTTTGAAAACTACACTTCTCAAGTCCTTGGCCATGAGTTCAAAGCCTTCTACTTTCGAACTGCATTTCACATTGAAGAAAGAGCAGGGAAGCTGGCGTAGCTCCTTCTTTTCTGTTACCCACTCGATCAGTTCTTCGGGGACGTAAAAGTCGCGCACTGTGTTTTCAGTTGCAACATGACAATCATTACTGTTACTTTTGTAGGTCAATAATGTGCCTTCTGTGATGAGTAGCATTCTATCTAGTGGAGCTCCCATTTGAAAAACCTCGGTGCCCTCGTCATGCATCACTGGCTTTAGATTGTCACACATCATTCTCAACACTCTTTTATCCATCATTGCAAGCTTCGGTACCTATCGAATATATAACATCACCGAATTATTAGCTATGTTACGTCATATATTTATCAACAAATTAAGCGTTCATTAGCCTCGGATTTTTTTTTAGGGATGCAAACGAACTCAAAAATGTTCTTGCAATTCAAGAATCATGTACGCAAACAAGTCTACATTGTAGAGAGAGAGAGAGAGAGAGAGAGAGAGAGAGAGAGAGAGAGAGAGAGAGAGAGAGAGAGAGAGATACTTTCTCTAGCAGTTTCTTGCCGAGGAAATGCCTAAGACACCTCATCGGAATATTAAAGAAAAGAGTCTCATGATCAGTATCTTTGTTCTCTTCCAGTTTTTTCTCAATCCTCTTCTTAATTTCTTTCTTCAAATTCTCTGGGACCTTATGTCTGTCCATCCATCCTCTTATATCTTTCTCTTTCAATCGTATCTTGTTTCTTATATCCTCCCATCTTTCAGCTTCCATGGACACGAATGTCTGTTTCACCAGAAACGATTAATAAGCTCTATTAGCTGCTTAAATCCAGCTTAACTACAGGTTACATATAAACTATACATATGAAAACACCATGAAGGAAATCATGATGCGTGTATTCAAGTTGAACACATCTACACAAAGATACAGTACCAATAGAGAGATTCATAACCAACCTGTACATTTCCAATGAGATATATAAATAGTAGCAAGCCAATGACAGAAATAGAAACTGCAAAGCAAGTTTCCCACACATAGTTGCTTGTTTCGAGATTTGTGCCAAAATTACTGCAAATAGCCAGAAGTAATATTAAGACATTAACAATGAACTTGTGTGCATACAACCTATATTTGGAGCTCAAGAAAAAGGAAATTAGTTTGTATCGAAAAAAAAGAAAAGAAAAGGAAATTAGTTAATTGAAAATATTTGAAACTATCCATCTATGACTATACTACGGTTATTTATCCGGTCATCAGGTTATTAAAGAATTTATAGTCATTCACTTTTAGATTTAATATCAAGCGTTGAAACTAAATCAATACACTTTAAGGGTTTTAATCACAACCATTGATATTAAAATGATTCATGATGGCAAATTAATTGATCATCTGATAACCGGGTGAAAACCACCATATTCGACCATTGCGAGAGATATTACAGTAAAAGAATAAAAGTTCAAACTTATTTTAAAACAATAGTTGACTTTCCGTGCATATAAGCAAACCTTAGATTACGTAATCCCCACCAAAAAGAGTAAGATAACTTCGTTCCGAAAGGTATATCCCGTGTGATATTATTTTTGAGGGAATGCAGAAATATTCCAAAATCAAAAGCGGCCGTAGCATTCTCTTCAGCACTTATAGAGCAAAATTGATTAAGGAGTGCGGGATTTCTTGCAGTAATATTGTGACCCTCGCAATATAAGGTAGTCTTACATCCTTCAACTGTACTATTCTTTACACATGCTCGACGCCAACAAGAAGTTTCTCGTTGAATAGAGAAAAAGTACCAAAAAGCTCCAAGGACCTAAAAGACAACACACAAATTATTTGCTGACCATATTATTAATTAATGAACGGAAAACTCATGTAGCATATATATATATATATTATGAAAGCAAAAAGGATAATTCAGCTATGTAGGGGGATTTCAACTGTGGGGAGATGTATTTTAGCAACCAACAAACTCAAAAATGAGAATTTGTCAATTTTGAAAAATTAATCATATCTTTCCCAAGTCAGCAATTTTAGTAAAAAAAAAAAAAAAGGTTCATCAAGTCTAGTTTGCAAACTAAAGATTAATAAAATGAAGCGACAT
The DNA here is from genome assembly GCF_002994745.2 of Rosa chinensis. Classification (NCBI taxonomy): domain Eukaryota; kingdom Viridiplantae; phylum Streptophyta; class Magnoliopsida; order Rosales; family Rosaceae; genus Rosa; species Rosa chinensis. The sequence continues at coordinate 33,165,760 of NC_037090.1, forward strand.
GATGGGAATTAAACTTACATGACTTGCAAGGATATATAGAAAAAAGTTAAACAGAGCTTTAATCCATATTCCAGTAGTTTGTCTGAGTTTCTGAGATGATAGGTAAATTCGATAAATCCTCGGCAGATATTGAGCTAGAACAAAGAAATTCAGAATCTTTCTATGCCGCAAGTGTCCATGGCCTCTCATTTCGAAGAAGACAAATATTAGAAGCAGCTGGAAAGAATAAATAATTTTGGTCATCAGATTGCTAAACCTATATATCTAGCTACTTAATTAATTAAACTAGCTATTTAAAATAATTGGATTAACTCAAACTATGATCTGCTTACTTGTGGCATGGGAAAAACAGCTAAAATGCTGGTTAGCGTAGAGCGCCAAGCTAGCTTCCCAGCAACTAATTTAGCAAATGGAATTATCTCCGCTGCTGATACCTTCGAAAATTCCCAATCCGGTGCCACTTCATCAGACTTTTTTTGTCTGTGTTCTTTGTGCGCATCGTTGATGGCTTTGCAAACATGATATATGATACTCACTACGAAAGTGACATCAGTGAGCGATCGCAAAATGAGAGCTATAATCATCAACTCTATGTCTAATGCAAGACACTTTCGTTCTTCATTGATGACTGGAATGTAGAAGAACAACGGGTCTAATGAGACCGCGATCACACATGCAATTACGAACATCTTATGCCAGAATGAGACTGAAAGAAGTGTTTCTCCCAATTTTTGTTTTGTTGAAACTGCATCTGGATCTCTCCACAGGGGATCTCGCGGTTGTGACTCAACATTGTCGGCATTGTGCTTGCTTCCCCGTGTGTTGCTGACCAAAGAAAATAGAATAAAATGGAATTGACGGGAAATAGAAACGGTAACCAGACATACAGAGACTGCAACTCCTTGAAATCATGATACCCGAAAAAAAATAACGAGGAAAAGAAGCTGACCTCATCATAGGGCCGTCATTGGGTACCTGCGTGTTAGACATATATGTTGGATAGGATACCACTCTGAAAGATAGTCCTGAGAAATTACTGAAAATATGGAAAGTGAGGTTATTACTTAAATATATGTATCACATAGTAAATTCATGAAGTTTGAGCGAGGATGGAGAAGGAAAACCTCTAGAGATCGAGAAGCAGATAGCAAGAGATCGTACGGCCGAAACAAAATTCTGGTTGGTGGAACTTTGGTAACAATTTCAATATGGGAAATGAAAACCGAATGGCTAGTAAGAAGTAGAACCAATATGGACAAATTGGTTATTCAATTATATAGAAAAAGACGTACGCCAAGAGCAGCTCACGGCATATATAACAAGCTATTGAGTAATAGAAGAACAGGGAGTAGAGTTGGCATTTATACCACCCATCAAATAATTAGGGAGCCCAAGCAAACAACTCTGGCCCAAAGTAACAGGTGGCAAAACAACATCACGTATTCCTAGGGCTGACACTTTACCAAACCGACCGAATACCAACCGATATTTTAAGTTTGGTAAACCGATTTTTTAGTAACCGAGATAGATAAATCCGAAATTGAAAATTACCGAAAAAAGTTAGTTTGGTTTTGGTAAATACCGAATCTACCGATTATATAAATATTAGCTTTATATACTATGATTTTCAATACACATACATGTATATTAAGAAATAAACATAAAATTTTTCATAATAGTATGAACATTACTACATATACTACATTAATAGTACATGTATTTAAGTAACTTAGTCAAAGATGGTTAAATATCCTAGTTTTATTGAAAATGACTCAAACTTAGCAAGCTATAATTAAGAGATGAGTACAAAGTTTACGACTATAAAATTGAAGAATCTAGTTTTGTTCGTTCTAATTTTAATTGCAAAGAATTAGTTGTTCTAAAGTTGGTAATACCGAAAACCGAAATATCGAATTTGGTAGTTATGATTAAAACCTAAAATTTTGGTTGGTAATTGGTAGCTCAATTTTGAAACCGAAAGCTTTGGTTTTGAAGTTGGTAATACCTATAACAGATTCGAACCGACCGAGTGACAGCCCTACGTATTCCCAAGCAAACAACTCTATTACCTAAAATAACCCGGCATTTGAGTTTTTTTTTAGTCAGTCGACTTATGTGGAATTATACATATTTCCAAAATTTTCAATTAAAAAAGCTAAATTACAAAAAATTAAATTTATTTTTTATTTTAATTTTGTTATTAAAAATTTCAAGTTTAAGATTAATTTTTATTTTATTTTTATTATTAAAAAAAGATTATATAATTAATAGTTATAAACATTTAAAAAGTTATATTTACACTTTTCATTTATTAAATAATTTATATGTGTTACAGTTTTGTATGTGCAAATGGTAATACTTGTAAAAAAAAAAAAAGATTATGGATCTCCTTTATTTTTTCTTCAAATTTATGCTTCAGAAATCATATATATATATATATATATATATATATATATATATATCCCAAATATGAAAGCCAATAGAGAAGAAGCCCATCAATCGAGTCTAGCTTAGAATCTGTAGATAGGCCAATTGCCCAACCCTCCTCTGTTTAGGCCTGAGAATGACTTTTGTGCTTGCAATTAAGGTGAAAATTAGGCACCAGAACTCGATCTTCATCATCTTGCCTCCGGCAGTCCACCAGTCATGCCTCTACCACAACCGATCGGAGAGCTATGCCTTTCGCTGCTGCCTCTTGCGACCGGATGCCTTCGATCACAGTCACAGTATGGTGGCTCTGTTGCACCATTCCGAAGCTGAGTCTGAGCCATGCATCCAGCTAGCCACTTATGGCCGATAAAACTAGAGATCCACTTTAAGCCCATCCTTTAACCGGCAGGCCTCTCATAGCCAACAAAATTAGCATCGATTCAGATTGAGAGATTCTTCCAACTCACCGCTTTGTGACTCGCCGGCGCTTCCACCAAGTCAGCCCACTCAATTTTGAATAAACTCCCCAAAACTCTTCGCTGCCCTCCCTGCTGGAACAACAAAATCTGGGTTCTGAACCACGCTGGATTGAGATCAACCTCCACCTCGATGGCTGCACATCCATTTGATGAAGCACTGCCTCCATACTCATTCTTTCCAACAATAGCTTTGGCTATATGTGCAATTTCAATCACCCCCTTTTGGACCTCAAGTAGCCGATTTGGATCAAACTCGATTCAGCAAGAAGCAAAAATCGTGAAAGTTCCAAACACTTGGATTTGTTGGGTAATCACCGAGAAACACCAGTGTTGGAGGGCACCAACATCGGTCGCTATGGTTGAAGGGACAAAGCACAAGTGGCTAGGTTTAGGGAGCTGAAGCATTTTTTATTAATCAATATAGAAGTCCTATTAACTACCTATAAGTATTATACATGACAAATATTGATATTTTTAGGTACGTATTTTTCGTTACATATCGTTTTGAACACGTACGTATCGAGTTTTATAATTTATTGTTTTCGTATTTTATGGCCTAATTTTTCAATAAAAGTTACCTAATTATTTTTGACGTTTAATTCTCATTCCAAATATTATTCACGTAGTCTACACGAGTTATTAAACACTTACAGTCATAATATACACGTGACAACTTATGTTTGGTAACTTAGAGGACATATGTTGTTGTACATTCATAAGTAGGTAAACCTGGTTCTGGTATCATGATATAGTAATATGAGTTTTACAATTAAAATCAATTGACAGTGGTTGGTTGGAGAGACTCAAATCCTTGTAAATAATTATTGACAATGGTTGGTTGGAGAGACCCAATTCTTATAAACAATTATTTATAAGCATTTGGGTCTCCAACCTTTAGACTTGTTTATTAGGATGAGAGTCCCTCCGGTGGTTGGTTATGGTGCTCAAAAAAATAACTTTATTATGGTATCAAAATCAAGTTGGCTCACTAGTGAATGTGCAGCGCAGCGGCCATACGTAATCCATGTCATCAAATATAAATTGTCTATATGTATGAATTAAAAAATCGTCACATATGTGGCGGTATATGAAAATGTGAAGTATATCCTACATTGAAAAACCAATAAAGTACATAAAAATTTAGGCCTCTCCGACTATTGTTAATTATTTTTTATTGGAAGCTTAAATGACCCTTTATTATAAAAGAAAATGAGACGAATATATAACTCAAGTAAAGCAAAAAAGGCAAATGCTTGAAAGAGACTTGGGATATTAGACTGCTGATCGTAGAAAGTTTAATTTCTGGGCCATAAAGGAATCTACTTTACTTTGCGGAAAGGCGACAGAGGTGAAAGGGTGACGATCTCAAGACTTATAAACATATTTGGTGGATTCTCGATATCCAATTTGGGTTTGAATAAGATTGGCAACTGGGGAGGATTCAGTGCATTGACGTGCACTTGCACCGACATAAATGGATGATTAGATTATATTAAATACACTCTTAGGTTATTAATTAAAAATATTAATTATAAATATTAAAGGTTGAGATTATCTTATAAGTGTTGGGTCATTTGCACCGTCGGTGCATAGAATAATTTTCATTTTTGTTTTTGTTTTTGTCTCAAAGACTAACCGCGCGTATAATTCACGTGCTATTAAAATATGAAGGCGAGTGCCCACCTAGGTGGACAGAAGAAGCTCCGATAAGTCGTCCTGTATTCATCAACCAAGATCCGTAATTTTCCTCGATAATTGTCCTTGTCTGTTAACCAAGACCCATAATTGTCCCTTGTGTATTAACCAAGACCCATAATTGTCCATAAATGTCCCTTGTCTAGTAACCAAGACCTATCCCTGTCTATTAACCAAGACTAGGGCTGTTACTCGGTCGGTTCGAATCGGTTATAGGTATTACTAACTTCAAAACCAAACCTTTCGTTTTCAAAACTGAGCTATCAATTACCAACCAAAATTTTCAGTTTTTAATTATATCTACCAAATTCGGTATTTAGGTTTTCGGTATTACTAACTTTAGAACAATTAATTCTTTATAATATAAATTAGAATGAACAAAACTAGGTTTTTGAATTTTAGAGTCATAAACGTTGTATTCATCTACTAATTATAGCTTTCTTTTGTATATATGACATCAAGTTTTAGCAATTTTCACTAAAACTAGGTTATTTAACCATCTTTGACTAGGTTACTTAAAATACATGTACTATTAATGTAGTACATGTAGTAATATTCATACTATTATCAAAGTTTTTATGTTTATTTCTTAATATACATGTATTTGTATTGAAAACTGTATTATATAAATATAATATTTAGATAATTGATAGATTCGGTATTTATCAAAACCAAATCAACTTTTTCTGTAATTTTCGATTTAGGTTTTATCGGTCTCGGTTACCAAAAAGTCTGTTTACCAAACCTAAAATATCGGTTGATATTCGGTCGGTTTGGTAATTATCAAACCAAGTGGCAGCCCTAACCAAGACCCATAATTGTCCATAAATGTCCCCTGTCCAATAACAAAGACCTGTCCCCGTCTATTAACCAATACCCATAATTGTCCATAAATGTCCCCTGTCGAATTACCAAGACCTGTCCCCGTCTATTAACCAATACCCATAACTGTCCATAAATGTCCCCTGTTGAATAACCAAGACCTGTCCCCCGTCTATTAACCAACCCATAATTGACCTTGTCTATTGACTTTGTACGTCCTGCCCTGTCCTGTGTTGTCTATTGCAGCAGGCTATGTACGGAAGCTGAGCCGGTTAAAGATGATTCAGAACGATTAACCCAGACAATAGCTGTAAAAACTTGTACCTGGTCTAAGATAGAGACTAAAAAAAAAGGTTCTGGGCCAATAGTAAAAGAAGTTCTGGGCCAAGGGGAATCTACAGCTACAGCGGGTCTTTAATCAATTAATAGTCCTTCTCCCAATGCAATATTTTGTTTGCATGTTTAGCTTCCATTAATTAAACCCCAGACAAGGGGCACCCAGACATTTGTTGTAAAAATATCTACTTAGTCTAAAATAGAGATAATAAAAAAAAAAAGTTCTGGGCCAATAGGTAATCTACACCTAGCCTTTAGTCAATTATTAGTCCTTCTCCCCAGTGACCAAAATTTCAGTATTGAAGAAATATCAATGATTCAAAAAGTGAAAATATCGAGGATATATCGATATTAATAAAAAATCAAGAAAAATGATAGAAATTTTTATAAAAAAAAAGTAGAAATTTTAAATGAAACTTTTAGAAATGTTTGTTTCATCAATTATCTACTATATTTTAAAAGAACACATTGAATAAACATTATTATATAAAGGATATATGAGATTAAAAATTTTCACTCTCTTCATCATCTCTCACTATAGAACCTGATAGTCATTAAATGATATATCGCTCTCGTAGTTTTGCATATATCATATATGTAAATACATGTGTGTGTGAACAATACGGCTTAGAGGAAATTAGCGGTGGGTTTTTGTACTAATAGTTATTACAAATATTGCTCAATTTTGGCTGTAAGTATAATTATATGTACGTGTAAAATTTTGAAAATTGTAGAAAACCTAAAAATATTGGTGAATTAAAAAAATTACAAGTTGGTTATTGGTATAACACAAAGTTTCATATTCGTCAAAAAAAAAAAAAAACATAAACAAACATATAAGTTACATAAAATCAAATGGAAGGGCAGCGAAGTTGGTTGAGCTGCTTATGTGTTTCACGATCAATCAAGGTTTGAACCTTGTCAGCCACTTTGTTGGTTGGTTTTTTAGCATAAATGAGTAGAATTTATCAGTAATATTCTTCAGAATTCCAGATATTTCGGGTCTTTCCCGAAATATTGCATGGCCAACTTCTATATTATTTTTTAACAAATTACATATAAGTTATTGACAAAAGATGACTTAACAAATACATCATTTAAAGATTAAATTAAACATATAAGGACTAAATCTTACAAATAAGGACAATGTGCTATCCACTTGCCATATGTCATGAGTTAATTTACTTTTTTACCCATAACTACTTTTAACTTCTAATTCTTTTATAATGATTAAATCTTACAAATAAGGACAATTTGCTCTCCTCTTGTCAAATGTCATGAGTTAATTTATTTTTTTACCCTTAATTATTTCTTTTGACTTCTAATTCTTTTATGTTTTTTTTTTTCTGAGAATAATTTCTTTATGTTACTTTTTTTTTTCCCTTGAGAATAATATGTTTATATTACTTTTTTTTTTCCTTGAGAATAATTTCTTTATGTTACATCACAAGACCTCACTCTCCTACTACTCTCATCTCATCGCCTAATCCTACTATTGCACTCATCCATTCCTGCTACTGCACTCGCTGCACTCATACTCGTCAAGTTCTGCTACTGCACTTGTACTCATGTTCTGCTACTGCACTTATGATTGTCTAATCCTGCTATTGCACTCGCTACACTCATACTCCGTCTAGTTCTACTACTGTCCTCGTACTCGTGTTCTGCTACTGCACTAGTTATCGTCCAATCCTGCTACTGCACTAGTCCAATCCTGCTACTGCACTGGTCATCGCCTAATCCTGCTACTACACTCGTTATCGCCTAATCCTGCTACTGCACTCGTCGTCGCCTAATCCTGCTACTGCACTCGTCTAATCCTGCTACTACACACTGCACTCATACTCATCCAATCATTTTACACGTTGCTAAGAGAGAGAATCTCAGAGCTCTTCGTTAAACTTCTTTTTCTTATTTATTGCTAAATGTGTTCTCAGTTCAGTAGCAGCTTTATTTGTAGTAGCAGGAGTAGTAGTAGTAGCAAGAGCAGTTGAACGTGTCCTCGGTTTAGTAGCAGTAGTAGGATACTTTTTCTTCTTTATTGCTGATCGTGTCCTTGGTTCAGTAGCAGCTTCATTTGCAGTAGCAGGAGCAGGAGCTGGAGCAATTAGATATGTCAATGAGCAGTAGTAGGATTCTTTTTCTTCTTTATTGAATTACTGCTGAACGTGTTTTTGGTTCAGTAGCAGCTTCATTTACAGTAGCAGTAGCAGGAACATGAGTAGTAGCAATTAGATCTGTCCATTCATGAATGAAATTAAAAACATTGAAAATCGCATCATTCCCACAGCAAAATTACTAGAGCAATAGCAGGATCACCCTTTTGCACCTACACACACTAGCATAAAGTTCATTAGATCATCTTTGTCCATAGAATATTGCATTAGGCGCTGCATGTGGTATCCAAGAGCTGAATAATAGTTTTTCCCACCCTCTCCACCTCTCGTCTTCTTCCTCTACCCTCTCCGCCTTTCTTGTCCTCATTGATCTATTCATCTTTCTTTCTCATTATTCTGGGCATACCCAAAGAAATGATTTTAATTAATCAAATGAATTTTCCCCAAAACTCTGTTGTGAAAATTCTAGTTTGGATCCAAATAAAAAATAAATTGAATCTTGCTGATCTTATTGTTTGGTCATGAGATAAAATGAATTTCATAGAAAGAGGGCATTAACAAATCAGATAGCAAAAGCCATTATAGATTTTTTTTACATAGAAAGAGGGCATCACAGCTGCAAAGAACAGACCAACATACAATCCTATATTTCAACATAGCACTAAATTCCCAAAACAAAAAGAATCAGTCTTAAAGAAAACCACAAAATGGGCTCCCAGAAAACTATTAAAATCAAAGAACCCACTAAAAAAAAGTACATCAGAAAACAAGTTTCATAGTATTGGGTTTCTCTTGGGTTTTGATTTTGAATTGTGTTTCTCCTGGGTTTTGTTTATTTGGCCTAGATTGATTTTATTTTCTAGATCTTGCATTGCTCAAAGTGATGACCTTGAGTATTTTGAAAATCCAATGAGAGTACTGCAAAGACTGAAATTTTGGGACCTAAGAAAAATGAAATAGCAATTGGATTTTGATTGCTTAAGCTATCTTAGATTGTTGGGCGATAGCTCGACTGTTGAACTATGACCAGCTGCAATTAGCAGTTGCAATTATACATTGAGAATACCAGCTCATTAAGATTTAAAAACCCAGCTCCAAACCTCAAATTTCCTAAATTAAAACCCAGTTTCAAACAACCCATCTCCTTCAAGATCCAAATATATTCCCAAACAGAGGAAACCCACCTCCGAATACTCAACCTTAATCAAAATCCAATACATGGGCGAAAATGGAGAAAACCCACCTCTAGATTCGAATCTGAAACCAACCCTTGCATCTCCATCAAAACTCCATCTAAATGCGAATTGATACCTTTGTAATTAAGGTAGGTGGTATTGAGAATTAGCTCTCTTGATGAACCAAGTGTAGATTCTCCACCATTCTTTGTAACTCCCATTGCACCGCCGAGCTCTCTCTTCTTCTTCTTGTCGATTCCCCGTATCAGCAACTCCCGCTTCTCCTCGTAACCTACATCGTTGTGTGAGAAAGCCAAAATTAAAGCTTCTGCTTTGGAAATAAGCAGAATGAAGAAAAGTGAAAGTGAGAAGGTGGAAGGATGGTTACTGTGGAAATCGTTCGAGGCCGTCTTATTCGATGAGGTCTGGGCGCTTGCTTAGTGATAAAACGATGCGTTTTAGGTGCCGCAATGGTGCTGCTACCTGAGCCTTATCGTCGCCGTCGTCGGTGTACTTTCTTTTCCGGCTTTCGAGAATAATCGGACATTCGGCCATGGCAGCTAAGCCGCCGGGGTCTTGGGTAGCATTTGAGCTCTGGGTTTTTGATATTTAGTCGGTGGCAATACCCATAAATTGTGATGAAATTCGAGTATTTTGGTCATTTTTCATTAAAATTAGGAGTCATGCTTACATCATTTGGCTTTTGGGTCTGGGCTCATGTACTTATTTGTATAAATTTTTTTGAAAGTGAGTTTTCTGTATTTGCATCTTTGGTCATGTGCTACTATGTAATTTTCTAATTTTTTTTTTGGCTGAACAAACATACGTCAATAAAACACAAACCTCCTACAACCGGGGGGGGGGCAGCTTCAATTAATCAAACGCATACTCTAGTGACCAGTGACTTTCGATTGGTCTTTTTTCTTGTCATATTTTCTGTGTATCCTCAATTAGCTTTGTCTTTTTCTTGTCATATATTATTAGTCTTCTTGCACGTGCGGAAGGGCCGCGCTCGCGCGTGCGTATTTTATTTTTGAAAAAATATATTTTGCATATGCATATTATTCTTCCTCCGTTGCTATGGATTTTGAAATGTCGATCACTCATGAGTGCAATATAATTTCCCATTGTTAGGTTTGGTGGAAAAACTCTCTTGTAAGAGTAACATTTAAACGCTCCACATTTTTGAAAGCTCCATATTGTTGCCACTGCATATAGTGTGCGGTCATGGATTGCAATCCAAGTACATTTTTCAAATTCATGCTTTCTTGCAATGAATGAAACTTAAGTCATTCTGACCAACATGACACTATCCTTATCTGTCATTGAATCTAGTAGGTTCATCTAAACTTTCATTAAACATAACATCACATCTTCTTGATAATGCGAACCCAAATAATGTGATTGTTTTCCTTGACCACTGAGATTATTTTTCTTCACCTCTATAGGAAACAAAATTAATGAAAACAAATTAAGGAATCAGACATATAAAAAGAAAGAAACAGAACCGAAGACAAAAGAGTCATGGGAGATATCTCTAACAACATGAGAGATATCTCTAACAAATCAGATGGATGCACATAATCACAAACAATCCCAATTTTTTATTTATTTATTTTTTAAGTATTTTGGCAATAGAAAATAAGGATTCACATGAATGTATATAGTAACTGAAGAAGCATAGATTGTAACGTGCATATCAAAATAAGTAAAAAAGGATTTGTAGACCTCATAGTCTCTGTAGGCCTTATGTCTAAGTATTTGCAAACAAATACAAAGGAAAAAATTGAGGTTTTTATGACCTTAAATAGAGCAAACAAAGAAAACCTCAAAGCTGCACTAAAATAAAGTTATCCGAACCTCAATTCAAATAACAGTAATAAGAACACCTAAAATAATAAATCGCAAAGTGCAAATAGATGGAGATAAGATCACAATCTAAATGGAAGAACAGAGGGAAGGAAAATAGCCAAACCTCAATCTAATAATCTGTAATACATAAACCCAGGGAGAGAATTGTTACCAGACCATGAGGAGCTAGTGTAACACCCCGATTTGCACCTCTTCAAACCGAGTACATTATAGTGCCACGTGCCCTTAGAACCTAAGCTAAGATACTTAACTCAAGTCCTAAGAACCCGCAAGGCAACACAAGGAAGTTAAAAATGCTTTAGTAAATACATTAGGAAAACTTGAGCACGGAAGCAATTGTTTAAGTGAGGTGAAAACTATAAAACCATCGGAAATCCTTTAAAGAAAACAAATACAAGTCATTTCAAAACAATTATCGAATGTTCGCCTAGTTCAACGCCAAAGTCCGAAAAATATACAAAAGAGGTATTTTACAAATAATCACAACCTCGGTAAACAAGTTACCTGAGAGTAAAGGAAATAAGAGAACCTGTCAAGCGGATCTAACTCCGTCGATGACCATTTAAAGTATAAGGTAACTAAGCCACAATTAGCATCATCCAACTGTCCCGTCTTCGTACACAGTACATGCATCCACAAACTATTGTAGGGGTGAGCTTTCATCCTCGCTGCTCAATAAGACTCTACCCCAGCTAGGTGCGAAAATAATTTAAAATATAGGTGTCGGCTGTTCAAGTAAATCCAGAATATGTGTCTGACCCAAACTAGAGGTTACTTGCTCTAGTTGAAATAGGGTATATATTAGAGATACTCTCGGAGAATCTTAGGAGATATCCAATCAATGTATGATTATGTTTCCATGTACAATTCTATCTCTATGTTTGTAATCCTCTATATAAAGAGGCCCCTATTATCAATGAAACAATGACTCAATTCTATCCCAATTCAGTTTTTCTTAAACACGTTATCAGCACGAAGTCCTAACCCTGAAACCCTAAATTCGTAGCCTTTAAATACCAAAAACCTCCGCCGCCCACCTTGAAGCTCTCACCTCTAGGAGCCCAAAACCGGTTGCACTGCCCCTAGAACCAGCCATAATCGACCTGAACCGGCTGTCGGAAGTGACCAAACCGGCCTCCTAAGAAGAATCCGAAGATCTCCTGCATGGTTCACCATCTCCCCGTCCACCCTTCACGGCCACCTTTTTTCAGAAGCTGCATCTTGTCCCCAAATTCCTGGAACCAGAAGAATCATCACCAGAACCGCCTGCCTGAAGCACCAGCACTCTAAACCGCCGGCAACCCATTCTGTTCAGAGCCCAATCCAGCCCAAGCCCAGAAGCAAGGAGAGAAGAGCCCACATGCTAGCCCAGAGAAGAAAAAAAAAGGAAAAGAAGAAGGAGAAGCCTAAGCCCAAGCCCAGAAGAGACTGCCACGTCAGCATCCACGAAGGCATCCAGTCAGCACACCACGTCAACACCACGACCAACTACCACGTCAGCCCGCTGGTCAATCCCCCTTTCCAGCGACCTATTTCGAGGTATTTTTGACTAAACGTTCCCCTTTTTTTTAGAGTTTTTAAATTCAATTTCTCTTCTTTTTTGGAGACTTGCAACATCCCTTCTTCTACCCCCCTTTCTTTATCATAGGGGAGATGTAATTAAGCCAAACTGTGGGAGTTCGTGCTCACTCCAAGCTTGGAGCTTGTAGAGTCCTCCAAACTTAGAGTTCGTTGAGATAAAATGATCGACCGCAAACATCATTGTTTCAATCTAATCCAACCCCTCTTGGAATTGAATTTCTTGGAAGCGACGACGCTCAGAAATTTTATTTGTTTTCGTGGTAGTCTTTTTCGCTCTGAAAGTAACCCTAATTTCTTGTTCTCTTTCAGGATGAGTAACCTGAACAAATTGGACTTTGCTCCATTGGGAATAACTGGCTCTGAATATCACAGGTGGGTTCGTGATATCCGCCAGCATCTCAAGGCCGATGGAATCTTGGATACGATTCTCGAGCCTAGCCAGGACGTGCTAACTGTTGAGCAAGCTCAAGCTTTGGAAGCAAATAGAGCAGCCTTAGAGGCAAATAAGGCGAAAGCCATCATCCCAATGACTCGTCATATGCATGATTCGCTCCAGTACGAGTGTATGAATGAAGAAGACCCCAGAAGGCTGTAAGTCTCACTCGAACATAGATTTGGCAACATCCGTGACTCCCTGCTTCCTGACCTAGAAGTGAGATGGCATAGCCTTCGCTTATGTGATTTCAAGTCAGTTCTTGACTACAACTGGGAAGCACTTCGCATTAAATCCTTAATGGAATTTTGTGGTAAAGAGATCACAGATGCGATGTTGATTGAGAAGACTCTCTCTACCTTCCCCGTCTCTGCATTGATGGTTGCTAAGAACTATCGAATCGATGTTGTTGCAAGACGGATCACAAGGTTTCATGAGCTCATTGGAGCTATGAATGTCGCTGAAAAGCATGACAACATCCTTGTGAAGAACTATAATTCGAGATCCGTGGAAATAGAGCATATTCTGGAATCCAATTATAGTCGTGTCCCTAAGAGAAGGCGCCAAGAGCGAAACCCTAATCTTAGGGATACTTCTGGACGTTCTGTTCCATATAATTGCTCTGCTTGGGAAGGTAACCGCCAAAATAGGAGAATACGGAACCGAAGAGGTAAATGTGGAAAGAGAGAGGGAGGCAATGCCTCTGGCTATGTTGGTGGTGCCACCAACACTAAGTGTCATCTAAATGACGCTTTCAAAGCGCCTCAATCAATGGAGTTTAAGCAAAGAGATGTATGTTCTCGATGTGGAGTGTCTGATAATTGGGCACACACTTGTAGAGCTCGTGAAGAAATTGTCACCTCCTACAAACATATTGTGAAGCAAGAGAAGCTCACTATGTGGAACAAGAAGATCAAGAAAATGATCTAGAATGAAGGGTTGAAGACTACAAATCTAGCTGGGATCAATAGATCGCCAATTCTGTTTAAGTCTTTATTTTTCCAAGAGATGTAATAGGCAATTGCCATATATTTTTGAAGTAAATGCCAATGGTTTATTTTTTCTTCCAAGTAGGCTCACTCAAAGTAAGTGTGATGTCTAGGAAGGTTCTGAGATTAGTGGTACTTAAGCAAGCCTTGCTCCACCGATATCTCTCTACTCACCTGGTCACATTTATTTTGGAATTACCGAAAGAAGTTAGACGACTACCATTGTTTTGCATTAGCTATCATTTTGGATTAGATTTTGTTTAGTCAAAGAGACAATGATGTAACTCCATTGGCTTATGAATAAAATTTCGAGTTCTTTATGACTCCATTTTGATTATGAGCATATGACTTTTGTGACTACGATGGCTGGGCCATCAGTATTAATTCAAGGACATGGAGTTCTACTTGTCAAATGGCACCTTAATTATTGTCACAGAAACTCTCTACGCTCCTAGGGCCAATCGTACCTATGAATAGCCAACGGATTCCATGCGAAAACGCATGTAGAGAACAGAAATGAGTTCCTTTGCAATACCTCTATTGATTGCGAACAAAGGCGCATCTTAGAGAAATTTATGTGTCTCTCTAGTGTACTTTATGTCACTATTCAAGCTATTAAATCTAATAAAGTTAAGAGAGAAGATCTCTTAGATTTAAACACATATTGGCTTTATCACGACAGGATAGGTCATCCTGGTCATGATATGATGATTCGTCTACTAAAGACTTCACATGGACATCTTTTCTATCGAGCGAAATGAAGCATGAATCAAAAGTTGATCTCTGGACTAAGTGTGACTGATGTTGCTACCTAAGGCACCGCCTCCATCCACCACCAGCCTGGAGCTGGCACAATCCTTATCCCTGACACCATGGATAACGTCCATCATGGTGATGGCTCCCTAGGTGATACTGCAATCACCAACTTGCTTCAAATAGCGTTTCAGACCCTCAAGCCCAACCAAAATTCTTATTGGTTGCTTCTAAAGCCTCTCGCTCGTTTTACAAAGCTCGTTCCTTAGGATAATTAGAACTGAGACAGTCCTATGCAAAGGATATGAAAATACTCATTATGTTCGTACATATAATCCATGGGGATTCTATGGACTGATTCAACCAACTTGCGGACGTTTAAATATCTCATGATGTTGGTTGACACGTAAACACGCTGGTCACGTGTTGTGTCATTGTCCACTTGTAATGCTGCTTATGCTACACTCCTAGTACATACCATATGACAACAAGCTCACTCTCCGGATCATCCTCTTCCGTCAATTGGACTTGACAATGCTAGAGAGTTTACATCGAAGACTTTCGATGGTTATTTCATTAGGACTAATGTTGGACATTATATTCCCATGAACACACCCAATTGGTCTGGCGGAAATGAGTGCGATGGTAGTCCGGACATTGGTAATGAGCACTAATTTCCTTATATCCTCTTAGAGTGATGCAATATCTCATACAGCTATGCTAATTCGTCTACTACCCACTGCCACTCAATCAATCTCTGCGTTACAGCTAGTGATTAGCTACAAGTATCGTACTTACGCAAATTTGAGTGTGCCCTTATGTGCTAATTGCCCTGCCACAACGCTCTATAATGGGTCCTTACAGACGAATAGGCAACTACGTTGGATTTAAGACTCGAACAATCGTCCGCTACTTAATGCCCTTGCAAGGCGATCTCATTACCCTAGATTTGCGGGTTGTCACTTTGATGAGACAGTCTTCCTGTCGTTAGGGGAGATAAGAACACAGATGTTCAGCAGGAAAGACAGGAATTGTCGTAGCTTGTCCCCACTATGTCTCATCTCGATCCCTGTTAAAGTGACGAGATTACACAAATATGGTGTAAACAAGCCTGCAAGGAAGGACGTCCCTACGAGAGGATTTAGTGCCACCCTACATGGAGGTAGGCATGGCGCTAACACCAAAGAGAGTAGCACTCTGGCGTTATAGGCCATGGCCCCATCTAAGATGTGTGGGAGCCCCGTGGGTTCAAAGGATGCTTTGGCACACTCCAATCCTTTTATCATCGACACTCAAAATTCCTCTCATGAGAATCTTCCGGGTTATGGTTATCGTTGGGGGAGGCCTCAACGTCAGAACCTATTCCTGAGAATATAGAGTTCTATGAAAATAACACTAGTGTACATGAGACGTGGGATAAAAACTCCATCATAATTGTTGATGTAGTTGCGTATGAATTTGTTGAGTGTGATGATATCGAACCACACTCCGTTGATGAATGAATGTCATTGTAGAGAGATTTGGCCTAAATGGAAAGATGCGATCCAGGTTAAGTTGGATTCTCTAACGAAGAGGAAGGTTTTTCGAGCCAGTGATGCCAACACCTCCTAACATAAAACTTATTGACTAATGAGTTTTCGTTAGAAAGCGTGATGAGAAAAAGAGATGGCAATCTCACCTTATGGCGCAAGGCTTCTCACAAAAACGCCCTGGAATAGACTACGATGAGACATATTCTCTCGTAATGGATGTCATTGCATTCCACTACCTTGTCAGTTTGGTAGTTTCCGAATAACTGAACATGCTGCTTACAAATGTGGTCACTACATATCTCTATAAGGAACTAGATACGGAATATACATGAAGGTTCATGGTGAACTTTATTTACCCAAGTCAAATGGCTCTAGACCACGGAGCGCGTTTGCAATAAGGTTAAAACGCTAACTAAAGTGACTACTTGATTGGGAAGGGATATGCCTGCGCGTTTCCATAACAAGTTTCGGATTCCATCGCGGTTCATGTTGGATATGATCTTCATTGGAAGCCCTTAAAGAGTTAAGGGAAATCGCTGAACACTTGAAATCCGAGTTTGAGATGAAGGATTTTAGGAGAACACGATTATGTCTCGGTTTGGAACTTGAGCATCGTGTTGATAGATGCTTAGGCATTTTGACAAGGTCAAGCCTTCAAGCACCCCAATGATCGTCCGTAGTCTTGATTCTGAAAAGGATCCTCTTCGTCTGAAGGATGATGACGAAGATGTGCTAGAGGCAGGAGTGCCTTACTTAAGTACAATAGGCGCATTATTGTACTTAGTTCAATGCACAAGACCGGACATCTCATTTGACATGAACTTGTTAGCTAAGGTATAGCTTTGTGCCAACGCGACGCCATTAGATTGGTGTAAAAGATATCTTTCGGTACTTGAAATGTACGATTGATATGGGCTTGTTCTATCCCTATAGAGAGATGATGGATTCAGACCCATCACACACCAGGAACGCCGCAACATGGGCCTGCGTCCACTATCCCCATCCCAAAACGACATAAGTGTTTTGGAAGGTTTTGCTTATGTTGGGTATCTCTCTAACCTATACAAAGGTCATTCCCAAACTGGTTAAGTGTTCACCATGGGAAAATATCTTGGAGGTCTACAGAACAGACCTTAGTCGCTATATCTTCGAATAATGCAGAGATTCTTGCTCTTCACGAAGTGGTTCGTGAATGTATATGGATTGGATCCATAGTTACGCATGTTCTAACTATTGTGGTTTGAAGTCTACCACAGATGAGCCTACGAGCATATAGGATAATGTTGCTTGTTTTGAAGCAAGGCTACATCAAAAGCGATTACACCAAGTATAATCAGCAACAACAAACTCTCCTCAAGATCAAAGAGAACTAGATTCGATCTGAGGACAATATGGCAGACTTGCTCACTAAGTCATTGCCTAAATTCCACTTTCGAGAAACATGTTGGTAGCATCGTTTGCGGAAGTTATCCGAACTCCAATGACCGTAGTCGTCAAGGGGAGATGCAGACATCAGGGCGAGGTGTCTACATGTATGGTCTCGAAATGTGAAGGGTGTGTTGTGCTCTTTTTCCCCTTCGACTGAGGTTATTTTTGTCCCACTGGGTTTTTGTTACTCGACAAGATTTTTTAATGAGGGAACGAGAGAAGCACCTCGTTTGGGCGACACAAAGGGGAGTGTTCAAGTAAATCCAGTATATGTGTTTGACCCAAACTAGAGGTTACTTGCTCTAGTTGAAATAGGGTTTATATTAGAGATATTCTCGGAGAATCTTAGGAGATATCCAATCAGTGTACGATTATGTTTCCATGTACAATCTATCTCTATGTTTGTAATCCTCTATATAAAGCGGCCCCTATTATCAATGAAACAATGACTCAATTCTCTCCCAATTCAGTTTTCCTTAAACATCGGCAAAGTAAGTGAGAAACAATGCATATAGATAAAAGTTCGAATCCACAAACCGTAGTTCGTTTATAAAAATATAGTAGGGCCCAAAGGAATGAAACAGACCTGATGACCTTTCGCTATGCCAACTACAACCTTACCATGATTAATATCGTTTACATTGGCAAGGTGTAGCGAGAGTGTCAATTTACGCCATATCACCTACAAGCAGTGCCACACCTCAACGGATGTCAGACACTCTTCAGTCCATATAGCCCATCCGGAGGTTTAGGGGATCGAAGCCCAAGGAAGTCGCTATGCTCCTCTCACTCTCAGGTCATCAAACAATAACTCATAGAAAATGCAATAAAAACCAAATTTTTTTTCATGCATCATTAATTTCCTTAAAATATATGCATAAAAGTTACTGAGGTGAGTCTAGAATCCCCTACCTGGAATATTGCAACTTTGACTTCATTTGCTTTTCTAGGCCAACACCACCACAACTTGTTTTCCGAGTAAACTTGCATTTTGGGTAATTGGAGTCCTAGTCCGACAATGTTAGTATTCGAGTGTTAATATAAAATATTGACTAGTTTGCAGATGGAAGTTCCGGCGACCGCGCCAGAGCTAGTGGACCTGAACCCTTTTCCTGACACCGGGGTCAATATGGTCGATGTGAATTGGACCAAAACGAACTAGAGAAAACCAACCCTAGACCTGACTACCAGGGGAGGAGAAGAAGGCAAGACCAGCCAGCGAGGCCTCACCAGTGGTCCTATGCTCGCGATGCAAAGAGGAATGTGGCATCCAAGTGTCACATGAAGAGGTCGAGAAGACATTTCGTTTTGGCTCTTTCCCGCCAATCAAGTGGGCTTCGCCATTGCAAAATTATCAACCTCTAGTCCAAGAGCAAACGACAGGATGGAATCACTGTCATCCCCAAGGGATTCTAGCTTGTTCAAGAAATTGAAAGCGGCCGTGGCCGAACAGAGCCAAGAGAGAGAGGCTAGGGACAAGCATAAAGATATCCTAACCAAGCCATACATTCCGCCTTTTTCGACCTCCTCCATCAAGGAGGGCAAGTGGTACACCAGGGAAAAGGGGGAGGCGGTAGAGATCAGCCCTTCCACGAAAAGGAAGCTGCAGTGCAGGTTTGGAGAAGCCAAGCAAACACTAGAGGCTCTGGATCAGGGTTTGATCAAGTCTTCGCAACTGGTCAAGTCTCCTGAATAATACTAGAAGGAGATGGAGGCGCTAGCCGCTAAGCCACTGATGGCTCCCCGCAACTTTCAAAAGCAAGTAAGCTCGGATTCAGGGGCATTTAAGCCTAGTGTTTTCTGCAGGATCACTAAAGAAAGGACACCTCCGCCAGCTAGGAAGGAAGGATCGCCGACTAGGCGGCCACGTGTCAAGCGCAGATTATTGAGCGAGGAACCAGAAACCACCCCCTCAGTTTTTGAGAGACTGGGGGGCAAGGACAACACTGCCGAGACCCTGTAGTGGAGACCTAAAAATGTACAAAGTCTAGTGGTCGCACCCCCAAAGGAGAACCTAGCAGGGGAACAAAGGTCGGACTCACCAAAGCAGGTTGCCGCGACGCAAGACCACAAGCGGTGCGCGGTAAAGGGCCTTGCCGAAGAGTCATTGGTAGCCTCGCTGGTTAAACAATTCAGCACCGACGTCCCATTTGATGAGCCCAAGCTCAACCTGGAGGAGGATATGGACGAGACAGAGGTGGTTGACACCTCTTGCAACATGGTTTATGTGCTTCTCGCGAGATATGCACTACTAGTCGCTGCGCAAGTATGTGTAGAAGCTGCGGGAGATAGCGAACAGCAACTGCAGATTACCTCGGTGGCAACAACACGTGTAGAGGAAGCAGTGGTCCTTGAGACTGAGGACACTAATAGTACGGAGTTCTTCATGAACTTTACAAGGTCAACACCCGCTATGGTCCAACACATGAGACCTCTGTATATCATGGCAGACATTGGCGGCACCAAAGTTAGCAAAATCATGGTCGACACTGGAACCGCAGTCAAAGTCGTTACTACACGAACCATGCATCTACTTGGAATCAAGAAAGAGAAGATCTAGTCTACATCCCTCACGCTTAAGAATTTCGCGAGGACTGTAACGAAGACATTGGTTCTATTATTCCTACGTATCAAGGTCGGCCCTGCGGAGGGGGTTTATGCTTTCTTTGTGAAGGATTGCTATGCAGCATACAACGCCATTTTAGGCCGGGACTAGATTCACTGGAGTTATTGTGTTCAGTCAACTCTCCATCAGGAATTGATTATGTGGAACAGGGCTACTGATAAAGCTGAAGTGATTAAGGCTGATCCTCGCACGTTCCCTGTTTATGTGAATCACAAAGATTCCAGGTATTACTTGGAGCCAATTACTCCATTGTAGGTCAATGGCATCAACAACAAAGTCCTCCCCACAGGGGTGACGACCTCTGAATTGGCACAGTGGGGGCTTACGCTCGCGAAGGAAGGCCTAGAAAGGTCTGGTCACGCTGTGCCCCAACCTTTGAATAATTAATGGATTATGACCTTCCAGAGGAAGAGATAGAGGCCTTCCACTCATTGTACGAGAGACTATCCTCGTACCTGGTGGAAAAAGAGGCATATGATTGAGTCGAGACCTTAGAAATTGTTTACGAGGAGCTCTCTGACCATGAAGAGGAGGAAGAGGAAATTCAGCTCGCCCCAGTGGCATTGGATGACACACCTCCTAAGGTTAGGGATCCTACTGAGAAGATCAACCTGGGAACAGTCGATGAGCCTATGGAAGTGGCTATGCTCTTATTTAGAGCTTACCGAGAAACAGAGGCTTATTGACTTAGCTAGAATACAAAGACTGCTTCGCGGAAAAGTACGAAGACATGCCAGGCCTATCCCTAGACTTGGTATGCCACCAGCTACCGACACTGCCTGATAAGAGGCCGGTGAAGCAAGAGCCGTGAAAATGAACTCGAAGACCCAGGTTTTGGTCAAAGAGGAGGTCGAAAAAATGCATAAGTCAGGCATTATCAGGGTGGCCAAATACAATCAGTGGCTATCCAATATAGTGCCTGTTCGTAAGAAGAATGGCAAGATGAGGGTCTGCGTAGATTACAGAGACCTTAATATGGCTACACCTAAAGTAAGGCTGTCAATGGATCGTGTCGGGTCAAGGTACTTGTCGTGTCGCAAGATACAAACCCAAACCCAACCCATTTATTAATCGTGTCAAAAATTTAAACCCAAACCCAACCTATTTATTAAACGGGTTACCCATTTCCAACCCATTTAATAAATAGGTTGTGTCATGTTAGACAAAATGACTCATTTAAGGGTTAACAATGCGACCCATTTTACTAAAAAAATGCATAAATTGATTAAATTCACTAAAAACACTACAAGATGAAGAATATAAATAATTATATATAATTCATAAATAATTAAATCCAATAATTATAAAGCAAAATATTTCAAATTGTCTAATCTTATGATCAAATACTCCCAACGTCTAAAATTGCAAGAAGAAGTATAGCATAATCGGGTTATACGGGTTCACTTCGTGTTGGCAGATTGACCCGTGGCTGACCCATTTATTAAATCGGTCATGGTGGGTTAACCCAAGGCCGACCCGCTTTTTAATCGTGCGGGTTCAACCCGTTTTTTTTCATGCGCGTTTCAAGTCGTGTCATTGGGTCGTGTCGAAATTGACAGTCCTAACCTAAAGACGTCTACCCCATGCCGGTTGCGGATATGTTGGTAGATGCAGTAGCGAGGCATGAATTATTGTACTTCATGGACAGAACTGCAGGATACCACCAGATTCCAGTCGCGGAGGAGGACAGACACAAGACCGTGTTCCGTTACCCAGGGGGAGTTTTCAAATATGTGGTCATGCCCTTTGGTCTGAAGAATGCTGGGGCCACGTATCAGATAGCCATGAACCTAATCTTCCACGACATACTTGGGAAGATTTTAGAGGTTTACATTGATGACGTAGTCGTGAAGTCTAAGAAGCGTGGAGACCACATCACGGATCTCAGAAAAGTTTTCGAGTGCATGCGCCTACACAAGCTCAAGATGAACCCCGCCAAATGTGTTTTTGGAGTTCAGGTAGGCGATTTCCTGGGATTCATAGTGCATCAAAGGGGAATTGAGGTCCTTGAGGATAAGGCCAACGGGGTTATCAACGCGTCCCCCCGTGAACAAAGAAAGAGTTACAGCGATTGCTTGGTAAGATTAACTTTTTGAGACGATTCATCTCTAACTCTGCAGGTAAATTCCAGCCTTTTCCCCCACTGCTAAAGTTACAAGGACAGAATGAGTTCGTGTGGGAGCCTAAACATCAAGAGACTTTCGACAATATCAAGGCCTATCTGGCGAGTCCACCAATAATCGTTCCTCCCAAAGCTGGATTTCCGTTAAAATTGTATATTTCAGCATATGAGACTTCCATTGGCAGCCTCCTCACTCAGGATGATGAGGAGGGTGTAGAACATGCCATCTTTTACCTCAGTAGGACACTCACAGACTGCGAAACAAGGTAACTCCGATGGAAAAGTTGTGTCTTACATTATACTTCTCAGCATGCAAGTTACGGCACTACTTGCATCATTGCCCAAACCGATCTGGTCAAGTATATGCTATTGCGACCTATCCTGAGAGGTCGTATTGGCAAGTGGGTGGTCGCCTTGTCAGAATTTTCGCTACAATATGACCCTCAGAAAGCAATCAAGGGACAGGCCATAGCAGACTTTCTGGCACACCACCCTATGCTGGACGTTCCCGCAGTGAGAGAGTTAGAGGTCGCGACTGCAACCACAACTCGACCAGATTTGGCTTGCATACCAGAATACGTCGCGTGGTATCAAGCCACAGTCTCACTCCAACCCTGGGTGTTATATTTTGACGGCTCAAGAACAGATACACTAGCAGGGGCAGGAGTTGTCTTAGAAAACCCAGCTGGCGATCATTTTTCCTATTACTTCCAGTTAGAGTTTCGGAGCACCAATAACCAGGCAGAATATGAGGCCTTTATTATTGGCCTAGAGGTGTTGTTGTAACTAGGAGTCAGAGACATCCAAGTACTGGGCGATTCTTTGCTTGTGATCAATCAGCTTTGGGAGAAGTTTAGGTGCACAAGCGACTTGCTCGCACCACATTTGAATCGCGCACTTGAACTTTTGGTCCAATTCAATGACGTGGACTTAGAACATATTCCTCGCGAGCGCAACTTTGTTGCCAATGAACTCGCGCAGTTGGCTACAGGCATTACCTTAAAATATGGTGTTCGTGAACAAATTCTAAAGGTTGAGCGCTGGACGTTGCCTTCGTGGCTTGCACGACCTGACCCGCCAGACGAACCAACAGTGGCAGTTTTGGATCCTATTGATGTGGATTGGCGTATCCCCTTGATTGCTTACCTCAAGCAGCCAGACCCCATGACAGACAGGAAGATCAGTTTTCTGGCACTAAATTACTTCCTTTGAGCTGACGAGCTGCATCGATGTGGTGAAGAGGGCGTAGATTCCGGTGCGTGTTTGGCCATGAAGCAAAGCTATTAATGCTAGAGGCACATGCAGGCATATGTAGAGCCCATCAGGCAGGTCCAAAGATGCGCTGGTTCATCAGGAGACATGGTTATTATTCGCCCAGCATTTTGAAGGACTATATCGCATTTGCGAAAGGATGCCAAGATTGCCAAGCACATGGACCAGTCCAGTATATTCCCAATATTCCCATGCAACCTATTATTAAATCTTGGCCTGCGCGAGGCTAGGTACTGGACTTGATTGGGATGATTCACCCTCATTCTTCACTCCAGCATAAGTTCATCATTGTCTCTACTGACTTCTTCACTAAGTGGGTAGAAGCTGAGCCGTTGAAGGAGCCTTCCGGCGCTACCATTCGCCAATTCATCTTTCACAATATTATATGCAGGTTTGGCATCCCTGAGGTGTTGGTGTCCGACAAGGGGGCAACATTCATAGGTGGTGACATGGAGAAGCTCGTCGATGAATTAGGCATCCAGTTTATCCATAGCACGCCCTATTACGCTCAATCTAATGGTCAAGCGGAGGCCAGTAATAAGATTATCATCACCTTATTGAGAACCCTCGCCAGTGGCACTACACATTGTACGAGACACTATGGGCTTATCGCACTTCCAAGAGGAACCCTACTGCCACCAGACCTTACGCTTTGATATTTGGCCATGATTTGGATCTCCCTCTGGAGCTCAATGTTCAATCCCCATGTGTCCAAGATCAGCATCACTTGATCGGTGAAGATTATGTTCAGGCAATGTGGTAGGAGCATAGATCTTAGTGAGAAGTGCTTAGAGGCTTTGGACAACTTAGTGATGGAAAAGCAGTGCATAGCTCGCACCTATGATAAGAGGACACGCGGCCGCAGTTACAAGGAGGGTGAGCTCGTTTGGAAGGCAGTTTTGTCGCTTGGCAAGAAGTTGACCGGCTGCGATAAGTGGACTCCGCGCTGGGAAGGACCCCTTGTGATTCACAGAATTTTGGAGCGCGGGGCTTTTCACTTAAAGGATTTGGATGGCGAGATCCACCGCAACCCCATCAATGGCAGGTTCTTAAAGAAATATTACCCCAGTGTTTGGGAATTTGACGATCCACCAGCTCCGCCTGTTTCAGGGACCGGGGGGCGGGGGGGGAACATAGTCTTACTGTGTTCACATCCTTCCTTCTATTTAAGCCTACTTAGTGGCCCCATTTTCATGTATTCGCTTCACCTAGTAAGACTAGGGGGCAACACTCTATACATTTAGGCTTGTATTAGCGGCCTTATATGTTCCCTTCTGTTTGTTGTAACATGGCCTATACCAGAGGCCATATTTCATAGTAATTTTTCAATTACAAATTTCAATTACCGATCTTTTCCTCTCTTTTGACAATAAGTGTTAAAAGTATGTAACAGGGCCTATACTAGAGGCCATATTATATAAGTAAATATTGAAAATAAAGAAAGAAATATAATTGTGTTCATAAAGTGGCTTTGCGGCCAAAAGCAATACAAGTACATTCGCGAAAGTTACTTTTGTAGATTACAAAGCCAAAAGTGGCTAAAAATTGTAAGGATTTCAAATCTTCTAAGAGTTTCTAGATTCTCTTCCAGGAGGGAGGCAGCAAAATGATCTCTGTTACTCTTCCTCTCTTCACCTCCTCTCACCCGGGCTGCACCTGCTATCATCTATACTGCAAGGAGAGGGAAGGAAATAATCCATCTCAACCTTTCCAGTTGGTTATCCTCCGGGGATGAAGGTGGTCACCGGAGGAGAGTGTAGCCTAGTTGCCCCATCTCCCTCAAGGAGAAAAACAGAAGTCTGTCCCTTAACCCCTGAGGAAGGGCGTCGAAGAAGAGTGTACGGCCTTGGGTGGCCTCCTTCCCTTCTTCAGTTTGCTCCGTGCAAGGAAACCTAAGGAGAAGGACTCCCCAGAATGTGGTATCCCGCGTTAGGAGCACCATATTTCATCAGCCTAACTGAAACCGGTGAATCCCATCCAGACTTTCTAAGGCCAAAGACACGCGGCTGGTCCTGAGATTAGGCCATAAGGCCTACCTAGGAATTGAGATTAGGCCATAAAGCCTATGATCTAGAGGTTGAGGGAGAGATTGTGAGGAGAAAATTTCAGGAATAGAAGGAAGAGAAGTAGGGTTTTCAAGGCTATTTTTGGATAAGCCATGGTTGCGTATATTCTCATTTCACCAAGTGCAGATATTTATAGGGCCAACCTCAGTGGCCTCAGCCTTTTGATGGACGGTTGAAGTAGATTCAACGCCATCAATAGAGCCATCAATGAAATTGAATGCTGTGATCTCGAAAATGTAGGAAAATTGAAGACGCGTGGGAAACGGAACGGTCTTCAAGGTAATCGTTCTTTTTCGAGATTATCTTTGTAAGACGGTTTAGTGAGTAGATAAGGTAAAGTTAAATGCTTAGTTGCATACAAATTGAAAGAAGTATTTAAGCCAGTAAAGTGGGCTAAATAGATAAATAATATTAGTATTAATATTGTTCATACAAAATAAAGGGCCTAATATCTGAGGCCTAAAGACCTCGGCCCGCATAACTTAGGTGGAGGAAATGTTCATCCAAACGAAAGCTAGCGTCAGCTGCGGCTCGTTCTGCTTATTGGACTGCCTTACAAGCCTGGGCCAAGTTTTGAGATAATGTCTCAGAGGCAGCTAAGGACTGCTCTAGTAGAGGCTCCTCATGGGCAAGTCTGGCGGTCACAGAGGCTAGCTGGGCCTGAAGATCTTGAATTTGAGGCCGAAGGTGATTCTGCTCGAGCCTCAAGTCTCTAATGAGGATAGCCAGCTCACCCAATACGTCACGCGAAGAATCCATCTGTTGGGAAAGGGTCTGATACTGTGTCTGGACCTGCCTGACCTGCGCCGTCTCGACCGCCTTCTCATTGAGCCACCTGGGGAGATCATTTAGCAGCTCGTCTATGTTTGTAAACTAGTTCTCAATAATAGCGCGCTCACGACGAAGTACCCTCAGGTACTCTAAAGCTCTCGTAGGCGCGCCAGGTGTTAGGTTGTCAGGGCACAGAAGGCGGCGAAGACCGTCTCTAGCATCATCTACAACCCCAGGTGGGGTCACTTCAAGCACGTGAGCTAGCCTTTCCAGTCTGGAAGGAGGCACGGGCAGCGGATTTGGAGCAACAGCAAAAGGAGCTTCAAGAGGCTCCGCGATAAGAACTGCCTCGGGCACTGTCTCAGGGTTCACTTCTTCCCCTGCTTCAAGCATTTGGGGGACATAGGGGGCAGGTTCCTGGCCAGCTATGTTTTCGCCATCCGGTTTACCGGGATCCTCGACAGCTATCTCCTCGGCCGCGACAGTCGCTTCCTCGTTTGGAGCGACGATTTGACCCTAGAAAGAGGCGTTAGAATGTTGGAAAGATTAAGATACGAATTAGGAGTACAGATGGCTACAAGGAGACATACCTCTTCAGCAATTGACTCGTGGGGAGTGTTTGTTGCCACTTGTTCTTGGGTAATCTCGACAGGGTTTGAAATTGAATCAGGCTCTACTAGTTCCAGAATGGGTGTTGCAGTTGGCTGCTCGCGAGATGTATCTGGTGGTGGCACTCTTTCTTCAGCCTCAGACGAGCTTTCATCTAGAATTTGCACTGGCATCAAAGCCAACTGTGAATCACTCGCGGCATTGATTGGAGGCGGAGGGTTGGCTAAATCAGTTGGTACTGGAGCTTGAGAAGAGGATTCAGCTCCGCCTGCAGCGATGATCCTTCCCTAACTTTCCTTGAGGACCTGTGACATACCTGCAAGTGAGGAGAGTTTTAGACCGGTTTAGATATAAAGATAAAACGAGAGTTTTAGTGCTCGCTTTAAATATGCATTACCAGTCGATCAGCAAGTGGTTCATCTTCTGCCCAGAGGTCAGTTCAAGGATCAGAGTGGCTGAGCTTACGGGCCAGAGCCGCGGCAATCTGTTAGGATTGAGAGAGTCAAATAAGACTTTGAAAGAAAACATCGAGACATTAGATTCTAAAAAGAGCTCCTTACTGTTTGAGGGTTGTCATCATCGGAAGAGGAATCTTCGACTTCAGGCTCTGTTGCTACTGCCTTTTGTTTTGCAGCCTGATCGGTGGCCGGAGTAGCATCAGTTGCTTGATTGCCGGAAGGCGACATCTTTCTCTGATGCAATAAATTTGAAGTTAGGATGGTAAAAGAGTGAAAAGGAAAGGGAAGAATGGAGAACATTCTAAGAAAATTACCTCTTGAGAGGGCTCGCAGATTACAATGCCAGCTTAAGCAGGACGCAAGGCTCGCATGGGTCGCTAAGCCGGCACAGGTGTTGGAGTTTGTGCTTCATCCTCAGGGAAGCGAGCAAGCATCTCAATATCAGCCTCATAGGGGTATCTCAAATCCTGGAAGATGGCCGCGAAGAGTTCATCATCCCTTTGTCCCCAACAATACCTCTGACCACCAACGATCATAATCCTCGGCGCCCCATCGACAGGGTCGAGTTTGTTGGCCCAGTTAGGAAGGTCGATCAGTGCAAGCATGCTTTGGGCTAGTGGAGGCCCAATTGGAAGGCCAATTATGCGCCAGGAAGTGTTGTAGATCCAAGCATCATAAAGGGGGAATGGTACTAATTGGATCAGACCGAGTTGATGAGTGAAGTGGTTGGGCGAGTAAAGTTTGTAATTGAGTTCGTCAGCAGTGAGCCTAATGTTTGAGCAGGAGATCACGCGGCGAAAGGCTAAGCGCGCGCAATCACTAAAGTTAGGGTCCTCAGGGAGGAACCCATGTTCAAGCAGAGGCGGGAATCTCCTACTAGTTACTAAGTCCGAGCAGGGCATTTCGCGTAGAAGGTAGAAATATGTGAAACACTCACAGTAGGGTGGGGATATGTACCTTGCCTTGCGGCTGAGCCATTGACCAAGAAGCTCGTCAGCCGGTGGAGGCGGTGGGATGTCGTCGCGGAGGAAAAATGGAAAGTAAATTTGAATCCAGAAGTTAAGGATCCAAAAGGGGCCTGAAATGCTAGTCTCAAAAGGATGCATGGTGGACTGGTATAGAGTGCGGTAGAGAGCACCTAAAACCGGTTATCTGAGCCCTACGCGGCGACCGTTGTAGAGGGCTGTGGCCAGGAAAGTCCAAGGACCAGTGGGCTTGCTGGCGGAGGTGCAGAAGATGAACTTGCAAAGCCAATACTCCAGGAAAGCAATCCCGTCGGTCGCGTTATGTTCTTTGCGGTAATGGGTCAGCCACCGTGGGTAAGAGCCGCTATAGGAACTGCGACCGGTTTGGGCCATTGTCGAAGTGAATATGACAGAGTCAAATTGGCCATGTAAGTAGGGTTCACCGTCGATGGGTAACCCGGTAATGGTTAGGATGTCAAGGAAGGTGATGCTCATTTGGCCGAATCGAAAATCAAAGTGTTGGTGGCAGTGTTCCAGAAAAAAAAAGAAAGGCGGCCAGTGGTGAACGATTGCCACCAAGCGGAAGGCAAAAACAAAGATCAATGGTATGGGTAATACCTGCCGCGTTCCAACGAGACAGATCTCATGCTTGCGCTTCCCGATACCATGCAAGCTTCGCCGCATTGATAGTGGTGAGCCAATGCTATTTTGGCTCTGTGCTGATGCGCGCCCCAGCTAGTGAAATCTCTAAGCGTTCTTCTGAAGACCGGAATGAGTTGTCAGATGGGCAGACCATAGAGGGCAAGTGCGTCATCTGGGAGGGAATCTCACGGCGCTGGACCCAGTCGGGCATGATGGTTTGGGAGTCTGAGAAGCAATGGTCTTTGGACGTTGGTATGGATGAAGCAGCGGGCACTGACGCTGGTTCCCCAAGTGTGAGCGGCTTTCTCGTTGATTTCCTCCTCCTAATCGATGATCATTTTCTTGGGCGGAGCCATTTCTGGGTTTTTGTGAGAAAGACGAATGGAACAAGAAAGTTTCTGGGTTTAGGAGACTGGAAGAGTTTCTGATGTGATAGATCTGAAGTGGCTATAGGATTTAAATAAGAGATTTTGTGAGGGAAACGATATGACGAAAAGACTTTTTGCAAAGCGAATGGACGCGACCTTTATTTATGGCCTCGTTTTGATCATTAGCCGTGTCGTTTAAGTCCCCTTCAATCAGTTATATTTTCGCGAGCCTGATTTTGGGGCTTGGGGGGCAATGTTTGAGCCCAAAAGTATTTTTGGCAAGATCCCTTAGGGGATTTAGCATAAGCGGGCCGATACCTGCTGCCCAAAAATAAGTCTACTTGGGTTTGGGTTACAGCTTCACCTATTCTAAGATCCATAAGGAAAACAAGCCCTTATTGGAATCAAGTAGCGGGGATTGAATAAGAAAATTCAATCAATAATCCTTCTATGGCAATGAACAGTCGAAAGCGTAGGGTAACGCTTCAATCAATGACAAAAAGGACAGAACTCTTCAATCAATCAATCGCACAGATTACCAAAGTCTCTCCGGAGTAAACCTACCTGCAACCTAGTTGCAAACCAGCGAAGCAAGGGTAACGCCCTCCCAACCCAGGGAAGCTAAAGTCACGCTTTAGCAAACCCCGTGCTTTCTCCAAAATTCCAGGTGATTGCTCTGCTCAACCTACAACGTTGAGTATCGATTCAGTGACGCGAAAAGATCATAACACAAGCCCTTACCCATAAGGCAAGAAGTCATTTTTCAGAAGGCATTGAAAAGAGCCTTGTGACGAGGTTGGTGCTCTACTCGTCCACAGTGTTTGATTCAGAAGTTAGGTCAAGGGACTCTCCCGACGACTGCACCCCACGGTGCTGGCATGCCCACAATCACATCATCAAAAGAGACTGTTTGTAACCAGACTCGTTTTGGAGCCAAACATCTTGCACTAAGAAAATATATTGGTTCTTGTGGAATATAATCCTTGCATTTCACAATGTATTTTGTATTTCAAATTTGAAAGTTCCATCTAGCAGTTCACTGTGGAATGTCTGTTCAACAATTGTATTGCCCTGTAAAATCAGTATATTTTGACGTTTTTTCACCCTTGTCTATCCAACATATTGCTCCAAAATCTCTCCAAAAACATGTACATTGTGCTCCAAAAGACTAGAAGTCTTGTGGAATAATCCCTACTACTTGCCGATATATTTTGCAATCCATCAATATTGGCTATTTTTCAAGCTGTTTACTGAAATATCTCTTATAATCAGCTAGGTGCAATTGATAGACAATTTCACAAACAAGAAAGCAATGACCAGTCACTATTACAGGATTGCTTATAGGTCTATGGAACGATCACTTACAGACAAGGAAGTCAATCAATTGCAGGTGATTCATATACATGAAAGTTTGGAACATTTCTTTCGTTCTTAGAAGCATACATAAAGCATAACCTTGAAACTTGTTTCAATTGCATATGCAGGGTATTGTAAGAGAGTTGGTTGAGAGCAAGTTGAAGGTTATCTTGATATGAGAGTTCCTGGCGTAGTAGCCTATTAGCTCAAAATTATGTAAATTCTGAACTTCGTTTATAGGTGTTGAATTTTTGCTTAACCATGTAAAAATCCTGTCTTGTTTCTGACCAACTATCACTAGTACAAAAAGTTAATCACACAACACTAATCACACAACGGAACACAAATCATCTGTTGTGTGTTGAAGTCAGTTTTATTATACAACGGTGCTGGTTATATTCTGTTGTGTGAATGCCAACAAAGTGATAACTTTTCTATTGGAACTACATTGCACAACAGAATTAAGCATGGTCTGTCGTCTGAGCCTTAAAAATTTAGCGACAGATTTCCCTCCACTTTGGAGTTTTAATTGGATCTTGAAAAGCTGAAATCTGGGCTACTAGGACAACGGGTTTTATTATTTCCATTGTGTGATTGAAAAACTAAGCACCAAAGTTGAAGGATGCTTGCTTAAATGTCTTCACCGAGATAGGGCTAGTGCAAGCTACTATAATCGTACAACAGATTTAAGATGTTCTGTTGTGTGAACATGCAACTGGCGGCAATATTTTAACCAAAAATGCTGAAGGTGCCATGTTTCCCTCCATGATTTTACATTTTAATTTTTAGTGATGCACTCAGACGACAGTGAGAGATATTTTTGTTGTGTGAATAACTTAAGAGAATTTTTAGCTAGGTTTTGATTCCCACATCGTGTCCAAAAGTAAGAAAGAACAAAAAAAAACATAGGCCGCTCTCTCGACACTTACCTCTCTCTCGACTGCATATCCCTGCACATCAACACTTAGCTCTCTCTCTCTCTCTCTCTCTCTCTCTCTCTCTCAACTGCACATTGACTATATATCCCTCTCTTGACTGCATATCCTTTACGAAATTTGGGCTAAAATCTGCCAAGTAGGGATCTGGCTTGCTGCTATCGTGCTTTGCTGCTGCCGGTCCCGACTCTCACTCCCCGTTAGGATCCATTTTAGGTCCGCCTTCCAGAGTTCCAGGCTCCAGCCACCGAGCCACCTCCTCTACTAGCGAGTCACCTTCACTGCAAGTATATATCTCTGATCTTTGCGACTCCTTCAAGGATCCAATCCCTGAATCTTAGGTAAACATCGATTACCCAGTACCCATGCTGATGATGTTTGATAATTGGGAATGGGTTGTCCAGATTTGTCATCGAGGATGCACGAGTAGAAAGAGATCCACAGAAGGCGGGTGATTGGGTGCCTTTTTTATCTCGCGACTCAAGAGCAATTGAAGTGTGGGTGAATTCAAGAATCACGATGTTTGGTGTTTTGGGTGTATTGCTCCTAATTGTAATATACCCAGTGTGTATTGCTCGTAATTTTGACTACCAGGTGCTTCTCCTCTCTTCCTCCGTCGCTCTCTTTTGCTCTTCTTATTCTTATTGTTCATTTTTGAGTTGTTTGGTCTTCTTTTGTGAATACCCAGAAACCATCTTGCCAAAATTAGCAAGAAATAGAAGTTAAAATCAGATCTTGATTTTCTCGGGGGTGGGAATAGTTTACTGCTCTGTTACTAATGGCTATAGAAGTTTCCTGGGGGATCAAACCCCAGTTCAGGAGCTCATAAATCTGTTTGGGATTTTTTTAAGGGTTTTTTATTTTTAGAAAATTTGAAATTCTGGGATTCGGGAGTCGCAATTGGTTGTGAATGCTGGATCCGCGTCAAGCTCTTTTGTTGTGTTTTACAACTTGGGGTTGAGAAATTTTGAGCAAAAGTTGAATGCTTTGCTTTAGGTTTGCTCAGAAGATGTGGGAATAATGGAAAAAGGAGGAAAGTTTTCAATTTCTGATTATGGATTCTCTAGGAATGAGGATGAAAGAAATGATTGAAGTGAACTACACTTTGTTGACTTGGTTCTCCTTTTGTTGGCTTCCATCGTATTTTATTAATTTGATAGGACATTGATTTTTGCTGTGGGTCTTAGAACATTTTCTTGAATTTTATGGTCTTGTTGAACTACTTACCTTAGTGGCTATTAGTCTTCAGAGCTCACAGTTGAAAATTGATAAGAAAAAGAAATTAGACTTTCAGAAGTGAAATGAGGAAAGTCTATGTAGTTCTTTGTTTTAGAGAACTAGGTGGTTGATAAAAGAAAAAACAAAAATGAACTCTAATCTGTACTAGGCTTTAGCCAATAGAAAAGCAAAATGTTTTATTCTCATTTGGGATGTGATTATTCTATGATCATCATGTGAAGAGGCCTCCCTGATTTGGGCTTGTTTTTTTGCTTTTCTAGGTGTTCTATGTTGAAGATACTTGGGCATTTTACTCAGCCTTCGGCCTCTTATTCAGATCCAAATATATATATATATATATATATATAACAGAGTTAACTTTCAAACTGAGGCCTTTTAACATGTGAGGCCTAAGGCAACATCCTTGCTTGCCTTTTAACATGTGAATTTTGATTTGTTTTTTGAATACAAATGAAATGTGCTTGAGTAAATTGGGTTTCTGCTATTGATTAAAAATGAAATGTGCTTGAGTAATTTGGGTTTCTGCTGTTGATTAAAAATGAAATGTGCTTGAGTAATTTGAGTCTAGGAACAAGCTAAGGTAGTAGGTTTAAATTATCAGGAGGAGTTTGTGGTTGTGTCAATGATGGAGAAGGTTAGTTGATTCTGCTGCAATTGATATGAAGAAGCAAAGTTTGTGAAATTTAATTACATGGTGAGAATCGTTTGTACTCATCACTACCTTTCATGATTCATGCATCCCCATGTTCTTGAAATTTCATTCATAGTCCCTGAGCCTCAACAATATATCTCTTTTATATATTGCATTGTATAGCATTAATTAACCTCTAATAGTAGAATTTATGGTCAACAACTCATATATTTGCTGCATATAGATGGCAACTCATCATAAACATCAGCACTACTCAATTTTTAGGTTTTTTTGTTTCATTCTTTTTTTGGCTTATAATACCTAAATATTAATATACAAACGATGCAGCAGTACTGTTTCATTTATTCAAATTTGGTTTTTCGTGACACAAATTTATCTCATTCCTACTCAAATTACACGCGTTGACGAATGATTAATTTTTTTTGGTGCAGATGATGATAATGGGTGTGTAGCTTTGGTGGTGGGAGTACTAGGTAATTGAACTTTCGATCCATCTCTGAAATGGCTGTTGCTTGTATATTGGGAGCTAGCTAGTTGCCTGCTACTTTGAGAACAATAGAACACTAACTAGACTAGGAATGCTTTCTTTGTTTGTGTAGTGGTTTAATTATCTAGTTAGATGTTTGGTTGTACTTGACAAATGCAACTATATAGTTACACTAATTATATGGATCAATGTGGCTTCATATGTACTGTTCATTTGGTAATATATGTACTGTTTTTGTGGTAAAATATATGCGGCATTGTTTCTGGAAAATTGTTCCAAGCTAGCTAGCTAGGTAATGAATGAACAAACAATAGTTCACAAGAAGTTGTGAGAAGCAAACTCGGACAACACAACCTCAAATAATCACACAACTGGTTTATAATGTTCACACAACAGTTGATAAAAAGAATATGTTGTCTGAGAGAACCTCATACAATTTGTTAAGGCAATCCAAGTTGTCCAAGGTTAAGTCATACAACACAAGACAAAACCATGTGTTGTATGATGATAAAAGAGTTCAAAATTGAGGTTTCTCCTACAACAGTCACTGGTTGGTACCCAATTTGATTACAATATTCACACAACGGATAACCAAATATAGTTGTTGTGTGAACTAACAACCAACAACAAAAGAAAACAAAATTATGTTGTGTGAGATTCATAACACACAACAAAAATAAAATGATCACTGTTGTCTGAGTAATCAACAGACAAGGGAGATAATTTTACTTTAGTTGTGTGTTACTTACCTCAGATAACAAATAGTAAGTTATATCCGTTGTCTGTTATTAGTTTCAGACAACAAAGAATGAGTTATATCCGTTGTCTGTTATTAGTTTCAGACAACAAAGA
Source organism: Rosa chinensis (assembly GCF_002994745.2). Taxonomy (NCBI): domain Eukaryota; kingdom Viridiplantae; phylum Streptophyta; class Magnoliopsida; order Rosales; family Rosaceae; genus Rosa; species Rosa chinensis. Next base: position 33,200,822 of record NC_037090.1, read on the forward strand.
ATGAGTTATATCCGTCGTGTGTTATGAATCTCAGACAACAAAGAATGAGTTATATCTGTTGTGTGTTATGAATCTCAGACAACGGCAAATTTCCTTTTATGTTGTCTGACTGTGCCGCGGCATCCCCACGCATGCCATACCAGGCACATGCCTGCGCAGAATTCACACAACGGAAACTAGTATTCTGTTGAGCAAAGTACTATCACACAACAGTGAAATCACCGTTGTCTGATGATTCAATCACACAACACTCACTTAGACCACGGTGAGCTTGGTCATCACACAACACAAATCCACCGTCGTCTGATGACCTTTTTGTAGTAGTGTATATTTGAGCCTGCCTAATACACACGACTTGAAAATAAAACGAAAACATTTTTGGGAGACAAAATGTACAATCAAAGGGTTACACTAGAAAAATTGTTTACCAAGTGCTAATAATAATTTTTTTTTTTTATCGATGGTTGATTGTATTAGAGGATCTAGAGGATCAAACAAAATACAAGAGGTACAAGACCCAAGCGAAAAAGGCACATAGACCCAGTAAATGAGGCACAAAGCCCCAACAAACATAAAAGAAAATCCGCAATGAGTCTAACCTATATAAAAGACAAAAGTGCAAAGAAAACTAGCAAACTCTAGAATCTTATTAAACTGCCACAGAGGGATCTGCTGTCGCAAAGTCTTGCTGCTAAATTCGAGCAGCTTCTTGGATAGAAGCAACCATTGCAGAACACACAGGGCTGAAGGACGCCCAAGAGAAAAGTAATCGTAGAGGGTGTGATTGCCAAGGCAATCTGAACTACCTCTTTAAAGTGGACAAATCAGCCAACGGACGAAAGATTGCCTACATGTGGTGGAGAACCGAGTCGATCTGGAACAACGGTAGTTGTCATCAGCACAACAAAATCATTTTTCTACACAAGTGGTAGAGAACTTGCAGCAGTGGTTGATGAGGATCTTATCCTCTTATTCTCAACTAGTTTTTTTTTTTTTTTTTTTGAAAGGGGTTTGGAACTCAGCCTAGCTGGGAGGCTCAGCCCCACGCCTGGTTCCATTTATTATATTAATAGTAAAATTTTGCATCAGGGGGAGGGGGGGGGGGGACATAGCACCTATACCCCGAGCTACAGATAAACAATGACAATAATCCTCATAGAGAACATCCTGTATTAAAGCAGGTGTCTCCCCTAACCAAACATCATCAACGGAACAACTACCAGCAAGATGTGCAAGCCTATTTGCAACACCATTTGCTTCACGGTAAATCTGTCGGATTCGAATGAATTGGAAAGCGTCAAAATATTCTTTACAATAATCCAGAACCTGACTTACCTCCGAGAAATTCTTCTCCTCACTCTTAAGAGCAGCAATCAGGATGGCAGAGTCGCTTTCAATGTCAATGTCAGCCCAACCTTGGTGAATACCAAGAAGTAGACCAGCGCTACACGCCTCCGCTTCCATATTTAGAACCGAGTGTATATGTACAAAAGGTCTAGCCAAAGCAGCAATACCCATGCTAGAATCATCCCTCACCACTACTCCAATACCTCCACGACCATCCTCCAAGCAATACGCCCTATCAACATTAATTTTAAGCCTTCCACTCGGAGGACATTACAACTTAACCTTGGGCCTGCTCTTTTTCTTAACTGCTTTAGGATGGTATTTTTGAAAATCCTCCATCAACCTCATCATCCATTGTGTTAGATTCATGGGTTGAAAATTGGCCCCCTTCCACAGAATATTATTCCGCTCAGTCCAAACTGCCCATAGACCCATGAGAAAATAATCCCTCTGATCCACTGTTAGAACATCTAGCACCTCCAGTACCCAATCCACCACATTACCCGCTGGGTGTGTTATAGTATTTAATTTCAAAGGGCCAAAAATCCAAAAACAATGAAGTGCATGACATAATTTAAACACATGTGTACCTGTTTCTAATCCATCCCTGCAGAAAAGACAAAGTGGGTCCTCCACCCTCATTTTTCCTTCTCAAAAGAGCAGACTTTGTAGGTAAGATATCATGCAAAAAAAGGCCAAACAAAGGACTTCACCTTTGGAGGCACACGGGCCCCCCACACCAAACAAATTCTCAACTAGTTATTGCTACGGTAGTTTGATTTTTTTTTCCCTTCTTCTTTTTATTAGAATCAATGACATGCATTAATGCTACAATAAAGACACCATATTGAACATATCACATCTGTAAATGTATATCTGATATGCAAATATGTACTGTAGAATTATTCATAATTCAATATATGGATATACATTACAAGAAATATACTACAATTCAATATGACAATTACATACTAGTCTTTAGGAGACAAATCCGCCATTTCCCCTCAATTATTTCACCTTCAGCACCTTGTTTCTAGCTAATAACTAAATAAATACATACATAAGCAGGTGATCATTGGTTTTGTCTTTTTTTTTTTTTTTGGGTCAAATAGTTCATTCATTAACAGAAACATAATACAAATATAGATGCAGATGTACATGAGGAAGCAAGGGTCCTAGGCCTAGAGCCCAATAGACAAAAACTTGATTAACCTACATCTTCCAGAAAAGAACAAACGGAGGCTCAAAAGTCCAACAATAACCAAAAAAACCATAGATCTAAAATCACATAGCACTGCCTCCAGGAGACCAGCCGCCATGGAGAGGTAAAAATTAAGTGCTCCAGGTCTCTGCTAGTACTGGGGATTCACTCCAGGTTTCCGCATACAATCCTAGCATATGCTGTGGTCTGACTTGCTAATGCCAATTTTCCACCAGTTTTCGTTTTTGGAAACTACACTTCTCAAGTCCTTGGCCGTGAGAACAAAGCCTTCTACTTTTGAATCGCATTTCACATTGAAGGCAGAGCCGGGAAGCTGGCCTAAATCCTTCTTTTGTGTTACCCACTCGATCAGTTCTTCGGCGCCGTAAATGTCATCTTTTTCAAGCATGCCCACTGACGGGGAACTTGAAATACTACCCATTTTTGCGTTTTCAATTGCAACGTGACTATCATTACTGGTAGTTCTGTATGTCAATAATGTGCCTTCTGTAATGAGTAGCATGCTACATAGTGGATCTCCCATTTGTAAAACCACGGAGCCCTCGGCATACACCACTGGCTTTAGATAGTCACACACCATTCCCAATACTCTTTCATCCATCCTTGCAAGCTTCGGTACCTATCAAATATAAGATCGCGGAATTAGCTACGTTATGTTGCATATATTTACGAACAAACCGTTCATTTCAGCCTAGAACTTTTTTTGGGATGCAAAAGAACTCAAAAATGTTCTTGCAATTCAAGATTCATGTATGCTAAAAAAATGAAGAATCTGGGACACACTTTCTTTAGCAGTTTCATGCCGAGGAAACGCTTCAGATACTTTTGGGTATAGGTTGGAAGAATAAAGAAAAGATCCTCAGGATCAGCATCTTTGTTCTCTCTCAGTTTTTGCTCTATGTTCTTCATAATTACTTTCTTCATTTTGTCTGGGAGGTCATTTCTGTCCATCCATCTTGCTATATCATTCTCTACCAATTGTATCTTGTTTCTCATGTCCTGCTCCCGTCTCTGAGTCTCCATGGACAGAAATGTCTGTTTCACCACAAACGATTAATAAGCTCGATTAGCTGCTTAAATCCAGCTTAACTACGTACAGGTATGAAAAAACCATAAAGGAAATCATGTGTGTATTCTAGTTGAACACGTCTACAAAGATACAGTACCAATAGAGAAATTCATAACCAACCTGTATATTTCCAATCAGATATAGAAATAGTAGCAAGCCGAAGACAGAAATAAAAGCTGCAAAGCAAGTTTCCCACACATAAGAACTTGTTTCAAGATTCGTGCCAAAATTACTGCAAAAAGCCAGAAGCAAATATTAAGACATTAACAATGAATTAGTGTGCATAAAACCTATATTTGAAGCTCAAGAAAAGGAAACTAGATAATTAAATGTTTGAAACTACACGTTTATGATTAGATCATGGTCCTATTTATCCAGTCATCAGGTTATTAAAGAATTTGAAGTGATTCATATTTAGATTTAACATCAAGTGCCGAGACTAAATCAATCTATTTTAAGTGTTTTAATCACAACCAATGATATCAAGTTCAATGATTCATGACTGCAATTATTTGATCACATGATAACCGGATGAACACCACCATATTCGACCATTGCAAAAGAAAATTATAGTAAAACAATAAAAGATCAAACTTATTGTAAAAAAATATTTGACTTTCCATGCATATAAGCAAACCTTAGATTACGCAATCCCCACCAAAAAGAATAAGATAACTTCGTTCCAAATTGTATATCCCCCGTGATACCATTTTTGAGGGAATCCAAATATATTCCAAAATCAAAAGGGGTATTAGAATTCTCTTCACCACTTATAGGACACAAGTGATTGAGGAATGTGGCATTTCTTGCAGTAGTATTGTGACCCTCGCAGTATAAGGTACTCATACATCCTTCAACATTTGTATTATTATTTACACATGCCCGATGCCAACAAGACGTTTCTCGTTGAACAGAAAACAAGTACCAAAAAGCTCCAACAACCTAAAAAACAACAGACAAATGATTTACTAATCACTCTATTAATGAATAATGAAAGCTCGCTTAGCTATATATATCTTCTTCTTTTTTTGTGAAAACAAAAATGATAATTCAAGTAGGCGGATTTCAACAATTGAGAGATGTATTTTTAGCAACCAACAAACCTCAACAATGCGAATTTGTCACTTTTGAAAAAATAATCAATCTTTCCCAGGTCAGCGATTTTATATAAAAAAAAATTCATCAAGTCTAGTTTGAAAACTAAAGATTAAAAAGAAGTGACATGATGAGAATTTAACTTACATGACTTGCAAGGATATATAGAAAAAAATTAAACAGAGCTTTAGTCCATATTCCAGTAGTTTGTCTGAGTTTGTGAGATGATAGGTAAATTCGATAGATCCTTGGCAGATACTGAGCTAGGAGAAAGACGTTTAGAGTCTTTCTATGCTCCCAGTATCCATGGCCTCTCATTTTGAAGAAGACAAATACTAGAAGCAGCTGGAAAGAATAAATAATTTTGGTTAGGTAGCTATCTAGCTACTTATTAATTAAAATAGCTATTTTAATTTTCCCTTAAAATAATCAACTCAAATTATGATCTGCTTACTTGTGGCGTGGGAAAAACAGCTAAAATGCTGGTCAGCGTAGAGTGCCATGCTAGCTTCCCAGCAACTAATTTAGCAAATGGAATTATCTCAGCTGCTGATACCTTCGAAAATTCCCAATCCGATGCCAATTCATCAGACTTTTTTTCTTTGTGTACTTTGTACGCATCGTTAATGGCTTTGCAAACATGATATATGATATTCACTACGAAAGTGACATCAGTGAGCGATCGCAAAGTGAGAGCTATAGTCCTCAACTCTTTGTCTACTGCAAGGCACTTTTGTTCTTCATTGATGACCGGAATGTAGAAGAACAACGGGTCTAATGAGACCGCAATCACACATGTAATTACGAACATCGTATTCCAGAATGAAACTGAAAGAAGTGTTTCTTCCAATTTTTGTTTTGTTGAAACTGCATCTGGATCTCTCCACAGGGGATCTCGATCTCTCCCCAGGGGATCTCGCGGTTGCGCCTCAACATTGTCAGAATTGTACTTGCTTCTCCGAGTGATGCTGACAAAAGAAAACAGAATCAAACGGAATAGATGAGAAAGAGAAAATCAAAAACCAGATCGACTCATCATTTCTTTTATGTGATATGCTCTACATTTTTATGTTTGTAGAGAAAAAAACCAGATCGACTCATCATTTTTATGTTTGTGTTAGATAAAAACAGATTGACAAACTACTTATCTTAATAAACATACTTTTTTGGTTCTGTATGAACGAAGAAGAACAGTTCATATGATAAAAAAAAATAAAAAAAATCAGCCAAAAGTACGCTTTATATATACAAGCATATCATTATTGAATTTGATAAAACTAACCTCATCATAGGGTCTTCATCGGGTACCTACTTGCTAGACATATATGATATATATTGGGCAGGATAGGATTTCTGAAAGCTAGTCTTGAGAAATTTTTGAAAATATGGACACTGCAGATGATTGATAACCTGAACCTTGATGTGTGTATCTTATATGGTAATATCAGTTTAGTTATATATATGTGTGTGTGTGAGTGACTCATGAAAAAATTACATGAATTATTGAGGACTTGCATTCAAATTATACACATGGACAACTTATATTTGGTAACATGGAAAACGTGTATCGTTGTGTGGGTGGACCTGACTCTGGTGTCATGATATAGTAATATGAATTTCACAATAAAAATCAATTGACAGTGGTTGGTTGGAGAAACCCAAATTTTTATAAACAATTATTCATAAGGATATGGGTCTCCAACCATTAGATTTGTTTATAAGAATGCCAGTCCCTCCAATGGTTAGTTGTGACGCTCATATTACTATATCATGATATCATAGCCAGATTCATCAACGAGTGAACGCGCAATTGTCAAATGTGCTTCATGTCATCCAATATAAATTGTTCATATGTAGGTATTGAAAATTTGTCACACATGCATTGACATGTGAGAATGTGAAGTATATCCCATATTGAAAAAAACCAATACAGTTTATAAAAATTTAAGCCTCTCAAACCATCTTCAATTAATTTTGATTGTGAAACATAAATTATTTTATCGAAAAAATGAAACAAATAACAAAGATGAAACAAAACTTTATTAAAAAGATGAAACAAATGTCATCCAAAAAAAAAAAAGAAACAAAGATGAAAAAGGCAAAAGCTTGAAAAGACTCGGGATAATATAGACCACAAATACTGGGCCAAATAGGAATCTACATTGCCTAGTATGTTGGGGCTTTCATGAATATTGACGAAGACCTAACTTTTGTACGTCCATAATTGAGTCGTCTTATCCCATTACTCTATCAAGACTAGGGGTGGGTTCGGTTTGATTCGGTTCGGTTTTAGGCCAAAACCGAGAACCGAATCAAATTAAACCTCGGTTCGGTTCAGTTCGGTTTTACATTTTTCTTACTTCAACACCGAAAACCGAACCTAACCGGTTGGTTCGGTTCAGTTCGGTTATGTTCGGTTTTTTTTCTTATATAAAAATTATTTAAAACAAATTTTTTTTTGTTTGGAAGGCCTATTTGATGGTTCTTTTTCTATTTCAACTAGCCTTTTAAGCTCCTTGCTCACCAATTTACTTACAAAAATTACACTGGAAACTAGGAAATAAGAAATCAAGGCCATTGGAGCCTTCTCAATATGGCCATTGGAGCCTTCTCAATATGGAAAAAATCAAGGCCATTGGAGCCATTTCGATATGGAAAGAAAAGAGAAAAAGCTAAAAACATTATCTAGAAATATATCCTCTAAAACAGCTGGAAAATTTTGATAATTGGTTCTTGTTGCCTGCAAAATGAGACGAAAATGCTTCAGCCCAAATACATTAGACAAAAAAGAAGTTGATACTGACATACTTTAAGGACTAAGAGAGTAAGAGCTTCGTACAAAATTGCCTTTTCACAGAAATATAGGATGCAAAGACAAGGTAATAACATGAAAGAAAACTTACAAATCATCGCTGTTTGATCTGTATTCTAGATACTTCTTCAGTATGTCATCAACATTTAGAGTACGGGGAAGTTTAACAAGCTACAAGAATGGATATGGGCCTAAATATATGGGATATCAAGTGAATATGGGATATAATTTGGGCATTTTTTTTTTTGGGAGATTTACAATGCAATGGAAGGATGCATCAGAATTAAGAACATCAAAAGCTATGCACATAATAACATCTGAAATATGCCAGACCCACCATTCAACAAGTATATGCCCCAAAAACATTTACTCTCTACACTTGGACAAACTGGCAGGAGCTAACAATTTTAGTTTTAATGGACACTTCCTGCTCAAGACTTCTGACCAATCACATATTCTTTACGCCAACAGAATAGGAAAAGAATACAGGTTTTTAATTTTAGTTGTGACAAAAATAGAAAACTTGGAGAGTATAACTGACTAAGAGAAAACAAGAACCAAATAAAATTATACAAAGCCACTTCCAGAAAGATAACTTAAGGCATTGTTTAAAATGTTGTATGGAAAGGAACATATCTACCTTGCCCAGATGAGTAACTGATTCACAATCATCAACTAGTTGTTTCCTTAAAGCATGTGGCATTCAAATCACAAGTTCTTCCAAGCGTATCGTACCCTTTAATATAAAAATTAAATAAATAACAAATAATAACAAAACAAAGAAAGAAAAAGAAAAGCTCAAAATCTGTAACTTGAAATTTTATGACTAAACCAAGAGATAATTTGCGTTGGTTTTCAATAACATAATAAACATCAGCACATGCTAAGGATGCTTTAGGTAACATAATCAGAGGATACCTTAACGACAAAGTCATTCTTTCTCTCCTTGCCTCTTGCCCCTGCAAATAATTTCACTCCATTTACACAAAAATGTTCACCTGGTCAGTTATTGACCAAGAAAATAATGCTCAACCATCTTTGGATGTAAATCCAATGGCAGAGAGAATTATTATTAAGTTGAGGTGTTTTGTTTTCAATCCTTGGATGTAAATCTAAGGGTTACTGAGCATAAATTATTTGGTCAGCAACTGACCAGGTGAACACCACTGCCATTTACATTAGCACCTATAACTATCAATACAATTACTTATACAGCAACAAAATCTTCAGAACCATAACTACAAAGGAATAAGGGAGACGTGGGTATTGGCAGACTCACATTGAAGGTTCAAGCCTGCATCATGAGAGGAACATTCAATCCAACCGTGCCTTTCATTTGGCACACCATCTCAGACCCATCATTAACAATCCCAGCAGCTCCATCTTTGCCATTATCAACAACCCACAAAATAATATCATTAGTTGCTAATAATCACCACATATTTATGTAAACCATAGATAAAAAAAAAAAAAAGACTCAAAATTCAAAACCCACATGACAAAGCATGAATTAACAAATCAATAGCACTAATAGATTATAAAGCCACAGACTTTGGGCCTATGTTTACCCAAACAATAAGCAAATGATTCCCAGAAAGCAATAAGGTACCGGCACCAAGAATGTTCTTGATGTCTTCGGCAGTTCGCTCACCTTCAAGTGAGCAGCAGCTTTGTCCTCGTCTTTTAACATTGCAGTGGACAATATCAGCACCATACGACTCCATGGGATCTCCTCTAGGTTTCTGTAACAAAAAAAATCATCATATAATTGATTTAGCACTTAGATCTACAATCCCATACTTCACAGCAACTACAAAATCAACTCAAACTATTCAATAACTCAGAGATCCAACATTACCTGAGCCCAAAGACGGCGACTGGCTTCGCACCAACGAGGAGGGTCTTCTCATCCTTGACCATGAGCTCATCCTTGCTAAGGAGGTCCTTAGATATTAATATCTAAGAATTTCCTTGATATACTCACTTTTTTATCGCATATCCATATCTCGACTGTGCAGTTTTTAAGTTCTTAACTTCTTATATACATATCAATTCTGCAAATTTTCAGTCAAATTGATAATCGTTAAGGTATTAAACTAGATTAAATCAATTAACTAACCGAATTATCCATCCTGAACTGTTCGTGTTCATAATTGTAAATCGCAGTTTTGAATGCTTTAATGATTATCAATTTGGTTGAAAATTTACGAAGTGATCTATACATTAGGACCTAAAAACTGAACGGTCGAGATGCAGATATGGGATCGATTTAAGAAAATAAAATCTAAGGAGGTTCTTAGCATAGAAGGCCTGTATATATATGTGTGTGTGACCCGCGGCAAAATTACATGAATTATTGAGGACTTACATTCAAATTATACAAGTGGACAACTTATATTTGATAACTTGCAGAACGTGTGTCGTTGTGTGGTGGACGTGACTCTAGTGTCATGATACAGTAATATGAGTTTCACAATAAAAAAGTGGTTGGTTGGAGAAACCCAAATTTTTATAAACAATTATTCAAGTATTGAAATATTTGTGATATTTCCAATATATCCCATGATATCTCTCTTTTGGATCGGCCGATATATCTTAGGAGGTTAATATCTTATCTTCTGCCGTTTCTCCTGAAATTTCTCTGACCTCGTCAAATATCACTAACATATTAGATATTTGAGATATATCCCCGATAAAGTGAAGAATTTTGGGATATATCTCTGATAAAGTGAAGAAATATCTGTAAAATCTGATGAAAAAAAAAAAGTCTCAGTAATTCTTAAATACAAATCTGTGTGAAGAGAGATCTCCTAAAGGGAAATCTGAGTGAGGAGAAATCCCCTCAAGGTGAATCCAGGCGAAGAGAAATACCCTCAAGATGCGATTCTGTGTGAGAACTGAGAATTAATTCTCTAAATGCAAATGTGTGTGAGGAGAGATCTCCTCAAAGAGAATATAGATGAGGAGAAATCTCCTCAAAGAGAATTTGGATGAGGAGTATTCCCTTCAGGGAAAATCCGAGTGAGGGTGGAATTCAAGTGAGGATAAATTCCCTAAAGACAAATTTGGATAAGGAGAATTCATGATGAAACAATTTCAAAAAGTAACTTATTCACTTCATCTTCCTTAATTATATGGGATTGACCTCAATTATATTAAAATTTCAGACAAAAAAAACAGACTATTGGGTTATTATCCCCTTATAGGGGAAACAATCGGTAGTCTAAATAAAACTATAACTAGTCTAAATAAATCTATAACTATCATGATCATCACTACAATTGTCTTGGTCTGATTGTTGCATTTTTGTAGACTAGCGAGCTGCTTTTCAACCACTTAGAGTCTCCTTTTGAATGTAGAAGAAGTTGACATTCATATGTATTTATATGTAATTCCAATAAATTGATTATTTTAAAATGAGATATTTTCTCCTGTATCCCCGATATTTCCTATATCTCACATTTTCAAAGTTCCGATAGATATGTAGATATAAATATTTTAATTCTTGAAATTATTCATAAGGATGTGGGTCTCTAACCATTAGATTTGTTTATAAGGATGCTAGTCCTTCCGATAGTTGGTTGGTTATGATGCTCATAATACATTATTACTATATCATGATATCATAGTCAGATTCATCCACAAGTGAACGCGCAATTGTCAAATGTGCTTCATGTCAATTAATATATAAAATAGTCAATTAATATATATATATATATATATATATATATTTTATATATAAACGATGGTCCAATTATCTTCAATTAATTTTGATGATGAAACAAAATTATTTTATCAAAAAGATGAAACAAAGATGAAAAAGGCAAAAGCTTGAAAAGACTTGGGATAATATAGACTACAGAGACTGCGCCAACATGTTGGGGCTTTCTTTAGTATTGATGAAGACCTAACTTTTGTATGTCCATAATTGTCTCATCCCATTACTCTGTCATGAATTCTGAAATTGGGTGATAACGACGTTATCGTTATTATCTCCCCATAAATAATTAATTCCTCCAACATTTTCGGGCTCGATGGTTTCACCAAGCCTTTAGCAGTTACTTGTAGTTAATTGTTTAGTAATATGCCGGTGAGCTGTGATCTCTTAGAGCATCTTTAGCAGACTCTCTATTTTGGCTCCTTAGCTATTTTGGAGAGCATGTTTAGCTTTTTATCTATTTTAACAGCTGCACCAGACTCCTAAGTGACTCTCTATTATAACTTTTAGCTATCTTGCTCCTAAATATAGAGAGCGAGATGAGGTTTTCTATAATTTAAAACATTCCTTTTAAGTTATTTTATGTAATTTATAAATACATTTAAACTATTTAATCTTCATTTAAAAAATAATATAAATTCAAAACTAGCTAAAATAGAGAGCATTGATGCAGACGTAATTTTAAAGTGGCTAGCTAAAATAACTTTTTAGCTACTTTAGCTAAAATTTGACTCAAAAATGGCTAGCATTGCTAAAGATGCTCTTAGCAAGTTATAATTTAAATATTATAAAAATCATGAGTTGTTAAAGGAAAAGCACATTATGTGCCTTCGTCAAAGAAACAGATGAAGAGGGAATCAAGCAATTATAAATCACAACTCAATCAGCATTTAGTATCATCAATGTAATTGATATTTCCGTTGTAATGCTATCTCTATATAAAGGGGTTATGAATGAAATGAGTAGACCAATTCCAATCCATTTTTACTTTAACACGTTATCAGCACGCTTAGAGCTAATAGCCAAAAAAAAAAACCTCAATTCTCTAGTTTCTTTCTTCTTCCCGAAAGAAAAAATCAAAACCCTAGAAAAAAAAAAAAAAACATTTTTCTTCTTTTCTGCCGCACCCTAATAAAAAAATTTAAAAAAAATTCCCCGACCAACACCGGCCTCATCCAGACTGGTCTCATCTCCCATTGTAGCAACCTCCGACCCAACCTAGCCCCAGCACCCCTGCCCAGTCTCTCACAACCGGCGGCGACCACAACCCTTCCAGATCCTTCACCCAGCCCAGAGCAATTTGCTCTCTGCACCCACCGGCTTCCCGGGTCCTCGCCCAGCGCCTCCGATCCAACCTTGCACCGCCGGACAGCCAGATCGATCATTCAACCTCCAGCCCCGCATCCGGCAGCAACCACAGCCCCGCCTGCGTCAATTCCAGTAGCCTACCCGCCTCCACCCATCATTGCTGCAGCAACCCAGCCGGCAAACCCGCTCCTGCCCACCCGACCCGCCTGCGTCGATCCCAGCACCGATCCCTGCAGCACCAGACTTCGTCAACCAGACCTACACCTGCTCCTCACACTCTGACCAGCAGGCTTTTTCGACCCAGACTCGACGATCTGCGTTCCATTTCCTACCCAAACCTGTCGAAGAACGACGAACGAGATTCCGACGACTCAAAAGAAATAGTCACCGTACCCAGACCTCCGACGATCAGATTTGCTGAACAAGTCCCGGACCAACCTGCTTCGACGACCCAGATTCAGGAACTACACCCACCTGCAAACTAGACGGAGAAAGAAGAGCAGAAGGAGGAAGATGCGAAAGAAAAAAAAAACAAAAAAAACAAAAAAAGAACTGACCCGGCCCAAAGAAAAGAGCCGGCCCAATTGTCAAAAAAAAAAAAAAACAACAAGGTGCTGTGGCCCATTGCTAAAAAGAGAGAAGAAGCGGCCTAGTTTTTCTCAAATCTAAAAACATCGCTATGCACGCCTGCATCAACACGCGCGTGCGCTAGGATTGTTTTATTTTCTCGAAATCAAGTATGTTTTCTTTATTTTATTATTATTATTATTTTTAACCAAGCATGTGAATTTGATTTATCTTTTCTATTTTTAAGCATGTTTTAGATTTTATTATATATGCTTTTATTATAAATTTTTTTAGCATGCATAGTTAGATTATATTAATCATTTTAAGCATGTTTTGTCATTTATGCTTTATATAATTATCTTTAAGCCATGATTATATATTTGATTTTTGAGCATGCCATATATATCTATATATATTATTTATGAAATTTTGACCATGTTTTTATTTTATTTACGCTTATATAAATTATGTCTACGCATGCTTTGTATTTTACTATTGTTTACATTTTATTTTATGCATGATATATTCTTGCTATTATTATATAATTTGCTATGATTATGTGTAGTATATAATTTGTTGTATATTTATGAAATTTGAGCATGCCATGTACTTTATTTCTTATATATGCTATGATTAAATGTGCTATGCTTATTTTTAGAATGCAATATACAAAAATTGCATTTTGCCATGATAATGAAAATTCATGCGCATTATATACACACACTTACTGTGATAAAGTATTTTCACATCATTGAAAAAATGTGACCATTACGAATCTTGGTCTTGAAATCTAATTCATATTTTTGGAAAATAATTCACGTGGATGTCTTTATGACTGCGTAATTTATATCTTCCCTCTTGTTTTATGTAGATGGCTGATCTAACTCGACCTGAGTTTGACATTTTGGACTCAGAAGGACTTGAGTACCATCGTTGGGTTTCCGATATGGAAACTGCCTTTGTGGCAAAAGACTACACTGCCACCATTACTGATCCCAAAGATGATGAACTATCTAATAAGGTGAAAGCAGATGCCTTAATGTTTCTGAGGCGACATATTGATCCTACCCTACGTTGGGAGTACCTTCAGTTGAAGACACCCAAAGCACTGTGGAATGCCCTTAAAGGACGTTTTGGGAACATTCACGATACTTTACTCCCAGGACTGGCTGTTCAGTGGAATGGAATCCGCTTGCTTGACTATAAAAAGGTCAATGACTTCAACAAGGACATGTTGCTCCTAAAGGCACGTCTCAATTTTTGTGGAAGGGAAATCACAGAAGATGATATGATCTACAAGACTCTTACCACCTTTCCTAATTCAGCTTTTATACTAGCGAACCAGTATCAGTTGGAGTATGACAATAAAAGAATCACAACCTTCAATAAGTTGATAAGCCTACTGCAAGTGGCTGAGAGACAAAATGAGATTCTCTTGAATAACAATGCCAGGCCCACTGGGACAAAAAAAATTCCCGATGCTCATTATGGAAAAATGAAAGGTGGAAATAACTCCAATGCAAGGGGGTTTAGACGTGCTGATCCCTACCCACGTGGCAACAATGCACCACGTGGAAAGGGACATGGGGATCGTGGAAACAAGATGCAAAAGGAAAGAGTTGACAATGAACCATGCTATAGGTGTGGATTCATTGGGCATTGGTACAAGAACTCCCAAGCAAACAACAGAGTAGCAGCCAATTACAAGAGGTATAGAGAGTCTAAAAAACAAGAGGCTTACTATATGGAAGAAGGAGGTCATGACCTAAACGTCAACCTTACAATTGCAGACTTCAATGGCAAAGCGGAACTTGCTAAGTCAATGGATGCTCTCAATCTTGACTGATCTGCTTTATTCATTTTATTTTCCAAAGATAGTTGTGAAGGCATAATGTCTCATTTTTAATTAGACTATTATTTGGTCTTAAAGAATGGTTTGATGAATTAGATTTCTGAATAAGACCTTGATTTGATTATCGTTGGCTTATCAATAAATTTTGAATTTTATTCTGAAGCACTGAATTTATTCAAATTTATTTACCATATACATATTTACATGGTTCGACATAGCACTATAAAGATGTAAAGCAATACATCTAGAGAAAAATTATTAGAATGAAAAGAATATCATTCTACGCAAATAGAAATACTCTAAAGAATATGAGCTATATTTTCTAAATACCTCCCATTTATTTGTAGGAATGAATGGAGGAGAACTTGAGTGCTTAATTGATAGTGGGACTACCCACACAATATTAAGAAATAGGCAATTATTCATTAAACTAATAGCCTATAATTCCTCTGTGACTACGATGATTGGTTTATCACAACTAATAAAATGGCGAGGAACTGCCAAATTTTTGCTGCCTAATGGCACAACATTTCAAGTCACAGACGCTCTATATGCACTAAGAGCTAATCGAACCTTGTTAAAGTTTCAAACCTATTTGTGCCAACGGTTATCATGTAAAAACACACCGTGAGAATGGAACTGAATACCTTGATATTACATCTAATGACTGTGGAAGGAAACACATCTTAGAGAAACTTATGAGTTAATCTAGTGGACTGTACCTCACTACGATTCGGATCATTGAATCCTATATTGTCACCAACAATGAAATGTGGGACATTGACTCATACAAGTTTTTACATGACCGCCTATGGCACCGAGGTCGTGACATGATGATCCGTATTTTTTTTAAAGTACTCACACGGACATCCCTTCTTCGGAGTGAAAAATGGGAGAAAAATCCGTCACACTGTAAGGTGTCGGTTCTAGTATTGCTCAAATGTAGTCATTGCCTTCTGAAGTACCAGAAGCACTACCTCCCTCCCATTATGTCTCATTGACTATTTCAAAGGCACATCACTCGTATTGCAAAGCCTGCTCTTTAGCAAAAACAAGATCGAGACCTTCCTATGCTAAAGATACAAAACAAAACATTCTATTCTTATAAAAGATACAAAGAGATGTCTGTGGACCTATCCATCCAGAATGCGGACCATTCAAGTACTTTATGGTTCTGGTGGATGTTTGACAATCTGGTCATATGTCGTTTTATTGTCCACAAGAAATGCTGCAATACTCCTAGCACAGATTATACGTTTAAGGGCTCACCACCCTGATCACCCTATCAAGGCTTGATAATGCTAGAGAGTTTACATCAAAAGCGTTTGATGATTATTGCATATCTATTTGGATCGATGTAGAGCATCCTATACCCCATGTGCATACACAAAATGGTCTCGCAGAAGCCACCATCAAAAGGATACAGATGGTGGCTAGGGCATTGGTTATGTGCACCAACCTGCCTATATCTGCATGGGGTTATGCAATATTGCACACAGCTTACTTATTCGTTTCAGACCCACAGCTAGCCAACCATTTTCTGCGTACTAGTTGGTAACTGGATATGAGCCGGACACTTCACACTTACACATATTTGGTTGAGCAGTATATGTGTCTATTGCACCCCCACAGTGCAACAAAAATGGGTCCTCGGAGACGATTAAGTATTTATGTTGGATACGAATCCCCAACAATTATACGCTATTTGGAAACCTTGACAGGCGATCTCTTTACTGCTAAATTTGCGGACTGTCACTTTGATGAGACAGTCTTCCCATCGTTAGGGGGAGATAGGAAAAAGGATTTTCCAAGGGAACGACAGGAATTGTAGTGGTTTGTTCCCACTCTGTCTCATTTTGATCCCCGCACTTCGTAAAGTGAAAGTGAAGTGAAAAGAATAATCGATCTTCAAAACGTAGCAGATTCGATGCCTGATGCGTTTACTGATATCGTAAAAGTGACGAGATCACATATACCAGCTGCAAATGTGCCTGCAAGGTTAGAAGTCCCCAACAAGGGGCACGGTGCCGCAGATAGAGGCACTGCAACCGTACTTAGTGGAGGTGTGGTTGAGGCCGTGGCTCCCCAAGGAAGAGGGGGAGGTCACTTGGTTCGATTGACACTCACCCAAGGAAGAAGAGGGTGAGTAAGGCATAAACCAATCATCAATGTATAGAATCCCCCTCATGAGATTGTCTCTGATTATAGTTATGTCCATGAATCAATACTGGAGGACGCTCCGATGTTTGAAATGATTCCAGAGAACAAAGAAATCTCAAAGGATTATGAGAGTGCGTATGAGTTGATAGAAAGATCTTCCATACACATTGATGATATATATACTGTTGCTCAAGGAATCATGGAGCACGATGATATCGAACCACGCTCTGTTAAAAAATGTCAACAAAGAGCAGATTGGCCTAAATGAAATAAACCAATCCAGGTAGAATTAGATTCTCTAACAAAGGGACACGTATTTGGTCAGGTAGTGCTAACCCCACCAAGTGTAAAGCCTATAGGACATAAATGAGTCTTTGTCAGAAAGTGTAATGAGAAGAATGAAGTCCTGAGGTACAAGGCTCGCCTTGTGGCGCAAGGTTTCTCACAACGCCCTGGAATTGACTACGAGGAGACATACTCTCCCGTAATGGACGTTATAACGTTCCGCTACTAGGTTAGCTTAGTAGTTTCTGATGGACTGGAAATGCAGCTTACAGATGTGGTTATTGCATATCTCTATGGGGATGCAGATTCAGAGATATATATGAAAGTGCCTGATGGCCTTACATTATCCAAGTCAAGTGACTCTAAACCACGGAGTGCGTTTGGAATTAGGTGGAAACGCTCACTTTACGGATTAAAACAATCCGGCCGGATGTGGCATACCCGTCTAAGTGACTACTTGATTAGGAAGGGATATAAGAACGATGAATTATGCCCCTGCGTATTCATAAAGAAAACAAGTTCCCGATTTACAATTGTAGCAGTATATGTCGATGATATGAACATAACAGGTACTCTTGATGAAATAAGAGAAACCGCGAGCTATTTGAAATCCGAATTTGAGATGAAGGATCTTGGGAAAACTCGATTCTGTCTAAGCCTTGAACTAGAACACCGAGTTTGTGGAATACTAATCCACCAGTCTGCATATGTCCAAAAGTCAGGCGATACAACATGGACAAAGCACACCCTGCTAGCACTCCCATGATCGGTCGAAGTTTGGATGCAAGGAAAGATCCATTTCATCCAAAGGAAGATGACGAAAAGGTGTTGGGAGCTGAAATTCCCTATCTAAGTGCAATAGGTGCATTATTGTACTTAGCCTAATTTACTCGACTAGACATTGCATTCTCAGTGAACTTGTTAGCTAGATTTAGCTCAGCGCCAACGCAGCGTCATTGGAATGGTATCAAGAACATTTTCCGATACCTAAAAGGAACCATTGACTTGGGACTGTTCTTTCCCTACAAAGAGACAAGAGGGACCGCATATGGAATTGCAATCCCTAAAGGAAATGTTGATGGCGAAAGCGCCACTCACTACACTGAAACACCAAATGACATTTTGGTTGGTTTTGCTGATACTGGGTACCTCTCTGACCCACATAAACGTCGTTCCCAAAATGGTTATGTATTCACCATTGGGAACACGGCGATATCTTGGAAGATCAACCAAGCAAACCCTTGTGGCTACCTCCTCGAACCACTCAGAGATCATCGCTCTACATGAGGCGGTCCGTGAGTGTGTATGGTTAAGAGCTATCATCACACATATTTGAGGGACTAGTGGTTTGAGTTCTACCACTGAAGTGTCTACTTGCATTTATGAAGATAATACAGCTTGCATTGAACAGATGAAGCTAGGATATATCAAGGGTGATAATACAAAACACATATCGCCAAAGTTTTTCTACAATCAGCAACAACAGGCCCTCCTCAAGATTCAAGTGAATCAAGTAAGGTCTGAGGAGAATGTGGCAGATTTGTTCACCAAATCATTGCCTAATGCCATATTTGAGAAACATGTGAAAAGCATAGGAATGCGAAGACTTTCCAAGCTCCCATGATTAATGTAAGTATCAGGGGGAGGTGTAGACGTCAGGGGGAGTCTAACACACACATGTCATACTCAAATGTAAAATGTGCGTTGTGCTCTTTTCCTTCGACCAAGGTGTATTTTTGTCCCACAGGGTTTTTATTGTTACTTGACAAGGTTTTTAGTGAGGCAACAACTCATGCACCATTTTGTCTTTGACTTGGCACAAGGGGGAGTGTTAAAGGAAAAGCACATTATGTGCCTTCGTCAAAGAAACAGACGAAGAGGGACTCAAGCAATTACAAATCACAGCTCAATCAGCATTTAGTATCATCAATGTAATTGATATTTTCGTTGTAATCCTATCCCTATATAAAGGGGTTATGAATGAAATGAGTAGACCAATTCCAATCCATTTTTACTTTAACATGAGTTTCATTCTCACTTACATATGTAAGAAATTTTTTTATTTTTTAAAGTTCAGTAATATGCTGAAATTATTGAACTAGTGCAGTTGGGAAATTTAGTTGATTAGTTAGTTAGCTGCTAACATGCAGCAGGTAATTGAAGGGAAGCTCTTTTTTTTTTTTTTAGGGATTCCTTGTGGGGCCCACTTTTTTAATTTATTTTTTAGTCTCATTTCGGCATCTCGACCGTTCAATTTTTAGGTCCTAATGTATAGACTGTTTCTATAAATTGTCAGCCAAATTGATGATCGTTAAGGTATTGAACTAGATTAAATCAATGGACGAACCAAATCTGTCAAACCTGAACCGTTCGCGCTCATAATTATAAATCACAGTTATGAATGTCTCAACGATTATCAATTTGGCTGAAAATTTATAAAGATGATTTACTCATACATATCTAAAAACTAAATGGTTGAGATATGAATATGTCATTGAAAAGTGGGTCTAATAAGTGATCCCTTAAAATGGTCAAAAAAAAAAAAAAATCCTTCACTAGAAAGGCTGTGTGTGTGTGGTCTATATACATTCATGAAGTTTGAGCGAGGATGGAGAAGCGGAATCTCTGGAGATGGAGAAGTAGAAAGTAGGAGAACGTACGGCTGAAACAAAATTTTGGTTGGTGAAACTTTATTTGGTAACAATTTCAGTAGGTGAAATGAAACCGAATGGCTGTTAAGTAGTATTAACCGAATGGTTAGATTCAATTATATAGAAAAGGACGTACAACAAGAGCAGATCATAGCATAACAAGCTATAAGAACAGGGAGAGCCTAAGCAAAGAACTCTATTTCCCAAAGCAACCCGTGGCAAAATTACATGAATTATTGAGGACTTACATTCAAATATACATGTGGACAACTTATATTTAGTAGCTTGGAGAACGTGTTTCATTGAGTGGGTGGACTTGACTCTGGTGTCATGATATAATATATGAGTTTCACAGTAAAAATCAATTATCAGTGACTAGTTGAAAAAACCCAAATTTTTATGAACAATTATTCATAACGATATATATGGGTCTCCAACCATTAGATTTGTTCATAAAGATGCTAGTCCCTCCAATGATTGTTTATGACTCATATTACTATATCATGATATCACAGCCAAATTCATCAACGAGTGAATACGCAATTGTCAAATGTGCTTCACGTCATTCAATATATAAGCTGTTCATATGTATGCATTGAAAATTTGTCACACATGCGGTGACATGTGAGAATGAGTATATTCCATACATAAAAAAAAAGGTTATTATCACAAATGGTACTTGAACTATACATCAATTTTATCGATGGTACCTGAACTTTAATTTTGATCACAACCAGTACCTGAACTTTTCGATTTCATTTTAAATGGTACCTAGAGCCACCTCCGGTCACTATTCTGACTAAAAACAGCATGGGAGGCCATCATATATAGTGATGATTTTTGATGATTTCGAGGGTTGCGATCATACATAGTGATGATTTTTTGGTAATAGACTTGCCTTGAACTTGTTTTTTTTTTTTTCTTAGATTTGGCTTTTTTGGCAGGAATAGTGATCGAAGGTGGCCTTAGGTACCATTTAAAATGAAATCGAAAAGTTCAAGTACTGGTTGTGATCAAAATTGAAATTCAGGTAACATCGATAAAATAAAGGATAAGTTCAGGTACCATTTGTGATAATAACCCTAAAAAAATCAATACAGTATATAAAAATTTAGGTCTCTCCAACTATCTTCACTTAATGTTGATTGTGAAACATAAATTATTTTATCGAAAAAATGAAACAAATAATAAAGATGAAACAAAACTACTTTATCAAAAAGATGAAAAAGGCAAGTCGATCTTTTGTGATAATATAGACTCACTACAGATACTGGGCCAAATAGGAATCTCCTTTGCCTGATATGTTGGGGCTTTCATGAGTATTGACGAAGACCTAACTTTTGTACGTCCATAATTGAGTCGTCTCATCCCATTACTCTATCAGGTACTGGGTGACAGCGATGTTATCGTTATTATCTCCCCATAAAGATTTAATTCTTCCAACATTTTCGAGCTCAGGGGTTTTCACCAAGCCTTTAGCAGCAATGTTTACTTGTAGTCGATCTATTGTTCAGTAATATGCCCGTGAGTTGTAATATGTTGATAAATTATAATTTTAACACTGTAAAGATTATGAGTTTGATTCTCATACTGACATATATAAAGGTGTGGTAGGCTAAAAGTTTTTTTTTTAAAATTTTTAAATTATATTTTTTATAACAATATACTGGAATCCAATGAACTAGTATAGTTGGTAAATTTAGTTGATTAGTTAGTTAAGCTGCTAACATGCAGCAGGTAATTGAAGGCTTAGCATCTAGTAATTGAATTGTTGAAGAAAGAACAAGATGTTTCTTTTGTCCCTTTCAGGCGATCGGAAAATAAAGAAATAGTTAATATATTCAAGATAATTACGTATTTACAAAATACCGTCTCAATTCATCCTATTTCATCAGATTCGGGATGAGATATGGTTCTTTTATTGAGAAGTCTACTAGAGATCATAAATTGTTGAAGAAAGAACAAAATGTTTCTTTTGTCTCTTCCAGGCGATCAGAAAATAAAGAAATAGTTAATATATTCAAGATAATTATGTATTTACAAAATACCGTCGCAATTCATCATATTTCTTCTGTAACTACGGTCTTCTAGTAAGCATTAATGTCGGAAATCTGTTTTCTCTTGTTTTGCTTCGTCTTCTACCTTGTACGCAACATTACTCATCAGACCTGGCCTTGCTGCTGGCCAGTCTTGGCGATAGCCTAGGGCCTCATATAATGGGCACCAAATGTAAATGCCCATTATATATTAGTAATACAGATGTATTTGCTATGAGTCCATTTTTATAATGATAAAGACAGAAAATGCAAGCCGATGCAAGTTTTGTTTATAATTTTGCTTGTGCAGTAGAGGTATGAATTTTGCAGTAGAGTTTGATAGTTCCATAATATATATACACACACACACACAATTTTTTAATTTTTTATTTTTTTTTCAGTTAAGAGAGAAATTTCGTTTTGTTTATGTGTAGATATGTTAATCCTCAATAAACTTTGAAACATGAATTTATATAGACCCTTTAAAAATTTAGAGATTTTTTTTAAAGAATATTCTTTAACAATTTAGAAATAAGAGACATAACAATAATTCTCGCACGAGACCTCAAAATAGTAAAGACAAACATAGTTAAAGAAGGCAATACTATAGAACTCTCAGTAAAGTGTCTGTAATGTTAAATTTGCACACTTCATCACTTTCTAAATAAAGGCACATATATCCTCTTCAGTGCCCATTCATCACTTAAAATCACACATCCTTCATCTGTCCCTTAGGCCCTTTTTTGTAATGGTGAAGGCTGAAAGAGAATAACTGAACCCAGACAACAGCTGTAGAAACATTGGGTTTAAAATAGAGATAGTGCTCGAATAAAAAGAGTTGTTAATTTCTTGATGATTATTATGCATGGACGGATGGACCTCTTTTTCCACAAATTGTCTTCCAGTTATGATCTCTGGACTTGCGCCTTTCGTGCAAGAACTTTTCAGCAGTGGGAGTGCGTGGAAGACCTTATCATGCAGTTCATGCATAATGCTAAACCGTATCATTGATCTTTAGTCAATGATTAGTCGTTTCCCAATATTTTTTTTTCCATGGCTAGCTTTTTCCATTTATCAATACATATTAATGACTTTATTAATAACAAAGCTACTCATGAGGACAAAAGTGGCAGGCAACCACGGATTTTTCTTGCTCTCCCCTTTGAATATATATCCTTTGTCTTTCCCGTTACTGTCGTTATTTCTGTAGTACCACCTGTTCATGCAGCTTTCTCCGACTATACTTTGAGTGAAATTATTAGCATCTATCAAAGTGCTATCTTACTTAATTTTTCTAGAAAACATGACGTCATTTTGCATTCACAATCAAAATCAATTAACAACGATTATGGTGATAATTTCATAACTATTAATAATAGTCATAGTGGCTCAAATCTTTATTAACTCATAGGTAAAGTTATACTTTTTCAATTTAGTTTATCTCAACATGCATTAACATGTCACATGTGTGACGATTTTTCAAGTCATACACGTGGAGAAATTATATTGATTGATGATGAGTATATGTGACGATTGCGCAAACCATACTCGTAGATAACCTGCTTTGATATTTTCATAAAATAATATGGACTTCACAACCAAAATTAGTGGGCAATAGTTAAAGTGGCCAAATTCCTTATAAACCCATCAACAAGGTTATATTTTTCCAATGGAAAAGCTTCATTTTTGTAGAGAAATTTAAAAAATACACCCCTAACTACTTATTACACTTCCCTAATATTATAGGGTGCGGCTTCTGGCTGTCAATTCCGACACGACCCGATAACACGACTCGAAACCCTCACGAAATAATGCGGGTTCAACCCGCACGAAATAATGCGGGTTGAACCCGCACGATTAAAATGCAGGTCGGTGGTGGGTCAACCCGCCATGACCCATTTAAAACACGAAGAAAAAAAATCAATCTCTTCTTCATTGATCATAGTTGTAAATTTACTAATCTTATTTTTTGTTGAAAGGGAAATTTACTAATCTTTTTACATAGATTGAAATAGAGAACATTGAAATTCCTAATAAAAAAAACAAAAACAAAAAAGAACATTGAAATTGAAAGAAAAAATTAAAAAATGGGAGTAAATGAGATTATGATTTTATTAGGAAACTTTAATAAATTTTAATTTTTTTATGAGTATAAATTAAATGAGAGATTTTCATTAAAAATATTTATTTTCTAATTGGATATGTCATATAAGGATATTCTTGAAAAGAGACATGGGTTAAATAAGTAAATTTAATAATTAAAATTAAAATGTACGGTGTAATAAGCAAGTAGGGTGAACAAAGAAAATTATAGAGTGGTAATAGCCGCACCCTATTATATATTTTGATAAGATTTTACAGCTAGGTTAAATGACCGCAACATCTATCTATTAGAGGGAAACAAAAAAAAAAATCTATTGGAGGGAAAAAAAAAAGTCATATTTTCCTCATAGTATTTTATAATTAGGGTTAATTACAGTTTACCCCCCTGAGGTTTGGGGGTGTCATCATTTCACCCCCTCTACTTTTAATTCTGACTTTTTACCCCATAAACTTTCCAATTTCAATCAGCCGTGTCCAATTTCTCCTATTCTGTCCAAATTGAATGTTAAGTCTGACCCTTGAGGGCTAAAATGGTCATTTCAATATAAAAAAATAATAAAAAAATAAAAATAAAAAAATAATTTTTTTCTTTCTGTTTTTTAGTTTTTTTTTTTAAAGAGTATTTTTTTTCTTTTTTTTTTTGGTTTTCAACCTATACACCACAAGTTATAATAGGCTTATAAAAACAAACAAAAAATACTCTAGGTGGTTGAAAGCCGCTCGCTGGTCTACGAAATTTGTGATATATCTCCAATAAAGTGAAGAATTTTAGGATATATCCACAATAAAGTGAAGAAATATTTGTAAAAAATAATTTTACACTTTATCTGTAAATAAATATCTGTATATCCCCAATAACGTGAAGAAATATCTGTGTAAAATCATTTTTGGTCTACATATTTGTGATATATCTCTAATAAATTGAAGAATTTTAGGATATATCCCTAATAAAGTGAAGAAATATCTGTGTAAAATCATTTTTTACAGATATTTATTTACAGATAAAGTGTAAAATTATTTTTTACAGATATTTCTTCACTTTATTAGGGATATATCCTAAATTCTTCACTTTATCGGAGATATATCACAAATATCGTAAACCAACAAGCGGCTTTCAACCACCTAGAGTATTTATTTTTTGTTTTTATAAAGGACAAAATATTGTTTACTCCCTATACTTATAGGGTCTCGACGTTTCAGTCCCTGACGTTTCAATTTCATCTAAAAAGTCCATGAACTTTCCAATTTCACCAAAAAAGTCTATGCCGTCAATTTTCTGTTAAAAAGTCTGTTATCTTGCTGACGTGGCACTATTTCAACAGTAAAATGACTATTTTACCCTTACTGACCCAAAAAAAAAATTTACTATCTTTTCTCTTTTTTTCTTTTTTAACTCTTTTTTCTCTATTTTTTTAATTTGTTCTTTTTTATTCCTACTTTTTTTTTTAACTCTTTTTTCTATATTTTTTTTAATTTGTTCTCTGTTTTTTTACTCTTTTTTCTCTCTCTTTTTTTTAACTCTCTTTTCTCTCTCTTTTTTGTTTTTTAAACTCTCTTTTCTCTTTTTTTTTATTTGTTCTCTCTTTTTTTTTTAACCCTCTTTTCTCTTTTTTTATTTATTTGTTTTCTCTTTATATATATATATATATATATATATTTCTTTCTCTTTTCTATTTACCTCTTCTTCCTTTTCCTCCTCTCTGCTCTTCGGCCTTCGTTTCCTCCTCCCTGATCGCAGCTCCAGTTTTCGGCCATGCTTGGAAACCGGAATGGTCGGGTTCTCTTCCCTTCAGATTCCAGCCCCTTCGTGGTGTCGGAACTATATCAGAAGCTTTCTCTCGACGTCAATAACGTTTCTTTGGTGTTGGTTTGCTGAGATGATGAGCCAATAGAGATTCGAAGAGGATAAAATATTTGAGTTTTCCTTTAGAGATAAATGTTTGAACAGTTTTGGCACCGAAGAAAGGGAGGTGGAAGGTGAATTGATTTGATTTGGGTGTGCTCCTATTTCGTTTGGAACCGTTTTATGGAGAGGGGTGATTAGGAGAGGTGGTGATGCTTGCTGGCATGACGGGGATGATGAATGGATGGTGGAATGGCCAGCACTTGGTTGGAGCGGCGGGTACGCCAACGGTGATTAGGAGAGGTGGTGATGCTCGCCGAAAATTGGAGCTGCGATCAGGGAGGAGGAAAAGAAGGCCGAAGAGCAGAGAGAAGGAAGAGGAAGAAGAGGTGTACCTACACGTGTCAGAACGAGCATAATTAGCTATAATGAGCCACGCTCATGGTACCGCCAGAGGTACCGACTCCCACCAAAGGGGTGACCTGCGAAGGCACGGCCAGGCGGGCTACCGCTCGAGCCCTGGATCGCCCCCAGATCACCGCCGACGCACCGCCACGCGCCACGTCAAGATAGCATCAGAAGCTCCAGACATTGGGAATCGAAGCTCATCAATCCCACATCGGAAACAAGAATAAGATCAGCCTTCTCCTCACCTATAAAAGGTTCTCTCCTCTCTCCTCATTAATTACGCAATTACTACTCATTTATTGTTATGCTGCCCATATACAGTGACTGACTTAGGCATCGGAGAAGTGAAGACCGCCCAACGCGGTCTCCCTCTGACGCCTTGTCTCTTGTGTAGCAGTAAACGGAAGTCATCTAATCCTCAGAGTAGTGGTCCGCCCACCGGACCCGCGCTAAACAAAGAGTCGGCTACCGCCGGACTTGAGCATTAACATTGGCGCCGTATGTGGGAATCCTTGAACAAAAGGTCATCCCGCCACAATCACCATGACTAACGATAGTGGGGGGAACGCTGAAGAGCAGGCAGATCAACCCGCCATTCCCCAACCCACCAACCCAGCGATAGGCATCAACCGCGCGTTATTCACCACCCCGGTTAACCTCGGCGGTGAGACAAACCCAAGTAGCAGTTGCCCGCCAAGCCAAGATCTCGCCTCTCTGTATGAGCTGGCACTGGCGGATCTTCACAAAGCGAACAGAGAGCGTGAATAAGAACGCAAGGAAAAGGCCGTGGCCTAAAAGCAAGTGGCCACGCTTGTGTCCCGCTTTGATGAGTTAAAGAAAACGCTGGAAGCAACCGCCAACCCGGCACGAAGCGAGCAGTCACGAAGCACCAGGCACAGCCTATCTGGTACAGGAGCATTAATACCAGCACCAGTAGTGCATATGCAGGTCCCGCTGCACCCACCAGAGCTAGCGGGAATGGGACCACCCCCTGTACCCCAGCTAATGTTGGAACAGGAGGCAGAGTCATCAATGCACACCCACCGCTCGAGACCTCGGGCAAGAACAGAGGGAAACCCACCAGCTCCCAGACGAGGATCAGTTCAGCGGAGTACCCGGCTAGACCCTGCCGGCGATGCAACCGCTCAAATATTGGAAAGGATGCAGCAGTTGGAACAAAGGTTAATCCAGGCGGAATCAGGCACCCCAGCACCAACTTCAAATCTACTTTTCGCGTCCAGGCCAGGACCATTTACCGCTGCAATTTTGCTGGCCGTCAGACCGGCGTATGCAAAGACTCCAAAAATGTCGCATTACAGCGGTAAGACTGATCCCTTCGTCCATATGGACACCTTCAAGAAAGTCATCAACAACAAGGGATTTGATGACGCCACCCTGTGCCACTTGTTCAGCGAAACGCTGGACAATGAGGCAATGAATTGGTTCTTCGAATGCCCGCCGGGATCTATTGACTCATTCCAGGCATTATCGCACGCTTTCCTTTCTCGGTTCATCCTACTGTCCGCCGGGCACCACAATACAAGCCAACTGTTCAACGTCAAGCAGGGTACGGAGGAAACACTGAAGGCATTCGTCACAAGGTGGCGAGCGGCAGCATCTCAGTGCCGTGATCTTGATAAAACAATGGCTTCGGCGACTTTTAAGCAGGGACTCCTCAAAGGGCCATTTCTCTATCACCTTAACTACAATCATCCAAATGCGGTATACGACCACCTCATGAGTGAGGCGGTCATTCATGCCCAAGCAGAATTCATCATGTATGGAGAAACCCCACTGCCACCAACAGTAGTGGCAAAGTCGGTACTGCCCTCCTCCAGTCAGCAGGGGACCGCTAACAAAACCTCCAGCACTCCGCCAACTGACAAAAAGAGGGAGTGGCAGCAGGGCCAGTACCAAAACAAGCGGCAAAAGGACCAGCACTACAAGGGAAACCGCCCATCCCATGGGGACAACCGCAACAAACATACGGAGTCTTCCCAGCGGTATGCGGTATTTACAGTCCTCACGGCCTCGTATGAAGAAATATACAATCAGTGCAAGGATCAAATCCCACCGCCGCCCCCAGGAAAATACCCAAAAACGGGAAAGCCAAGAAACACCGGCAGGTGGTGCAAATACCACGAGAACAGCGGTCACAATACCAACAACTGCAACGCCCTCAAAACAGCCATTGAGACCTTGTACCGTGATGGCAAGCTGGAGCAGTTCAAGGTGCACCAACCGCCACCTGTGATCGCCGACATTGAGCCCATGGGCCGCATCAACACCATCGACGGAGGTGCTCCAATCACCAACATGTCTCACAGAGCTAGAAAGCGTTATGCGCGAGCTAATCACCCAAAGGAAGTCTGCAACATCCGCTACGAGAGATCTGCCAAACTCCCAAAGGTTGGTTGGGAGCCCATTACTTTCTCAGAGGAGGAGGAACGCGGAGTACATCTGCCCCATGACGATCCTTTCTTGATCGATGCTATTCTCGGCAAAATGTCGATGGGAAGAATCCTAGTTGGTAGCGGTTCCGCTGTCAACGTTATATTCAATGGTTGTTACAACGACCTTAAGCGGAACAGAAAATTGCTCCAAGATCATGAACCATTGCTCAGCTTCTCCGGTGACGTCACGCAACCTCTGGGTTCTGACTATATGCGGCTAGTTATCGGTACTAGTCCATGTATGGCTGAAATACATACGGAGTTCATAATAGTCGATTGTTTCAGCTCATATAACACCATCATTGGTCGGCCAGCGCTCAACAAACTCAAATGCATCATCGCCGGGTACATGCTGCTCATGAAATTCCCCACACCCAATGGCACAGGCTGTGTCAAGGGAAGTCAACAGCTGGCACGCGAGTGTTATTCTACTACTATAGCACAATCAACCCGCCGCCATGAGATCCTAGCGGTAGGCAGTCAGGCACCGCCACCAAACATTTTTGAATACCCCAAGGAAGACGAAAAGAAGTACGTAAGGAAGGAGCCGGTCAACCCAGAAACATCATTGCGGGTTGTCAGCATCTCGGACGAGCACCCGGAGCGGACAGTCCGCATAGGAGCTCAATTAGACCCAGAGCTGGCGGCGGAGCTCACTCAGTTCCTACGTGACATGCCAGGTATCTCCCCTGAAATCATCTCACACAAGTTGAGCATCAAACCATCCTTCTACCCTATCAAACAGAAACGTAGAGCCTTCGATGAGGAGAAGTACTGTGCTATAGGAGAGGAAGTTGCCAAGCTGCAGGGCATTGGGTTCATTCGCCAGGTCATCTATCCTCAGTGGATTTCCAACCTGGTTATGGTCAAAAAGGGTAGCGGCAGGTGGAGGATGTGCGTCGACTTCAAAAATCTTAACAAAGCATGCCCGAAAGACAGCTTCCCACTACCCCGCATCGATCAACTCGTCGATGCAACCGCTGGACACGAGCTCCTCAGCATGATGGATGCTTTCTCCGGCTATAACCAGATCAGGATGCATCCTGACGACCAGGAGTGCACCACCTTCACCACCGACAAAGGCCTGTATTGTTACAATGTGATGCCTTTCGGTTTGAAGAACGCAGGGGCAACTTATCAGCGACTGATGAATGCCATGTTCGCGGAACATCTGGGCAAGATAATCAAGGTCTACGTAGACGACATGTTAGTCAAGAGTATAAAAGCCAGCGGACATGTGGCAAACCTAAAAATCATAATAACCATCCTCCTGACCTATGGTATGCGCCTCAACCCAGAAAAATGTTTCTTTGGCGTCACCGCCAGCAAATTTCTGGGGTATATTGTCAGTGAGCGGGGCATCGAGGCCAACCCTGACAAGGTGCAAGCCATCCTCAACTTGAAGGACCCAGAATGGAAGGTGCACGTCCAATGCCTCCAGGGTAAGCTAACCGCCCTGTCTCGATTCATCTCCAGACTGACCGACAGGTGCGCCCCATTTTTCAAAGTCCTTAAAACAACCCACAAGAAGGTCATCGATTGGAACCCAGAGTGCCAGGCGGCGTTCCATGGCCTGAAGGAATACCTGGTGGCAGTTCCACTCCTCTCCATTCCTGTCGAAGGAGAAACATTATACATTTACCTAGCGGTATCTCAGTCAGCGGTGAGCTGCGCCATCGTTCGGCGGGAAGGCCAGGACGAGCTCCCAGTTTTCTATGCCAGTAGGGGCATGAACGGAGCAGAAACACGGTATCCTCCCTTGGAGCAGCTTGCTCTCGCACTCATCGTTACCGCCAGACGCCTCCGCCAGTACTTCCAAACCCATACAATCCATGTGTTAACCAATCAACTGCTGAGACAAGTAATGCAGAACCCTGAACATTCGGGGCGCCTCAGCAAGTGGGCCATTGAGCTCAGCGAGTTTGACATAGATTACAAACCACGAACCGCCATGAAGGGCCAGGCGGTGGCGGACTTCATTGCTGAGCTCACCGAGCGTCAGCCCGAATCCAACATCGATGTATTGCCCGGAACGGAAATAGTGATAGTCGAGGAGCCGGCTCCCCAACAATCAGACTGGAACCTACACGTGGACGGTTCCGTTTCCGCCAAGGCCAGCGGCGCCGGAATCATCTTAACAGGACCAGGGGGGCTTAGCGTCGAATACGCGTTGAAATTCAACTTCAAGGCCTCTAACAACATGGCAGAATATGAGGCACTCATTGCCGCCCTACTCCTTGCCATTGATTCAGGGGCCGACAGTGTCAACATCTTCAGCAACTCTCAGTTGGTCGTTAACCAGGTCAACGACAGCTTTCAGGCCAAGGACCAGCAGTTAGCGGCATACTTAGGGTACGCCAAGATGCTGCTAAAAAAATTCAAGTTCCACACCATCACACAAATCCCCAGGGAAAAGAACGCCAAGGCTGATTCACTGGCAAGACTGGCAACCGCCCAGCCATACCAGAGTCCAGCGGACACCAGGGTAGAGTCTCTGGACAGGCCAAGTATCACAAAAACCCTGGCGGAGATCTTTAACATTGAGGCCAATCCTAGCTGGATGGACGAAATTATTCAGTACAAACGCAACGGGACATTGCCAAAGGACAAGATCAAGGCGCAACAGCTCCAATGGAGAGCAACCCGTTACAACATGCAGAGAGGCAAACTTTACCGCCAAGGATTCACTCACCCCAACCTCCGCTATCTAACCCCAGAGGAGGGAAAGGTCGTGCTGGCAACAATACATGGCGGAGAATGCGGAAATCATTCAGGCGCCAGATCCCTGGCTAATCGCACAATGCGACAAGGCTACTTTTGGCCTACGCTTGGTGATGACGCCCGGCGGATATTAAGATCTTGTCACAAATGCCAACAATATGCTGATCTTCCACATGCCCCAGCGGAACCTCTGTCGATTATCGTCGGTCCCTGGATTCACTCAACGTGGGGCCTGGACTTGATGGGAAAATTCCAAACCGCCAAAGGTCAGTTCAAATACATCATTGTCGCCATCGACTACAACAGCAAATGGATAGAGGCAGAGCCCCTGACGGCAATAACTACCGCCAAGGTAATTCATTTCCTCTGAAAGAACATCTACTGCCTCTACGGGGTCCTGCATGCAATCATCACAGACAACGGCACACAGTTCAACAATAAGGAACTCGTCTCTTTCACCGCCAATCTGGGCACCAAGATGCGTTTTGCATCAGTCGCCCACCCCCAAACCAACGACCAGGTCGAAGCGGCAAACAAGATAATCAAGAAGCTGTTACAGAAGAAGCTCGATAAGGCCAAGGGTTTGTGGGCGGAGAAGCTCCCGGAAGTTCTATGGGCCATCAGAACAACCCCAACTTCCGCCACAGGTGAAACCCCCTTTTGTATGATGTTCGAAACTGAGGCCATCCTGCCTATCGAGGTAGTCCAACCAACCGCTAGGGTCGAAGGCTACTGCCCTGAGACCAACAGTGACGGCGTCAACCTCGACAGAGGAAAAGCGAGACGCAGCCCATTTGCGCAATCTCCAGAACAAGCGACGGGTATCGCGTTTCTACAACGCTAGGGTCAAAGCCCGCAACCTCCAACTGGGGGACTGGGTAATGAAAGAAGTCATACCACCACCAACAAAACTCCGCCCAACTTGGGAAGGTCCATACAAAATTGTAGAGGTCGTTAGCCCAGGCACCTTCTACTTAATGGACAAGGATGGCGTCACAACGACCCACCCTTGGAATACCGAACACCTTCGGTATTACTACAAATAGTCATTCCGCTACCCAAGAGCATCTTGACTTAGCTAAATTTTTGTTCAATATTTAGCTAAGGGAAGCTACCCAACGGGTACGACCCCGCTTTTGTAAACGCTGTTCAGACAGCTATCAATGAAACGAGGAATTATTCAAACCATTGTTACCAAGTCTAGCACTGGGGGCAACTGGCAACGCCAGTCAGCGGACTATGTCGGCTACATTGTGCACTTGGACCAATTTTAATTCCTTTAATGTTTCATTCATGGCCAAAAACAAGTGTCAAGACCTCTAGCGGTACACACATCATCACAAACAAAAAAGAAAAAACAAAGTATAGGAGCATAGGTTCCGAAACTTCATTTATATCCCAAGTGAAGTACATCAAAAATTTATGCCTCAGCGGCTACAAAAACTTTCCTACTCCTATTTTCAGGGGTTGGCGGGGTTGGCAGGGTTGGCGAGGTCGGCTCCGCTACCTCCAGCATCTCCACTGGCGGCCTGCGGCGGATGTGAACGGCTCGTCTGGTCGGACCCTCGGGCTGTGGGACTGGGGGTCTCTATTGTGCCATCTGCCCGGGTGTGGGCCGCCAAGAACCCAGCACGAAACACCTCGGACTGCGTAGGCATCCGCTGAGAGTCGCCCTCCGGAAGTCCGCCACTCTCCCCGCTACCCGAGCAGGCTCCTTCAACCTGACCAGGGGCGGTACTTGTTGTAGGCGAAGCTTCCTTTGATGGCTGCACGACCGGCATCGACGCTTTCGCCCAGTCGATGGCGCCCTTCTGCTGCAGCATTTCCACATTAGCTAGGGCACCGGCCTTCGCTGCTTCGGTCAGCGCCTTCTTGTACTCCGCCGACTGCTTGTATGACTCAACAGCAGCGGCCGCAGCACGGCTCCCCTCAGCCTCCAGGCGAGCGACCTCACCCTCTAGCCGCTTAACCTCGGCCTGTCTGGCGGCGGACTCCCGCTGAAGGATCTCAACCTTCTTATCCTTGGCGGCCACCCGATCCCGCAACAGGGACATGTCTTGCTCCAACTTGGCGAACTGTTCATTCCGCTCCAAGTGCCGCTCAATGGCAACATTCAGCTTGCCACGGGCGTCTGCCGCATCACAGTCGGCCTTTGTCAAGCGTCGCTCGACATCAGCCAACTGTTCCTGGGCCTTCCCCAAGTCCCTCTGTAGGCCCGCCACCTCCTCCCTGAGCTCCCGCTTAACCAGGGGCTGTTTTGACGCCGCCTGGAACATCTCATGTAGCCCAACGGCGATGTGCCCAAAGGCTGTGCTGAAGGGCGATTCGCTGACGGCGGTCGACCGAACAATCCCCTCCAGGCCGCCGAACCCTAGCCGCTCGCAAAGGTGATACAGGAACTCCCGTTCACCGTCATTGAGGAACTCGGCGTAAGCGGCAAATGAGTCCAAACCGCTCGTACCCACCGCTTTTGCCACGTCAGCGAGAGCCGCGGGCAGAGCTTGCCTCGACTTCTTCGGCTGCTCGCGGGCCCCGGTTACTTCCATTTCCTCCTCTTCCCCCCCGAGTCGGGTTGACGGCTTTTTCGCTGAAGCACCCGCGTCAGCTGTGGCAGGCCTCGAACCCCCCGTCGGCGACTCCAACCCCGCTATGGTGACGCCCTCCGTTGGGCGCACCGCCTTCTTCGGCACCCCGCGCCGTATCGCCGGTGCTCTCTCTTTCCGTGGCACCCCCTCGCTCGCCACGCCGGTCCCCGCCTGAACAGCAGGCAACCCGTCACCACCAAGGTGAGATTGGTGCGGCATTGGCAGCACCACCGGAACCTCGGACGGGCTCAGTGCCAGCGTCTCCGGGTTCACCACCATCTTCTGAGCTGCCAGCCCAGACACGTACATGGATTCCAGGAAGTTGTTGATTTCAGCGTGGTCCATGGCTTTCGCGAAGGCGTCATGGCTCGCTTTGTTCCCCGGCGGAGTTTCTAAAAAAAAAAAGAAACAAACCAATCAGCATGACAATATCACCAAGGGTGTGATATAGCGGAGGGTACTTACCAACGGCGCGAGTCAGCTACTAATCCACCAGCAACTCCCAGCCTGTAAGGAGACGGAAGTCCAGCAAGTTACGATTCCGCCAGCAACCTCTGATGCGTGCCACGCGGCACTCTTCCTCACGAGTCAGGTTGTACCGCAACCCCGCTGCACAAAAAGGACATTATCAGCACAGGGTACAAGGCTGTGTAAAAAAAAAGAGAAAAAAAAAAAAGGGGAAACCCCGCCAGTCATGTTCAGCGGATGCGACAAACGACTTCGAATGGGCTGAAACTCCGACTTAATTCTAAACGTCGGCTCCCCCTCGTTCGACCCCGCTTGATACTCCCACCCCGTCGTGGCAACGCAGAAGGTACCCTGCCAGTAGGACATGGAATCCCTCAAGTTCTCGATCAACTTAGTCGCTCCTTGGCGGCGACTCAGGTTTACCTGCCCTCTGCAACCTTGGCGTTTCACGTACACCAGTTTGTAGAAGTGCAGCACCTCTACCACAGTCGGTCCCTCGCACCCAGACAAGCGCCACAGCGAGTTCATCGCCAGCATCAACCACCACATGTTGGGGCAGATTTGCCCAAAAGCAACGCCAAACTCGCACACCAGGATCTGAAGGTTTGGCACCAGCGGGAAGGTCACTCCCTTGCTGAATATAGCCTCGTGCACAGCGACGTGGCCCATTGGCAGGATCGAGGCCTTCTCTTCCACCGTCGGCGGACGCAGCTTCACCACGCCGGGCAACCGGAACACCCGCTTCAGCCGGTTGACTATAACAGCGGTCATCCTGCCTTCCGCCTCGTCAACAGGGGTCCCGTCCTCGAACACCCACGCCGACTCGGTATCCTCCCCCGCTACACTTCCCCCCCCCCCCCCCCCAGCGGATCCGCTGTGAGCAGCGGCAGCCTCCCCCGCCCTAGAACTCTCCGGACACGATGCACGACCCATAGCTACGTCCCACGGTATGGTCTGTAGCAGCTCAACCTCTAGTGGTTCTGGCAGTGAGGTTCCTGCATGGGCAGACGGACGCAACGAGTCAATAAAATTTCTATCCGCCACGCTGAACGACACTTCAGATCCGGAATCCTCACTGCTCGAAATCTCTATGACGTCGGCCATCCCAAAACCCTAAAACCCAAATCAGTTAGCTCACACAAGATCTAATCTATCCTTATATCAGTCAGTGCCCAAGAACATCAACAACACTCAACCCAGAAAATACCAAAACAAGAACAAACGCACTCAAACCCAGATTCAACCATCTAGAAAATCCCTAAGAACCCCAATTCTGTCAAACACAGCAACCCATCCCCAAACCCACTCTCACACCCTCACAGCACGTCAACGAAGGACATTTCACAGGAACACCCAAAACCCAAAAATTCGCCATGGCAGACATCCAATGAAACATGGATGTAAGTCAGAATACCAACCTCAACGATGCAGTCTCTGATAACAGTGTAGGCACTTGTCATCGGGGCCGGAGGTCGTCGGTTCTTCCACGTACGAAAACTCGGCAATATCGCCTCAACCTTCTTCTCCGATCTCAGACGCAGAGAGCTTTAAGACGACGAAGTACGGTTCAAAGTTTAGAGCAAAGTGTCAAATATGCTAACTTCCCCCTCTTTTATGTCAACGTCAAACAGTCCTACGCTGTCCATTGAAAAATGACATCAAATGTCAGCCATACATGTGTCCCACAACTACAGTTACTCTCAGGATTAACCGAGGCGTCGCCTCGGTTACAAAATCCATCATTACTCAACATTAATGGCGAGGAGACGTCTAGGCGGAGGAAACACGCCTCTACACGCTAACCCTTTAGGGGTTCACCACGTGTCAACCACCATCAGACGAAGCGTCTGGTAGAAGCCACAACTTTTGGGAAGGCGCCAATCGTCGGCAAAGTCCGCTGAGCGAAACCCCGCTAGCGGAGCTTCTCACTTGTCATCTTCCAAGTGTCGAAGTCACCGCTGAGCGAAACCCTGCCAGCGGAACTTCTCACTTGTCATCTTCCAAGTGTCGAAGTCACCGCTAAGCGAAACCCTGCTAGTGGAACTTCTCACTTGTCATTTTCCAAGTGTAGAAGTCCGCTAAGCGAAACCCCGCTAGCGGAACTTCTCACTTGTCACCTTCCAAGTGTCGCAGTCCGCTGAGCGAAACCCTGCCAGCGGAGCTTCTCACTTGTCATCCTCCAAGTGTCGAAGTCACCGTTGAGCGAAACCCCGCTAGTGGAACTTCTCACTTGTCACCTTCTGAGTGTCGAAGTCTCCTATGAGCGAATCCCCACTAGCAGAACTTCCACTCGTCAACTTGCGAGAGGCATCCTCAGCTACACGCGACACTGCCGGCAGAGCCCCCTCCATCCTGCAAGCCCCGTGCGTTGCTGAGCGCAACTCCGCTCAATAACTACCGCCGAACACGTCTACGCGATGCTGTTTCCTGCTACATCCAGCGGGGGGTATCCGCCAGCGGCGAATCCCGAGGCTACGCCTCACTCTGACAAAGACCGCCAAGCGGCGTTACGGTCAGATCGTCCCTACGGGACACGGGGACTTGACAACAGTCTACGACGACCCGGATCAGGTACGTTGACCCCCGTCACTCGGATACTAAGATTGGGCTCGCTACCCAACACCCTCTGCTCCGCGCAGCTTCCCCTCAACAAACAATTTGCCGACCATCCGGAGGTCCGTCTTGGCTAGGGAGTGGGGGACTCCCTGGCGGGCTAGCAGGGGCCCACCCGAAAGGGTATAAAGCGTTCGCTCAGTAAATCCATGGTTGACAACGCACTGACGCTAATTATGTTGTTGCAAGTCTAGCGGAAGTAACGCTTCACACCGCCGATCAACTCCCCAACTAAGATTGCCTTCCTTGACTGGGGACTTGGGGGACTTGTACCTACATGTGCCAGAACGAGCATAATTAGCTATAATAAGCCACGCTCATGGTACCGCCAGAGGTACCGACTCCCACCAAAGGGGTGACCTGCGAAGGCACGGCCAGGCGGGCTACCGCTCGAGCCCTGGATCGCCCCCAGATCACCGCTGACGCGCCGCCACGCGCCACGTCAAGATAGCATCAGAAGCTCCAGACGCTGGGAATCGAAGCACATCAATCCCACATCGGAAACAAGAATAAGATCAACCTTCTCCTCACCTATAAAAGGTTCTCTCCTCTCTCCTCATTAATTACGCAATTAATGCTCATTTATTGTTATGCTGCCCATATACAGTGACTGACTTAGGCATCGGAGAAGTGAAGACCGCCCAACGCGGTCTCCCTCTGACGCCCTGTCTCTCGTGTTGCAGTAAACGGAAGTCATCTAACCCTCGGAGTAGTAGTCCGCCCACCGGACCCGCGTTAAACAAAGAGTCGGCTACCGCCGGACTTGAGCATTAACAAGAGGTAAACAGAAAAGAGAAATAAATAAATTAAAAAAAAAAACAAAAGAGAGAGAACAAATAAAAAAAAGAGGAAAAAGTTTTAAAAAAAAAGAGAGAAAAAAGAGTTAAAGGAAAAACAGTAGGGAAAAAAAAGAGAACAAATTAAAAATAGTCATTTTACTGTTGAAATAGTGCCACGTCATTTTTGGGTCAGTGAGGGTAAAATAGTGCCACGTCAGCAAGATAACGGACTTTTTAAAGGAAAATTGACGATAGGGACTTTTTTGGTGAAATTGGAAAGTTCAGGGACTTTTTAGGTAAAACTGAAACGTCAGGGACTGAAACATCGAGACCCTATATGTATAAGGAGTAAACAGTATTTTGTTCTTTTATAAACCTATTATAACTTGTGGTATAGGTTGAAGACCAAAAAAAAGAAAAACAGAAAAAAAAAAAAACTAAAAAACAGAAAAAAAAAATTATAATTTTTTTAATTTTAATTTTATTTTATTATAATTTTTTAATGTTGAAATGACCATTTTAACCCTCAAGGGTCAGACTTAACGTCCAATTTGGACGGAATAGGAGAAATTGGACACGGCTGATTGAAATTGGAAAGTTTAGGGGGTAAAAAGTCAAAATTAAAAGTAGAGGGGGTGAAATGATGACACCCTCAAACCTCAAGGGGGTAAACTGTAATTAACCCTTATAATTATGTATAAATAATTAGACAAACACAATAAATTTCTATACATGACCTTCCCATTATTAGAAACCATATAATTTAGAATTTCAGAATCAATGGCATTAAATATTTTTAAAACATACCGTTTTACTTTTATTTTTCAGTTAATTTTTTTTCTTTCTAAAAGTTATGATTAGCCAGTTTATTATTTAATATAGGATTAAATTCTGCTTACTACCTTGTACTTTCAAGGGTTCATCAATTTAGTCCCTACACTTCTAATTTAATCAGAAAAGTCCTTGCACTCTCCAATTTCATCAAATTGATCAAATCCATCACTATTCCATCAATTTTTGCTGTTAAAATGTTGACATGGGACCTTCTCACAGGGAAAATTCCCAAACTACTCATCGCTAGGCAACCCATCGACTCGTTAGTGCTGTGAATGCAGATGGGTAGTTTGGAAATTTTCCCCAAAAATTGACGGAGTGGTAACGGATTGGATTGATTTGATGAAATTGGAGATTGCAAGGACTTTTTTGATTAAATTAGAAGTGCAGGGACTAAACTGATAGTAAGCAGGGTAGTAAGCAGAATTTAGTCATTTAATATAAAACATTAAACATCATATAGAAAACTTTGTAATTGTTGATTTATTTGACCCCTCCAATGACAACTTTGTAGTTTCGACACTCTGGAGAAACGACTTATATACTTTTGGTTGAATATTCAACTTAAAATTTTATACTTGATTAACAAGATGTTTGGTGGATGATAACTCAAATAATACAAAACCTAATT
The DNA here is from genome assembly GCF_002994745.2 of Rosa chinensis. Classification (NCBI taxonomy): domain Eukaryota; kingdom Viridiplantae; phylum Streptophyta; class Magnoliopsida; order Rosales; family Rosaceae; genus Rosa; species Rosa chinensis. The sequence continues at coordinate 33,240,382 of NC_037090.1, forward strand.
TGGGACATCTATTTGAAAGGAACAATAATAAATCTTTGTAGATTTTTTAGTAACTAACACAAGTAATCAATAATGGGTCCGGTTCCTAGAACACATTTTGCACATATTTTTACACTTTTTTTTAGCCATTAGATTTAAATACTTTCAGTGGTCTTGATTAATTTCATATATGATGTGGCAAATGACGTGAAAACAATTATATATTTCTGAAAAAAATAAAATTAAAATAACTTTTTAAAGAAAATCAAATCAAAAGAGAAGATGAATGTCATCTTCTTCTTCTCCACGCAAAAAGAAAAAAGAGGCATAGCCTCACTCTTCCTCTAACTATATATTCTCCATGTTGATTGCATTACAATAATTATTGTAATTGTTAAACATATTTCGGTTGCAAAATCCAGTAAGATTGCACAGATTGAGGGAAAAAAAAAACTAATTCTTTATCAAGACCTAGATTGAATGATATGCTGTGATTTTGGCTAAGAAGAAACAAGAGGGGTAGTAATGAAAACGATTGAAGATCGGAGTACAAGAGAGATATAAAAACTTGTAGTACGATTACTAATACTAACTTGATGGAAGAAAAGAAGGGGACTAGACGAGGATGGATTTTTACAACACAAACAGCAGCAAGACAGAATGATTTGGGTGAGAAGCTTTTTGTAGCAAATCGTGTGAAACCTAAATGAAATGAAATCAATAAGGGAGAATTGAAAAGAAAAGTCAATTTTTCAAGTCCAGGAAAAGGAGAAGATGGTGCTGAAAGGAGAGTGGCAAGGCCTCTCATATTTTCTAGAAGAAGAAGAAGATGTTCGTCTTTCTATTTTTTATTTTTTATTTTCCTTATAAAATTGATTTGATTAAATTAAAGTTTATTTAATTTTTCTGTGTAAAGTTTATCTAATTTTTCTGTGGAGTACACACACACACATACATAATTTTTCTGTGGAGCGCGCGCGCGCACACACACATATGCACACACACACACACACACACACACATATATATATATTTTCATGTCATTTGCCACATCATTCCTATAATGAATCATGACCATTGAAAACACTTAAATCTAATGGCTAAAAAGAAGTGTAAAAATTTGTGTAAAATAAAGTGTCTCATTAACCAAACCCATCAATAATATACTAATCGGGTCCGGATCATGGGACACTTTATTTTACACATATTTTAGGTTTTTGAGGTTAAGGATGTTTTAGGTATTTTGGGTTGTGTATTTAATAAAATATTAGAATGAGAAATTAATTGAGTGGTACATTGAATAGAGAGTATTTGGGTCTATATATGGGCTGCGACCAATCGGTTCCAGATCATGACTGTTACATGAGTTGGTAATTATTTGGAATAAGATTGGCTTCAAGCAGCTTGTAGACAAGGAGTTGCTCTATTTGTTTACTAGGAAATGACATTCTGTTGGTACCACAATAGCGTGATTGGCTAATGAGAGGCTAAAATATGATTTTGCCGTAGAGGACACGGAGTTGTTCTTTGTACTATAAGCTCGCTACTATAGCGAGCTCAAAATAGATATGTAATGAGTTTGCATTTGCTTGATAGAGTTCGAGATTTGTCCGTTTCCTATTCAAGTGCATGTTAGACTCTAGCCCTTGCTTATGGCTATTGAATCTAATGAAATCAATACCCTTGTCAAAAAAACAAAAGTAGTTAGACGTGGGTACTTAAATCTTTTTTTTTTTTTATTCACACTATCAACAATGCTTTCCTGTTTTTCCTTCTTTATATGGTGGTGGGCAATCGAGGGAAGAGTCCAAATTCCACGTTTATCATGCCAAACATATTATATCATTTTAGATTCAAGACTTAGGCGCCAAAAAAAAAAAACACTTAGATTCAAATAGTATTACACAATCACATCCCAATTACCAGTAATCCAAGACAAAAGCTTAGACTGAATAATTATGGATCTCAGCTTGTGATCACTTTCCTTTAATTGTCATGTAGCATGGACTGAATAGTGTTTAGGTTTAGTATTTAGTAATTTACCAAATATGAATTGGAGATATAGGTAATTGACTAGATGGAGAAAAACTTAACATGTTATTTTGAAGAAGTAATATCACTGCTCTCTTGAAACTAAGTAAAATTTATACTGTTCCCCTTTAAAAAAAAAAGATTTATACTGAGTCCTGATTTGAACAAATAAAACATTGCTATGTCATTCGGTAAAAAGCTTACTTTTAATAATTCATAGTCGTGCATATTTTAAGCTGGAAAAAAAAAACATATAAACAGAGCATAGGATAAAATTCATTTCTCCGAACTCCCTGAAGGTGATAAAAATAAACCTGTACGTGTGGATACTTCATTTAATTGGAATGCCAATCATGCATGAATTCCATTTCTCTTTCCCAAATCTATAAATTGAAGGAAAATGATTTGTGGCCTCAATCCTAGGTGTCATGCCTTGTCACCTACACACATTATCTATTTGTCAAATCATGCCATGTAATTCTTGAGTAAAAAGGCTATCTTATCCTTCTAAAATTTAATGGCTCTAAATTATTTTGGTTTTCATCTAAAAATAAAATATATTATTTTGGTTTTTTTTTCTTTTTCTTTTTTTCATTATATATATAATTATATATATATATATAATTCGTCAAAAAAAAATTATATACAAATATGTGTTTGTGTGTATAAATATATATATATATATATATATATAATTATATATGTATATATATATATAATTCGTACAGAAATTTATATATATATTAATGTCATAATTCTAACCCACAAAATTAAAAAAAAAGTAAAATTTAAAATTGATTCTACAAAAATGGAAAGAAAATATATTAATATCTTAATTATAACCCATCAAATTTGGTAAATTGAAGTAATATTAAACTCTTTTAATAAATGAATTTAATATAATTAATGGAAGATTAGTTTACCTTACACTAACAAGTTAATTAGAAAAGTCAAAAATTAAATTGGATCCACAAAAATGGAAAGAAAATGTATTGAAATCGTAATTAAAACCTATGAAATCTGGTAATTGAAGAGGTAAGAAAATATCATTAATAAATTGAATTGATAAAATTCTAGATTCCATCATTTCAAAATTTCTCGATAATATAATATTGTCTTATCCAAACACAACATTAGGAAGTGTTCCTTAAAGGTCAAGTGAGACTTCATTAATACAACTGTTCGTTTATTTTTACATAAAAAAACAATCATAATGTTATTAATACTATGTAGAAATTCAATGAACAATAGGTGTATAACACAGCAATAATCAAAGAAAAAGTGCAATTAAGGAATATGTAAAATAGAAGTCATCGTCCATATTAACATTAAAGTCAGCTAACATGTCTTACATAAACAAATAAGTAATAAGTAGCTAATAATGAGCCAGTAACGTTTACTGGGGATTTTTCCCTAATGGCATATTTACGCTGAAATAGAAATCATCATCCACACTGAAATTTAAAGTCAGCTAACATGTCTTACAGTAACAAATAAGTACTAAGTAGCCACTGATGAGCTAGTAGAGTTCATACCTAATGACATATTCACACTTAAATAGAAGCCATCATCTACTGAAATTGAAAAAACTAAATGTCTTGCACGAACAAGTAAGTATTAAGTAGCCAATGATAAGCTAGTAGAGTTCATTGGAGACCTTTACCTAATGACATATTCACACTTAAATAGAAGCCATCATCTAGTGAAACTGAAAGAGCTAACATGTCTTGCACGAACAAGTAAGTATTAAGTAGTCAATGATTAGCTAGTAAAGTTTACTGAGGATCTTTTCCTATTGGCATAATTACACTAAAATAGAAGTCATCATCCACATTGTCTCACAATAACAAATAAGTACTAAGTAGCCAATAATGAGCTAGTAAAGTTCATTGGGGACTTTTTCCTAATGACATAATTACACTAAAATAGAAGTCATCATCCACACTGAAATTTAAAGTTAGCTAGCATGTCTTACACGAACAATAAGTACTGAGTAGCTAATAATGAGCTAGTAAAGTTTACTGGAGACCTTTCCCAAATGGCATATTCACACTAAAATAGAAGCCATCATCCATTGAAACTTAAAATAAGCTAGTGTGTCTTGCACGAACAAGTAAGTACTAAGTAGCCAATAGTAAAGTTCAACGGAGAATCTTTCCCTAATAACATATTCACACTAAAATTGAAGCCATATATCATTCACATTGAAATTGAACGTCAGCTAATTACTAATATGTCTTATACGAATAAAAAAGTACTAAGTAGCTAATAATGAACAAGTAGAGTTCACTGGGAACTTTTTTCTAATGACATATTTACACTAAAATAGAAGCTATCATTCACATTTAAAAATCATTATTGTCTATTGAAAAATTTGGGATCAACAAAACAAGTATACTTTCAAAAATTAATTTCCTCATGTGTCATATATTGTATTCCATATTAAGCAATTTCTTTTCAGATATCAACTTCCCAATCAATTTAGATATCTAGGTTTTTAGTCACCAGATTTTATGAGTTAAAATTACTATTTAAATACTTTTTCTTTCTATTTTTGTGAATTCAATTTAATTTTTTACTTTTCAAATTAACTTGTTAATGTAAGGTAACTAATCTTCCATTAATTTTAATACATTTATTTATTAAAATATTTAAATATTACTTCAATTTACCAGATTTCATGGATTACAATTACAATATTAATATATATACACCACATTAATTCTCCATTGAATATATATAAATTTTTTGGACGAATTATATATATATAACTTTGTTTTTAACGAATTATATATATATATATATACACCCATATTTTTTTTTGAATATGTATAATGAAAAAAAATCCAAAATAATGAAAAAGAAAGAAAGGAAAAAAAACCAAACAATATATTTTTTAGAAGAAAGTCAAAATATTTTAGAGCCGTTATATATTCAACAACATATATATATATTTTTTGACAAATTACAGATAAATAAATATATATATATATATTCACAAAAATATATAAATATAAATTTTTTTAGACGAATTATATATATATATATAAATAATAATAATATATATTTTCTAGAAGAAAACTAAAATAATTTAGAGCCATTAGATTGTGAAAGGATAAAATAGTCTTTTTATTCAAGAATGACATGACATGATTTGACAAATTAGTGAGGTGTATAGGTGACATGGCTTGACACCTAGGATTGAGGCCACAAATCTTAGGCCTCATTGAGGCCCTATATCATTGCCCTAAATTGAAAGGTTAGCGAAGCACATGCTTTACTCATAAGAAAAACCATCAATTGCAGAAGCCCTTATTAGTCCTATGGCCTTAGTACATGGGAAAATGCTTCTTATGAAACTCACATTAGTCTTATTAGCGGCTGCAACGACATTGCTAGCTGCAGCAGCTGGTAAACCCCTCCCACCGCCTCAAGCCAAGCCCAACTGCACAGACCGCTGTGGTGACCTCACAATTCCATATCCATTTGGGATCGGTGACGGCTGTTACATACTACTGAAGGGACAGGAAAAGCAATTCGAACTCACTTGTGATCATTCCACTAAACCCCCATCACTGCACTGGAAGCACTACGAAGACCTCAGTATCACTTATAAGTTTAAATCTTACATGTATGCATATGTATAATGTTAAGAACACAAACTAACCTGGTGCAGACATGGTTGATCTCGTTGTTCGCTCTTGGTGTTTCTCCTCTGAGCTATCCTTTATGCAATCTTCAATGGGTAAAGAATAATGTATACTTATTGATAGCTAGACAGGGACCAAGGTCTTCTTTATATAGGCAACTGAGATAGGTACCTTCCCATAAAGGCATTCCTAATCCCAATAGTCATAGGCCTATCTTTCCTAGTTCATGTACATAACAGTTTACTTACGATACAATGAATGATCAATAATTGTATCCTCAATGCAGGAGGTAATAAGCCAAAATAATGCAACTCAATCCAATTACTTATGCTGCTAGTAGAGAAGCAAGTTGTTGCATTCCTAATAAAGATTGATAAGTCCACAAAATCTTACAGTCTCCCACTTGGACTATCAATGCTCAAAGCAACAAGAATGCCACTTAACCAGATATAGTAATCATGAAGTACGCGCTGGATAAGTTACAAATTCAAGTTTAACCTTAAACTCAGTCAATATGAGATTAACCATACCAGACCATGAGAAAACAAGTGTTTAACAAAACACCAGCACCTCACAAACATGATACGGCAATCACAAATCACAGGAGTCATGAATTGTACATGAATAAATGCAGATGCATGCTCTGAAGATAGAATGAGCACATAAAGGTCCAACATATAGGGTTCTGTAAACAGAACCTTACACAAAATATTGCTTACTGATGATGAAGTTTCAAGTTCTCAATTAATCATCATGCGTATGTATTTCTGCAAATACTCTGTTCATGAAATAGCTTAATTATTCAAGCTAGCATATTGAAGGTGCAAACAACATGACATCCGGAACTTGAATAAATGAATACTGAGAAGAACTTTAATTAATACTAATTGTCAAATTAAACTTGAGTAAGTATGTAGTTAATAAGATCAACCAAACGAAAAACAGAACCTTTAAGAGACTCCCACTAGTTAGCAGAATCAAAGCCTGCCAAAACCCCCCATCCTCTTAACATGTGCTTGATAGGGTGCTACTGCAATTGCTTTTGTAAGTGGGTCTGCTAGTTGAGCTAGAGTTCCTATCTTAATGATCTTTATCTCCTCATTCCTAATACTCTCCCTTATAGCAACGTATTTCACATCTATATTCCTTGAAGCTGTTGATCATCTATTGTTTTTAGCAAAGAAAACTGCAGCTGCGTTGTCGCAGAAAAGCTGCAAAGGTCTCTCGATTGAGTCAACTATTTTCACTTCAGTAATGAAGTTCTTAAGCCATAGAGCTTGACCAGTGGCCTCATGAATAGCTACATATTCAGCCTGCATAGTTGAAGTAGCTGTTAGAGATTGCTTCACACTTCTCCAGGAAATTGCCTCTCCTGCTAACATGAAAATATAACCAGAAGTCGATTTCAAATCGTCATCACAACCTCTATAATCTGAATCTGTGTAACCTAACACTTCTAGCTCTGTGTCTTCCGTTCTTTTATAAACCAACATGTAGTCCTTAGTTTTTTGTAGATATCTCAACACTTTCTTGCCTGCAACCCAATGATCATTCCCGGGATTAGACTGATATCTAGAAAGTACACCGACTGAAAATGCAATATCAGGCCGCGTGCAAACTTGAGCATACATTAAACTTCCTACCAATCTCGCATACGGCCTCTTTTCCATCTCTTTTCTTTCTAGTGAATTTCTAGGACATTGTCCTGTATGTAACTCGTCACCTTTTGACATTGGCAACTCGCCTGCTTTACATGTTTCCATTGAAAATCGCTTGAGCACTCTATCGATATAGTTTCTTTGAGACAAACCCAGCAGCTTTCTTTCTCTGTCTCTCTTAATCTCTATACCAAGAACAAATGCAGCCTCCCCCATGTCTTTCATATCGAAATTTTTCAATAGAAAACTCTTAGTTTCCTTCAGCAAAATCTGATCACTACTTGCCAATAAAATGTCGTCAACATATAAAATCAAGAAAATAAACTTGCTCCCACTGATCTTCATATAAATGCACTCATCTAGTCTATTTTCCAGAAAACCAAATGACGTGATCACTGAATCAAACTTGATGTATCACTGCCTGGAAACTTGTTTTAAACCATAAATCGATTTCTTGAGTCTGCATACTTTCTCTTCATTACCCTTACTAACAAAACCTTCTGGTTGCATCATGTAAATCACTTCATTTAAATCCCCATTTAGGAACGCAGTCTTAACATCCATCTGATGTAGCTCAAGATCAAAGTGGGCTACTAAGGCCATTAAAATTCTGAAAGCATCCTTTGTTGACACTGGTGAGAACGTTTCTGTGTAATCGATGCCTTCCTTTTGTGTGAAACCTTTAGCAATCAATCTCGCTTTATATCTCTCTATATTTCCCTTTGTATCTTTCTTGGTTTTAAATACCCATTAGCAGCCTATTTCCTTATAACCTTCTGGCTTGTCAACTAATTCCCAAACACCATTAACATTCATGGATTGTAACTCAGATTCCATAGCTTCAAGCCACTTATCAGCATGTAATGATTCCATTGCTTGAGAGTAACAAACTGGATCTTCTTCCTCCCCTAAATCAAAATCTACTTCAGTCAAAAATGCAGTTTCATAATAATCTGGAATGGCTGGCCTTCTTGCTCCTTGTGACCTTCTTAATTGAACTTCTCCCTGCTGCTGCTGTGCTTCATTTACTGGTTCTTGTTGTATTACTTCTTCATGTTGCTGTGGCTCTATATGAGGCTCAGGTTGCTGTAATTCATCATTTTGCTTATCGATAACATTTTGATGCTGAAAACCATCAATATTTTCTGCAATTACTACTGCTGGAGGTAACATATTATGTACAACTGGTAATACTCCTTCACTGTTCATATCTGCATTAGCAATTTCATCATTACTGTATACTAACCATTCAAATGCACTATTCAAATCAGTTTCTGCATTTTCAGACTCGAGCTCACCATTGTCCATGCTATCTGAGCTATCTAATTCTCCAACAAAAATTGCTCTATTAGTTTCCTGAATCCTCGTTTGACTGTGTGGACTGTAAAACTTGAATCCCTTAGATTTGTTCAAATAACCAATGAAATAAACACTTGAGGTTCTAGAATCTAATTTCTGTGCTTGAGGGTTATAAATCCTTGCTTCAGCCTTGCAACCCCACACATGAAAATGATGTAGACTTGGTTTCTTTTTGAACCATAATTCAAAAGGGGTTTTGTTTTCCACTGATTTGCTAGGGGTTCTATTACAGATATAGTTAGCAGTCTTCAGTGCTTCCCCCCATGAATATCTTGGCAATCCAGACTTACAGATCATACTTCGCACCATATTTATCAAAGTCCTGTTCCTTCTCTCTGCGACTCCATTCTGTTGTGGGGTTCCTGGTGTAGTATATTGAGCCTTAATTCCACAATCCTGAAGGTAAAGAGCAAAAGGTCCTTTGTTTTTCCCTGATTCTGTATACCTACCATAAAACTCACCACCTCTATTTGATCTAACAACCTTGATAACCTTATCAAGCTGCTTTTCTGCCTCTGCCTTAAAGATTTTAAAAACTTCCAAAGCTTTTGATTTTTCAGAAATAAGAAAAACTTGACAATACCTTGAAAAATCATCGATAAAAGTAATGAAGTATTGGTTCCCACAGATAGTGTTATGAGGAAAAGGGCCACAAATGTCAGTGTGTATAAGCTCTAATAGTTCTTGGCTTCTAATAGATCCTTTCTTTCTCAAGTTAGTGGTTTTACCCTTAAGACACTCTATGCAGACACCAAAATCAGAAAAATCTAAAGATGGCAAAACATTTTGTTTTATTAAAATTTTTAACCTTTCTTCTGAAATATGTCCTAAACGTTTATGCCAAAGAAAAGCAGATTTTTCATTTAGTCTAGGTCTTTTAAAACCAATAGTTTTTTCAGTCAAAAATACTTCAACAGAATTTCTACAATTCATATGCCAATAACCATCAAGTAGTGAAGCATCACCAATAAACTCATAATTTTTAAAGAAATCCAGGCTTTTATTATTGCCAACAAAAGTACAGCCATGATTTTTGACTAAAAGAGATCCTGAAATCAAGTTTCTTTGCATAGAAGGAATACAAAGCACATCTTCTAAATCTAAGGTAAAACCACTAGAAAAAATAAGTCTGACAACTCCTATGGCTTTCACAGCTACTCTGTTCCCGTTCCCCGAGCTAATCATAGCCTCATCCTTGCTTGGAATCCTCTTTCTTAGAAAACCCTGCATAGAAGTTATTACATGAATTGGCGACGCGGTATCAAACCACCAAGAGCTAGAAGACACACTGACAAGGTTAGTTTCTAAATGAAAAATTGAATTATTACCTTTTTTATTCAGCCATTCTTTAAAACCTTTGCACTCTTTCTTAACGTGTCCTGGCTTGCGGCAGAAAAAGCACTTAACAAAGCTAGATTTTTGGTTCTTAGAACTGCTAGATCCCTGAAAAGCTCCTGTTGTGGCTTTTGAGGTGGATGGTGCTGAATAGTGAGGTTTATAGGCTTTTCTCTTAAACTGAGGCTTGTTAACCAAATTAACCACCACTCCTTTTCTTTTCTTAATCCTGTCCTCTTCCTGAACACATATAGATATCAGTTCATTCACACTCCACTTCTCCTTCTGAGTATTGTAGTTACACTCTACCTGACTATACTGAAGGGGCAGTGAATTCAAGATGAGGTGAACTAGAAAAGGGTCATCAATATTGATTCCTAAGGCCTTCAACTTCGCAGCAATTTATGTTCCCTTTAATATGTATTCTCGGATACTACCAACCCCATCAAATTTCATACCAGTAAGAGCATTCATAAGTGCCCCAGTTTCAGCTTTATCGGATACTTGGTATTTCTCCTCAATGTTCTTGTAATACACTTTTGCTAGTTTTGCTTCAGGAATACCACCCTTAACTGCTTCTGACATAGATTTCTTCATAATAACCAGGGCCATCCTATTGTGCTTGTGCCAAAGAGCATACTTATCTTTCATCTCCCTAGTGCTAGTGGGTGTCAATTCAGCTGGTGGATCTTCATTGAGGACATGCTCATAATCACAGTATCCTAGACACAGTTCTAGGTCTTGTTTCCATCTTTTGAAGTTTGAACCATTAAGGGTTTCAATTTGGTTGAAATTAAAAGGCATATTCATAACTGAAATTAAGATTTAAAAGTTCCTATCAGTAAGCAATATATAATTTAGCTGAAGAGGCAAAAAATGCAGTGCCTAAATGAATGTTTTATGAATGTGTCATGCTTTACCTAGGGTGGCAAAAAGACTTTTGACACTTTTACTTAATCATATACCCAGAATCTGAAACTCAACAATAGGTAGTTTAGAACATATCAGCACCTAGAGTGGCAAGAAGACAGTTCACATCACCTTCTGGAGGCAAGTTTTAAAGCCTGTTATATGCTGACATTTATGTCAGGAACCATAATCATTTAAACCTCCTGTGGGGAGCAAGGATCCCAGCTTCTGAGATTAATATCACAAGATGTTGATCCAATACTCAGGTTTAATTAAAGTTTTTAACATGGGATTGCTATTGACAATACTATATGTAAGAAAAAAAATTAACAAAACTGGATCAAGAAAATTTGAAGTGTTTCGAGTTTCATGAATGAAGGCTTACTGTGTAGCTTTACAAAGAATCAGGAGACTTAGATTTTTCTAAAGGCAAACAACACAGCAAGAAGAAAACATATACTCAATCAAAACACAAAATCAATCAACCATCTAGTGCAATCACATATATAGGCCTCAACAAGGCTATCAGCAAACCCAATTCAATATCCAAACATATATAATACTGATTGCAAAAGAACAAAATTTCTGGGTTTTAGTATTGGTACAGCTGCGTACCTTAGAGCAAAATTGTACTGCAAAAATTTTGTCGATGGCAACAAGATGAAAGCAAATTCTTCGGCAAAAAGAATCCTTCGATCAAGATTTCAATTGTAGCTTTAGAATTTAGGCGGAAATTCTACAATTAAAATCTCAATCGAAGAATCCTAGAAAATCAATTTGGGGTCGCGTCTGTTGTGATGAAGTTTTGAGTTTGGTTTTTGGAAAACGGACGGGAAAACAAAGCCGCTGAAAATGTAGGCTTTCATCTTATCACCATTAACATTGGGCTTTAATTTATGAAGGCCCAAAATTGCAGCAAAGTTTTATTTATTTATTTTTTTTTAATTTATAAATCACCAAAGTTTGATTCTTAATTGAGCACAATGGCTCTGATACCAAATATAAGTTTAAATCTTACATGTATGCATATGTACAATGTACTTGGGTGTGTGTGTTTGGTGGAGTGGTAAGGCTTTGGTCTCATTTATAAGAGGTCAGGAGTTTGAGCCCCATCAAGGGTGGGAATGGGGTGGGGTTTTTTTTTTTTTTTTTTTTTAAAAAAAAAAAAAAAAAAAAATGTACAATGTACTCAAGTTAAGAACACAAACTAACCTGGTGCAGACATGGTTGATCTCGTTGTTCGTTCTTGGTGTTTCTCCTTTGAGCTATCCTTTATGCAATCTTCAATGGGTAAAGAATAATGTATACTTATTGATAGCTAGAGCAGGGACCAAGGTCTTCTTTATATAGGCAACTGAGATAGGTACCTTCCCATAAAGGCATTCCTAATCCCAATAGTCATAGGCCTATCTTTCCTAGTTCATGTACATAACAGTTTACTTACGATACAATGAATGATCAATACTTGTATCCTCAATGCAGGAGGTAATAAGCCAAAATAATGCAACTCAATCCAATTACTTATTCTGCTAGTAGAGAAGCAAGTTGTTGCATTCCTAATAGAGATTGATAAGTCCACAAAATCTTACATCACTGATTTTAATGTTACTGAGGGTGAGTTGGAATCTTTGAATTTTATAAGCAAGGATTGTTACGACAAGAGCGGCTCTAATGTGGAACAGTCCTTTGCTCCGTTGGGGTCCTCCTTTCAGCATTTCCGGTCCCAAAAACAGGTTCTTCGCCGTAGGCTGTGACACTTCTGCTGTTTTCCGGGGTTTTCGTGGCGAAGAAGAGTTCATGACAGGGTGGTTGTCCGTGTGCCCCAATATCAGCAGCGTGGATCAAAACTCTTGCACTGGTGTCGGGTGTTGCCAGACCAAAATCCCTGAAGGACTGAAGAATCTTACCGTGACATTGCATAGCTATTACAATCATACGTTTATGTGGAAATTTAATCCCTGCAGCTATGCCTTCCTTGTGCGAGATGGCTACTTTAACTTCAGCGGTACGACGAGTTTCGAACAGCTCAACAACATGGATCAGATTCCGTTGATAATTAATTGGCAGATTGGAAGTGAGACATGCGAGGTAGCTAAAAAGAATGCTGTGGATTATGCATGCAAGGCAAATTCTACTTGTGTCAACCAGGCCAAGGGCCCATACCCTGGTTACTATTGCCAGTGCTTACCAGGCTACGAAGGGAACCCATACATCGGCTGCCGAGGTGATCTCTTTGCCGATACAGATGTAATTTTATATTTATGATTGATATGTGATATTCATATATTTGTGTGTGTGTTTCTGAACTTTTTATGATTTTTTTTTTCAAATATTGACGAGTGTTTGGCTGAAATTAAACCATGCGGGAATGGAACGTGTCAAAATTTACCTGCAGGTTACTCTTGTAAATGTAATAAAGGGTTCAAAAATGATGGTCCTTTGAAGTGCATTGCTCGTCCCCCGGAAAACAACACACTGAAGATTTCATTGGGTATGTTTTAGCCATGGTTATAACTATTTATAGAACAATTCTTAGGTTCACCCCTAGAGTGAATAATTAGCATATTCACTATCTCTTGCGATTAATGCATAATAACTTTATAATTTTCTAATCTAACCATTCATATTGTATAACGTAATACAAATATTAGCTCTGTAAAAAATAAATCAAATTGAAGACCTTTTAGTTATTCATTTCTATGAAATACATGGACGGTTTATCATAATAGTAGTAAGTGTTGTTAGAACAATCCATTTGTTTGATTTAATTAAATAATTAAAAGATTTCTGATTCGATTGATTTTTAACAGAAATGATCTTTGAAGGAGAATTTAAGATATAGACCATTAGATTATAAATTCATTAAGTAAAAATATGTTAATCGACAACGGGGTGAATATGCTCGTTCACCATAGGAGTGAACCTAAAAATTGTCCTTTACATATGCCCTTCAATTTTTGTGAACCCTTACACTCAGAGAGTGAAGAAAAAAAATAATAATACCATAGACTGAAATTATCCATATACCCTTTAATATATGTCAGCTGGCTAACACTGTTACAGAGTTAACAACTTTAGGTACTTATGTAGTTAGCAAAGGTCGAGGGCAAAACCTTAGGTACCAATATGATATTTTTGAAACTTAAAGTATAGAAGTTACTAATAGATCAAAGGTCGGACGTTGTTTGCATTTTTTTTGCTTAAGACCCGTTAAGAAATATAACTAAATATTTACTTACAATATCTTCTAAACTTAGAGTAACATAAGAAGCGCACATAAATCTTATACAATCGAGATACCTTTTCTTTTTTGAAAGTTAAGAGTTAAGGTTGTTGTCGTGAATATTGAGAAAAAGATTAGATGTATTAGGAGTTCTAATGTATATTAGATAGAGAAACTCAAAATTTACAAAGAATACCCTATGTTAATGGTTCTTATCGTGTTAATAGATTAGCAATAAACTGAATAACTAAAATTCGTGTTCTTATCGTGTGACCCTATATAGAATCAGACGAATAAACTTCAAATTAAATCCTTATAATTTCATTCGTGTTCATGTCATGTCATAACGTGTATAATTTTGCCAAATTTAGGTATGGGTGGTTATTTGCAAAAGTTTTTTTTTTTCCTTTTTAGTAATTTTTTTCTTTTATGTTATTTTGTTAAATATATTTATATACCTCATTTATTAAATGTTAATTTATTGTAATCTATGGTGCGAGTCTTTGAGTATTTTCACACCCTTTGATTAATAAAGTGAGTTCTCTGAAATATAGTACTAGTCTTTATTGACACATGAGATGCATGTGCGAAACAAGTTTATTTTATTTTATTTTTATTATTTACTTTTTGAAGTAAAGAAAAAAAAAAGGAAGTTATATGTGTAGGTAAGGGGGAAGTTATATTTTTCAATAGTGGAATTGAGAAGTTTATATGTGGGATGAGAACTATTCTCAATTTTCTTATTATTTATTTGGAGAAGAATTTTCTTCTTCTTCTGAATTTTTATTTTCATTTATTATTTTTCTATTCACCATAGTATGCTTCTTATATTAAAAACTATTTTCAATTAACCTATAGTCTAAGGATATTTATGTTATTTCACACCCGTTTTGGTTGACAAAGTGGGTTCTCTTAATAATAACTAGCAAGGTGCCCGCATTTCTCGTAGGTGATATTATGATGTTAATGGAAAATATATTGACTAAAAAGAATAGTTGTTATTTATTTTTTAGACATAAAATAATGATAGTTTGACTAATTACATTTTAGGGGCTGTGACCACTTACCCAATTTTTGGCTAAAAATTGCCCACTTACTCCACCAAGAGTTTTTTAACCCCATTTACCCAATATAACAGTGTTTGACAGTATTGCCCTCATTTTAATTAACAAATTAAACTCATATCTCTCTCTCCTCCCCCTCATTGATTTCTCTCTCTCTCTCTCTCTCTCTCTCTCTCTCTCTCTCTCTCTCTCTCTCTCTCTCTCTCTTTCTCTCTCTTTCTCTAACCTCGTCTCAGGCTCTCTTTCTCTCTCTCTCTGAGCCACCACGCCCACCACTCCACCGTCGATGTCAGCCTCCACCTTCGCCGCTCCGTCCCACCGTCGGACCACCAGAGGATGACACCATCTAACTCCACGATCCCAACCCCTCTGGGCTTCGCCGGTTTTGTTCGTCAGATGTCCGGGAAGCTCCGAAGCTCCATGTCGGAATCGGGTCTGGGCTTCCCTTGCAGGTCTCGGATGACGTCAAAACTGTGGTCTATTGGGGGGTAATAGACAGATTATTGCCCCCCACTAATTTCTTAACTGTGGTTAATTAATCACTGAAATTAGAGTTTTGATAAGTCTTATATTGTTTTGAGTTTATTAAAGTACAATAATCTGTCAATGATAGTTAAGTGAAGGGTTCTGACTTAAAACGAAGACATTATTTGGGGGTGTCTACTGCCCCCCACTAAACCATTAAAACTTGCACCAGTTAAGTGAAGGGTTCTGACTTCTTATGAAGACATTATTTGGGGGCAGTAATGTGTCTACTGCCCCCCACTAAACCATTAAAACTTGCACCAGTTAAGTGAAGGGTTCTGACTTCGTATGAAGACATTATTTGGGGGCAGTAATGTCTCTACTGCCCCCCACTAAACCATTAAAACTTGCACCAGTTTCAAGGATTCACAATGTATTGCACTTTATCACAAACAAATCAACAAGAGATGATTACTGTCTCCTACAAAAGACATTATTGGGTGGCACTAATGTGTCTACTGCTCCCCAATAGACCATCAAACATTACACCGCTTCCTATGTTTCACAGATTATAGAAGTTATTCACACTCAAAACAACAGATAATGTCTAAAAACCCACATTTTGAGGGTCAATATTCTGTCTACTGCCCCCCACTAGACTGACACAAACCACACAATTTTTTTCATTTATCGACTACTGCAATTTAACACTACATTTACTTTGGAATAGCAGTTTTCAGTCCGTCAATAAATAAAGCAGTCATCATTGGCCCCTAATACAAAGTCTACTGGGGGGCATTAATGTAACAACTTTTATGGTTATGCCTGCACAATAGCAGATAGCAGTTTTCAGTCTGTGGTCGATTCCTTCAGAAGGTCAACCCCGGCCTCGCCGAGCTTCTAAGCGACGAGGACCGTTGGCTTGGCGTCGAGCCTGGCCGCGGAGAGCACGACGACGAGTTTTGGCGCTGCGATGGCCAGAGCAGGCGTCGTGGGCGACCTGCTGGAGGGATGGAGGGAGGGAGAGAGAAATCCGACGTCGTCTGGAGAGAGAGAGAGAGATCGGTGAGGGGGGAGAGGGCAAAAAAGTCCCAAAAATAAATAAAAAGAAGAAAAAAAGAATTAATTGGGTAAAGGGGAAATAATCCCTTAGAGTGTTTTGGGTAAATGGGGTTAAAAAACAGTTAGTGGAGCAAGTGGGCAAATTTTAAGCTAAAATTGGGTAAATGAGCATTTTCCCTACATTTTAATACTTTTATCTATTTATATTCTATTAACTTAATTTGATAATTATGTTATTGAAGGATATTATAGGTACTTTAAAATTTGGTAAAACCCTTTGACACCAAAAGATGGCCTCCATTTATAGTAGTAATATCTTGAGTCACTTTAGAAACTAAAGGGCCATTCGGTTATGATTTTTCAACTGCAGGTATTTGTATAGGCTTCTTTGTTCTATTAGTTGTAATTTTTGGGTTATATCGCGAATACAAAATAAATTAAAAAAAAAAATAAATTAAAAAAAGTGGAAGCCCATTACAACATTGATGTTCCTACAAGCTGCTGTGGAAAAAAAAGAAGAAAAAAAAAGAAATACATTCATACATCTCTGATTGATAAGCTTTAAGTTTGTTAAATAGCTTTGAATGTCTAGCAAATGAGGATAATTGCTATTCAAAATTTTGGTTGGCTTTGACCAAGCATAACTGACGTCAAGGATACATGTTCTGCCAGCTTTGACTATTCAATTGTTGGTTAAGTGCTTGACCAATTCAAATGTGAAGATAACAGCTGGAGATAAACTTATCATTCAAATTCAAAATACAAAGTTGGAAAGGGTTATCAGCCACCCAACTACACTTATCCAACTACTGCTATTTAAAGGTGGCAACGTGAAAAGAAATACACAGACAGAAGGGAGAAAGAGAAGAAAAATCAGAAAGCAAGAAGCCAAGGCTCTGCCAAAACAGAGGGCAAAATCAAAGCAGCTCGAAAAGGAGACGTCCAGGTATACGCTGCGTCATGTTGTTCTTGTCTTCTTGGGCAAAGAATTAACTGGTTTGCTTCAAGCAAAGGGGGCTGTTCATAAACAACCAATACCCTTTTGATCGAAAACAACCATGGCCGAGAGAACTTCTCTTGCGTTTAGACTGATATGGTCGTTCATGAACGGCCGAAGTCTCAACGTGCTTGGCTGCTGCAGTTTCTAATGCTGGAACATAGGGTCATTCATGAATGGCCAAGTTCTGTTTCTAAAACTCTGCACAAGACGCCACATTTTCTTCCTTCAATCTCAGCAATACATAAAAAGCTTCATGCCTTGCTTTTCTCTTCCACCGTAGCAAAACCTTTCCACCACCACTGCCAAAAAGAAATACAAAACCCAAATACCACCACCAAAATGCCAAGCAAAGTAATACAAAGCCTCACCCTTAATGAATTCGTTTCTGTAACCTGCAAACCAAAAGAGATAAAATAAGATGGTCAGAAAGAAAGCAGAGTTGTGAACAGAAGATGAATAAAAGGAAAAAATTAGAAGGAAGGTAAAACTACAGGCTACCAATTATCTGCAGTACTCACCTCTGTAAAAATTGATAGCTGGGCTTGGTGATAGAGACACAACGACGCCTGCATATAGAAGCACAAAAGCTTTGAAATGAATGGGCTAAATCGATGTTCACAAATAAAGAGAAAGAAACAGTTAATGAATGCTTTGTGAAGCGGTGGTGGAGCGGTGTTATTAACCAAAGTAAAAGTGGCAGTGTGTCCAGTGAATTGAGCAGCTATTTCACGCTGTGGTGCAATCAAATGAAGTCAAATTTTAGTTGTTGCTACACATGGTCAAAGTAAAGCTAGTTTAATTATATTGTTGATGCAAGCTGGGAAGCAACAGACATAAAAAATGGAACTTGTTTATAGATTCATGATAACAAGAAGACAAGAAAAATGTTCAACATGGAGCTTGCCCAAGTCAAACGGTGGCTAAAAAAAGATGGTATATTAATTGATCTTTTGAAGTACTGATGCCAACAACAAGACACAAGTGCAGCAGCAAGGTTTAATTAAACAATTGCTATGGCAAAAAAAAAAAGAGAACGTGCTGCAAGTCATGGTTTGCTTTGAGTTTCTTTCATATGCAAAAGACAAAAGCCTCTATATATTGGGTATTATTCAAAGCATGAAAGCTGCTGTACTTTTGATGGCAAGAATCTTCAATCACATGTATTGCATATATATATATATATATATATTGCAAACGGTGATGAATGGTGGCAACAACAAAAACAAAATGCAGCAACAAGTTCAATTAAAGCTTTAGCAAGTGTGCTGCAGATCGGTGTTGAATACAAATCACAGCCCAAGAAACAGGATGCTACGTGCTCGTCTCTCAGTCAAAAGAAAAATTAAAAGAAAGAAGATGCTCCAGCTTTAGATTTCAACTAAACCCAGGGGATTGATAATCAGAAATGAAGCAATTGATTATGGGTGCATAGAAGAGTCGTACCAGTCTATCACCAGAAGAAGAGTTGCACCTGCTTTTCGTTCCTGCACACGACCAATCGACCGCAGCAGCAGATCTGGGTAAGATTGACTAAGGTCAGTCAATGTGCGAATAATAAATTGGAGCTAACAAGAGAAAATATGGAGATCGAAGCTGTTACCTAATCGCAGACGCAAGAGACAGAATGCAGGAATGGGGTACAGGATCCAATCCATTTATACAAGCCTCCGCGGTACAGCTTCTTCTCCGTCTTGGACTACAATAGCTGATGTCCATCTCCGACTCGACTTCTAAATCAGGCTCTGATGATCACGCCGAACTCTCAATCTTGTCGAGTCTCAAGTTTTTCTTTTTGTTTATGGACTGGGCTGCCTTCATTGGGCTGGGAGTTTCACACTTGTGCAAGACGTTGGGCTCAAATTGGGTGTGGGGATAAATTAATGGGTGTCCATCCATGGGCTTGCGGAATCACCCACCTACACATCTTGAAGCCCATTTCTAAACGGTTTATTTCGATGTTCGGGCCCGGCTAAATTTGTTCGTCGACAACACAAAAGCCCATTTACACGGCCCAATATAATATTCAACACATCGGGTGCCCAGATTAAATTGGGGTGTCTGCAGAAGAAATACATGCGACGGATTCAAAAAAATAAATATATGTACATCCATCGACACAAAAATTATCTCAACACCAGAAATACAAATTCAAGAACTAAAACGGTTTGATCCCTCCCCGAGGGTATGTAGGCAATCTAGCGACCCCCTATATGCAACCGCAATTCTAAATAAAATCCATGACTCCCCCTGGTTCATCCAATCCGAATCCCTGACCTCATCAGTCAAATTCTGCCAAATACCAGGAAACGTCACAGCCTTTCCAAATAAAATCCCTGACTCCCTGGTTCATCCAATCCGAATCCTTGACCGCATCAATCAAATTCCGTCAAACACTAGGAAACGTCATAGCCTCCCCAAACAAATCTAAAACAAATCGAATCCCTGGTTCACTCACATCAAATTCGTCCAAACACTATTCCTATTCCAAAAAGCAATACCCTCCAATGGGTCATTCACCCATTGGAAATCTTGAACTACGAGTGGCTTGATCCCTCTCCAAGGGTACGTAGGCAACCTATTCAAATCCGGGTGCAGCCACAAAAATAAACAAACACACACATCTCCACAATTGGTTTCTTCATAAATGGAATCAAAGGGTGTTTCCCTGTAACAAGGGAATATAATTAAAAGACACATTCTGTCTTGAATGGGTCGAACCCGAACTAATTAAAACTCTGTTCACTAAATGAATACGAGTGAAATTATGTTGGATGACATTTACGCTCACAGTATGCAGATTTTCTCTCAACAGTCGCTAAATATCTTTCGGCCAACAGAGCCTTTTCATATTGGATTGGAAATAATTATGTATGTGTGCGCTATCTCTATCCCCGTGTCTTGTAAAATAAAAGGGACATGATGAGTACTGCTGTTAGCCATGTATGTCTGTATGTTTCTTTTTTACTTTTTTTTTTTTTTTTTTTGAGGTGAAAGTTATGTATGCATAAAAATTGGATTTTCAAGACTTGCTCCATGTATATTGTAAGTTCAAGAAGTTTTCTTTAGAGATACTGTTTGAGCCCAAAAGTAATTTTGGCAAGATCCTTTAGTGGATTTAGCAAAGCAGACCCATACCTGCTGCCCAAAAATAAGTCTACTTGGAATTGGGCTACAGCTTCGCCCATTCCAAAACCCATAAGGAAAACGAGCCCTTATTGGAGTCAGGTGTTGAGAGAAAAATATGCACACAGTGAGCGTAAATGTCACCCAACATAATTTCACTCGTATTCATTTAGCGAATAAAGTTTTAATTGTTTCGGGTTCGACCCATTCAAAACAGAATGTGTCTCTTAATTACAATCTCTTGTTACAGGGAAACACCCTTTGATTCCATTTATGAAGAAACCAATTGACGGGATGTGTGTTTGTTTGTTTTTGCGGCTGCACCCAGATATTTGAATGGGTTGCCTACATACCCTTGGAGAGGGATCAAGCCACTCGTAGTTCAAGAGTTCCAATGGGTGAATGACCCATTGGAGGGTATGGCTTTTTGGAATAGGAATAGTGTTTGGACGAATTTGGTGTAAGTGAACCAGAGATTCGATTTGTTTTGGATTTGTTTGGAAAGATTGTGACGTTTCCTGGTGTTTGGCGGAATTTGACTGATGAGGTCAGGGATTCGGATTGGATGAACCAGGGAGTCATGGATTTTATTTGGAAAGGCTGTGATGTTTCCTAGTGTTTGGCAGAATTTGACTGATGAGGTCAGGGATTCAGATGAACCAGGGAGTCAGAGATTTTGTTTGGACTTGCGGTTTCATCTAGTGGGTCGCTAGATTGCCTACATACCCTGTAAAGGGATCAAATCATTGTAGTTAAGAAAGAATTTGTATTTCTGGTCTTGGTAGAATTTTTTTGTGTCGACGGATGTACATATATTATTTTTGAATCCGTTAAATGTATTTCTTCTGCAGTCGCCACAATTTAATTTGGGAACCCGATGTGTTGAATCTTGAACTGGGCTGTGTGAATGGGCTTTTGTTTTGTCGACAAACGAATTTGGCCAGGCCCGAACATTGAGGTAAACGAGTTTAAAAGGTGGTGTGTATTTCTTCTGTATTTCTAGACCTTTAGCTCCATACCGGGTCTGGCCTGAATTTTGGATACCCATTTTTCTTTCCAGGCCTTTTAGCTTTGTTTCGCGTCAGGCCCATGGATTGGACACCCAAATCTGAAACTCCAGGCCCAAACCACATAACCAAGAGAAAAGCTTCTGGCCGCATAACAATTCGTCGTCCTCATCCCAATCGATAAAACTAAGAAGAATCAGGCTCGAGCTTGGAGTCGAATTGGAGATACGCCCTGGAGAAGGAGTCTTGGTGCCTGGCTTCGTACGAATAAGGAATTGATCGCCTTGATTCTGCCATATTCAACGGGGACTCAAACTAGGTAAGACTTTCAAACTTTCCCATCTCTTCTCACTGAGCCTTGATAGAATACTGACGAAGCTTTCCAATATTTTTTGCTGCTATAGTTTGCGCACTTGATGTGGCAATTGGACGAACGACTTGTGTGCAGCGCCAGCACGAACCAATTTGATTTCCGGTACCATACACCCTTTGGAATGATGATCATGTATATAGCATAATTTCCACCACAAAACAAATGTTCAGATGCTATTTTAATTAAGCTTTGTCTCTTTCGTTGCTTCTAGCAAGTTCAAGTCTGGACACTTAAAGTCATTCCCATTTTTTTGTGGTCTGGACACTTAAAAGCACTTGCCGCCATATTGATTAATCCAGAAAACAAAGAGATTTGGTTAATTATACTTTGCTTTCCTTTTGACATGGCATGTTTCTGCACACATATTTGCATATTTGAACAATCAAACTTGGTCTTTTGTCTTCTTGTTCATCACACCCATTTGACCACTGTTTTCCATGCATATCTGAAGGCTCTATGTTTAAAGTCCTTTGTCTTCTTTCTGCATGTTTAAACAATTAAGACTTGACGTCATCTTACCTTCCTACTGATCACACCACCAAAACTAAATGGCTGCTCCATTAATTAAATTTGCCACCATGTTTTGTTGTGATTGTGACTGTCACCACCGCTTCAAGCATTCACCAGTTTTACAATTAAGCTTGCCTCTATCATCTTCTTTGTTAATTAAATTACTACTTTCGTGGACAAAGAAAGAAGTTCAATTAACAATTGGTTTCAAATCTTTTGGTGTGCAGACTTGGTTGCTTTGCTACCGCCAAATCTCACTTCACCATTGCCTCTGTATTCAATGGGCAGATCAACAGTTTTGTATTTCTTGTTGGTGCAAAAACAACTTGACTGCAGATTTGTTCACTTTGTGGCGTCATGATCAGCAACAACTTCTCGTCAACTTCAAATAACAATCAACTGAAAGCATTGGCCGACTATGGAGAAAACTTTCGTCGTGTTCACGAACGACCTTAGTTCTTGTAAGTTTTGGTAGGACGATCATGGGGTGTCATTTTGGAGGGAGTTTTTAGCACTTCAATGGTTGTTCGTGAACAACCAATTTTATGCAATAACTCTTGTAGGAGCAGCCCCGTTTCGGAGGAGTTTTGAGCATGAAACTTGGCTGTTCATGAACAACCACTCTTGTTTCAATGCTTGAGCATCTGAGGCAGCAACACCATCAATTTGACAGGCATGGGAAGACTGTAATAGTTGTGGTCGTTCATGAACGGCCTATTAGAGTCTTGAAGGGCCGTAGGGCATACGAGGATTAATTGGAGAAGCATGTATCACAGAGAAGGCATATGTATACCTGTAGCTTTTCTCTTTCTTTCTCTGGTGGCTTCTTCTCTCGTGTGTTTCCACTTCTTTGTATTTCTTTTGTTCTGCTGTATAGCGTTTTCTCCTCCTCTCTGCTGCCTCCCCCTTTTTATGCTCTCTATATTTCTTTTTTATAGAGAAGTAATGAATTAGTTAGAGTCAAAGATGACTCCAATTTAAATTTGAAATCATATCAATCGGTTTGACCAAGTTTGTAGGCCTTAGTGCATTCCCATGCAACCGACTGGGATTTAAATTGAATTGGTCATAGCTAGCCTGACTTTGATCTTATCATGATTCAAAATATCCAAATAATCACCTTGGACGTGATCTGCACGCCTATCCTTTTTTCAACTAAGCATCCATTGTTTGTTGAAGTTTGATGACCATGAATTTAAATTGGAATGCAAATATCCAAATAGCTATCCATTCAAACTTTTAAGCTTATCAATAGATATGTATGAATGTATTTCTCTGTTTTGTTTTTTTGGTCTCGCAACAACTTATACAAGCGTATAATTGCGCACCAATATGGGCTCTTGATTTTTCTGATTTAAAGGACCAATTTTTGGACTCGTGATTTTTTTTCGGTTTCAACATCAGGTAGCGGAGATTGAATAGGAAACTTCAATCAATAATCCTTCTATGGCAAGGAACAGTCGAAACCCTATGTATAAATACCAGGTTTCAAGGACAAATCAGGGACAACTCTCAAATCAATCAATCCCTAGGATTATCAAGCCTCCCTGGAGCAAGCCTTCAACCTCGTTGAAACCCGGCGACCATGCTTCCAGTCCTAGTCTCTCCAAGAGCCGACTGTTAGTGCTACTGCCATCGATGCTACCAGCAAAGCAAGGGTAATGCCCTCGCAACCCCCGCAAAGCTAAAGTTACGCTTTAGCAAACCCTGTGCTTTCTCTAAACTTCCCAGTGATTGCTCTGCTCGACCTACAATGTTGAGTATCGATTCAGTGACGTGAAGAGATCATGTGACGACCTAAAATTTTTAAACATTTTCTAAAAAAAATAATAAGTTTAATTTTAATTATTGTGCTAAACTATTTGTTTAAATATTGTTTATATATATATCTATATATATAGTATAGAGCTGAATTTTATTTATTTGGGTTTAAGTAAATAGAGTTTAGCCCAAAAGATTTGGCCCAAAACTCAAACCCAAGTAGCTTAACAGCTGATAGAATAAACTCCACGACAAAACCAAATCAAACAACGCCTAAACTCAAAGCATTGTCCCGTCTCTTCATCAGCTTCCTCACCCCATATTCTCCTCCATCTAATACACCAGCCACCGCCTTAGGAAAGTACAAAGGACATAGCCGCCGCCATGGGGAAGTAGGAGGTGTCAACAGCCTTGGAAATCAAGTTTCAGATTGGTGATTCCCCAAAGCTATGAAGCTAGAGCTGGAACCCTAGAATCAAGAGCTGGAACTCTAGAAATCTGGAGGTGGCAAGTCTAGTATCTAGATGGGTAAGATTTCAATTAGAATATCAAATTTTCTTTCTGTTAGACTAATCTTGCTTTCTACGTTTACCCATCCTTTCCAGACACTATAAATAGGCTGAACCATCTATGATTTCCATACAGTTTCTTGAGTTGATAGATACATAGACAAACAAGAGAGAGAGAGAGAGAGAGAGAGAGAGAGAGAGAGAGAGAGAGAGAGAGAGAGAGAGAGAGAGAGAGAGAGAGAGAGAGAGAGAGAGAGAGAGAGTTTTGGTATCTTAGAAGTGGAGGAGTAAAAAGTCAGGTGTGATTCTTTTAATTTTTGATTTGATGAGTTCTTTGTGGTTCTGATGGTTAATGCAATTTGGAAATTGGGTTATGTTCATAGGTTATTATAAGACCTGGGGTTCTTGATGATAGAAGAAGTTACAATAGAGATGAAGTTCAGTTAGGAATAAAGTTGTTGTTACTGGAACAACTAGAACTAATTATTTTCTCATCTTCTATTTGATTTCACTAGTTTTCTGGAAAATAGTTTATATCTTTTGTCTTTGAATTGATCCAAATTAGAATTTGAAATCACTTTGTATCTGGTTTGTTGTTTCCTTTAGTCATTAGAATTTTCGGAAGACATAGATTAATAGAATCTGATTTGAGAAGAGTCAAGAACCAAGTAGGAAACATATGCAGTTTTAAAGTTGAATTTAGAAAGCCTTCACTCATCCTTTAAAGCCTTGTTGTAAGTGTGGTTTCTTTTCTTTGACACTTTAGAATGTCTATTTTCAGTATTGAAAGTTTTACACAAATTGGAGTTGTAGAAAGTACATTAAAAATGAAGAGGTTAGCACACAGTGGCAGTTTCTGCAGAAAAACGTGGGACTATAGCTGAACTTTAAAAATTCATAACTAATTCTAGGAAATTTTTTTTCAGATGATTTGAATTCCGAAAGTTTCTTTAGGATGTCAGCTACAAATCGTTAGAAGACCTTGAAAGCAGATTTTAAACAAATTTGTACAGTTTTAAACATTTAGGTGACTGGGTCAGAAAACTGCAGTATTTCAGTTTGTCAAGTAAAAACCTGTTTTGGTCAAAATAACTCACTGCTAAGATTTTCATAGTATGTTAACTGAGTTTTACTTTAATTCTTTGTGTGTGGAACTAATAAATTCTATTCTTGCAATAGGAACTTGTTTTCATCCGGATACTTAACGTGAAAATCAATCGAGGTAGGGGAAAAACTTGGGGAGCCTCTATGATTGTATTGGATGGTTGCTTACATGATTGTATTGGATGGTTGTGTACATGATTATATGCATTTATGTCCTCTGTTTATGTTTGTTTGGTATGTCTGAATAGTGAATACACATACACATTCAAAGTATTTGTGCATCAATAAGACATGAAGTATAAGGGTGGTAATGATAATGTGAATATGCTATTGGAATGAGTATGTTGGTTTATCTTTTGCGTAGTTGAGTCTATAACCTCAGCAGGTACCAGATCCCAGGTATGCCCACTTGTGAATGTGCACTTAGTATAGGATATTGAAAGGGTAATTCGGGACTGGCGAAAGGGGAATAGACAAGATGACTAGCAAATGAGGGTTAGTGGGATTGATTTTGGGTGGGAGTTAGTTCACATTGTTGAATACTCTTAGTCACCTTCGTGGTAAAATACATGGTATGGGACATGTAGGTTCAGTTTATTTTACAATGTGGATTATTGGGAATAGATAATAGTTGCATCCATTCATTATTGCTATTCTAACTATGATTTTCAAAGAGGTTTATTTCTCCTACTGGGCAATGGTTGCTCACCCCTTTTTATCATTTTGTAGGTGACGAATAAATAAGTTTGAAGTTATTTTATTGCAAGGGTGTTTTTAATAATGTAATATACATGTGTGTTATTGTTAATCATGCTTGGATTCCTAGACAAGAACTTGGAATATAGTTGACCTTTTGTTGTAAATGTTGGTGTAAACCCCTCTTGTAATAAATGTTGTGTTTCAATTTCGGAAACTTGTCTATTATCGTTCTTTTCCAATTATTCGTATTTCAATTTTGGAAATTTATTTCCATGATTGGAATATAAGTCGCATCTAAAAAAAAAAATTTTGGATGTGACAGATCATAACCAAAGTCCTTATCAGTAAGGCAAGAAGTCATTTCTCGGAAGGCAGAGAAAAGAGCCTTGTGACGAGGTTGGTGCTCTCCTCGTCCACAACGCTTGATCAAGAAGTCAGGTCAGGGGACGCCTCGACGAATGCACCCCACGGTGCTGGCACGCTCACGCATTCAAAAGAGACAATTTGTACCACACTGATTTTCGTGTCAAACATTTTGGCACGCCCAGTGGGACCTTTAGATTTTCGCGAACATAACCATTGGGAAGTCAAGTGAAAACCCTTATCAAAAGGTTTACGCTAACTGCTCAAAGCATAAGACCTCTAGTTACAGACCGAACTTTCGCGCGGACTGTCGTGGTCTTTCTGAAGAACAAGTGACTCAAAGGTTTTCTCTTTACCCACAATCAACCAACATGTCAACTGAACAGAGAGAAAATCACCCGACCGCTACTGAGGGTCAAAGTGTCATTACTAACCAGGTAAGTGCGCCTGTCAACACTACTGTGGTTTCTGATGCCGCAGAAAGTGTAGAAAGAGAGGCTTTCATTCCGAAGCCTATTCCAGATGAAGCAGCTTTCGAGGAAAAACTCACGATCATCATGGAGAATATCGAGAACCATCGTGCGAAGGTAGCTGCTGACTTTGACAGGGAAACCGTGAAAACAGACCAACTTATACGCGAACTAGACCAGTGCATTACCCAACATGCTGAGGATTCTAAGCAACAAATCGCACGATCGGAGAATGCAGTAAGGGCTCATGCCAGAGGTATCGCTGATGAGCAGAGTCAACATCAAAAAGAAATTATGAAAGCTATCGCGAGCCAAACCAAGCAAACTGCGTCAGATTTGGTAGGTCTTCTCAAGGATGGTTCTAATCTTGTAACAGAGGTCGCCATGCAGAGAGCCGAATTGAACCAGGCTAAAAAAGTATTGAACAAAGCTCTAGGCGATCCTAGCGCCATTCTCAGCTCACTTGGTCAGCCCTCTGGTTCTGGTAAGTATATACTACCAAACGCTCGCGAGAAGGCTAGCAGCAGTATAGCCACACCTCCTGAAACAGCTACTGCTGCATCAACCAAAAATAAGGAAAGAGCTTTGGTGATTGGTGGTAATAAGGCTGCTTCATCAGCCTCACAAAAGGATAAGATCCAAAAGACCGGTGATAGTACTCCAGCTGATCTTATAGTGTTTACTCAGTACGACAGCGACGGGGCAGAGAATGTCTACCATGAACTCCCAGACAATTACTACGGCATTGACCAGGCAGGCAACTCTGTCAAGATAACAGCGTTGGTCAAGGATCCACCTGTACCAGAGGTAACTCCTCAGCAATCTGCTAATCCCCAGACTATTTGCCTAAAGGAACGAACAACGACTGCTTGTCAAACCGTACCTCTACAGGTTGCTCACCAGACTGTGGAGAATCCTCCTCCTCCAGGCCCAGAGTATGTGAGACGTGAATAGGTAGAGGAGATGGTCAGGCTGGCTAACCCTACGGCCCAGATGGATGGGGTCTATGAGGGACCTTTCCCGCCACATATAACACTCGCGCCCTTTCCAAGAGGTTATAAGAATATTATATTTTCTACTTTTTAAGGGGAGGAAACTGAGAATGCGGCAACTCATCTGGCCAGGTTCAGGGTGCAATGCGGCCAATACCAGAATGATGACATCCTTAAGTGCAGGATCTTTGGCACTTCTCTTTCTGGAGTAGCCTTTAGATGGTTTTCCAAACTTCGACCAGGAACAGTGGCAGATTGGCCCGCAATGGAAAAGCTCTTCAGAGAAACTTTTGGAGCCATTGAGCCCGAGGTCGATCTGGCCTCTCTTACCCAGATGTCCCAACAACCCACCGAATCTACCGTTGCCTATCTTCAATGCTTTCAGATCCAGAAAGCCAAACTGAGTGTGATCCTTCCTGAAAAAGAATTGGTCAAGCTAGCGATCAAGGGTTTGGAACCGCACCAACAAAAGAAGCAACATGGCAGCATGATCCAGTCAATGGGAGAACTGATCACAGAGGTGGGTAGCTTTGAGCATCTCCTCAGAGAGACTGATGCTAGGAAAAATGCATCCAAAGGAACATATGTGCCAGGGAAACACCGCACAGTGGCAACTCTTGGATACCTACAGCCAATCTATGATCCTTACTATCACCAGCAAGGGGAAGAGGTTTTCCAGGGTGAAGAGGAAGATGAGGAAGAGGAGAACGACATCTCCGCGCTAGAGTTGACAGGTAGGAAGAATTCAACCCTCAAGCAGTTAAAGATATCTAAAGAGCCTGTCAAGCTCAAGTCTGTGGCTTTCACTAAACCTGAGTTCGCGACATATACATATGATGCCAATAAGGCACATGAGATTCTGGATGAAATGATTGCCGCGAAGATGGTGAAAATAGACTTTGGCCCTTTCCCTCGACCGTATCAGTTGAAAGGGATGAAGTACTGCAAGTTCCACAACTTGTGGAACCATAACACAGCTGATTGTGTGAAGATAAAGGACCAAATTCAGGTATGGCTCAATAACGGCAGTTTGCAGGTAGAAGTTTCGACGACCGTGGCAGTACTAGTAGACTTGAACCCTTTTCCGGATACCGGAGTCAGTATGGTTGATGTGAACTGGCCCAAGAAGAACCAGCGGAAACCAACCCTGGATTTGACTACAAAGGGGAAAGAAGAAAGGGATGAAGGGGAGGAAATCCCTGCAAAGAAGAAAGCTAAGCCCATCAACGAGGCCGCACCAGTGGTCCTTTGCTCGGGATGCAAAGAAGAATGTAGCATCCAAGTGTCGCACGCAGAAGTCGAGCAAACATTTCCTTTTGGTTCCCTCCCTCCAATCAAATGAGCTTCACCGTCACGAAACTACAAGCCCTCTAGCCCAAAGGAGAAAGATGAGGTAAAGTCACCACTATTCCCAAAGGATTCCAACTTGTTCAAGAAATTGAAAGCGGCCACGGCCGATCAGAAACAAGAAGGAAGGGCATGGAATGAGCACAAAGATTTCGTGACCAAACCATACATTCCTCCTGCTTCAACGTCCACCATCAAGGAAGTCAAATGGTATACCAGAGAGAAGGGGAAAGCAGTGGAGATCAGCCCTTCCAGAAAAAGGAAATTGCAGCGCAGGTTCGGAGAAGCCAAGCGCACCCTAGAAGCTCTGGAGCAGGGCCTGATCAAGCCATTGCAACTAGTTAAATCTCCTGAGCAATATCAGAAGGAGATGGAGGCATTAGCTGCTAAGCCATTGGTGGCTCCTCGCAGTTTTCAAAAACAGGCGTGCTCCGAATCAGGAGCCTCTAAGCCTAGTGTTTTCTGCAGGATCACGACAGAAAGGGCACCTCTGCTAGCTAGGAAGGACAACTCGCCAACTAGGGGGCCAAATGTTAGGCGCAGGTTGTTTTGAGAGGAACCAGAAGCCTAACCCTCAGTTTTTGAAAGACTGGAGGGCAAGGGCAATACTGCAGAAGCTTTACAGTGGAGACCTAAAAAAGTCCAAAGTCTAGTGGTGGCACCCCCAAAGGAGATACTTGTAGGGGAACAGAAATCAAACTCACCATACTTGATGGCCGAGCTGCAGGAACAGAAACAGTGTGCGGTAAATGGCATTACAGAAGAGTCATTGGTAGATCGACTGGCAAAGCAGTTCAACACTGACATCCCGGTTGGAGAGCCGAAGCTCAACCTGGAGGACGACATAGACGAAACTGAGGTGGCCTGCAATATGGTCTATGTACTTCCCGCGAGATTTTCTTTGCCAATCGCCGCGCAGGAGTGTGTGGAGAATGAAGAAGGTACCGATCAGCCTCTACAAATCACATCGGCTGCAACGACACCTTTAGCAGAGGCAGTGATTCTTGAGACTGAAGACGCTGAGGGTAAAGGTTTCTTTATGAGCTTCACAAGACCAACACCCGTGATGTTTCAGCACATGCGACCTTTATATACAACAGTAGAGATTGTTGGCACTAAAGTCAGTAAGGTCATGGTCGACACAGGGGCCGCTGTCAACGTTATCACCACAAGAGCCATGCATTTACTTGGAATCAAGAAAGAGAAGATCCAGTCTACATCCCTCACGCTGAAGAACTTCGTGGGGACAGTCACAAAGACTTTGGGCTTATTGTTTCTACGTATCAAGGTAGGACCAGTAGAGGGAGTCTATGCTTTCTTCGTGACAGACTATTACGCGGCCTATAGCGCCATCCTAGGGCGCTACTGGATTCACCAGAGCTATTGTGTTCCTTCAACTCTCCACCAGGAATTGGTGATGTGGAATAGGGTAACAGATCAAGCTGAGGTGATTAAAGCGGATCCTCGCCCATTCCCAGTCTCCGATAACTATGTAGATGCCAGGTACTACTTGGAGCCAATTACTCCATTGCAAGTTAGTGACATCAACGACAAAGGCCGCCCCACAGGGGTGACGGCCTCTGAATTGGCACAGTGGGAGCTTACGCTTGCAAAAGAAGGCTTGGAAAGGCCTGGCCACGTTGTGCCCAAACCCTTAAACGATTAATGGATTACGACCTTCTAGAAGAAGAGATAGAGGCATTCCACTCGCTGTACGAAAGACTATCCTCGTACCTGGTGGAAAAAGAGGCCTATGATCGTGTCGCGACCTTGGAAATTGTCGACGATGAGTTCTCTAACCAAGAAACAGAAGACACAGAAGAAATTCAGCTGGTTCCAGCAGCGCTGGATGACACCCCTCCAAAGGTCAGGGATCCTACAGAGAAAGTCAATCTTGGAACAGCAGCTGCACCCATGGAAGTGGCTATTACTGCTTACTTAAAGCCTAGCGAGAAACAGAGGCTCATTGATTTATTACTGGAGTTTAAAGACTACTTCGAGGAGAAATATCAAGACATGCCCGGCCTATCACCTGACTTGGTTTGCCATCAACTACCAACACTCCCTGAAAAGAGGCCTGTGAAGCAAGAGCCGCGACTAATGAACTCCGAGACCCAAGTTCTGGTCAAAGAAGAAGTTAAAAAGATGCATAGATCGAGCATCATTCGGGTGGCCAAATATAATCAGTGGCTGTCCAATATCGTGCCAGTCCATAAGAAGAATGGTAAGATGAGGGTCTGCGTGGACTACAGAGACCTTAATGTCGCTACGCCTAAAGACGTCTACCCCATGCCGGTCGCGGATATGTTGGTAGATGCAGTGGTAGGACATGAATTGTTATCCTTCATGGACGGAACTGCTGGGTATCACCAGATTCCGGTTGCAGAGGAAGATAGACACAAAACGGCTTTCCGTTGCCCAGGATTCGCGAGCGTTTTTGAATACATGGTTATGCCTTTCGGACTGAAGAATGCTGGGGCAACGTCTCAGAGAGCCATGAACCTGATTTTCCACGACATCCTGGGGAAGATTTTAGAGGTTTACATTGATGACGTGGTCGTCAAGTCCAAGCAGCACGGGGATCACATCACAGATCTCAAGAAAGTCTTCGAGTGAATGCGGCTGCACAAGCTCATGATGAACCCCACCAAGTGCGTTTTCAAAGTTCAGGCAGGAGATTTTTTGGGCTTCATTGTCCATCAAAGGGGTATTGAGGTCCCTGAGGATAAGGCAAGCGCAGTCATCAACGCCTCTTCCCCGCGCACAAAGAAAGAGTTACAACGATTACTGGGTAAGATCAACTTCTTGAGACGTTTCATATCTAACTCTGCAGGTAAAATCCAGCCTTTTTCCCCACTACTAAGACTACAAGGACAGAACGAGTTTGTGTGGGAACCTCAACACCAAGAGGCTTTTGATAAAATTAAGGCCTATTTGGCGAGCCCGCCAGTACTCGTTCCACCTAGAGCTGGGTTTCCATTAAAGCTATATATTTCGGCAGATGAAGTGTCCATTGGCAGCCTACTCGCCCAGGATGATGAGGAAAGTGTCGAGCATGCCATTTTTTACCTCAGTAGCACACTGATAGATTGTGAAACTAGGTATACACCCATGGAAAAATTGTGTCTTACAATGTACTTCTCAGCATGCAAGTTGTGACACTACATGTTATCCTTTACCACTTGCATTATCGCTCAAACCAACTTGGTTAAGTACATGCTGTCGCGACCTATTCTGCGAGGTCGTATTGGCAAATGGGTACTGGCATTATCCGAATTCTCGCTACAATACGTTCCATAGAAAGCAGTGAAGGGACAAGCCATCGTAGACTTTCTAGCACATCACCCTATGTTGGATGTCCCCACAGTGAAGGAGTTAGAGATAGTGACCACAACCATAACTCGACCAGATTTGGTGCGCATTCCAGAATATGCTATTTGGTATCAGGCCACAATCTCCCTTCAACCCTGGATATTATTTTTTGATGGCTCAAGAACAGAAACACTAGCAGGGGCAAGGATTATTCTGGAAAACCCAGCGGGCGATCATTTTTCTTATTCTTTCCAATTAGAGTTTAAGTGCACTAATAATCAAGCAAAGTACGAGGCCCTCATTATTGGCCTCGAGGTCTTACTGGAGCTAGGAGTGAGAGATGTCCAAGTACGCGGTGATTCTTTGCTTGTCATAAATCAACTTCAAGAGAAGTACAGGTGTGTGAGTTGCTTGCTTGTACCATATTTGAATCGCGCCACTGAACTTCTGGATCAATTCAATGACGTGGAGTTGGAATATATCCCTCGCGAGCGCAACTTTGAGGCCAACGAACTTGCTCAACTGGCTACAGGCATTACTTTGAAATATGGGGTTCGAGAGCGAATCCTGAAAGTTGAACGACGCACGCTGCCTTCTTGGCTCGCGCCGCCTGACCCGCTGGATGATCCAATCATTGCTGTCCTTAAACCTATTGATATAGACTGGAGCGTCCCTTTGATTGCTTACCTAAAGCAACCAGACTCCGTTGCAGATAGGAAGACTCGTTTTCTTGCCTTGAATTACTTTCTCAGAGCCGATGAGCTGCGTCGACGTGGCGAAGATGGCATAGACTTTCGGTGTGTGTTTGGCCGAGATGCAAAACGTTTAATGCGAGAAGCACATGTCGGCATATGTGGCACCCATCAAGCGGGTCCAAAGATGCGTTGGCTCATCAGGCGACATGGTTATTATTGGCCCAACATTTTGAAGACTATATCACGTTCGCGAAAGGCTATCAGGATTGCCAGTCTCATGGACCAGTTCAGCATATTCCCAATATTCCCATGCAACCTATTATTAAACCTTGGCCTGCGGGAGGATGGGTATTGGACTTGATTGGCATGATTCATCCCCATTCGTCACTCCAAGACAAGTTCATCATCGTCGCTACGGATTTCTTCACTAAATGGGTGGAAGCTGAACCTTTGAAGGAGGCCTCTGGAGCAACCATTCGCCAATTCTGTAGTAAATATGCACCTTTTACCCAGAACCTTGTTTCTCTTTATAGGCTTATGACTGTGCAAACAATAATAGGATGATGATGCAAAATATCACAGCAAGACAAACCACAACACACCAACACAGAATTTTATAGAGGTTCAACAAAAAACTTTGCCTACATCCTCTGTGTGATCTCTCTTGAGAATCACTAGCAATATGGAGAATAACAACTTGATTACAAGTACTTATTGAAATCCCTATGCTAATCCCCAACCCCTTTGCTAGATCTCTCTATCACCCTTGGCTCTCCCTGCCCTTGTGTTTATATGTAGCTGAGAACTCTCTGAGATCTCTCTTTGATCTCTTCTCTGATCTGAGGACACATTATGTGACCTCCCTACAGCCCTATTTATAGATTATAGGTGCTGGTTACAAACATGTCACATTAGGATTCCTAAAACTATTAGAACAAGGAAAGAGAGCTAGCTTTCCTATTCCTAACTAGAATAGAACTTACTTTCCAGGTCTAAATCAATAGGAATAACTCTTCCTATTCCAAAACCCATTAGAATACTAGAAGAATTCCTGTGCGCACTAATCTTCATTTACCCATCTGGTTTTGCCTTGAATCCTAATCAACTTAGGCATATCAACGAGCCAAATTCACAACAATCTCCACCTTGGTGAGTTGATACCAAACTGATTTCTGCAACCTCCAGGATATCTTGTACTTCTTGAAGTAATCCTAAAACCCTCAAGAACCTTCACCTTGGCAAAAGTCTATTTGCCTCAACGCACCTCAAGTGAGGAGGTGCTCCACCTCAATCTCAACATGCTGTAAGAATGAGCAAGTTCAAGTAACACTTGAACTCCCCCATGGCAATGGTCCTGGTCAAACAATCTAAGACATTCTCCCTTGAATGAACTTTCTCAATTGTTATCTTCCTTGACTTGACCCAACCTTCGCTGCGATGACCACGAATATCAACGTGTTTCGTCTCTACTTGAAACCCTTGATTCCTTGTCAAATTGATGACCCCATTCTTCACCACAACTTTTTGTTGAATTCCAAAGTCACTCATCAATCCATTAAGCCATAATGCATCTGCAGAAGCTTCTGTTAGTGCTATGCAATCTACTTCAATGGTAGACAACGTCGTAGCTGATTCTTTAGTTGCTCTACAACTCACTAAACCTTCACCACAAGTAAAAACATAACTTGTTGCAGGTCTTCTCTTGTCTATGTCTCCTGCCAAATCTGAACCCTCAGGACCAACAATGCATGCTTGTTCTTATTGTCTTTCAAACATAGTCATGCTCCTTGGTGTCTCTCAAGTAATACAGAATCCACTTCACTGATTGCCAGTGCCGTCTACCTGGATTCACCATATACTTTGACACAATGCTCAATGCTTGAGCTAAACCTGGTCTTGTGCAGATTCTAGCATAGATAAGACATCCCACTCCTCTTGCATAAGACACATTCATCATCTCATCTAACTCCTTCATAGATGATCTCTGCACACTCAACTGGAAGTGTGCTACTGGTGGAGTAGACACGGGTTCATAAAACAGCCATATTTTTCCCGCTTCTCTGTCCCTCCTTATCTTCACTCCTAGGATCTGTTGTGCAGCTTCTA
This sequence comes from Rosa chinensis, assembly GCF_002994745.2. Classification (NCBI taxonomy): domain Eukaryota; kingdom Viridiplantae; phylum Streptophyta; class Magnoliopsida; order Rosales; family Rosaceae; genus Rosa; species Rosa chinensis. Next base: position 33,276,488 of record NC_037090.1, read on the forward strand.
GATCCTTTATGTCGAACTCCTTCCCTAGTTGTGCCTTTAACTTCGAAATTCTAGACATATCCCGACATGTAGTCAACACGTCACCTAAATAAAGTAGCAATAGTAAACCCATACTACCCTTGAACACATGATGATAAACGCAGCTATCCGCTGGTGAGATTTGGTCATAATCGACCTTTACTTTCTGTGAATACTCCTTGGCCAAAACCCAAGCTTTGAATCTCATGGCTTCCTTATCATGCATTCCTTCCATTTTCCTATAAACCCACTTACAACCAACCTGATTTCTTTCTTTGGGCTTAGGAACCGACTCCTGAACCAAGTCCTTCTGCATGGACTTCTTTATCTGTTCTAACATAGCTCCCATCCAACTTTCCCGTACATCATTTGCTATAGCTTCCTGATACGTGGTTGGATCTCCTGGACTCAAACTTAGAGTATGCTTGTCCAATGCTATGCTTCTCTGGAACTCCTGCCCAAGTGACTGACGAACCGAGTAGTAGGTTCGCAGTGCTAATTGCTCCACCTGAGCTTGTATTAATGACTGTTGTTGTTGCTCTAAGACTTCTTCCTTGATAACCCCTTTATCATGCTCCACTTGCTCAATTTGCTCCACCTGAGCTGGAGTTTCTTCCATGATCCCTTTGGTTAGAGGAACTTCGGTTGCTTTCTCTACAACATCAGTCTTCTTCTTCACCTCACTTTTCTTGACTTCATTGAACGGCATTGTCTCCTCATAAAAAATGACATGTCTACTTAGAACCCTTTTCTTGCTTACAATATCCCATAACTTGTAGCCCTTTACTCCTTTCTCAACACCGAGAAATATGCACTTGCGTGACTTTGGCCTGAGTTTGGTTTGCTCATTGTTGGAAATATGAGCATATGCACTGCTACCAAACACCCTTAAGTTAGAGTAGTCAACTGGTTCTTTAGACCATACCTCCTCTGCACACTTGAAGTCCAAGACTTTTGATGGTGACCGATTAACCAAGTAACACGCATGGTTAACTGCATCTGCCCAAAACGTGTCCGGTAATCCTGCATGCAGCCGCATGCTTCTTTCTCTCTCTAAGAGAGTTTTATTCATTCTTCTAGCAGCTCCGTTTTGTTGGAGATTCTCTTTCACCGTGAAGTGTCTTGTGATTCCTTCATCCTTGCAAAATTGTAAGAACCTTTTCATTCTATATTCATTGCTACTGTTACTTCTCAAATACTTGATTTTTCTGCCTATTAGATTTTCTACTTCTGTTTTCCACTCCTTAAACTTGGTGAAAACCTTGGATTTTTCCCTCATAAAGTAGACCCAAATCTTCCTCGAAAAATCATCTAAAAAAGTAACGAAGTACTTGAAGCCTCCCATAGACCTTATTGGTGCAGGGCCCCATACATCTGAGTGAATATAATCCAGCAATCCTTTGCTTTTGTTCTCACAATTTGCTAACTTGAATGCCACCTTCTACTTCCCAAGAGTACAATCCTTGCAGAAGTTCAGTTTGCAAACATTGACACCTTCTAGCTTACCTTTCTTGTGGAGTTCTTGCATTCCTCTTTGACTCATGTGCCCAAGGCGATGATGCCATAGCTCAGTCTTGTCTTTTACCTCAATAGACGTTGCAACTCCACCTATTATTGTAGTCCCTTGAAGCTTGTATAAGTTGTTAGGTTGAATGTTGCCCTTCATCACAACAAGTGATCCCTTGAGAACTTTGAGTCTTCCCTCTTCAGAGCGATACCTATATCCGGCCCTGTCCAAAGTACCCAAAGATATCAAGTTCTTCCTTAACTTTGGAAAATATCTGACATTCTCCAGCGTTCTAACAACTCCATCATGCATTCTGATTTTCATTGATCCAATACCTAGGATCCTACATGATGAGTCATCTCCCCTAAAAACCTCTCCACTGCTACTGTCCTCAAATGTGCCAAACCATTCTCGGATTGCACACATGTGGAATGTACATCCGGTATCCAAAATCCAAATTCTGAAAGCATTGGAGCTGGCTGCTACCACAAGGAGTTCACCGTCATCTTTATCTTGTTTGATGACTACATTGGCTATGTTTGAACTCCCTGGCATCGCCTCTGCTCTCATCTTCCCTTCTCTGCAGTTTCTTTTCAAGTGGTCGGTAGCACCACATTTGAAGCAACCTTTCTTGTATTTTTCCTTGGATTTTGATGTACCCTTGTTACCAGATTTATCCTTCTTACTCGTCAACTGACCTGTCTCCTTGCCCTTGACATGAATGCCTCCTTCTTGAGAGCTTTCGGTCTCCCTACTCATCTTAAAATAAGATTGAATAGTTTCGGTAATCTCACTGTACTTGAGAGAATCCTTACCGGAAACGAGTCTAGTGATGAAGTGCTCAAATGAAGATGGTAAAGATCTTAGCAGCATAAGTGATTTCTCCTCATCTTTATACCGCACATCCACCTTTGATAAATTGGCAACACAAATCTGAAATTTATTCAGATGATCCTGCAGATCCCCTCCTTCTTCCATCCAAAGACTATAGAGTTGGTCTTTCAGAAAGAGTTTATCCGCGTCAACCTCTTTGACATTGTCCAATGTCTTACTACTGTCCATATTCTCACCAATATGAACCTTACTCGCGTAAACCTTCTTGAGATAATCCCAGGTCTCTTTGTTGTTCATATTCTCACTGGCACTAACCAATACATGATCAGCAAGATGTAGCTCTATAAAGCTTTTTGCCTTCTTGTCCATCTTCTGCCAAACCTTGTCTGCCATATCAGCTGCCATATTCTCTATCCCGAGAATAGCCTCGTACAGACCCTGTAGAATCAGGACACTTTTCATCTTCCTCTGCCATAATGTGAAGTTATCCTTCCCATTCAACATAATGGGCATCACATTGCTGCCTGCGTCTGCTTTGTCATCTGCCATTTTAGAAACACCTTGAGCCTAAGCTCTGATACCACTTTGTAGTAAATATGCACCTTTTACCCAGAACTTTGTTTCTCTTTATAGGCTTATGACTGTGCAAACAATAATAGGATGATGATGCAAAATATCACAGCAAGACAAACCACAACACACCAACACAGAATTTTATAGAGGTTCGACAAAAAACTTTGCCTACCTCCTCTGTGTGATCTCTCTTGAGAATCACTAGCAATATGGAGAATAACAACTTGATTACAAGTACTTATTGAAATCCCTATGCTAATCCCCAACCCTTTTGCTAGATCTCTCTATCACCCTTGGCTCTCCCTGCCCCTGTGTTTATATGTAGCTGAGAACTCTCTGAGATCTCTCTTTGATCTCTTCTCTGATCTTAGGACACATTATGTGACCTCCCTGCAGCCCTATTTATAGATTATAGGTGCTGGTTACAAACATGTCACATTAGGATTCCTAAAACTATTAGAACAAGGAAAGAGAGCTAGCTTTCCTATTCCTAACTAGAATAGAACTTACTTTCCAGGTCTAAATCAATAAGAATAACTCTTCCTATTCTAAAACCCATTAGAATACTAGAAGAATTCCTGTGCGCACTAATCTTCATTTACCTATCTGGTTTTGCCTTGAATCCTAATCAACTTAGGCATATCAACAAGCCAAATTCACAACAAATTCATCTTTCGACATATTTATATGCAGGTTCGGCGTCCCCGAGGTGTTAGTATCGGACAGGGGGGTAGCATTTATGGGCGGTGATGTGGAGCAGCTCGTCAACGACTTCGGCATCCAGTTTCTCCACAGCACACCTTATTATGCCCAGTCTAATGGTCAGGGAGAGGCCAGTAACAAGATTATCATTACCCTACTGAAGAAGATGCTTGTGAAAAACCCTCGCCAATGGCATGAGACATTGTATGAAACATTGCGGGCCTATCGCACTTCAAAACAAACTCCTATTGCCACAACGCCCTATGCACTCATGTTTGGTCACGACGCGGTTTTACCTTTGGAGATAAATCTTCACTCTCTACGCGTCCAAGATCAATCATTTGATTGGTGATGACTACGTCTAGGCCATGTGGCAGGAGCACGAAGACCTTAGCGGACAACGGTTAGAGGCTTTCGACAACTTAGTGATGGAGAAGCAACGCATCGCTCACGCCTATGATAAGAGAACTCGTGGCCGCAGTTACAAAGAGGGCGAGCTCGTTTGGAAGGCAGTTCTTCCATTTGGTGAGAAGTTGACCCGTCGTGGTAAATGGACCCCACGCTGGGAAGGGCCCTTTGTGATTTATAGAATTCTGGAACGTGGGGCTTTTCACCTCAAAGATTTGGATGGCGACCTCCACTGCAACCCTATCAATGGCTGATTCTTAAAGAAATACTACCCCAGCGTTTGGGAATTTGAAGATCCCCCAGCTTCTTCCGTGGCAAGGACAGGGGGGCAAACATAGTGTCCCTTGGCTCGCCTCATCCCTTATAATTAGGCCTTTTCATTGTGGCCTCGTTCACCTGTCTTCGCTCCACCTACGAACACTAGGGGGGCAACACTCTATGCATAAGGGCCTTTATAGTGGCCATTATTTTATTTTTGCATGTTTGCATTAGCCATTTCTGGCAAGTTTTTTGTACATTTTCGTTCAATATCCTTGACAATATGTGTTAGGAATGTGTGTAAGGGCCTATACCAGAGGCCTTATTATATCATATTGTTTTTAGCAAATGAGAAAATTTCGAATCTTTCATTCATAAAGTGGCTTTGCAGCCAAGAGCAAGACAATGTGTTCGGAAAAATTACATTAACGATATATAAAGGATATACAAAGCCAGAAAGTTGGCTAAAACAACTAATAAGGATTCATATCTTTTATGAGCTTCCGGATCTTGCGGCAAGAAGGGTTGATGAGATATCGACTCTTACTCTTCCTCTCTTCACCCTCCTCTGATCTGAGTCGCAGCTACTATCATTTATACTGGAAGGAGAGGGAAGAAAATAATCCATCGCAACCCTTCCAGTTGGTTATCCTTAAGGATAGAGACGGAATCAGCGCTGGAGTGCGACCCAGTTGCCTCACCTACCTCCAGGGGGAAAACAGAAGTCGGCTCATCAGATCCCTAAGGTAGGCAGTGGAAGAAGAACGATTGGCCTCGAGTGGCCTTTCGCCCTTCTTCGCTTTGCTCCACGCAGAGAAATCTAAGGAGAGGGACTCCCCAGATTGTGGTGCCTCGCGTTAGGAGCTCCTTGTGATCTTCAATCTACCAAAAACATAGGATGTTTCATCTAGGCTTTCATAGACCAAAGACACGAGGTTGCCTGAGATTAGGCCATAAGGCCTACACAGGCAGTGAGATTAAGCCATAAAGCCTAAAATCTAGACGCTAAGGGCGAGATCGTATGGAGAAGATTTGAGAAAGAAAAGGAAGAGGAGAAAGGCTTGCAAGGTCATTGCTGGGTAAGCCATGTTTGTGTAAGTTTTCATCTTTCCAAAGTATTGATATTTATAGAGGCCTGCCTCAGTGGCTTCAACCCTTGGATACGGGCAGTTGAAGACGTTTCAACACCATCAATGGGAATATCAATGGAATTCAATGCTGAAATCTCGGAAATAAATGAAATTGAGTCCCCATGGACGAGAGAGCGATCTCCAAGGAGATAACTACTCCTTTTCGAGATTATCTTTTTGAAACTGTTTTTGTGTAGTTAAAGCAAGAATTGAACAGAGCTATTGCCTAAGAGATAAAAGAAATTTGGGCCAACCAAGTGGGCTAAATAATTAATTTATTGGTAGTAATATTGTTCGTACAAATTAATGGGCCTAATATCAGCGGCCTAAAAATCCTCGGCCTGCATGAGTTAAGCGGAGGAAAAGTTCATCCAGACGTAAACTAGCATCAGCGGCAGCTTTTGCAGCTTGTTGGGCTGCTACACGAGCTTGGGCCAGGTCATGGGTCAACGTCTCGAAAGCGGCAAGGGGCTGCTCCAATTGAGGTTACGCTCGAGCAAGCCTAGCCGTCACATCAGTTAATCGGGCTTGAAGATCATGGATCTGGGTCCTCAGGTGGTTTCTCTCGAGAGTCAGATCTCTGATGAGACTGGCCCGATCACCCAAGAAATCACGCCCAGCGGCCGTCTGTTGAGCAAGAGTCTGGTAGTGTGTTTCGGTCTGCCTGGCCTACGCAGTCGCGACCGCCCTTTCATTGAGCCCTTGGGGAAGATCCTGCAGCAGCTGGTCAACCTCTTGAAATTGGTCTTCAGTGATAGCCCCCTCGCGGAGAAGTACCCTCAGATACTCCAAAACTTTCGCGGGCGCGCCAGGAATCAGAATATCAGGGTCCAGGAGGCGATGAAGGCCTTCTCTGGTATCATCTACGACCCCAGGAGGGGTCACCTCAAGCACACGAGCTAGCCGTTCTAAAGTGGACGGAGGCGGTTGCTCAGCGACAGGAGGGGCCTCAAGAGGTTCTGCAACAGGTACTGCCTCTGGCAATGGCTCAGGGTTTTCCCCTACTTCCCTAGCTTCAATGGCTTGGGGGGCAGGCTCCTGACCAACCACATCGAGGACAGGTTCAGCAGGATTCTCAGCCACGATCTCTCCAGCTATGACAGCCGCTTCCTCGTTTGGAATAGCATTTGGATCCTAGAAGGAGGCATTATCAGAATAACCAAGCCAGGGGTTAATGATAAAACATTTTGTTAAGAGTGGTACCTCTTCAACAGGTGGCTCGCGAATAATTGCTGTTAGCACAGGTTCCTGGGCAACCTCACCGGATGCTGGAACTGAATCAGGCGCTACTTGTCCCAGAAGGAGGGAGGCAGTTGGTTGCTCATGGGAGGTGTCTGGGAGCGGCATTCTTTCGTCAACCTCAGGCGAGCTGCCATCTATAACCATTGTAGGGACCAGAACCAACTGCATATTGTTTGCAGTTGGGGAGGGAGGATTATTGGAACCATTTGGCTCTTGGACTTGCTCACCGGACGCACCTTCGCCTGCAACGGATGATCCTTCCCCAACTTGCCTTGATGACCTACGGCGAACCTGCGGAGGAGGAGCGTTATAGAGTCATACATAACAGAACAAAGCGTCATGGCTCATTTTAGATGAGTATTACCATTCGATCAGCGACTGGTTCATCTTCTGCCCATGGATCAGTTCGGGGATCAGCGCGACTGCGTTTGCGGGCTAAAGCGGCAGCAATCTGTCAGGATTAAAGTAAAGTCAAAATAAGCTTCGAAGGAGATATCAGAATTATGAGATTTTAAGATAAGAGCCTTACTGTTTGTGGGTCATCATCGTCAGAGGAAGAGTCTTCGACTTCAAGTTTCGTCGCTATCACTTTCTTCTTCGCGGTCTGACCAGGGGCCGGAGAAGCGTCAACTGCACGACCGCCAGAGGGTGGCACGTTTCCCTGATGCAACAAAGTGTGGGTTAAAAGGAAAAAACATACAGAAAGTAAAAAATAAATAAATAAATATATATATATATATATATATATATAAAAGACAATTACCTCTTGGGGAGGCTCACAAATGACAATCCTAGCCTGGATTGGGCGCGGGGCTCGCGCGGGTAGAGGAGCCTGTTCAGATAGCGGAGGTTGCGCCTCGTCTTCAGGAAAGCGAGCAAGTAACTCGGTATCAGCATCATAAGGATATCTCAGCTCTTCAAAAATGGTCGCGAAGAGCTCGTCATCCTTTTGTCCCTAGCAGTTGACGGAAACTTCTGACCACCATTGATCATAATCTTTAGCAGTCCCATCCACGGGGTCAATGTTATTAGCCCAGTCAGGGAGATCAACCAGTATAAGCATGTTTTGTACTGGCGGAGGCCCATTTAAGGGGCCAATTCTGCGCCAAGAAGTGTTGTAGTTCCAAGCATCATAGAGGGGGAATGGCACTAGTTGGATAAGGCCAAACTAGCGAGCGAAGTGGTTGGGAGCATACAGCTCATAACTGAGTTCATCAGATGCAAGCCTAATGTCTAAACAAGAGATCGCGCGGTGAAAACCCAGGCGCGCTCGATCACTATAATTAGGAGCCCCAGGAAGGAACCCATTTTCAAGAGGAGTGGGCAATCTCCTATTGAGTACTAAGTCGCAGTAAGGCATTTCGTGCAGGAGGTACAAATATGAGAAACACTCAGAATAGGGTGGGGATGTGTACCTCTCCTCACGACAAAGCCACTGACCAAGAAGGGCGTTAGCCCGTGGTAGCAATGAAATATCGTCGCGACGGAAGAATGGAAAGTAAGTTTGAATCCAGAAATCAAGGATCCAAAAAGGGCCAGAAATGCTAGTCTCGAAAGAATGCATGGTGGCCTGGTATAGAGTATGGTAGAGGGCACCCAACACTGGTTGTCCTAACCCCACGCAGCGGCCGTTATAGAGGGTTGTGGCCAGGAAAGTCCAAGGACCAATGGGCTTATTGGCGGAGATACAGAAGATGAACTTGCAGAGCCAATACTCCAGAAAAGCAATGCCACCAGTCACATTGTGTTCTTTGTGGTAATAGGCCAACCACCGCGGATAGGAGCTACTATGAACGCCGCGACTAGTTTGAGCCATGGTTGATAAGAAGTTGTCAGAATCGAATTCGCCATGCCGATAGGGCTCACCGTCAATGGGCAATCCAGTAATGGTAAAAATATCTAATAGTGTAATACTCATTTGGCCAAATCGGAAATCGAAGGTGTTGGTGGCAGTATTCCAAAAGCAAAGGCAGCGAGTGGCTAACGATTGCCACCGCGAGGAAGGAGAAAGCATAAATCAATGGTTTAGGTAATACCTGCTGCGTTCCAGCCAGCCAAATCTCACGCTCGGGCTTCGCGATACCAAGAAAGCTCTGCCGCCCTGATCGAGGACGGCCAGTACCCTATTTTCTCTCGATGTTTTTGCGCAGCCCAACTGCTGAAATCTCCAGGGGTCCTTCGGAAGACCGGAATGGGCCGACGGATGGGTAGGCCGTAGAGGGAGATAGCGTCATCTGGAATGGAATCTCGTGGCGCTGGGCCCAGTCCGACATGTTGATTTGGGAGCCTGAGAAGCAGTGGTCTCTGGATATTGGTGTGGAGACGACAGAGGGCACCAATTCCGGTTCCCCAAGAGCGTGCAGCTTTCTCGTTGAGTTCTTCCTCCTGATCGATAACTATTTTCTTTGGAGGAGCCATTTCTGGGTTTCTGTAAGGAGAAATGTTTGAGACGAAAAAGTTTCTGGGTTTTAGGAGATTGAAGAGTTTCTGATGTGACAGGTTTGGAGTGGTTGCGGGATTTAAATAAAAGATTTTGTGAGGGAAACGATGTGACGAAAAGACGTTTTTCCAAGCGAATAGACGCAATCCTCATTAATGATATCGTTTCGGTCATCAGACACATCGTTTTAGTCCCCTTCAATCAGTTACATTCTCACGGGCCCGATTTCGGGGCCTGGGGGGCAATGTTTGAGCCCAAAAGTAATTTTGCCAAGATCCTTTAGTGGATTTAGCATAGCAGGCCGATACCTGCGGCCCAAAAATAAGTCTACTTGGAATTGGGCTACAGCTTCGCTCATTCCAAAACCCATAAGGAAAACGAGCCCTTATTGGAGTCAGGTACCAGAGATTGAATAGGAAACTTCAATCAATAATCCTTCTATGGCAAGGAACAGTCGAAACTCTAGGTATAAACACCAGGTTTCAAGGACAAATCAGGGACATCTCTCAAATCAATCAATCCCTCGGATTATCAAGCCTCCTTGGAGCAAACCTTCAACCTCGTTGAAATTCGGCGACCGTGCTTCCAGTCCTAATCTCTCCAAGAGCCGACTGTTAGTGCTACTGCCACCGATACTACCAGCGAAGCTAGGGTAACACCCTCGCAACCCCCGCGAAGCTAAAGTCACGCTTTAGCAAACCTTGTGCTTTCTCCAAACTTCCCAGTGATTGCTCTGCTCGACCTACAATGTTGAGTATCGATTTGGTGATGCGAAGAGATCACAACCGAAGCCTTATCCGTAAGGCAAGAAGACCTTTCTCGGAAGGCAGAGAAAAGAGCCTTGTGACGAGGTTGGTGCTCTCCTCGTCCACAACGCTTGATCAAGAAGTCAGGTCAGGGGACACCCCGACGACTGCACCCCACGGTGCTGGCACGCTCGGGCATTCAAAAGAGACAGTTTGTACCTCACTGATTTTTGTGTCAAACAGATACTATATATCCTAATTGCTAAAGTTCAAGGTGAAACAACAAAAGGTAAAAAGAAGGCTAGCAAGAAATCTAAGAAAATATAAGAAGGAAAGAAGAAAGGCTACTAGTATTTGATATTTTTCTGTTAATTTTACAAGGCTTAGAATTTTATATCCAATACATGATTAGACCTAGGCTCAGTTTGGGATCGCTTTTGAAACATGCTTTTGGTCCAATTAAAAATTGTTCTGGTAGAAAGGCTGTTTGATAAACTCCAAAATTGTTGCTTTTGTGTGGAAGCGATTACATGGGCAGCAGGAAATTAGAAGCCAGGCCTGTTAGAAGCTATTTTTAGTTTCACTTTTCACTTCCAACTTACCGAACACTCAAAAATTGCATTTCGTTCTTCCAACACTTTTAAAAACAGTTTACCGAACACTCAGTTACTTCTTCTCACAGCAAAATCAGAATTGTTTCTTCTCACAGTAAGTTCGGAAGTACTTATTCTTACAGCACAGCAATCCCAAACTGGGTCTTAGTCTATCTAGACTAAGTCTACTAATAGAGGGCTATAACAAACTTGATTCTCCATTTCAGATGATTGATACGGTGTGGTTTGACTATCAAAACCTTGGCTTTCCCTTGTTGACCAAATTTGTTGAGATTACTCTCTCACTTTAAACACTAAAAATCTCACAGAAAAGAACATACTCCAAATTCCAATAACAATACACGAAAAGACCCAAATCTTTACAAATTGTTACAAATTGCTGGAACAGAAAATCCCTCATCCTAAGTTACATATTATCAACTTTGTATGACGAAAATTAATCAATTACACAAAATAATAACACTACGTAGTTTACTTTATTCGATGAGGACCCAAATTGAAACAAGTTACCTAAAACTCCCACCACCATAGGGCATTAACATCTGAATTTGCATGCTGTCATACTCACTAGTTGTGCCACTAGAGCCTTCATCACCATCACCCTTAACATTAACAATGTAAGCTTCTGAATTGATAGGACCCCAGCAATTACTCAGTCTCCTCGGTACATGAATTTGCATTACTTCCCCATGGATGCTTCGCTGTAATTTGCATTCCCTCCAATTCCATGGCTACTTCATTGTAGGCCTTTCTCTCTTTTTATCCTCAGACATATTTTTGCGAGATAAGCACAGCAGAGAGCTGTCTCTGTTCTTCTCATTCACTATGTCAGCATCAAGAATTTCAATCAAGCAATCTTTCTCTATTGAAGAAACAAAGAAACTTGCTGGGCATCTCTCTGCGTCAGGTCTAGCAAAAGAAAGTGCCACTCCGCTCGTTAGTAGCTCTGCCAGGACAACTCTAAAGCTATTGACGTCACTTTTTTCGGTGAGTTGATTGGACTGGAAAGTATTCAGGGTAGAATTCCTTTGTAAACCGTTCCATAGCCTCCTTCACCAAGGATCTCATCTGCATGATAATTGTTTGTGGCCTTCTCAAGTTCTTCCGCTGTAAAGATTTTTGTTGATTCCATGGCTCCTCTATGACTAGCGAGTTGTCGTTGTAACGTTAAGCCACTGTTTTCTTAGAAGTGCTTCTTTTTTAGCTTGATGAGCCTTCTTTTGTTCATTTCCCAATATATCCACGAAATTAAGACCACTAAAACTAAGAAGCCTATACTGACACCTACACATATTTGGAAAATGAAATATCTATATTTCTGGGGGTTGAATGCTAAAGGTAGTTCCAGACTTCTAGCCTTCCAGGTATACCAAAAAGAGCATAGTTATTTTTCATATTCAATGCTATAACTGTTTATGTTTAAATCTTGTAATACCAAATAGCAGATCTTTGTGGTGTTTGCCCTTAAACTGTAGTTAACAAAAGTGCAACTAAGATATAAAGAACTCACTTCTTTTAGTTGCTCCAGGCTTCTTTCCAGATCTTCCATCGATGCTTCTTTATGAATACTTTGTAAAACAACCAGCATGTGAGAATGGAGATCATCTGAATGATGCTGCTCAAGCTTACAATGTGGTATTGGGAATTGCCATCCCACTGCATAGAAAGGACAACTAACAAGCTTCATTGGACAGATGGTAATACAATGTCTATCCATCTCACGTCTCATGATCGTGTCGGTGCAGTTTTGTTCGCATGGAATTATCTTGATTCTTGAAGGAGCATATTGCATCATGTTTATACACCTGGCTTGCACAAAATATGGCATTATATCCATCATTTGTGCAACTCATAGACCTATAGCCACAATTTGGAAAATTCTGTTCAAGCTCCTCTGGGGTGTGAAATTTCATATCGCAGTGATGCTAATTCTTGAGGTCGACATTCTTTACCAAACTCTGTGCTATTGTTTCTATCTCATCAACCAACCAAAACCCACTTATTTCCATCTCTTGAACAAAATCATCTATTTTATCTTCTCTCTTTTCACTTAGCAGCCATCCTCAAACCTGACTAAATAAATTTCTCTTGGAGCTGGCAAAGTCATCAAACAAAATCAGAAATGATGTCATAGGGATGATCAGACACTTAACGATCTTGGCCACCTTCTAGGATAACAGATTCTGCAACAAAATTCTCATTTCTTTGAGTGACAACTCCACCATTTCCTTTCTCACATCGGCCGCCACAGAAGCAGGGGTCTTGAAGATATCTCCAGATGTCTTATCAACACAAGCAGCAGCTAATCTAGGAATGAAACCTTGAGCTATGTTGTGGACTAATTCCGTGTTGTAAAGATCAGAATGGAATGAAGGACCTCCATTTTTCCCATCTTCAATCTTTTCTGGTTCAAGTTCCACATTAGTTGCAAGTAGATCATCAATGGTTGACAATTCCTATAAACAATATACACTTGATTACCCAATAATCATTGTTTTCGAAGGGGCACATTGTTAATAACTCAATATGAACAATTTTGAAGTCCTATTGCTGATCACAAATTTACAGCAAAGATACAAAGACTTCTACATTTTGGGTCTAATTGTGAAATTCATTTTTGAAAACCTAGTTGCCAGATTTTTCTCAGTGTCGAAGCTTGTTTTGCCCTCACAGATTCGCAATAAATCTATGGGTATCAGAATTAGCAGGTAAAAAAACCAATATGGAAAGAAGGAAAAACGTTTGTGGCTGCTGGATGAATCAATACAAAACCCAACTCCTTGGTCTTTTTCTAAAGAGTTTTGAATTACCTGCATCATTTTCGTAGATAAGCGGACGAGATGTGTCTGGTTCAAAATCTCACAAAATCATTTTAGTTCTGCAATACCCCAATGCCAATAATCAGAAGAATGAATAAAACTCAACAGAATCAGAAGAATGAATAATACTCAACAGAATTAGCCAAAGCAATCATAAGACCCTGAGGGAAGTCCAGATATATCAAATTTGAAAAATGAAATTACATTTATTTGTTTGTTTTGTAGGTAACTGTCCCTGCGTAAATATCATGTATGACTCTCTCCAAGACGTTTTAGGTACGAGGAGAAAAACAAGGGAAAGTTCTCCGAATTATACTCTGAGAAAAAAGAGGAAAATCCAACAGAGAAGTTTTGAATGCTCCCTTCCTCATGAAATCAAGGAGAGAGGGATTTAATTTAAATGGAATGGTTGGTATGATTAAAAATGAAAAGAAGAGAAAAAACTTCTTTTTGTCATCCCACAAGATTAATATACCTACACTTTCTCTAAGAAATGAATATTCCAAGCAAAAAGTAAAAGAGTATCTTAAGGTTAAATGAGTGTGTATTTTTGATAACACGAATGGTCATTGCATTCTAAATCAAGATGTCAAGATGTTAAATACATAGACCAGGTCCCTCAACATTCTGGCAAAATTTTTGATTCTTAAATAATATTAAGGTAAGACATACCCATTATCAACACACCGAAGCTCTTTTAATTGCAAAAACAAAACCGAGCATACTATAATAGAATTTAAAACCGTTGGATCTAAGCAGCATATAGTAGCGAACAAAACCTAAATAAAAAACAAAACAATGACTTTACCCTTCCTCTTACTGGGTTATATCAACTGATGCCAGAATTTCAGAGAACTCCAGCATCTGCATTCCCCTCCCAGCTACAGCAATCTGATATTTGTTCCTAAATAGAACAAACAACACTTGTAAATTGTTATCTGCTAAATTTTATATTAATAAAATGCTACATCATTGTCCAGTAAGGCACCCTACTCACCTGCCACACAGTTTAGCATCCAGTGCTTCTGGCTCTGGCACACTGATGACTAAATAAGCATACTCGATTAATTTACCTTCCTCCTGAAGACGCCAGCACCTGACACGCTGATCCAGACCAGTTGAAAAAACCCAAGATCCGTCTGTCCAAACACCTAAATAAAAGAAAGTATCTTAGTAAACATGATCAATTTTAGCAGACCACGAACTAGAAGATCAAAGTTCAAGTAGGAAACAGAGACATCAAGGGGTAATAAAAAAAGAAAAAAGAAAAAAGGGAGTTCAACTACACAAGACAAAAGAAAAAAGAAAAAAGGGAGTTCAACTACACAAGACCTCTTTACGCTCATTATGTACTCAAAGACGGCATTGTGAAACTAGGATTGAATATATGCCTTCACCTTTTACGGCAGAGCTGTGAGCTGAGGGGACTGTATCATGATTTAAGAATCGGATCCAATAGTTCTTCTTCTTGTCTTGGTTAGAATGAACCAACTTCTTTGCATTTCCAAGTTCAGTGATTGAATTTTTGATTTCCAGTGTCATATTATCAAATTCAGCGCTAAATGTTGACAATGACAATTCAAATGTAAGACAGCTAAGGGCTTGATCATCACCCCCACTAATTAAATTATAGAGAAAACCGATTTCAGGACTTAGACAACCCTCTACATTTGAAATGTGGAGAGAATTGACACCAGATTTGTGAATGGCCTTGAAGACAAGTAATGGTGATATTTCACATATGTCCGATGAGGAATCATAAGCACTTGCTTCTGAATCTAGGGAAGCAGTATGAATAGCATGTGAAGAAGCCGTTCTACTGCTCCCATTATCATTTAGCATTGATGAAGTTCCATCCCCAGAATGCTTTGGCAAATTCTCATCAGTTTCCACTCCAGCTTTGACAGTAGTAGAACTGGCACCTAGCCTATTCTTTGACATTCTACTGTCTAAAGATCTCCACCGTCTTCCACCCTGACTTCCCCTCCCTGTTCTCGGCCGTTTCTGACAGTCAATGAACTTTTCTGTATCAAGCACTGATACCAGCTGCATAAAAGCTTCAATGCTTCTAGTGAGGTCCCAAAAGGCAATACTTCCATCAGTAGCCCCACTGATGAGAATATACAAACTTCCAATCTGCCAATTGCCTGTGAATCAAAGTGACAAGAAGCAACACTTCTGTAATGCAACCCAAAAAATCAAGATATTAAGAATCAAGACAAACATTTTGAATAAGACCCTAGCGTGCATATGCTTAAAAATACAAAAATAATGGCAAGGGGAAACCTTGGGCGACAGAGAGCCAAGTGATTATCTACATTTTGAAACGTAATTTCAAATGTCAAAAGATATCAATCTTACATTCAACTAAAATGTCTAGACTGTGGATGAGTTGTTAGATAGCAAGAGAAGCCCAAGAAAATACCAAAAATACTTTACTTGATGGTTAGAGACAGAGGAACAACACTTATTCTAATGGCATAGTTGCAATGGTCAATGCCACTTAAAAAGGTGCTGCCCAAACGAAATTCCCGACCTAAGATGCAGTTCTGATTCAGACCAAATGCTATTGAGGGAGATTCTGAATAGCCACATTCTTTTTTTTTTCTTTTTCTTTTTTTGATAAATCACATGATAAAACTTACCCGAATAGCCACATTCTTAAAATTACATCATTTGATTTGCAATACAAGGAAATTATGTAACTAATGGGGACCAACATTACGGTCCAGAATAGAGGGGCTCAACAATTCCAACTATGTATATCAAAAAGTTTTCCCAATGCACAAACTTCTACCCACTAGAATAATAACTAACCTTCAGAAGGTAGACATGCAGGAAGGATGACATGCTGTAGGGACAGAACTGGTGATGATAGAGGACACAGAAAAGCAACATCAAACCTACAGCGAGGTGAAGTTATAGAATATCATACAGGAGACCATGAAAAAACATTAAGAAAAAAAAACAACAAAAGCTCTTCATAAATACCATAGCCTATAGGGCAAAACTAGAGCCCGTAATGCAAGGGTGGCATCAGAACAAGCAACACCAATAAAACAGACAGTTATCCTGAAAAGCAATGCAAGACAATGTATTAGGTCCAAAGTGGAAATTGACAAGAAAGACAAATCTTAGTTGTTTTCTATTACCTGGAATTGGCGCACTTTACAAGAAAAGCAGTAACAGCCATGTATCTCCAGTCATCTTCATATTTATCTTTAATGCAGGAGTTCAAGTCTTTGTTTCCCTTTTCTGATGCTGCATCATCTTTACCATCAGCATCGCCAGCTTGATCAGCTCTTTTCTCGATGTTTGTTGGAACTTTTTGAATACTAGAATATTTTGCTGGCATATCTGTAGAAAGCCACTGGAATGACATTGAAGGCGACTCTGGGGACAAACATGTATTGCCATTTCCAGTGTTGTCATGCTGCGGATCACGTACTATTTCTTCCTTCTTGTCTACTTTCCTACTTCTTAGTAGCCAAGAAGTCAAGACCCGCTTTGCACCAACAGAAATCAACAAAGTTGGAGTCTCTCTATTCTCTGTTGTTCCATTGTTAGCAGTTCTTATATTGGGAATGCCAGTCATATCTGACGGAAGTATGTTTATCTTTGACACACAGCATATTGATCTCACAGCTGATCCACCAACATGCTCCCCAAGCAATTTTGATCCAGACCAATTATCAACATCTGGCATATACCTAAGTAAACCATTACACGATTAGCTGCTCTTGCATAAACATTTACTCACTTTACCGACTTGGGTGGAATTGCAACAATATTTAAAATGCCAAGCATATGCTCATTTCTATGTAGTACATACATGCTGCAAGCATGTATACTCTCAGCTGACCAACTTAAGGTCTAGAAAATAGGATCAAATATTTAATTATATTACCGAAAAAAACAAATCAGCAAACTGGCCACATTTATCAGATTCTAAACAGCATACAATAGCCATACCTAGTCAACCTCACAGTTCCGTCTTCACAGCCAGTTGCAATCCAACTAGATCTATAGAGCAGATGGTCCTTCCCAGTTACTCCAGGTTGCAATTCTTCTGAGACAAAGCATATGGAATGCATCTCTCTCCCATGGAATTGCATATGCAAATTCCTAGAGAGTTCCTTCCCTTCACCATTCAGTACCCAGCGTCGATGAATATAAATGATATCATCCTGACAAAGAAATGAATATTGGGCTTACTTTTAGCATAAACTCAAAATTACTAGAAAATGTTTGAACCTTACTTTTCAAAAGTGAAAATAATGAAAGACACGCATAATGGTTAACTATAAAGATAAAATGTGGCTAGCAGCAAATCAATTCAATTACGATGTATGTCATATCATGGCCTCTTATAGATTTGTTCCAGAGTTAAAATAAAGTGAGGCTTGTAGCTTTGGTAATAGAGAGCAATTCTACCCAAACCTAGGTCAATGTTTGACTCTCATTGTTCCCTCCTGGGTCTTATCCCTCCTTTGTATCAAAAGAAAATTGACAGAAAAACAGCTTTGTAAGGGACGACTCCACCGTTTAGGGTCGAAAGAAAAGTTACAACCAGTTTTTTGACCCCCTTCATGTACCTACCTTTCTGGAATACTTATTCTAGTGGGTTTATTTATTTATTTATTTTCTGAAATTATTTAATCAAAATAGCCAGGCTGATACAAACCTTAACATATGCAAAGCAGTTCTTTATCTCTGGTACATCACCAAGATAATAGGAATGAGGACGCCGCCATCCACCACATGGGATTTGGAAGACCTGGAACAAATATGGACTCAGGCACCAAAAATGAAGAACACAAGTAACTTATAAATCATTTTAAAGGAAGCAATATGATGTGCAGGAAGAGAATTTACCTTGGTCTCAGTTAATAAATTCCAAATTATAAAATCCACTGATGCAAAACCAGCAGCATAATGACAGTTTGATGGCTCATTCACAAAGCTATTGCACGCAGAGACAGATTGAATAAGACTCAACTCCTTCACTTGTTTCATCCCTATAAATTCCAAATCCTTCCTATCTTTGTCATATTCCAGATAGCATATACACCCATCTGCTCCAGTCTGAGAAGAGTGAGAAGTTAATTACATAACCATGAATAAGATATGAATATGATAATACATCAGTGTGTTTTTTTCTTTTCTTTTTTTTGTTGAAAGACAAGGGAATGATATATCGCACCAAAATTTCTCATGATACACACATACACAGACATACACAAAAAAATGATAGAAAAGAGTATCATATCAAGTAAATTTTGCCTTACCGAGCATATTTCAATCTGATTACTACTTAGTCTAGCAACAGCAACACTGGAGATGCTTGATATCCCATGAGCTCCTCTGAAACAACTTGATGGAGATATTTTAACATCAGAAGTGACCAATGTGCCCAGCAACACACTCTTCAACAAAGGGAACAAAACAAGATTTCCACGTATATCTCCACATACCAATACCTGCAATTTGAACTTGAGGGAATATAAAAACAATTTACAGTAAATCTAATTCAAGTCCAGCAAGGGCATCAATTTGAAATGATCTGTTCATTTTATATATTAACTTAGGCAAGTATTTTATAATCGAAGGTGGATGCTTTTTGTTCCTGTGTCACTGGGACTTGCACTAGTCATTGTTTATCATGTCTTACCTAAGCATACTGAAGAAGTTTCAAAGAACTTAAATTTGGAGCTTTGGGGTATGTGTGTTTCACTATTTTGTGTCAGAAGGGAGGGCAATGGGATGCAGAGACACTACTGTTGGATTGATCAAGACAGAAGATATGATGCCTAACAAGTAAGAACAGACACCACATATGGCTCAATTTAAGTTTGCTCTGCACGGGGGTCGGTTTCACACACACACAGATTCCAAACACTTCTTACCAACGATGAAACAACATTTAACTAGAAGAAACAGATAATGGTAAAAATCCCATATAAATGAAATTAAACAGGAAAAAAAATGATGAGATGAGGTCACCTCTTCCTCCAAAGATGCATCTAAACACATTATTCTACTTCCGAAACTTGATGTGAATTCAGCTAAAAGAGACACATCACAGCTCGTTGCAGAGTGATCACACAGCCTCCACAGCTTCAATGTTCCTCTAGGATCAGCAGTGAAGATGAACCTACATGGTGACAACGGCAGAATTGATGAGCTGAATATTCTAACTTTAGGCATCTGAAAAACAAATCAAGAAGATTTGAATGTCTATCATGGGAAGTCTAAGTAGCATGGCCATAATCAGTCTGCAAATTGGCACAGTGATACGTGTAGCAATTCTAGAATATGATCAACATTGACATTCATGGCCAATACATCTACATGGGAAATTGGATAGCATCCATTCAATATGTATGAGTAACTTAGGTATGGATGAGAATTAAGTGAACATTACCCGTAACCTAGTGACTGGCACCAATGTGCTCCAAGGAGTTGTCTTTCTATTCCAGCTGACCAAGTAAAGGCAAAACCAACTCTAGGGGTACAAGCACCATATATAACCCCAACAACTGTCATGTTTCCTTTACCATCTCCAACAGCAATCCAATCCTTAACACCAGAAGAAAGTTTGAATGGTTCTGACAATAAATCCATGCAAACAATTGGCACCTCCTCACTGACGCGAACAAGTTTTGTCCATTCTACTTCGGTATCCAATAGCTTAGCATGGTACATATAACCATGGTTTGTGGAAACATAAAGGGTGTCCTCACATGTAAAACGCAAGCAACGAACATATTCACTTTTGCTGGAGAGATAACAAAGCGGCCAATAAGTCCACTTTTTACCAATAAAGTAAACAATATTTTGGTTTGTTACAAAAGAGGGCAAAAAAAAAAAAAAAAAAGGAAGTGGAAAGAAAGAAAATGGGTGTGCGCGTAACTAAATTAGATGTATGCATATTTATAAATCTTGAGGTCTTAATACCCACCCATCTATTTGACAAATGTATCATTACCTGCTGCCAAAGAAACCAAGATTTTAAGAAGTTGGACTCTTATAGTCTAGTCCTTTCTTATCTATTGTGCCAATGGATCACTTACCCTAGCTCAGTATGTGGACGACCAAATTTCTATATTGCATTTTCAAAAACTTAAAAAGAGTTTTCTGAGTACAAACTTATATTTTCTCCTCTTTGATAATATTAAGATTGTGTAGTTTAAGAGGGCCGAGATGAACCTGTCCATAGGTCCAATATGCTCGGATAAAGTAGGGATACGAGTTGTGTATGTAACTATTCCACCGATTTGTTTTGTCTCTGCATGTCCCTTTAATCCCCCAGAGAATGGAATGTGCAGCTGATGCACTTTAATTGCAGAGTCAAAGCCAGCAGTAATTAGAAGCGAAGATTTCGGATCATACAAACATCGCCATATGCCCCTTCCTCTGTACATAAAAAGAATGGGAATGATTAAGGCTGTCTGCCACATAATTAGAGTTCCTGGAACTGTTACCAACCAATTTTTTCCAGAACTTATTCTAAAACAATGCTGATATTGTATACAATGATTTACAGTTTTATATGATAGAAACCAACGTAATCATTTTCTGTTTCTCAAAATTCAACAGAAAAAGAAACACTAGTCACTTACATGTGCTCCTTGATTGTCTCTAGGTGTTTTCCATCCAGGCCCCACACACGACAAGTACAATCCTCACCAGCTGTGACAATTAACTTCATAAGAAAAAAAACGTGTCGAAGAAACTGGTTAGGAATCAGTTACTCATAAGAATCTTATAATGTAGAGTAGACCAACTTGGCTATTGCACATTGGGAACCATATGCAAAACAGAACTGGAACAATAAAGTTCAGTTGAATAGAAGATAAAGTTTATAATGCTGCGTAGACCAACTTGGTTATTGCACATTGGGAAAATTAACCAAATGCAAAACAAAACAGAACAATAAAGTTCAGTTGAATAGAAGAAAAAATTTATAATCTCGTGTAGACCAACTTGGTTATTTCACATTGGGGAAATTAACCATATGCAAAACAGAACCAGAACAGTAAAGTTCAGTTGACTAGGAGATAAAATTTAGGCAAATTAATTCATATA
Source organism: Rosa chinensis (assembly GCF_002994745.2). NCBI lineage: Eukaryota > Viridiplantae > Streptophyta > Magnoliopsida > Rosales > Rosaceae > Rosa > Rosa chinensis. The sequence continues at coordinate 33,297,867 of NC_037090.1, forward strand.
ACCGTTACACACATCGAAGATAGACTGGACTGAAAATCCAATAAATGACAACTCTTCTTGACGATAAATTTGAAATATCTGCTCTCACTGGGAGTTCATTTTCCACTAACATAGTCTCTTTTTAGGACAAAAGGCAATGTTCGAACATTTTGTAAAGCTTACCGATCCAAAAATGCAGCAGTCCCAAACTCGGGCACTGTGACCAAATAACATAAGCCCAATGGAGTCTGCTGGCTTATTAGAATGCATCGTTTCAGTACAAACTGCCCAGACACGAGCACTGTGCTAACAAAGAGAGCAAATTAATGATTAGAAACACTCATTAATAAAAAAAAAGTATCATAAAGATCATAGAATTTAAGCAATAATTCACCTACGATCGTCAGATACTGAAACCAGTTTTGATCCATCAGAGGACCACGATATGCGAAAAATTGAACCTTCATGTCCAGCAAGTTTGCTAATATGAATAGCTTCATACTGGCAATTATGAAGCTGAACACCGTTTGAGAGCGAATTGCTTTGATCAAAGTGCTGTTCAACTTGGCTTGTCAAACATGATGCATCAGACTGAGAAGCCACTTTCCAAACAATGATCTGTGCAAATCCAATTCATGAAAAGAGTTCAGAAAAGCAGAGAGATCAACAAATTAAGTCGTTTATGGGGGTGGGCGAAGTAGTATTAGTTGGTATCAGCAAAAGTAGTAATGAGAAGACACACACAGCAGGGAGACTAATTCAATCATTTAAGTTTGTGGGGGGAATTATTGAAAGGCAAGATTAGCCACCTCATTATAGATAGTACCGGATGCAATGCGCAGAGCTTCAATAGTTTCACCCCATAACCGCATTGAATACAGAAGCGTCCTCTCTACAGTTGAATATAAAAAATTCAATTCTTGAACAAAAAAAAAAAAAAACAGAAGCTCAAAAACAAATCAATCATTTTAATTAGAACTAACCAGGATGCTGAACTTGAAGAACCACGGTAGAAGTAGATACATCCCAAAGATGGACAGAGTTGTCACTACACCCAATAGCAAGACACTGACCTTCCCCATGCTACCACATTAAAAAAAAAATTCACTAAATAGTAAAAAATTGTTACTAAACAAAACCAGTTGAAGTTGAGTAAGCATTGATTACCTTGATGAAGGAAACATCCAGAACCCAATTCCCAAAGTTAGGTAACAAGTGCAACAGCCTCAGACCAACGCTGACTTGCTGCCCCAAATTAATCTCCAATCTAAACACCTTGACTCTCCTTTCCCCAAACACAGCGATTTCGAAATCAACACCTTGACTCTCCGGGCCATCAGTATGAGTAGCGCCGCAGCAAATCCCATGGACGCGAATGCCTTGGAAAACGTCGAACGAACTCATCATTGTTCCCAGCTCCAAATCATAGACCAAGATTTGCGAACCGGACCCGGCCACTAAATAAGGAAGCTCCCTTATTATTGACAGGTGAGAAGGTAGGTGAAGGAAACACAGGGCTGACACTTCTCCCAGATATTGACCACTTTGCAGACGCCACGAGCCGCTCTTCTTCTCCTCCGTAGCCATTGCCTTTTGCCGTCTCTCACAACTCAGCTGCCTGCTACTGAAACCTCTCAAACCCCTTTGTTCTAAAAGGGTTCAAGAGCTAATGGGCCGGGTCGGGTCGGGTCGAAAAAACTGGGCCGACGTAAAAAACTTGTTAGAGATTGACCCGGTATTAAATTCGTTGGCGTATTTATATAGATGTTGCTTGGAAGGCCATCGTTTCTGTTTGCATTGCGTTTGCGGCACTCTCTTCTTCTTCTTCTTCTTCTTCTTCATGTTTGTTTTATCTCTCTCAATTTCGAAGAGACCATCGACAACGCAGAGTTAGAAGAGATGGGTAGAACAAAATCATTCAAGGACGAGCTTACATTCGGTTTGTTTTCGCCTCTTCAGTTTTCTCTTCTTGTTTTTTTTTTTTTTTGGTTTTTGTTTAGGATTGGAGTTTAGTGATATGATTTCGTCTCTGTTTGAAATATGAATCGGACTGACAGAGCAAAGGGTGCAAGAATCGCGGGATGTTCAGGCCAAATACCCTGATCGAGTTCCGGTAAGAGCTACCCCAACTGCTTTATTGATCAATTTTCTTTGATAAGGTTACTAATTGCAACTGAAGATTAATTAATTAAACGTACATGCATGGATTACTAACCATGACATGTTCCTTCTGTCTATGGCTACAGGTGATTGTTGAAAAGTATGCCAAGTGCGACCTTCCTCAGATGGAAAAGAGAAGGTTAGTTTTCACAACCCTTTAATTCTTTCCGGCACTAGATCACACCCGTAGTATTTCATTCTCATCTTAATGGCATCATATTTTTTTCTTCTGAAATCTAAATTGGGATAGCTATATATGTTTGTAATTGGAATCGAACTGACAGAACTAAGGGTAGAAGAATCACAGGATGTATTCAGTCCTAAACCCTAAACAGATGAAGATATGCATAATTGGGGTTAGAGTGGTTTCTTTCAAGTTGTTTTACTTCAAGAAATGTCTTAGAGGGTCTGGCACGCCACCTATTTGGTAAGATAAGATCATAAGAGTGACTAATATCTTGGAACACTCATATATGACTCTAATTTTGGGCACACCATTAAAAGGGCCTTAGAATCCAAAAGGTATCGTGCATAAGTTGAGAGTATGGAGGCTAGTTTCCTGAACCGTAGACAACAAATACTCACATAGAAGCAATATTTGAGGTAATATTGAAGGAAAACTTCACATATAATAGCTATATATATTGAATTTTCTCTATATATTAGTGGAGTCGTTTATTGCGTTATTTTTTTTATTAATTAGAAGGTCTTCATTTATTTTTCTTTTTTGCCTCGTAATTTTCTTATACGTCATGTTTATATACTATCTTTCAACCTTTGATTTGATGAGATCAATATTTTCAGGTGCTGTGGAGATGCGCTGGGTTGATACGTACTTTCCATTTACCAATCCATCATTTGAACTTGAGATTTTCTTTCAGGCATTGATTCCAATCATTTAATGGGTTAGAACTTTGAATTTTGATCTGCTTTTATCTGTCTCAGGTGATCATTCTGTTAGAACTTCTTTTGTTCCATTTATGGGTAATCAAAACTAATACAATATTCAGGGACATATCTTATTAACTTACTGCAAACAACTTTTCAGAATGGCATATATTCAAGTAAGACAAGATGAATTAAAACAATCTGCTTGTTGTGATATCTAGGAACACTAATAGGTGATGAAACAATGGAACTTCATGCATGTCCTAATTACATGTAGTGAACAATCTTGAGACTCTTAGGCTTAGTTTGGTACTGCTGTGGAAATAATTAACTTTAAAAAAACTCAGTTGTTAAAATAGTCAAAGGTAAAACTCAGCCAAGTGTTTGGTGAAATGAGTTTTTGAATTGACATAATCATACAATGCTATTCTAAGGTTTGGATATTTTAGTGTTAAGTATTATGAAAACGTAGATGCACCAAAAAGAAAAGAAAAAGAACATAAACAAAGCAAGAAACCCATTGAGCAAAACAAGCCATATATTAGAAGGAACACTACCAAAAACTTAAAAACCAATTAGGTTAAGAGTAGATATATTGGAACTAGCAAGTCAAGAATAATCAAAACTATTCTAAATGAAAAAGCAACTTACAGCACTTGGGAAACAAATTTAAACAGTGAGCCACCAAAATTGGAGGGGAACTACAGAAGAAGATTCATCAGGAAGAAAGATGAGCGATGAAGGGGAAGGGTTGGGTTCACACAATCACAATTCGCTGGTGATTAACTTAATAAATGAAAGAAAATCCATCTAATCTAAGAAGAAAGAAGAATTGAATGGCTAAAGTAGTAAAATATAGAGGCATTGGACATAGAGGTGAACAAGAGATGGAGAAGAAGGAAATGGAAGAGAAAGGGGGAGGACCGGAGGAGGTTTCAATTGTTCGCGGAGGATAAGGGTTGACTTTTGATGAAAAGGTGTGGGTGCTAGTGGCATTTGCAAAATTTCATTAAACCTTGGGCCTCTCCGTACGCTATGGGAAAACTCAGTATTTAGAAAGCAGGCAAGTGGCAGCTTTCTGAAAACCACCGTTTAGGACCTATGGTTTCATAAACCCACTATAAATCTTTTTACCAAACAGAAATTCCATCCAATACAGTGAGAAAAAGTGATTTCAGGCTCCAAAACGCAGAACCAAAAGGGTCTTAGAAACAAAAACAGAAAGTACTTAAATTCATGTGGACAAAAATTTATAAGAGTTGCAGTAAGACATCTCAAACTCTTGTCAAAGTTTGGCACCATTACCTGAATATGGTGAAGTTTATAGATAAAATGCCACCTCCAGCTTCCTCCCTCCCTCCCTCCCACATCTCAAAACCTAAATGCCTCTCTCTCCCTCTCTCTGCTTTTGGTCATGCTTCATATTTAAGTTAGTGTGTGTGATTCTTTTCTTAGCATTATAGAACATTTATAAACTGATATTGAATATAATTTCAGGAAAAGTGGTTGGAGGTTTTGGGTTGCGGAGTAACAGAACAAGAAATATTGAAGAGAAGTGGGAAAACAGAATGTTGCTTGGGCTTTCGGACTTGGATTGGAGCGGCTGGCAATGGTTCTATTTGACATCCCTGATATTCGCCTTTTCTGGTCAACTGATGACATCCCTGACTTGGGCTCTCAGGTGGTTCCTGTACCCATTAAATAATGTTTTTGTATTGTTTTCTCTCACTCTCTCTCCCTCCCTCCCTCCTTTTTTTTTTCACATGTAATCCTTTTTTTTTTTTTGGAACTCAAGTCTTCTTGAAAAGTAAAAACACCAAATTATCAGTCTTTGATACTTGGGTAGTCCACTGATATCTTTCTTTTCCTTGTTTAAACTGCAAGTCTGATTATTTGATTTTGGATTTCTTGTTACAGTTTTTGAAGGGGCAGCTGGGAGTCAAGTTCAAGCCATATTCAAAGGTATTTTTGCAACACACTGAGAGAAGAAACTTACATTTTTCGTATGCAATATGGTTTCTACTGATGCTTTATATTTGATTTTGAAGATTTTCATTAGGTCTAAATTCATAAAAAGTTAAAAACTATGTATTTCTCTATGTATGAGTCACCTGAAGGCAGTTTCCTTTATTTGTAACTATAGGTTTAACGGATACATACTGCTGGCAAACATTTCTTATTGTATTTGTTCCTTTGTTTTCAGTATCCTCCGTGTTACAAAGATGTTAGTTTTTGGATCAAGTGAATCTTTCACTGAAAACAATTTATGTGAAGTTGTCAGAGAGGTTGCTGGAGATCTTGCTAAGGAGGTATGTCTTTTAGTGTTTGCTCTGGTGTAGCCGTTGAAAATCATCAATTGAAAGAATCTCCTGCACCAAGAAAATATATTGGTTCTTGTGGAATATAATCCTTGCATTTCACATAGTATTTTGTATTTCAAATTTGAAAGTTCCATCAAGCAGTTCACTGTGGAATGTCTGTTCAACAATTGTATTGCCCTGTAAAATCAGTATATTTTGACGTTTTCTCAACCTTGTCTGTCCAAAACATTGCTCCAAAATCTCTCCAAAAACATGTACATTGTGCTCCAAATGACTAGAAGTCTTGTGGAATAATCCCTAATACTTGCCAATATATTTTGCAATCCATCAATATTGGCTGTTTTTCAAGCTGTTTACTGAAATATCTCTTGTATAATGCCAGGTGCAATTGATAGACAATTTCACAAACAAGAAAGGAATGACCAGTCACTGTTACAGGATTGCTTATATAGGTCTACGGAACGATCACTTACAGACGAGGAAGTCAATAAATTGCAGGTTACTCATATACACAAGAGTTTGTAACATTTCTTTCGTTCTTAGAAGCATACAAAAAGCATAACCTCAAAACTTGTTTCAATTGCATATGCAGGGTACTGTAAGAGAGTTGGTTGAGAGCAAGTTGAAGGCTATCTTGAGATGAGAGTTCCTGGTGTAGTAGCCTATTAGCTCAAAATTATTTAAATTCTGAACTTCATTTATAGGTGTTGAATTTTTGCTCAACCATGTAAAAATCATGTCTTGTTTCTTACCAACTGTATTTGAGCCTGCCTAATACACATGACTTGAAAATAAAACTAAAACCTTTTTGGGAGACAAAATGTACTCAAAGGGTTACACCACAAAAATTGTTTACCAAGTGCTAATATTTTATTTTTTTATTTTTTTATCGATGGTTGATTGTATTAGAAGATCTAAAGGATCAAACAAAATACAACGGTACAAGAGCCAAGCAAGAAAGGTGCATAGGCCCAGCGAACATAAAAGAAAATCAGCAATGGGTCTAACCTAGATACAAGACAAAAGCCTAAAGAAAAACTAGCAAACTCTAGAATCCTATCAAACTGCCACCGAGGGATCTGCTATTGGACAGTCCTGCTGCCATATTCGAGCAACTTCCTGGATAGAAGCAACCATTGCACAATCATATCGCACCACCTCCTCCACCGATAGGAACACACACAGGGCTCAAGGATGCCCAAGAGAAAAGTAACCGTCGAGGGCGTGATTGCCAAGACAATCTGAATAACCTCTTTAAAGTGGACAAAAATCGGTTAATGGACGAAAGCTTGTCTAAATGTGGTGGAGAACTAAGTCGATCTAGAGCAACGGTAGTTGTCATCAGCACAACAAAATCATTTTTCTACACGGGTGGTTGAGAACTTGGTAGCGGTGGACTGGTTGATGAGGATCTTATCCTCTTATTCTCAGTTAGTTATTGCTACGCTGGTTTGATTTTTATTTTTTGTTTTTTCTTTTTCTTCTTTTTATTAGAATTAATGACATGCATTAATGCAACAATAAAGACACCATACCGAACATATCATAGCTGTAAATATATACCTGATATGCAAATATGTACTGTAGAATTATTCATAATTCAATATATTGATATACATTACAAGAAATATACTTCAAGTCAATATGACAATTACTAGGCCACGAGCATGTGACAATTACGTACTAGTCTTTGGGAGATAAATTCGCCATTACCCCTCGATTATTTCACCTTCAGCACTCTGTTTCTAGCTAATAACTATATAAATACACACATAAGCAGTTGATCATTGGTTTTGTCTTAGTTTTTTTTTTTTTTTTTGGTCAAATAGTTCATTCATTAATAGAAACATACTACAAATGTAGATGTAGATGTACACAATGAAGCAAGGGTCTTAGGCCTAGAAGCCCAGTAGAAAATAACAAACCGAGGCCCAAATGCTCAACAACAATAACCAGGAAGACCCTAGATCTAAAATCACATAGCACTGCCTCCGGGAGACCAGCCGCCATGGAGAGAGGTACAAATTAACTGCTCCAGGTCTCTGCTAGTACTGGGGATTCACTCCAGGTTTCTGCGCACAATCCTAGTATATGCTGTGGTCTGACTTGCTAATGCCAATTTTCCACCGTTTTTCGTTTTTGGATACTACACTTCTCAAGTGCTTGGCCTTGAGAACAAAGCCTTCTACTTTCGAATCGCATTTCACATTGAAGGAAGAGGCGGGAAGCTGGTCTAAATCCTTGTTTTGTGTTACCCACTCGATCAGTTCTTCGGCACCGTAAAAGTCACCTTTGTCAAGGGTGCCCACTGACGGGGAACTTGAACTACTACCTGTTTTTGCATTTTCAGTTGCAACATGACAATCATACTTGGTAGTTCTGCAGGTCAATAATGTGCCTTCTGTAATGAGTAGCATGCTATGTAGTGGATCTCCCATTTGTAAAACCTCGGTGCCCTTGTCATGCATCACTGGCTTTAGATAGCCACATAACATTTTCAACACACGTTTATCCATCCTTGCAAGCTTCGGTACCTATCGAATATAAGATCGCCGAATTATTAGCTATACATGTCATGTCATATTTATCAACAAATTAAGCGTTCATTAGCCTAGGATTTTTTAGGGATGCAAAAGAACTCAAAAATGTTCTTGCAATTCAAGAATCATGTATGCAAACAAGTCTGCGGTGTAGGGAGAGAGAGAGATTTCGGACATACTTTCTTTAGCAGTTTCAAGCCCAGGAAACGCTTTAGACACGTTTGGGTATGCGTCGGAAGAATAGAGATTAGATTCTTAGGATCAGTATCTTTGTTCTCTTCCAGTTTTTGCTCTATGTTCTTCATAATTTTTTTCTTCAAATCGTCTGGAAGCTCATTTCTGTCCATCCATCCTGAATACTTCTCTTTCAATTGTATCTTGTTTCTTTCATCCTCCCGTCTTTGAGTTTCCCATCTTTGAGTTTCCCGTCTTTGAATTTCCATGGACATAAATATCTGTTTCACCAGAAACGATTAATTAGCTCTATTAGCTGCTTAAATCTAGCTTAACTACACGTATGAAAACACCATAAAGGAAATCATGATGTGTGTATTCAAGTTGAACACATCTACATAAAGATACAGTACGAATAGAGAGATTTATGACCAACCTGTACATTTCCAAGGAGATATAGAAATAGTAGCAAGCCAATGACAGAAATAAAAACTGCAAAGCAATTTTCCCACACATAGGTGCTTGTTTCGAGATTTGTGCCAAAATTACTGCAAAAAGCCAGAAGTAATATTAACAACGAACTAGTGTGCACACAAACTATATTTGGAGCTCAAGAAAAAGGAAATTAGTTTGTATGGATAAAAAAGAAAAGAAAAGGAAATTAGTTAATTAAATATTTGAGATTATCCATCTATGACTAGACCACGGTTATTTATCTAGTCATCAGGTTATTAAAGAATTCATAGTCATTCACTTTTAGATTTAATATCAAGCGTTGAAACTAAATCAATACACTTTCAGTGTTTTAATCACAACCATTGATTTTAAAATGGTTCATGAAGGCAAATTATTTGATCATCAGATAACGGGATGAAAACCACCATATTCGACCATTGCGAGAGACATTACAGTAAAAGAATAAAAGTTCAAACTTATTGTAAAACAATAGTTGACTTTCCGTGCATATAAGCAAACCTTAGATTACGTAATCCCCACCAAAAAGAGTAAGATAACTTCTTTCCGAAAGGTATATTCCCTGTGATACCATTTTTGAGGGAATCCAAAAATATTCCAAAATCAGAAGGGGCCTTAGCATTCTCTTCAGCACTTATACAGCAAAATTGATTAAGGAATGTGACATTTCTTGCAGCAGTATTGTGAACCTCGCAGTATAAGGTACTCATACATTCTTCAACATCTGTACTATTAAATACGCATGCCCAATGCCAACAAGAAGTTTCTCGTTGAATAGAAAAAAATACCAAAAAGCTCCAAGGACCTAAAAGACAGTGCACAAATTATTTGCTGATCATATTATTAATAAATACGGAAAACTCATGTAGCTATATGAAAAACAAAAAGATAATTCAACTATGTAGGGGTATTTCAACAGTGGGGAGATGTATTATAGCAACCAACAAACCTCGAAAATAAGAATCCGTCAATTTTGAAAAATTAATCAAATCTTTCCCAAGTCAGCAATTTTAGTGTAAAATATATATATATATATATATATATATATATGTACAGATCCTATCCAGAGTGGAGCTCCGCTTTGAAAATTCATATGTGAAGTTTGAGTTTTAGGTCACTTTTCGGTCGCATATCCACATCTCGACCGTTCAGTTTTTAGGTACTAGTGTATAGATCGTCTCTGCAAATTTTTAGCCAAAATGATGATAGTTAAGGCATTGATAATTGTCTTAAAGTTAGTACGGTTCAGGTTGACAGATTCAGTCCATCCATTAGTTTAATCGAGTTAAATACCTTAACGATCATCAATTTGGCTGAAAATTTGCTGAGATGATCTATACATTAGTACCTAAAAACTGAACGGTCGAGATGTGGATATGCGACCAAAAAGTGACCCAAAACTCAAACTTCACACATTAATTTCAAAGCGGAGCTCCGCTCTGGATAAAATCCATATATATATATATATATATATATATATATATATATATATTCATCGAGTCCTAGTTTGCAAACTAAAGATTAATAAAATGAAACTTACATGACTTGCAAGGATATATAGAAAAAAGTTAAACAGAGCTTTAGCCCATATTCCAGTAGTTTGTCTGAGTTTCTGAGATGATAGGTAAATTCGATAGATCCTTGGTAGATATTGAGCTAGAAGAAAGCCATTCAGAATCTTTCTACCTTGCAAGTATCCATGGCCTCTCATTTTGAAGAAGACAAATACTAGAAGCAGCTAGAAAGAATAAATAATTTTGGTCAGATTTCTAAACCTATATATCTAGCTACTTATTAATTAAACTAGCTATTTAAAATAATTGGATTAACTCAAATTATGATCTGCTTACTTGTGGCATGGGAACTTACTTGTGGCATGGGAAAAACAGCTAAAATGCTGGTTAGCGTAGAGCGCCATGCTAGCTTCCCAGCAACAAATTTAGCAAATGGAATTATCACCGCTGCCAATTCAGACTTTTTTCCTTTGTGTTCTTTGTAGGCAGCGTTAATGGCTTTGCAAACATGATATATGATATTCACTACGAAAGTGACATCAGTAAGCGATCGCAAAATGAGAGCTATAGTCCTCAACTCTTTGTCTTCTGAAAGGCACTTTTCTTCTTCATCTATGATTGGAATGTACAAGAACAATGGGTCTAATGAGACTGCAATCACACATGCAATTATGAACATCTTATTCCAGAATGAAATTGAAAGAAGCGTTCCTTTCAATTTTTCTTTTGTTGAAACTGCATCTCGATCTCCACTCGAGGGATCTAGCGGTTGCGCCTCGACATCTACACTATTATTAAGAGAAAATGCTTTGTTAGCTAAAATTGAAAATTTTAACAGATTTAACCCTAAAAGATTAAATTTAATAAATTAAATCACAAGGATAAATATGGCAATTATAAAATAGATTTTTATTGAGAAAATTAAAAAAAAAAAAAAGATTCCACAACCCCCATTTTTCTCTCCCATAATTTTCTCTCTGCGATAACTACCAATGAATCTATTTATTCTGCAATAACTACCCACTTTTTTTTTTTTTAAATGAAAATTTTTCGTGCACATGAAGAGCATGTGATTGCAGACTAATTTCTTTTATGTGATGCTCTACATTTTTATGTTTGTATTGGTATAAAACTATAAATTAAGTCAATAGTCAATAGTATGACTTTAGAGCATTAATTCCTCTTCTTAAAGTCTATATCCTCAATCTTAATAAACTCATGTACGTAGCAAAAAGAAAAACCTACTGCCCAGAAAATTTTTATTAGTTAATGATAATGGTAAAAATCTGCTGTCGATAGTCATAATTATAAAAATAAAAATTTGCTTGCAAGGGAAAATCAAATATTACTACATATCTGGCTCATAAAATAAACGGTAACCAGACATACAAACATAAAATCATGATACCCAAAAAAATAACGAGGAAAAGATACTAACCTCATCATAGGGACATCATTGGGTACCTGCTTGTTAGACATGCATATATGTTGCATAGGATAGGACTCCGGAAGATAGTCCTGAGAAATTACTGAAAATATGGAAACTGCAGGTGGTTATAGCCTGAACCTTAATATATGTATCACATATATAGTAAATTCATGAAGTTTGAGCGAGGATGGAGAAGGGGAACCTCTGGAGATCGAGAAGCAGATAGCAGGAGAACGTACGTACGGCCGAAACAAAATTCTGGTTGGTGGAACTTTGGTAACAATTTCAATATGGGAAATGAAAACCGAATGGCTAGTAAGAAGTAGAACCAATATGGACAAATTGGTTAGATTCAATTATATAGAAAAAGACTTTCACCAAGTGCAGCTCACAGCATATATCACAAGCGACACTGACAGGGAGCCCAAGCAAACAACTCTATTCCCCAAAGTAACCTTGCGTTTTTTTTTTTTTAAAGTCAGCTGAATTATTTGAGTGTTTTTTTAGTCGGCCGAAATGTGGAATTATACATATTTTTTTTCAATTAAAAAGAGCTAAATTACACAAAAATAAAATTTATTCTTTATTTTAATTTTATTAATAAAAAAGTCAAGTTTAAGATTAATTTTTATTTTTATTTTTATAATTAGAAGATTATACAATTAAGAGTAATAAATATTTAAAAAGTTATATTTGTTTAAGAAAAACTGAAACTGAGAGAGAATTGAGTCGTACTTTCATGAGTTTCATTGATAATAGAGGCTCTTTATATAAAGGATTACAAGATATAGAATCAGAGTTGTACAAGGAAAGATAATCGTACAATTAATCGGATATCTATGAATATCTCCGAAAATATCTCTAATTCAAACCCTATTACAACTAGGTCAAGTAACTTAGAGTTTGAATCAGACACATATTCTGGATTTACTTGAACACTCCCCCTTATGTCGTCCAAACGTGGTGCTCCTCTTGTTGCCTCATTAAAAACCTTATCGAGTAACCAAAACCTTGTGGGACAAAAATAACCTCGATCAAAGGAAAACGAGCACAACACACCCTTCACGTTTCGAGACTATATATGTAGACATCTCCCCTTGATGACAACAGTCATGGGAGTTCGGATAACTTCCGTAGACGATGCTACCAACACATTTCTCGAAAGTGAAATTTAGGCAATGACTTAGTGAGCAAGTCTGCCATACTATCCTCAGATCGAACCTAGTTCACTTTGATCTTGAGGAGAGTCTGTTGTTGCTGATTATGCTTGGTGTTGTCGCTTTTGATGTAACCTTGCTTCATTCATTCAAAACAAGCAGCATTATCCTAAATGCTCGTAGGCCCATCTGTGGTAGACTTCAAATAACAATTGTTCGAACATGCATAATTATGAATCTAATCCATATACATTCACGAACCACTTCATGAAGAGCAATAATCTCTGCATTGTTCGAAGAAGTAGCGACTAGGGTCTGTTCTGTAGACCTCCAAGATATTGCGGTCTTACCCATGGTGAACACTTAACCAGTTTGGAAATGACTTTTGTGTGGGTCAGAGAGATACCCAACATCAACAAAACCTTCCAAAACACATATCATTTTGGGATGGGGATAGAGGACGCAAACTAGTGTTGGCGGAGTTCTTGGTATGTGATGAGTCCGAATCCATTGTCTCTCTGTAGGGATAGAATAAGCTCATATCAATCATACATCTCAAGTACCAAAAGATATCTATTACACCAATCCAATGGTATTGTGTTGGCGCAAAACTATATTTAGCTAACAAGTTCATGACAAATGAGATGTCCGGTCTATTGAGCTAAGTACAATAATGTGCCTATTGTACTTAAGTAAGGACTTCTGCCTCAAGCACATCTTCGTCATCATCCTTTGGATGAAGAGGACCATTTTCAGGATCAAGACTACGGACGACCATGGGGGTGTTTGAAGGCTTGACCTTGTCAAAATGCCTAAGCATCTATCAACACAATGCTCAAGTTCCAAACCGAGACATAATCGTGTTCTCCCAAGATCTTTCATCTCAAACTCGGATTTTAAGTGTTCAGCGGTTTCCCTTAACTCTTTAAAGGCTTCCAATGAAGATCATGTCCAACATAAACCTCGATAGAATCAGAAACTTGTTATGGAAACGCGTGGGCATATCCCTTCCCAATCAAGTAGTCACTTTAGTGAGTTTCAACCTCATTGTAAACGCGCTCCATGGTCTAAAGCCACTTGGCTTGGGTAAATGAAGTTCACCATGAATCTTCATGTATATTCCGTATCTAGATCCCCATAGAGATACGTAGTAACCTCATTTGTAAGCTGCATGTTCAGTTATTCGGAAACTACCAAACTGACAGGGTAGTGGAGTGCAATGACATCCATTACGAGAGAATATGTCTCATCTTAGTCGATTACAGGGCATTTTGTGAGAAGTCTTCTGCCATAAGGTGAGATTACCATCTCTTTTTCTCATTACACTGTCTAACGAAGACCCATTAGTCAATAGATTTTTATGTTGGGAAGTGTTGGCATCATTGACTCGAACACGTTCCTCTTTGTCAGAGAATCTAACTTAACCTGGATTGCATCTTTCCATTTAGACCAAATCTCTCTACATTGGCATTTATTCATCAACGGAGCGTGGTTCGATATCATCAGACTCAACAAACTCATGCGTAACGAAATGCGCGATTACATCATCAATTATGATGGAGTTTCTATCCCACATCTTATGTACACTATTGTAATTTTCAAAGAGCTCTATATTCTCAAGAATAGGTTCTGATGTTGAGGCGTTCCCCAATGATAACCATAATTTGGAAGATTATCATGAGACAGATTTTGAGTGTCGACGATCCAAGGATTGGGTTGTGCCAAAGTATCCTTCCAACGTACGGGCCTCCAACGCATCCTAGTTGGGGCCATGGCCTGTAACGCCAGAGTGCTACTCTCTATGGTGTTGGCACCATGGTTACCTCCGTGCAGGGTGGCGCTATATCCTCTCGTAGGGACGTCCATCATTACAGCCATGTTTGCAGCAGATATGTGTGATCTCGTCACTTTAGTGAGGATCGAGATGAGACATAGTAGGGACAGACCACGACAATTCTTGTCGTTCCTGTTGAACATTCGTGTTTTTATCTCTCCCTAACGACGGGAATACTGTCTCATCAAAGTGACAATATGCAAATCTAGCGGTAAGGAGTTCGCCTAGCAAGGGCATTAAATGGCGGACGATTGTTGGAGTCTCAAATCCAACTTAGTTGCCCATTCGTCTGTAAGGACCCATCATAGTACGTTGTGGCGGCGCAATTGGCACATAAATGGGACACTAAAATATGCGTAAGTACAATGCTGGTACCCAATCACTAGCTATAATGCAGAGGTAGATTGAGTGGCAGTGGGTCGTAGACAAATTAGCATAGCTACATGCGATATTGCATCACCCCAATCAGATATAAGGAGATTAGTGCGCATTATCAATGTCCGGACTACCATCGTAGTCATTTCGGCGAGACCATTTGGGTGTGTACATGGGAATTTGATGTCCAACATCAGTCCCAATGCAATAACCATCGAAAGTCTTTGATATAAACTCTCTGGCATTGTCAAATCCAATTGACTGAATAGGATGATCTAGGGAGTGAGCATGTTGTCATATGATATGTGCTAGAAGTGTTGCATAAACAGCATTACAAGTGGACAATGACATAACATGTGACCAGCGTGTTTGCGTGTCAACCAACATCATGAGATATTTTAAACGTCCGCAAGTTGGTTGAACCAGTTCACAGAATCCCCAAGGACTCTATGTAAGAACAGAATGAAAATTTTCATATCCTTTGCATAAGATAGTCTCAGTCCTAATTTCCCTAAGGAACACACTTTGTGAAATAAGCGAGAGGCATTATAAGCAATCAATAAGGATTTTGGTTGGGTTTGAGCGTTTGAAACGCTATTTGAAGCAAAGTAGGTGATTGCAGCATCACCTAGGGTGCCATCACCATGATGGAAGCCATCTATGGCGTCATAGATAGAGACTGTGCTAGCCCTAGGCTAGTGGTGGACGGCGGTTGTGCCAGAAGCGGTCACACTTAGTTTAGGAATCAACTTTTGATTCATGCTTCATTTCGCTCGAAAGAATGGATGTCCATGTGAAGTCTTTAATAGACGGATCATTATGACTAGGATGACCTATCCTGTTGTGACAAAGCCAATACGTGTCTAAATCTAAGAGATCTTCTCTCATAGTTTTATTGGATTTAATAGATTGAATAGTGACATAGAGTCCACTAGAGAGACACATAAACTTCTCTATGATGCGCCTTTGTTCACAATCATTAGAGGTATTGCAAAGGAACTCATTGTCGTTCTCTACATGTGTTTTCGCATGGAATCCGTTGCTTGAATAGCTCAATAGGGTTCAATTCTCCCTAAGAGCGTAGAGAGTTTTTGTGACGGTAATCAAGATGCCATTGGGCAAGCGAAATTTGGGCCATTCCATATCCTCGAACTAATTATGGCCCAGCCATCGTAGGCACAATGTCATATGCTCACAATCAAAATGGAGTCAATGAAAAGAACTCAAAATTTTATTCATAAACCAATAGAGTACATCATTGTCTCTTAACCATTAAAAGAATCTAATCTAAATGCTAGTTAATGAAAAACAAAGGTTGTTGTTTGACTTCTTTCGATAATTCCAAAATAAATATGACCAGGTGAGTAGAGAGATGTCGGTGGAGCAAAACTCGCTTAAGTACCACTTATCTCAAAAGCTTCCTAGACATCATACTCATTTTGGTTAAGCCTATGTGAAGAAAAACTAAACCAATGGTATTTACTACAAAGTATATGGCAATTGCCTATTACATCTCTTAGAGAAATAAAGACTTAAACAGAATTGGAGATCTATTGATCCCAGCCAGATTTGAAGTCTTCAACCCTTCACTTTAGATCATCTTTTTAATCTTCTTGTTCCACATAGTGAGCTTCTTTTGCTTCACAATATGCTTTGTAGGCAGTGACAATTTTTTCACAAGCTCTACAAATATGTGCCCAATGACCGGATAATCCACGTCGAGAACATACATCTCTGTGCTTAAACTCCATTGATTGAGACGCTTTGAGAGAGTCATTTGGATGGCTCTTAGTGTTGGTGGTGCCACCAACATGGCCAGAGGCGTTGCCTCCCACTCTCTTTCCACGTTGACCTCTTCGGTTCCGTGTTCGCCTATTTTGGCGGTTACCTTCCTCATTAGATCGAGAATATGGACCAAAACATTCAGAATTGTCCCTATATTTAGGGTTTCACTCTTGGAGCCCTCTCTCAGGGGCGCGATTATAATTGGACTCCGGAATATACTTTGTTCCCACGGGTTTCGAAGTATAGTTCTTCACAAGGATATTGTCATGCTTTTCAGCGACATTCATAGCTCCAATAACCTCATGAAACCTTGTGATCTGTCCTGCAATAACATCAATTCGATAGTTTTTTGCAACCATCAAAGTAGAGACGGGGAAGGTAGAAAGAGTCCTCTCAATCAACATCGAATTTGTGATATCTTTTACACAGAATTCCATTAAGGATTTAATGTGAAGTACTTCCGAGTTGTAGTCAATAACTGACTTGAAATCACAGAAGCAGAGGCTATGCCATCTCACTTCTGGTTCGGGAAGCAAGGAGTCACGGACGTTGCCAAATTTTTCTTCGAGTGAGACCCACAGCTTTCTGGGGTCTTGTTCATTCATATACTTGTAATGGAGCGAACCATCCATATGACGAGTCATTAGGATGAATGTTTTCACCTTATTTGCCTCCAAGGCTTAAGCTTGCTCAACAGTTAGCACGTCCTTGCTAGGCTTGAGAATCGTATCCAGGATTCCATTGGCCTTGAGATGCTGGCAGACATCATGAACCCACTTGTGATATCCAGAGCCAGTTGTTCCTAATGGAGCGAAGTCCAGTTTATTCATGTTACTCATCCTGAAAGAGAAAAAGAAAAAGGGTTAGTTTCAGAGCAAAAAAAGCTACCACGAAAACATATAAAATTTCTGAGCGTGGTCGCTCCCAAGAAATTATGAATTTCCGAGAGTAATCACTTCCAAGAAATTAGGGATTTCTAAGCATAGTCGCTTTCCAAGAAATCTGATTCCAAGAGGTGTTAGATTAGATCGAAACAACGATATAAGTAGTCGATCATAAATTCTCTACAAACTCTAAGTTTGGAGATCAAGCTCCATGCTTGGAGTGAGCATGAACCCGCACAATTTGGCTTTTTGGTCTCCCCTATGAAGAAGAAGAAGGGGGGGGGGGGGGGGGGGGCGGGGTAGAAGAATAGAGTTTGCAAGTCCTCGAGAAAAAGAAGAGAAATTGAATAAAAACTCAAAAACGGGAACTTTTAGTAAAAATTACCTCGAAATAGGTCGCTGGAAAAGTCACCGGAGCTGACGTGGTAGTAGGCCAGGTGCGTCAATGAGCCGAGCCTCGTCTGTGGGCCGCGCTACCTTTTTTTTTTCCCCCCCTTCTTTCTGCGAACTGGGCTTCTGGGCTTCGGGCCTCTCCTTCCCACTTGGGCTGCTATCTTTTCTTTTTCTGTTTTTGTTTTTCTCGCTGGTGGAGTTGCTGCCTGTCCGGTCACATTGTGGCCGATTTCTGGAGAGGTGATCCTTGTTCCTGGATCCTGGGATCAGTTTGGCGATGGTGGCCAAGTTTGATGATGAAAGGCTGTCTAGAAGCTTGTGAATCAGGCAGGAATCCCCATTTTTTCTTGTTGCAGGGTTGGTTTGATACTTCAGGTGGCCGGTTCGGTGGTTTTCCTGCTAGTTCCCGTGGTTCCGCCGTTGGTTCTAGAATTCTGAGATTGAGGGCTTCAATATATGCGGCGGTGGTGGCTAGGGTTTGAAGGCTATGAATTTAGGGTTAGAACTCGTGCTGATAACGTGTTAAGGAAAACTGAAGTTGGGAGATAAATGAGTCGTACTTTCATTGATAATAGGGACCTCTTTGTATAGAGGATTACAAGACATAGAATCAGAGTTGTACATGAAAAGATAATCGTATAATTAATCGGATATCTATGAATATCTCCGAGAATATTTCTAATTCAAACCCTATTACAAGTAGGTCAAGTAACCTAGAGTTTGAGCTAAACACATATTCTGCATTTACTTGAACAATATTTACACTTTTCATTTATTAAATAATTTATATGTGTTACAGTTTTGTATGTGCAGATGGTAATATTTGAAAGAAAAAAAATTCTGGATCATCTTGATTTTTTCTTCAAATTTATGTTTCAGAATATATATATATATATATATATATATATATATATATTGAATAAAGTCTAAAGCTAGAATGGTCATTACATACCATTCCCTTGCCATCTATAGACATGCAAAAAGTTATGGCGGTACCACAGAGTACATAGGAACATGTCCACACATTAAACATTTAGTGCTCACTTAATCCTAACAAGCCTATTAAACTATGAACTACAAACATAGTACATCGTCTCACTACAAACATAAAGAACAAAAGTGTGATTAGCTAGGTCAATTCCCCTGGATCCCAAATACAAAACCCAATAGAGAAGAAGCCCATCAACCGAGTCTAGCTTAGAATTGATAGGCCCACTGCCAAACCCTCCTCTGTTTAGGCCTGAAAATGGCTTTGGGCTTCCAATTAGGGTGAAAATTAGGTACCCAAACTAATGTGGACTCCCAAATTGAATTAGGCCCCAAAATGGAATTGGGCCTCAAAACTGATTTTGGCACCAAAACTCCATCTTCATCATCTTGCCTTCGGTCATCCACCAGTCGTGCCCCTACCACACTCGATCGGAGAGCTATGCCTTCTGCTGCCCCCCCCCCCTGAGACAGGATGCCTTTGATCACTGTCATAGTGCGGTGGAAGCCTCTTTTGCTCCATTCCAAACCGACTCCGAGCCACCAAGCTAGCCACCTATGGCCGGTAAAACTAGAGATCCACTTTGAGCCCATCCCTTAATCAGCATGCCTCTCATAGCAAACGAAACTAACATTGATTCAGATTGAGAGATTCTTCTAACTCACCACTTTGTGACGCGCCGGCGCTGCCATCAAGTCAGCCCACACAATTTCGGATAAACTCCCCAAACTCTTCGCTGCCCTCCCTGCCAGAACAACAAAAATATGGAGGTGAAGATTTGGTTCTAAACCACGTTGGATCGAACCACACTGGATCGAGATCGACCTCTACCTCTTGATGACTGCACATCCATTTGATGAAGCATTGCCTCCATACTCATTCTTTCCAACAATAGCCTAAGCCATATGTGCAATTTCAGTAGCCCCCCTTTAGACCTCAAACAACCGATCTGGATCAAACTTGATTAAGCAAGAAGCAGAAACCGTGAAAGTCCCAAGCACTTGGCTTTGTTGGGTAATCACCGAGAAACATCAGCATTGAAGGGCTGAGATTGGACGACGGGTAGTTGAGAGGGTTCCTCCACTTAGAAGGGGGACCAACATCGGTTGCTATGGTTGAAGGACGAAGCACAGATGGCTAGGTTTCGGGAGCCAAAGCATTTTTATTAATCTCTATTCAAAATGAGTGCTTCAATTCATACCTCCATATTTGATAGGTAGACCTCCAAAAAAATTGATAACCTGTTTTATTCCATTTTGCCCCTCCAAAAAAAAAAAAAAGAAGGTAAAAATTAAAAGAATAAAAAAAAAAAACCATAACCAAGACTGTCATTTTTCATTTCTTCTTCTTCCCCGCTCTTACAGATTTTCTCATCTCTCTCTCTCTCTCTCTCTCTCTCTCTCTCTCTCTTGGTTGAATTGTTATTTTTCCAATTAATTTTATTTAGGAGTTGAGATTTGAGATTAAAGGATGGGGTTTTGGTTTTAAATTTGGGAAATTCTCCCTTTCGTATAGAAAGGGTAAAGTGTGTTGTAAGGGTCTATATATTTGATATCTCGATCCTTTTCTACTTTATCAAGTTTTATACCATATGTATTCTGCTATATGGTTTTAGCAATTGCAAATTGCAATCCTACAATTGTCATATAATTCAAGTCTGCAAGGAAGCATCCTCCAAACTTGAAAATATAATTGGCATAAACAATTAAATACTAGCTTCCCATAAATCACAAAGACACAAACAGTGAGAGAGAGAGAGAGAGAGAGAGAGAGAGAGAGAGAGAAACAAAGAGAGGAATACGTGAAGGAGAATCAGAGAGCAGAAGATAGCCGAAAATGGAAGACAACTCGCTAGTTTTTATTTTTCTCTTCCAATTTTTTGGAGGGGCATTATGGGATATAAATGTTTACAAAAATTTGAGGAGGTCTACATGCTAAATGTGAAGGTATGAATAGAAGAACTCATTCAAAATATTGTTTTAGAAGTCCTATCAACTATACATAAGTATTGATATTTTTATGTCCCATATTTTTACATACATTTTTCATTACATATCGTTTTGAACACGTATGTATTGAATTTTATAATTTGTCATTTCCATATTTTATGACCCAATTTTTCAATAAAAGTTACCGACTTATTCACCTACGTATTCTTGACGTTTAATTCTCATTCCAAATATAACTAACGTAGTCTACACGAATTATTAAGTACTTACAGTCATACTATACACGTGGACAACTTATATTTGATAACTTAGAGGACATGTGTTGTTGTACATTCACATGTAGGCGGACTTGGCCCTGTTATCATGATATAGTAATATGAGTTTTACAATTAAAATCAATTGGTAGTGGTTGGTTGGAGATCCAATTTTTATAAACAATTATTTATAAGGATTTGGTTCTCCAACCTTTAGACTTGTTTATAAGGATGCGAGTCCTTCCAATGGTTGGTTATGAGGCTCAAATAACTTTATTACGGTATCAGAGTCAAGTTGGCTCACTAGTAAATGTGCAACGACCATACGTGATCCATGTCATCAAATATAGGTTGTTTATATGTATGACTTGAAAAATCGTCACATGTGTGGTGGTATATGAAAATGTGAAGTATATCCTACACTGAAAAACCAATATAGTACATAAAAATTTAGGTCTTTCCGACTATTGTTAATTAATTTTGATTGTGAAGCTTAAATGACCTTTTATTATTAAAAAAAATGAAACAAATATATAACACGAGTAAACCGAAGAATGCAAATGCTTGAAAAAGACTTGGGATGTTAGACTACCAAACGTAGAAAATTTAATTTGTGGGCCATAAAGGAATCTACTTTACTTTGTGGAAATGCAACGATCTCAGGACTCATAAACAGATTTGGAGGATTCTGGATATCCGATCTGAATTCGAATTAATTGCCGATCTTGATTCTCAACAGCTGTTGAGAGAAAATAGCACACAGTGAGCGTAAATGTCACCCAACATAATTTCACTCGTATTCATTTAGTGAATAGAGTTTTTATTATTTCGGGTTCGACCCATTCAAAACAGAATGTGTCACTTAATTACAATCCCCTGTTACAGGGAAACACCCTTTGATTCCATTTATGAAGAAACCAATTGATGGGATGTGTGTTTCTTTGTTTTTGCGGCTGCACCCGGATATTTGAATGGGTTGCCTACGTACCCTTGGAGAGGGATCAAGCCACTCGTAGTTCAAGAGTTCCAATGGGTGAATGACTCATTGGAGGGCTTTGATTTTGGAATGAGAGTAGTGTTTGGGATGAATTTGGTGTAAGTGAACCAGGGATTCGATTTTGCGTTTAGGACGCGGTTGCATCTAGATGAATTTGGTTCTAGATTGCCTACATACCCTTTGTGGGATCAAACCACATGTAGTTCCGGCATTTGAGATTTAAATGGGTAGATGACCCATTTATTTTGAATTTGTGTTTGGGAGAGGATTTAAAGCCCTTGAATTTGGTTCGGACTTTATTTGTGTGATTTGGAATGGATTTGATTTTTGTGCTATTGGGAGAATTTGACTGGAGTCAGTGATTTATTTGGGACTGGCCGAATTTGACTGGTGGAGTCAGGGATTCTGTTTGGAGTTGTGGTTGCATCTAGTGGGTCGCTAGACTGCCTACATACCCTGTGAAGGGATCAAACCACTGTAGTTCATCGCAATTTGTATTTCCGGTTTTGTACCGACTTTTGTTTGACGGATGTGTATACATTTTTTTGAACCCGCCAAATGTATTTCTTTTGGACGCCAAATTTGGTAGCATCCATTGATTTGATTTAGGCATGCACCTCGTCATGCTGAGCTTCGTGGTCAGGCCTTAGAGATTTGGAGTAGGCTTTTCAGTACTTTGAAGTTTGTAGGAAAGCTTGCAACTGCTTTGGACACCCATGACCTTATATCTGCACCACATTTGACGGCCATACAAAAACTTCCTGCATATTTGCATGTTGACAATTATGCTTAAATGTACTTTTTGTTTTGATATGTGCCGAATGGTTCCCACTGATTTCCTTTAAAAAGAAGGCAGAATGCCACAGTTTATAGATTAGGCCTTAATTATACATAGCATTTTGTCTTCATATGTCTTGATGACTTTCCACCGCCACAGCTTGTCAACAAAGGATAAGACCAAGAGGAAATGACTTTGTTGCTGCAACTTTTGCAAGTCTGCGATACCACCGCTTGTCTTCCTTTACTTTCTGCCAAGATTTGATTATTACAAAATGCAGAGTTCATTTCATGCCACACAATGAGCACTAGAGGAATCTTGTAGCCTTTGAATATTGTCTTCTTTTCTTCTTTTGATTGATAAAGAGACACGTAGCTGGAAACAAACTTGCTGCACATTTGCTTAATGGGATGTTTTGAAAGTTTTTGTCTTTAGTCCAAAGGTACAGCAACATCACGGTTTGACAATCATGCTTAATTGCAAATAAATTTTGTCTTGATGTGTGTTAATCACTTCATGGCCTCTTGTATTATTAAACTTGCATTGTTTCTTGGTCTTTGTTGCCTGACTCCTATTTAAAGCAAGCTTGCAGCAAACTTTGACAATCATAGTTCAAATATATAATTTAAAACTCTTTGTCTTTTGATGCAGGTCTTGAACATTCCTCCACCTCCAAGTTTAACGTGGCTACTTGAGAGGTGAGCTGCTGCCATTTTTTTTATATTCATTCATGCTTTGAACAGAGAGCAGAAGAGCCAAAAGAACTTCATTGTTGATCTTCTTGTCGCTTACTTTCATTTTGGGGAAAATCAAAACATGACACTAATTGTAGGCCTGCAAATGCTTTATATATTTTTTTCTGCTTTGATCACCATGCTGCCTTGCAGATTCTAAACACCAGAGTCTAGACACCCTGCAAGTCATCACCCTATGAGAGGCAGTCATGCTTGAAGCTTCAACATATCTTCTGGGATTGCTCTGATTTCTTCCATCCTTTGTGGCAACTGGACTTCTTCGTTCACGGTGGGTTGTGAGCTTCAACATTCGTTGTCTTCACTACTCAAGCACCCCTGCAGCCACCTTGTGTAGGTACTAGATCATCTTCCCTGTACTTTTTCTTGGTCGCCATTTCATCGCTGGGATTTGGTGGACAAGATGAGTCCAAATTTCTCATAGAGAAGTGAAGAAACCTCTGCTTCACAGCTTGGTCTCAAGTTTCTGGTTTGTTTCCTCCTTGCTTGCAGGTTGCCGGAAGTATTCCAAGAGACCATCGAGGGTGAGCTTTCCTCTCCAGACACCAGTTTCAATGATTTGTGGTTTGTCTCGCTTGGTAAATTCCTTGTGTGGCTTGTTTGCAAGTGGTGTAAGGCCCTTTGTTGTGTTGCGGTGGAAGGGATGGCAGGAGGTAGAAGGCTTTTGGTGGTGACCGTTGTTGACTTCCAGAACGGATGGCATGACACTCCACCGATTGGTCATACACTCGTTGATACACATGTATCATATACGAGATTGCGACCGTTCGGGGATCTCCATGGCTCCACAGCGACACCAATAAAAGAGACCCTGCAAAAAAAACAAGAAGTAGCAGAGAGGCCTCAACCTTTTAGCGTCTGCTTGCCGGCTCCTCCTTCGAACTGCTGGAAACTTCTTCTCTCCTTTGCAGTAGGGCTTCGCCTTCCTCTTGATGTGTTTTCTGCCCTCCAGCCCTTCTTGCTGCCCCCCTTTTTTTTCTTTTTCTGCTGCTTGAGGTCGAGCCTTTTTATAGGCAGCTAGGAACCCAAACAGTTGGCTAAAGATAAGGATAGCTTGCAATTTGAATTCAAACTTGAAGTTACGATTTGTTACTTTGAAGATAATCACAACGTACAGCAACAAAACTCCAATTTTCACGTTCGAAGCTTGGAGCTAGTAGTTTGTTTATTCAAACTTTGGATAGGTGCAAATATCTTTCACCTTGACTCGGTCTTGAGTTTGTAAGAGGTAGATATTATCCAAAATTTGTTGCCTTTAGTTCACGTGAAGCTAATTGCTTTTTCTTCTTTCATTGGCTCATGCATCCATATGAATTTGAATACCTCCCGTCTCTTTTGCTTTGAACTCCTCTTATCCAACAATTTAAATTAAATTGCTTTATTGAACTGGTGGCCAAATAAATATGTATCAATTGCTTTGGCCTCTAACTTTTATTGACAGAGGCCACGACCAGCCATTTATGGGAGTTAATGAAATTGGCCTTTCGAATTTTTTTGTCTCAACAGTTGCCCCCTCAAGCGTTGTACGTGGAAAGCTTTGCGCGTACGAGGCTTGACAACTTTTCTTTTCAGTGAAGGAAAGCTTGCGCTTAGACATATGATATCTTCACTGCAACTTACTTGTCCCATATTTGTAAATTTTTTCGCCAGTTGTGGTTTATACTCGTACAAGGAGTCTCAGAGGTGCAAGGCTTTGTGCCATTGTATCGCAACCTTTTAGCAGAGAAAATGTGATTTTGAGGATTTTGTGGCTGGATCTAGAATTTGAGACTAGAGCCTACGTACCCATTTAAGGCATCAAGCCTTACGTAGTTCCCACGGATTGCACCTCACCAGGATTTTTCTTGAGGAGGTCTCTTCTCACTTGAAACTTTCTTGAAGAGCTTTCTCCTTACTTACATCAAGCTTGAGGGAACTTCTAGCTTTCTCCTTGCTTGCATCAAGCTCGAGGAGATTTCTACTCACTCGGATCTTTATCGAGGAGATTCATTCTCATTGACTTCGAGAAGATTTCCCCTTACTCAGATTTGTTTCGAGGAGATTTCTCCTCACTTGAATCTTCTTGGAGAAGATTTCTCCTTACTCGAATTTCCCTCGAGAAGTTTTCTCCTCAAAGAGTTTCTTTGACTTGTAATCCTTCCAGGAGCTTTATTGACAATCTGCATCCTTTCGTCCTATGCACATGTTAATTAGGCTTTCATGCTTGGTCAGCAAAACCCACTACTTCATTTATCAGATTTTCTCTTTCTTCCTGATTGATCAGGAATGGAGATATATTTTTGATTGGGTGGCTGCATCTAGTTTTGAGGCTAGACTGCCTACGTACCCCTTTTGAGGGATCAAGCCGTCGTAGTTCTGGGGGATTTTTTTTTAATTTATTTTTTTTGAGCACCTTTTGAGAGACAGATAAGGTTGCAGACAAATTTACTTCACTGACGATGTCTCCACCTCAATTTCCTTGTTGTTGACCATTTCTTGGATTATGTTCTTCAGAACGAAACAATCCTTTGTTGGATGACTTACAATTCGATGGTACTGGCAATATCTGGGGTCGTCGGTCTTGTTGACTTCACTCTGTCGTTTTGGTTCAGGGAGCTTGATAGATTGTGCTTCGTTGAGCTCACTGAAAATCAGTTCGACGTCGTCATCATCGAAAGAGTATTTGACTTCTTTTCTTTCTTTGAGAGTGAGCCTTCTAGACCCTTCTTTTCCTTTGCATTTGTTCGACTTGGTGTCAATTTCGACAAAGGTTGCCAGTGACTCATCTATATTGTCGACTCTATGGTCTTTAAAGGATGCCCTCTGTGTCATAATCTTCTTACGGGCGACTTGTCTTTCGACATTGCTAGCTTTTGAGACTAGTGCTTCGAATGTTTGAGGTTCTGCGGTGCTGACAAAAGTTGCTATTTGTGGTAAGAGATTGTTTGAGCACATTTGTACTGCTGATAGCTCTGTTAATTTTTCCGAGCATTGGAGGCTTAAGCTCCTCCATCTGGAAATGAATTCATTGGTGCTTTCATCAGGCTCCTGTTTAGTGTCAGCCAAGTCGATAATTGAGACTTTCTTTTTGGAGCTGACAAATTGTGCCAGAAATGCTCTTTGCATATCGTCCCATGTGAGGATAGAACCTGGTTGTAGTTGACTGTACCAAGTAAAAGCTGCTCCTCTGAGGGACTGAACAAACTGCCTTACTAGCAATGCATCTGATTGTGATGTTTCCCCGCAGGCTGAGAAGAAATGTGCCAAATGTTCATGCGGAGAGCCATCTACTCCATCGAACTTGTCAAAAGTTGGCCTCTGATAGCCTTTAGGGAATGGTAGTGCATCATAATGAGCAGGGTAGGGTTTCAAGTACCCAGAGAACTGTGGATTTGAGGACGTGTATACTTCTCGGATTCCTTCTGCAATTAGTGTCTTTATGTCTTCAAGACTTGTGATTGCGAATCCATGTCCTCCTATTTTCTTTTCACAATCACTTTTTTCATGATTTTTGTGATTGCCAATGTTAGCCATAGCGGCTAATTGAGAAGTCAGTGCTGCTATTTGAGCATCTTTTTCAGCTAGCATTGTCTTCATTTCTTCTAGCTGCTCTTCTATTATTGATGCGTTTGTGACCATAACTGACATGGTCTCAGGCTTTGAGCCGTTATGAGTCTCAAAAATTTCTTGAGTATTTGGACTAACAACAGGGACCATATATGGTCTTAATTCTGCTAGAAAGTTCGGGAATGCCCCCTGCGGTACATTAGCTCGAAGTGCCCCCACTGGTACATGAGATGGGAGTCTCATTGCTCGTTGCTTGGACTTGCAAGTTGTAAAAGCTGTTTTGTTGACCACTGATTGACGTTGACGATGGTGTACATTAACAACTTTATCCTCTAGATCAGATGACTTGTCAGAGGTTGAAGTGAACTTGACTATCTGAAGTTTGGAAGTTGTATTAGCTATCGTCGATTGCAGGTGTACTTGTCGTGGGGACTTGAGGGACCGGGCTTCGGGCCTTGTTGGAACCTCATATGGTGTAATGACCAAACTGATTGGAATGGAACCAATCATTATCTGAGTTGTGGCGGGGACATGGTTGCGCTTTGAGACGTCGCTTGTGATTAGAGCTTGATCAATGATGCATGAAACATGATGATCAGCTCGTCTTGCGTCTCCAACCTTTGATTCAGTAGGTTTGAGCTCTTGGAAGTTCATTGTCACTTGTGGTGCCATATTGTATCCTGAGGCAAATAAGTAACAAGTATGATTAGTTATATCATAAATGGAGATGAAAAGGAGAATGGGTCCCACTGGGCGTGCCAAAAATTATGTTGAGAGAAAATAGCACACAGTGAGCGTAAATGTCACCCAACATAATTTCACTCGTATTCATTTAGTGAATAGAGTTTTTATTATTTCGGGTTCGACCCATTCAAAACAGAATGTGTCTCTTAATTACAATCCCCTGTTACAGGGAAACACCCTTTGATTCCATTTATGAAGAAACCAATTGATGGGATGTGTGTTTCTTTGTTTTTGCGGCTGCACCCGGATATTTGAATGGGTTGCCTACGTACCCTTGGAGAGGGATCAAGCCACTCGTAGTTCAAGAGTTCCAATGGGTGAATGACTCATTGGAGGGCTTTGATTTTGGAATGAGAGTAGTGTTTGGGATGAATTTGGTGTAAGTGAACCAGGGATTCGATTTTGCGTTTAGGACGCGGTTGCATCTAGATGAATTTGGTTCTAGATTGCCTACATACCCTTTGTGGGATCAAACCACATGTAGTTCCGGCATTTGAGATTTAAATGGGTAGATGACCCATTTATTTTGAATTTGTGTTTGGGAGAGGATTTAAAGCCCTTGAATTTGGTTCGGACTTTATTTGTGTGATTTGGAATGGATTTGATTTTTTGTGCTATTGGGAGAATTTGACTGGAGTCAGTGATTTATTTGGGACTGGCCGAATTTGACTGGTGGAGTCAGGGATTCTGTTTGGAGTTGTGGTTGCATCTAGTGGGTCGCTAGACTGCCTACATACCCTGTGAAGGGATCAAACCACTGTAGTTCATCGCAATTTGTATTTCCGGTTTTGTACCGACTTTTGTTTGACGGATGTGTATACATTTTTTTGAACCCGCCAAATGTATTTCTTTTGGACGCCAAATTTGGTAGCATCCATTGATTTGATTTAGGCATGCACCTCGTCATGCTGAGCTTCGTGGTCAGGCCTTAGAGATTTGGAGTAGGCTTTTCAGTACTTTGAAGTTTGTAGGAAAGCTTGCAACTGCTTTGGACACCCATGACCTTATATCTGCACCACATTTGACGGCCATACAAAAACTTCCTGCATATTTGCATGTTGACAATTATGCTTAAATGTACTTTTTGTTTTGATATGTGCCGAATGGTTCCCACTGATTTCCTTTAAAAAGAAGGCAGAATGCCACAGTTTATAGATTAGGCCTTAATTATACATAGCATTTTGTCTTCATATGTCTTGATGACTTTCCACCGCCACAGCTTGTCAACAAAGGATAAGACCAAGAGGAAATGACTTTGTTGCTGCAACTTTTGCAAGTCTGCGATACCACCGCTTGTCTTCCTTTACTTTCTGCCAAGATTTGATTATTACAAAATGCAGAGTTCATTTCATGCCACACAATGAGCACTAGAGGAATCTTGTAGCCTTTGAATATTGTCTTCTTTTCTTCTTTTGATTGATAAAGAGACACGTAGCTGGAAACAAACTTGCTGCACATTTGCTTAATGGGATGTTTTGAAAGTTTTTGTCTTTAGTCCAAAGGTACAGCAACATCACGGTTTGACAATCATGCTTAATTGCAAATAAATTTTGTCTTGATGTGTGTTAATCACTTCATGGCCTCTTGTATTATTAAACTTGCATTGTTTCTTGGTCTTTGTTGCCTGACTCCTATTTAAAGCAAGCTTGCAGCAAACTTTGACAATCATAGTTCAAATATATAATTTAAAACTCTTTGTCTTTTGATGCAGGTCTTGAACATTCCTCCACCTCCAAGTTTAACGTGGCTACTTGAGAGGTGAGCTGCTGCCATTTTTTTTATATTCATTCATGCTTTGAACAGAGAGCAGAAGAGCCAAAAGAACTTCATTGTTGATCTTCTTGTCGCTTACTTTCATTTTGGGGAAAATCAAAACATGACACTAATTGTAGGCCTGCAAATGCTTTATATATTTTTTTCTGCTTTGATCACCATGCTGCCTTGCAGATTCTAAACACCAGAGTCTAGACACCCTGCAAGTCATCACCCTATGAGAGGCAGTCATGCTTGAAGCTTCAACATATCTTCTGGGATTGCTCTGATTTCTTCCATCCTTTGTGGCAACTGGACTTCTTCGTTCACGGTGGGTTGTGAGCTTCAACATTCGTTGTCTTCACTACTCAAGCACCCCTGCAGCCACCTTGTGTAGGTACTAGATCATCTTCCCTGTACTTTTTCTTGGTCGCCATTTCATCGCTGGGATTTGGTGGACAAGATGAGTCCAAATTTCTCATAGAGAAGTGAAGAAACCTCTGCTTCACAGCTTGGTCTCAAGTTTCTGGTTTGTTTCCTCCTTGCTTGCAGGTTGCCGGAAGTATTCCAAGAGACCATCGAGGGTGAGCTTTCCTCTCCAGACACCAGTTTCAATGATTTGTGGTTTGTCTCGCTTGGTAAATTCCTTGTGTGGCTTGTTTGCAAGTGGTGTAAGGCCCTTTGTTGTGTTGCGGTGGAAGGGATGGCAGGAGGTAGAAGGCTTTTGGTGGTGACCGTTGTTGACTTCCAGAACGGATGGCATGACACTCCACCGATTGGTCATACACTCGTTGATACACATGTATCATATACGAGATTGCGACCGTTCGGGGATCTCCATGGCTCCACAGCGACACCAATAAAAGAGACCCTGCAAAAAAACAAGAAGTAGCAGAGAGGCCTCAACCTTTTAGCGTCTGCTTGCCGGCTCCTCCTTCGAACTGCTGGAAACTTCTTCTCTCCTTTGCAGTAGGGCTTCGCCTTCCTCTTGATGTGTTTTCTGCCCTCCAGCCCTTCTTGCTGCCCCCTTTTTTTTCTTTTTCTGCTGCTTGAGGTCGAGCCTTTTTATAGGCAGCTAGGAACCCAAACAGTTGGCTAAAGATAAGGATAGCTTGCAATTTGAATTCAAACTTGAAGTTACGATTTGTTACTTTGAAGATAATCACAACGTACAGCAACAAAACTCCAATTTTCACGTTCGAAGCTTGGAGCTAGTAGTTTGTTTATTCAAACTTTGGATAGGTGCAAATATCTTTCACCTTGACTCGGTCTTGAGTTTGTAAGAGGTAGATATTATCCAAAATTTGTTGCCTTTAGTTCACGTGAAGCTAATTGCTTTTTCTTCTTTCATTGGCTCATGCATCCATATGAATTTGAATACCTCCCGTCTCTTTTGCTTTGAACTCCTCTTATCCAACAATTTAAATTAAATTGCTTTATTGAACTGGTGGCCAAATAAATATGTATCAATTGCTTTGGCCTCTAACTTTTATTGACAGAGGCCACGACCAGCCATTTATGGGAGTTAATGAAATTGGCCTTTCGAATTTTTTTGTCTCAACAGTTGCCCCCTCAAGCGTTGTACGTGGAAAGCTTTGCGCGTACGAGGCTTGACAACTTTTCTTTTCAGTGAAGGAAAGCTTGCGCTTAGACATATGATATCTTCACTGCAACTTACTTGTCCCATATTTGTAAATTTTTTCGCCAGTTGTGGTTTATACTCGTACAAGGAGTCTCAGAGGTGCAAGGCTTTGTGCCATTGTATCGCAACCTTTTAGCAGAGAAAATGTGATTTTGAGGATTTTGTGGCTGGATCTAGAATTTGAGACTAGAGCCTACGTACCCATTTAAGGCATCAAGCCTTACGTAGTTCCCACGGATTGCACCTCACCAGGATTTTTCTTGAGGAGGTCTCTTCTCACTTGAAACTTTCTTGAAGAGCTTTCTCCTTACTTACATCAAGCTTGAGGGAACTTCTAGCTTTCTCCTTGCTTGCATCAAGCTCGAGGAGATTTCTACTCACTCGGATCTTTATCGAGGAGATTCATTCTCATTGACTTCGAGAAGATTTCCCCTTACTCAGATTTGTTTCGAGGAGATTTCTCCTCACTTGAATCTTCTTGGAGAAGATTTCTCCTTACTCGAATTTCCCTCGAGAAGTTTTCTCCTCAAAGAGTTTCTTTGACTTGTAATCCTTCCAGGAGCTTTATTGACAATCTGCATCCTTTCGTCCTATGCACATGTTAATTAGGCTTTCATGCTTGGTCAGCAAAACCCACTACTTCATTTATCAGATTTTCTCTTTCTTCCTGATTGATCAGGAATGGAGATATATTTTTGATTGGGTGGCTGCATCTAGTTTTGAGGCTAGACTGCCTACGTACCCCTTTTGAGGGATCAAGCCGTCGTAGTTCTGGGGGATTTTTTTTTAATTTATTTTTTTTTGAGCACCTTTTGAGAGACAGATAAGGTTGCAGACAAATTTACTTCACTGACGATGTCTCCACCTCAATTTCCTTGTTGTTGACCATTTCTTGGATTATGTTCTTCAGAACGAAACAATCCTTTGTTGGATGACTTACAATTCGATGGTACTGGCAATATCTGGGGTCGTCGGTCTTGTTGACTTCACTCTGTCGTTTTGGTTCAGGGAGCTTGATAGATTGTGCTTCGTTGAGCTCACTGAAAATCAGTTCGACGTCGTCATCATCGAAAGAGTATTTGACTTCTTTTCTTTCTTTGAGAGTGAGCCTTCTAGACCCTTCTTTTCCTTTGCATTTGTTCGACTTGGTGTCAATTTCGACAAAGGTTGCCAGTGACTCATCTATATTGTCGACTCTATGGTCTTTAAAGGATGCCCTCTGTGTCATAATCTTCTTACGGGCGACTTGTCTTTCGACATTGCTAGCTTTTGAGACTAGTGCTTCGAATGTTTGAGGTTCTGCGGTGCTGACAAAAGTTGCTATTTGTGGTAAGAGATTGTTTGAGCACATTTGTACTGCTGATAGCTCTGTTAATTTTTCCGAGCATTGGAGGCTTAAGCTCCTCCATCTGGAAATGAATTCATTGGTGCTTTCATCAGGCTCCTGTTTAGTGTCAGCCAAGTCGATAATTGAGACTTTCTTTTTGGAGCTGACAAATTGTGCCAGAAATGCTCTTTGCATATCGTCCCATGTGAGGATAGAACCTGGTTGTAGTTGACTGTACCAAGTAAAAGCTGCTCCTCTGAGGGACTGAACAAACTGCCTTACTAGCAATGCATCTGATTGTGATGTTTCCCCGCAGGCTGAGAAGAAATGTGCCAAATGTTCATGCGGAGAGCCATCTACTCCATCGAACTTGTCAAAAGTTGGCCTCTGATAGCCTTTAGGGAATGGTAGTGCATCATAATGAGCAGGGTAGGGTTTCAAGTACCCAGAGAACTGTGGATTTGAGGACGTGTATACTTCTCGGATTCCTTCTGCAATTAGTGTCTTTATGTCTTCAAGACTTGTGATTGCGAATCCATGTCCTCCTATTTTCTTTTCACAATCACTTTTTTCATGATTTTTGTGATTGCCAATGTTAGCCATAGCGGCTAATTGAGAAGTCAGTGCTGCTATTTGAGCATCTTTTTCAGCTAGCATTGTCTTCATTTCTTCTAGCTGCTCTTCTATTATTGATGCGTTTGTGACCATAACTGACATGGTCTCAGGCTTTGAGCCGTTATGAGTCTCAAAAATTTCTTGAGTATTTGGACTAACAACAGGGACCATATATGGTCTTAATTCTGCTAGAAAGTTCGGGAATGCCCCCTGCGGTACATTAGCTCGAAGTGCCCCCACTGGTACATGAGATGGGAGTCTCATTGCTCGTTGCTTGGACTTGCAAGTTGTAAAAGCTGTTTTGTTGACCACTGATTGACGTTGACGATGGTGTACATTAACAACTTTATCCTCTAGATCAGATGACTTGTCAGAGGTTGAAGTGAACTTGACTATCTGAAGTTTGGAAGTTGTATTAGCTATCGTCGATTGCAGGTGTACTTGTCGTGGGGACTTGAGGGACCGGGCTTCGGGCCTTGTTGGAACCTCATATGGTGTAATGACCAAACTGATTGGAATGGAACCAATCATTATCTGAGTTGTGGCGGGGACATGGTTGCGCTTTGAGACGTCGCTTGTGATTAGAGCTTGATCAATGATGCATGAAACATGATGATCAGCTCGTCTTGCGTCTCCAACCTTTGATTCAGTAGGTTTGAGCTCTTGGAAGTTCATTGTCACTTGTGGTGCCATATTGTATCCTGAGGCAAATAAGTAACAAGTATGATTAGTTATATCATAAATGGAGATGAAAAGGAGAATGGGTCCCACTGGGCGTGCCAAAAATTATGTTGAGAGAAAATAGCACACAGTGAGCGTAAATGTCACCCAACATAATTTCACTCGTATTCATTTAGTGAATAGAGTTTTTATTATTTCGGGTTCGACCCATTCAAAACAGAATGTGTCTCTTAATTACAATCCCCTGTTACAGGGAAACACCCTTTGATTCCATTTATGAAGAAACCAATTGATGGGATGTGTGTTTCTTTGTTTTTGCGGCTGCACCCGGATATTTGAATGGGTTGCCTACGTACCCTTGGAGAGGGATCAAGCCACTCGTAGTTCAAGAGTTCCAATGGGTGAATGACTCATTGGAGGGCTTTGATTTTGGAATGAGAGTAGTGTTTGGGATGAATTTGGTGTAAGTGAACCAGGGATTCGATTTTGCGTTTAGGACGCGGTTGCATCTAGATGAATTTGGTTCTAGATTGCCTACATACCCTTTGTGGGATCAAACCACATGTAGTTCCGGCATTTGAGATTTAAATGGGTAGATGACCCATTTATTTTGAATTTGTGTTTGGGAGAGGATTTAAAGCCCTTGAATTTGGTTCGGACTTTATTTGTGTGATTTGGAATGGATTTGATTTTTTGTGCTATTGGGAGAATTTGACTGGAGTCAGTGATTTATTTGGGACTGGCCGAATTTGACTGGTGGAGTCAGGGATTCTGTTTGGAGTTGTGGTTGCATCTAGTGGGTCGCTAGACTGCCTACATACCCTGTGAAGGGATCAAACCACTGTAGTTCATCGCAATTTGTATTTCCGGTTTTGTACCGACTTTTGTTTGACGGATGTGTATACATTTTTTTGAACCCGCCAAATGTATTTCTTTTGGACGCCAAATTTGGTAGCATCCATTGATTTGATTTAGGCATGCACCTCGTCATGCTGAGCTTCGTGGTCAGGCCTTAGAGATTTGGAGTAGGCTTTTCAGTACTTTGAAGTTTGTAGGAAAGCTTGCAACTGCTTTGGACACCCATGACCTTATATCTGCACCACATTTGACGGCCATACAAAAACTTCCTGCATATTTGCATGTTGACAATTATGCTTAAATGTACTTTTTGTTTTGATATGTGCCGAATGGTTCCCACTGATTTCCTTTAAAAAGAAGGCAGAATGCCACAGTTTATAGATTAGGCCTTAATTATACATAGCATTTTGTCTTCATATGTCTTGATGACTTTCCACCGCCACAGCTTGTCAACAAAGGATAAGACCAAGAGGAAATGACTTTGTTGCTGCAACTTTTGCAAGTCTGCGATACCACCGCTTGTCTTCCTTTACTTTCTGCCAAGATTTGATTATTACAAAATGCAGAGTTCATTTCATGCCACACAATGAGCACTAGAGGAATCTTGTAGCCTTTGAATATTGTCTTCTTTTCTTCTTTTGATTGATAAAGAGACACGTAGCTGGAAACAAACTTGCTGCACATTTGCTTAATGGGATGTTTTGAAAGTTTTTGTCTTTAGTCCAAAGGTACAGCAACATCACGGTTTGACAATCATGCTTAATTGCAAATAAATTTTGTCTTGATGTGTGTTAATCACTTCATGGCCTCTTGTATTATTAAACTTGCATTGTTTCTTGGTCTTTGTTGCCTGACTCCTATTTAAAGCAAGCTTGCAGCAAACTTTGACAATCATAGTTCAAATATATAATTTAAAACTCTTTGTCTTTTGATGCAGGTCTTGAACATTCCTCCACCTCCAAGTTTAACGTGGCTACTTGAGAGGTGAGCTGCTGCCATTTTTTTTATATTCATTCATGCTTTGAACAGAGAGCAGAAGAGCCAAAAGAACTTCATTGTTGATCTTCTTGTCGCTTACTTTCATTTTGGGGAAAATCAAAACATGACACTAATTGTAGGCCTGCAAATGCTTTATATATTTTTTTCTGCTTTGATCACCATGCTGCCTTGCAGATTCTAAACACCAGAGTCTAGACACCCTGCAAGTCATCACCCTATGAGAGGCAGTCATGCTTGAAGCTTCAACATATCTTCTGGGATTGCTCTGATTTCTTCCATCCTTTGTGGCAACTGGACTTCTTCGTTCACGGTGGGTTGTGAGCTTCAACATTCGTTGTCTTCACTACTCAAGCACCCCTGCAGCCACCTTGTGTAGGTACTAGATCATCTTCCCTGTACTTTTTCTTGGTCGCCATTTCATCGCTGGGATTTGGTGGACAAGATGAGTCCAAATTTCTCATAGAGAAGTGAAGAAACCTCTGCTTCACAGCTTGGTCTCAAGTTTCTGGTTTGTTTCCTCCTTGCTTGCAGGTTGCCGGAAGTATTCCAAGAGACCATCGAGGGTGAGCTTTCCTCTCCAGACACCAGTTTCAATGATTTGTGGTTTGTCTCGCTTGGTAAATTCCTTGTGTGCAGGGGCGGAGGGAGGCAGGGGCCCACTGGGTCCCGTGCCCCACTCAAATTTTCAGAAAAAAAAATTAATATATGTATATAGTTTAATATTATATTAATATCATATTTATATTATAGATTTTTATATTATTTTTTCTCAACTTAATCCGAAGTGCTTAGGTGCTCCTCTTTTGTTTTTTTTAATTTTTTTTTTATGGGATTGTTTGAGGAAGAACACGTTTGAACTTTTAGTAATATTATAGAA
The DNA here is from genome assembly GCF_002994745.2 of Rosa chinensis. Classification (NCBI taxonomy): domain Eukaryota; kingdom Viridiplantae; phylum Streptophyta; class Magnoliopsida; order Rosales; family Rosaceae; genus Rosa; species Rosa chinensis. The sequence continues at coordinate 33,334,533 of NC_037090.1, forward strand.
TTTTTTTTTCCTAAATTTCTTTGACATCTATAATAGATCGAATTTGTTATGATTAAAGATTCATATTTCTTATTACTTACAGAATTTTAAATTCAATAAAAATTTTCTAAAAATATATAATACAAATCTGTGACATATAGTTCAGACCAAAAAAGATGTGACACATATTTACCGATGTACTTACTTTTGTTGTTAGCATTGATTGTACCAGTTGCGACTGCAAGTGTAGAAATAGTATTTTCTGCTATGAACATTGTAAAGACTCGTTTACACAGTCGAATGGGTGACAAGTTTATGAATGATTGCTTGATTTCATATGTTGAGAAAGACATTTTTACTAGTATAGATAATGAGACTATCTTGCAACGATTTCAAAATATAAAATCTCGTCGAGGACAAATCATTGTAATAGATAGAAATTACATTTAAAGATTTTGTATGTTTTTATATTTTTATTTTTTTGTGTGCCCCAGTAAACCTAAATTCCTGGCTCCGCCACTGCTTGTGTGGCTTGTTTGCAAGTGGTGTAAGGCCCTTTGTTGTGTTGCGGTGGAAGGGATGGCAGGAGGTAGAAGGCTTTTGGTGGTGACCGTTGTTGACTTCCAGAACGGATGGCATGACACTCCACCGATTGGTCATACACTCGTTGATACACATGTATCATATACGAGATTGCGACCGTTCGGGGATCTCCATGGCTCCACAGCGACACCAATAAAAGAGACCCTGCAAAAAAAACAAGAAGTAGCAGAGAGGCCTCAACCTTTTAGCGTCTGCTTGCCGGCTCCTCCTTCGAACTGCTGGAAACTTCTTCTCTCCTTTGCAGTAGGGCTTCGCCTTCCTCTTGATGTGTTTTCTGCCCTCCAGCCCTTCTTGCTGCCCCCCTTTTTTTTCTTTTTCTGCTGCTTGAGGTCGAGCCTTTTTATAGGCAGCTAGGAACCCAAACAGTTGGCTAAAGATAAGGATAGCTTGCAATTTGAATTCAAACTTGAAGTTACGATTTGTTACTTTGAAGATAATCACAACGTACAGCAACAAAACTCCAATTTTCACGTTCGAAGCTTGGAGCTAGTAGTTTGTTTATTCAAACTTTGGATAGGTGCAAATATCTTTCACCTTGACTCGGTCTTGAGTTTGTAAGAGGTAGATATTATCCAAAATTTGTTGCCTTTAGTTCACGTGAAGCTAATTGCTTTTTCTTCTTTCATTGGCTCATGCATCCATATGAATTTGAATACCTCCCGTCTCTTTTGCTTTGAACTCCTCTTATCCAACAATTTAAATTAAATTGCTTTATTGAACTGGTGGCCAAATAAATATGTATCAATTGCTTTGGCCTCTAACTTTTATTGACAGAGGCCACGACCAGCCATTTATGGGAGTTAATGAAATTGGCCTTTCGAATTTTTTTGTCTCAACAGTTGCCCCCTCAAGCGTTGTACGTGGAAAGCTTTGCGCGTACGAGGCTTGACAACTTTTCTTTTCAGTGAAGGAAAGCTTGCGCTTAGACATATGATATCTTCACTGCAACTTACTTGTCCCATATTTGTAAATTTTTTCGCCAGTTGTGGTTTATACTCGTACAAGGAGTCTCAGAGGTGCAAGGCTTTGTGCCATTGTATCGCAACCTTTTAGCAGAGAAAATGTGATTTTGAGGATTTTGTGGCTGGATCTAGAATTTGAGACTAGAGCCTACGTACCCATTTAAGGCATCAAGCCTTACGTAGTTCCCACGGATTGCACCTCACCAGGATTTTTCTTGAGGAGGTCTCTTCTCACTTGAAACTTTCTTGAAGAGCTTTCTCCTTACTTACATCAAGCTTGAGGGAACTTCTAGCTTTCTCCTTGCTTGCATCAAGCTCGAGGAGATTTCTACTCACTCGGATCTTTATCGAGGAGATTCATTCTCATTGACTTCGAGAAGATTTCCCCTTACTCAGATTTGTTTCGAGGAGATTTCTCCTCACTTGAATCTTCTTGGAGAAGATTTCTCCTTACTCGAATTTCCCTCGAGAAGTTTTCTCCTCAAAGAGTTTCTTTGACTTGTAATCCTTCCAGGAGCTTTATTGACAATCTGCATCCTTTCGTCCTATGCACATGTTAATTAGGCTTTCATGCTTGGTCAGCAAAACCCACTACTTCATTTATCAGATTTTCTCTTTCTTCCTGATTGATCAGGAATGGAGATATATTTTTGATTGGGTGGCTGCATCTAGTTTTGAGGCTAGACTGCCTACGTACCCCTTTTGAGGGATCAAGCCGTCGTAGTTCTGGGGGATTTTTTTTTAATTTATTTTTTTTTGAGCACCTTTTGAGAGACAGATAAGGTTGCAGACAAATTTACTTCACTGACGATGTCTCCACCTCAATTTCCTTGTTGTTGACCATTTCTTGGATTATGTTCTTCAGAACGAAACAATCCTTTGTTGGATGACTTACAATTCGATGGTACTGGCAATATCTGGGGTCGTCGGTCTTGTTGACTTCACTCTGTCGTTTTGGTTCAGGGAGCTTGATAGATTGTGCTTCGTTGAGCTCACTGAAAATCAGTTCGACGTCGTCATCATCGAAAGAGTATTTGACTTCTTTTCTTTCTTTGAGAGTGAGCCTTCTAGACCCTTCTTTTCCTTTGCATTTGTTCGACTTGGTGTCAATTTCGACAAAGGTTGCCAGTGACTCATCTATATTGTCGACTCTATGGTCTTTAAAGGATGCCCTCTGTGTCATAATCTTCTTACGGGCGACTTGTCTTTCGACATTGCTAGCTTTTGAGACTAGTGCTTCGAATGTTTGAGGTTCTGCGGTGCTGACAAAAGTTGCTATTTGTGGTAAGAGATTGTTTGAGCACATTTGTACTGCTGATAGCTCTGTTAATTTTTCCGAGCATTGGAGGCTTAAGCTCCTCCATCTGGAAATGAATTCATTGGTGCTTTCATCAGGCTCCTGTTTAGTGTCAGCCAAGTCGATAATTGAGACTTTCTTTTTGGAGCTGACAAATTGTGCCAGAAATGCTCTTTGCATATCGTCCCATGTGAGGATAGAACCTGGTTGTAGTTGACTGTACCAAGTAAAAGCTGCTCCTCTGAGGGACTGAACAAACTGCCTTACTAGCAATGCATCTGATTGTGATGTTTCCCCGCAGGCTGAGAAGAAATGTGCCAAATGTTCATGCGGAGAGCCATCTACTCCATCGAACTTGTCAAAAGTTGGCCTCTGATAGCCTTTAGGGAATGGTAGTGCATCATAATGAGCAGGGTAGGGTTTCAAGTACCCAGAGAACTGTGGATTTGAGGACGTGTATACTTCTCGGATTCCTTCTGCAATTAGTGTCTTTATGTCTTCAAGACTTGTGATTGCGAATCCATGTCCTCCTATTTTCTTTTCACAATCACTTTTTTCATGATTTTTGTGATTGCCAATGTTAGCCATAGCGGCTAATTGAGAAGTCAGTGCTGCTATTTGAGCATCTTTTTCAGCTAGCATTGTCTTCATTTCTTCTAGCTGCTCTTCTATTATTGATGCGTTTGTGACCATAACTGACATGGTCTCAGGCTTTGAGCCGTTATGAGTCTCAAAAATTTCTTGAGTATTTGGACTAACAACAGGGACCATATATGGTCTTAATTCTGCTAGAAAGTTCGGGAATGCCCCCTGCGGTACATTAGCTCGAAGTGCCCCCACTGGTACATGAGATGGGAGTCTCATTGCTCGTTGCTTGGACTTGCAAGTTGTAAAAGCTGTTTTGTTGACCACTGATTGACGTTGACGATGGTGTACATTAACAACTTTATCCTCTAGATCAGATGACTTGTCAGAGGTTGAAGTGAACTTGACTATCTGAAGTTTGGAAGTTGTATTAGCTATCGTCGATTGCAGGTGTACTTGTCGTGGGGACTTGAGGGACCGGGCTTCGGGCCTTGTTGGAACCTCATATGGTGTAATGACCAAACTGATTGGAATGGAACCAATCATTATCTGAGTTGTGGCGGGGACATGGTTGCGCTTTGAGACGTCGCTTGTGATTAGAGCTTGATCAATGATGCATGAAACATGATGATCAGCTCGTCTTGCGTCTCCAACCTTTGATTCAGTAGGTTTGAGCTCTTGGAAGTTCATTGTCACTTGTGGTGCCATATTGTATCCTGAGGCAAATAAGTAACAAGTATGATTAGTTATATCATAAATGGAGATGAAAAGGAGAATGGGTCCCACTGGGCGTGCCAAAAATTATGTTGAGAGAAAATAGCACACAGTGAGCGTAAATGTCACCCAACATAATTTCACTCGTATTCATTTAGTGAATAGAGTTTTTATTATTTCGGGTTCGACCCATTCAAAACAGAATGTGTCTCTTAATTACAATCCCCTGTTACAGGGAAACACCCTTTGATTCCATTTATGAAGAAACCAATTGATGGGATGTGTGTTTCTTTGTTTTTGCGGCTGCACCCGGATATTTGAATGGGTTGCCTACGTACCCTTGGAGAGGGATCAAGCCACTCGTAGTTCAAGAGTTCCAATGGGTGAATGACTCATTGGAGGGCTTTGATTTTGGAATGAGAGTAGTGTTTGGGATGAATTTGGTGTAAGTGAACCAGGGATTCGATTTTGCGTTTAGGACGCGGTTGCATCTAGATGAATTTGGTTCTAGATTGCCTACATACCCTTTGTGGGATCAAACCACATGTAGTTCCGGCATTTGAGATTTAAATGGGTAGATGACCCATTTATTTTGAATTTGTGTTTGGGAGAGGATTTAAAGCCCTTGAATTTGGTTCGGACTTTATTTGTGTGATTTGGAATGGATTTGATTTTTTGTGCTATTGGGAGAATTTGACTGGAGTCAGTGATTTATTTGGGACTGGCCGAATTTGACTGGTGGAGTCAGGGATTCTGTTTGGAGTTGTGGTTGCATCTAGTGGGTCGCTAGACTGCCTACATACCCTGTGAAGGGATCAAACCACTGTAGTTCATCGCAATTTGTATTTCCGGTTTTGTACCGACTTTTGTTTGACGGATGTGTATACATTTTTTTGAACCCGCCAAATGTATTTCTTTTGGACGCCAAATTTGGTAGCATCCATTGATTTGATTTAGGCATGCACCTCGTCATGCTGAGCTTCGTGGTCAGGCCTTAGAGATTTGGAGTAGGCTTTTCAGTACTTTGAAGTTTGTAGGAAAGCTTGCAACTGCTTTGGACACCCATGACCTTATATCTGCACCACATTTGACGGCCATACAAAAACTTCCTGCATATTTGCATGTTGACAATTATGCTTAAATGTACTTTTTGTTTTGATATGTGCCGAATGGTTCCCACTGATTTCCTTTAAAAAGAAGGCAGAATGCCACAGTTTATAGATTAGGCCTTAATTATACATAGCATTTTGTCTTCATATGTCTTGATGACTTTCCACCGCCACAGCTTGTCAACAAAGGATAAGACCAAGAGGAAATGACTTTGTTGCTGCAACTTTTGCAAGTCTGCGATACCACCGCTTGTCTTCCTTTACTTTCTGCCAAGATTTGATTATTACAAAATGCAGAGTTCATTTCATGCCACACAATGAGCACTAGAGGAATCTTGTAGCCTTTGAATATTGTCTTCTTTTCTTCTTTTGATTGATAAAGAGACACGTAGCTGGAAACAAACTTGCTGCACATTTGCTTAATGGGATGTTTTGAAAGTTTTTGTCTTTAGTCCAAAGGTACAGCAACATCACGGTTTGACAATCATGCTTAATTGCAAATAAATTTTGTCTTGATGTGTGTTAATCACTTCATGGCCTCTTGTATTATTAAACTTGCATTGTTTCTTGGTCTTTGTTGCCTGACTCCTATTTAAAGCAAGCTTGTAGCAAACTTTGACAATCATAGTTCAAATATATAATTTAAAACTCTTTGTCTTTTGATGCAGGTCTTGAACATTCCTCCACCTCCAAGTTTAACGTGGCTACTTGAGAGGTGAGCTGCTGCCATTTTTTTTATATTCATTCATGCTTTGAACAGAGAGCAGAAGAGCCAAAAGAACTTCATTGTTGATCTTCTTGTCGCTTACTTTCATTTTGGGGAAAATCAAAACATGACACTAATTGTAGGCCTGCAAATGCTTTATATATTTTTTTCTGCTTTGATCACCATGCTGCCTTGCAGATTCTAAACACCAGAGTCTAGACACCCTGCAAGTCATCACCCTATGAGAGGCAGTCATGCTTGAAGCTTCAACATATCTTCTGGGATTGCTCTGATTTCTTCCATCCTTTGTGGCAACTGGACTTCTTCGTTCACGGTGGGTTGTGAGCTTCAACATTCGTTGTCTTCACTACTCAAGCACCCCTGCAGCCACCTTGTGTAGGTACTAGATCATCTTCCCTGTACTTTTTCTTGGTCGCCATTTCATCGCTGGGATTTGGTGGACAAGATGAGTCCAAATTTCTCATAGAGAAGTGAAGAAACCTCTGCTTCACAGCTTGGTCTCAAGTTTCTGGTTTGTTTCCTCCTTGCTTGCAGGTTGCCGGAAGTATTCCAAGAGACCATCGAGGGTGAGCTTTCCTCTCCAGACACCAGTTTCAATGATTTGTGGTTTGTCTCGCTTGGTAAATTCCTTGTGTGGCTTGTTTGCAAGTGGTGTAAGGCCCTTTGTTGTGTTGCGGTGGAAGGGATGGCAGGAGGTAGAAGGCTTTTGGTGGTGACCGTTGTTGACTTCCAGAACGGATGGCATGACACTCCACCGATTGGTCATACACTCGTTGATACACATGTATCATATACGAGATTGCGACCGTTCGGGGATCTCCATGGCTCCACAGCGACACCAATAAAAGAGACCCTGCAAAAAAAACAAGAAGTAGCAGAGAGGCCTCAACCTTTTAGCGTCTGCTTGCCGGCTCCTCCTTCGAACTGCTGGAAACTTCTTCTCTCCTTTGCAGTAGGGCTTCGCCTTCCTCTTGATGTGTTTTCTGCCCTCCAGCCCTTCTTGCTGCCCCCTTTTTTTTCTTTTTCTGCTGCTTGAGGTCGAGCCTTTTTATAGGCAGCTAGGAACCCAAACAGTTGGCTAAAGATAAGGATAGCTTGCAATTTGAATTCAAACTTGAAGTTACGATTTGTTACTTTGAAGATAATCACAACGTACAGCAACAAAACTCCAATTTTCACGTTCGAAGCTTGGAGCTAGTAGTTTGTTTATTCAAACTTTGGATAGGTGCAAATATCTTTCACCTTGACTCGGTCTTGAGTTTGTAAGAGGTAGATATTATCCAAAATTTGTTGCCTTTAGTTCACGTGAAGCTAATTGCTTTTTCTTCTTTCATTGGCTCATGCATCCATATGAATTTGAATACCTCCCGTCTCTTTTGCTTTGAACTCCTCTTATCCAACAATTTAAATTAAATTGCTTTATTGAACTGGTGGCCAAATAAATATGTATCAATTGCTTTGGCCTCTAACTTTTATTGACAGAGGCCACGACCAGCCATTTATGGGAGTTAATGAAATTGGCCTTTCGAATTTTTTTGTCTCAACAACAGCATCATGCTCCATCGTGTGCTTTAGCTGGCAAAAATGAATTACTGTATTTACACAGTTTTTCGTTTTTGTCTCAAAGACCAAAGGCCAGGTTTGGTTGGTGGAAAGGAAAGGAATCACTTTCCTTTCCTTTGGAAAAGTGTTTCCTCCACTTTTTCCTTTCCTTTCCTTTGGGAAAGTGTTTCCCTTCCCTTGGCTGTCCCAAACGCAAGAAAGGAAAGTATTTCCTTTCCCAATGCCCACTTTCTGGGAAACAAACATGGCCAAAGAGTCTTCTTTTGCTTTTGCTCAAAGACTAACACCGCGTGTAATTCATGTGCTGTTAAAAGATAAAGATGAGTGCCGACCTGGGTGGACAGAAGAAGCTCCGTTGACGAAGACCCATAATAATCGAGTCGTCGTCCTCTCTTCATTCTATTAACCAAGACCCATAATTGTCCTCGTCCATTGACGAAGACCCATAGTTCATAATTGAGGGGTCGTCCTGTTCTTGTCTATTGACGAAGACCCGACGACTTTGTACGACTTTGAAGAAGGCAACAGCTTCAATAGTTTGATTAGTTTCCATCCTAACCCAGACAATAGCTGTAAAAAGATCTACTGGGCCAAGAGGAATAGAAGTTCTGGGCCTAGAGGGAATCTACAGCTTTAGTCAATTATCTGCATGGCTACTGGCTAGCTTCCAATTATTAAACCCAAACAATAGCTGTAAGAATATCTACATAGTCTAAAATTACTTGGTAAAAGAAGTTCTGGGCCAAGAGGGAATCTAGAGCTAGTCTTTACTCTTTAGACTTTAGTCAATTATCAGTCCTTCTCCCAATGCCCCGCAATATTTTGTCTGCATGGCTAGCTTCCATTTTTTTTTTTTAGCTGAACAAACATTCCTTAATAAGAACACAAACATACAACAGTACACCCAAAAGATGGAACACCTTCCATTAATCAACGCATACGAGTGACTTTATTATAAAGTTATACGACTGGTCTTTTTCTTGTCATATTATTCTGTGTATCATCAATTAACGACAGGCACGAAACTAAGGGGGTGCTGGGATGTGCTGCAGCACTCTCTATTTTTTTTAGAGAAAAAAATATCTTATATATATTTAATGTATAGAAGCAAGTAAATGCATGAAGATAGAGGGAAGATTAGAGAAAAGTATGAGAAAAACAACTATATATGAGTAAATACATGCTGATACAAAAATATTAAAAGATTGATACAAGCAAAATCCAGGATCTGTACTTCTTGAAATGACAAAATGTATATTTTGAAAACTTTGACCAATCACAAAGAAAATCAAAAGAACTTAAGCCACAAGTCTCAAACTACTATCAAATCTTGATGCTACTGGCACCGACTCCTTGGGTACTAAGTAGATGTAGAAGCTAACAAAATAGTTTTGCGGCATGAAACCATTAAATTCATACGAACTCATCGAAGTCAGAGTATGACAAATAAGCTTTATATGAACTTAATTAGGAAAACTTGACAGCATTATAAGGTAATATTAGCCCCCCTCAACTTAAATTTCTGATTCCGTCCCTGACTATACTGTACGTGATATTATTAGTGAAATCAGCACTGTGACTCTATTAAAGCTAGCTATCTTGCTTTTACATGACCAGATCGATCCATTATTATTGTTAGTCTGGACTCATTATCTATACTAGAGCGGTAGAGTCTATGAATAGTAACATGGAATTAATATTGACTTATCATCCCCCCCCCCAAATAAAAAAAAATTACATATAATCCAAACATATAATTTAGACGGCTGCTACACTACTGAAGGGACAGGAAAACAAATTCGAACTCACTTGTGATCATTCCACTACACCCCCATGATATCACTGAACTGGAAGTACGGCAAAAGCCTCCGTGTCACTGATTTTATCCTTGCTGAGGGTGAGTTGCAAGCTATGAATTTTATAAGCAAGGATTGTTACAACGAGAGCGGCTATAATGTGGAGAGCAAGGTTCCTTGGCTCCGTTGGAATTGTCCTTTCAGCATTTCCGGTTCCAAGGTTCGTCGCCGTAGGCTGCGACACTTCTGCTGTTTTATAGGGTTTTCGTGGCGAAGAAAAGTTCATCATAGGGTGCACGTCCGTGTGCCTCAACATCAGCAGCGAGGATCAAAACTCTGCTCTGGTGTCTGGTGTTGCCAGACCAAAATCTCTGAAGGACTGAAGAATCGTACTGTGACATTGCTTAGCTATTACAAATTTACAATCATACGGATATATATATATATATATATATATATATATATATATGGAAATTTAATCCCAGCAGCTATGCCTTGTGCGAGATGGCTACTTTAACTTCAGCGGTAAGAGAAGTTTCTAAGAGCTCAAGAACATGGATCAGATGCCGATGATCGTTAATTAGCAGATTGGAAATGAGACGTGCGAGGTAGCTAAAAAGAATGCTGTGGATTATGCATGCAAGGCAAATTCCAAATGTGTCAACCGGACCAAGGGTCCATACCCTGGTTACTATTGCCAGTGCTTACGAGGCTACGAAGGGAACCCATACATCGGTTGCGCGCCGAGGTGATCTCTTTGCCGATGCAGATGTAATTTTATATTTATGATTGATATGTGCATAATATTCATATATTTTTGTGTGTGTTTCTAAATTTTTTATGTTCTTTAAGATATTGACGAGTGTTTGGCTGAAATTAACCCATGCGGGAATGAAACGTGTCAAAATTCACCTGCAAGTTTCTCTCATCAATGTAATAAAGGGTTCAAAAATGAAAGTCCTTTCAAGTGCATTGCTCATCCCACGGCAAACAACACTCCTCTGAAAATTTCATTGGGTATGTTCTAGCCATGGTTATAACTATTTACATGTGGATGTTTCTACGATACAATATCTATACATGACTGACAAGTGATTGATCACTATCTTACCTGTATTTTCAAACACAAACTTACAATTTTATTTTATTTTTATTATTTACTTTTTGAAGTAAAGAAAAAAAAAAAAAAGAGGAAGTTATATTTGTAGGTAATCGGAAGTTATATCTGTCGATAGTAGGATTGAGAAGTTATATCTATAGAGTGTGGGATGGAAATTATTCTCAATTTTCTTCCTCTTTTTTTTTTTTTTTTTTTTGAGAAGAATTTTCCTCTTCTTCTGAATTTTTATTTTCATTTATTATTTTGCTAATCACTATTTTAAATTAACCTATAGTCTAAGCATTTCACACCCACTTTGGTTGACAAAGTGGGTTCTCTTAATAATAGTATAGATACATGAGATAATTTAGAAACTAAAAGGTGATTCGGTTATGATTTTTCAACTGCAGGTATTTGTATAGGCTTCTTTGTTCTATTAGTCGTAATTTTTAGATATATATCGGGAATACAAGAGAAGACAGTTCAGCAAAATGAAAAAAAAGTACTTTGAAGCAAACAGCGGGCCAAAATTACAACTGCAATTAAAGCAATTGGTGTTGAAGGAAGTCGACATCATGTGTGCCTCTTTAAATAAGGGTTTAGCCTTAGTTGTAATAAGAGAAGGTTCTAGATTTCATAATTATGTTCAGATTCTATTACCTTTTGTGTACTCTATAAATCCCTATATATAGGGCTCCTATTATCAATAATACTACTACAATTCTCCCATCAATTCTCTCTGCAAAACATATTTTCCTTAAACACGTTATCAACATGAGCCCTAATTCTAGCCTTGAAAACCCTAAAATCCTTACTCACCGAAAACTGCCGCAAGCCCTGCATCCCCCCTGCCGCACACTCTGTAGCCCCTATCGCAAGCACCTAGCCCGTGCTAGCCTCCTGCGTGCCTTCTCCCCGCCCGGCAGCTCTGCCTCCCGTGACCTGCAGCCTGCACCCCGTACGCACTAGCTCGCTAGCCTACCTCGCTGTCTACTTCTTGTGCGCGCCCCTGCGCTCGTTGCTCCCCTCGCGCTGTGCGCTGCTGCTTGCCAGCGTCCCCGCAAGCCTCGCTGCTGCCCCTCGCTGAACCTGCTGTTGCCCTGCACTGAACCTGCTGCTGCTGCCCTGCGCTGGGCCTACTGCTGCCCTCCACCTGCTGCTGCCCTAACACGCCTGCTCCAACACGCGCATGTTCTCAAGCCCCGAATCATCAAGTAAGTTTTTGTGATTAAAGTTCCAGCTTTCTTGTCTTTTAAATTCCTTTATTTGCTGCAGGATCTGCAATATACAAACATGAGTTCAATTATTTAATAAGCGGAATTGTGGGGATTCACACTAAACGAACTAAGAGAGTTCGTAATCAATGAACTAAGAGTGTTCATAATATTCGAACTAAAAGCGTTCGTAATCAATGAATTAAAAGTGTTCATAATATTCAGACTAAGAGCGTCCGCAAGCATTAAATTGTGATCATATTAAACATCAATGTTTCGGTCTAATCCAAGTATTCTTGGAAATCGATTTCTTGGTAGCATAGCTCGGAAATCTTATTATTATTAGTTTTCGTGGAAGTTTAGCTCCGAAACTAATTCGTTCTTGTTTCACCCTTTTTCAAGATGTCAAACTCGAACATACTCGATTTTGTTCCATTGCATTATGCAGGCAAAAGATATCTAATGTGGGCTTAGGATGTTGAGCTCCACCTTATTGCCCGTGACTTATTGCACACAATCCAAGAGCTTTGTCATAAAGGAACTGCTCCAGACCCTCAAACTGAGATTGACAATTCTAGGGCACTTGCCGTAATGATGCGTCACATGGATAGGGACCTCAGGTCTGAGTTCATGAATGAGGATAGCATTTTAAAGCTATGGCAAGCGCTTCGTGAACGTTATGGCAACGTTCGTGACTCCATCCCTCAGAATTTAGAAGCAGAATGAAATGATCTTCGCTTCTCTGACTTTGATACAGTCATACAATTTTATTCGGAAGCTTTCCGCATCACAGGAATGATGCGCTTCTGTGGCAAGACGATCACAGAAGAACAATTGATTTAGAAAACCCTCAATACCTTCCCTGTCTATGCTATGAGGTCCTGTGATTTATTTCGGACTCATATAAATGCAAGATGGATCACAAGCTTTCAACAGCTTGTTGAAGCTATGGAAATTGCTGAAAGGCAAGGCAACGAGCTTGTGAAAAGAGAAATTGATAGGCTTCGAGATAACTATCCAAAGCATCGTCCCATGGCTAGAGAAAGTCGCCATAGACGTCATGATCCTTATGATCGAAATGCTCACGAAGGTAGTCGCCAAAGGCGACAATCACGCCACCGTAGGAGCCGTGACTTTGAGGGATGAAGGGTTGGAAACCATAGAGCCAACGTTGGCCATGGTCATAATTTTCCAACGCCTCCGGTCCTAGGGACCATGCACATTGCGCCAATGCGCCTCAATCAAGGGAGAATCCTCTTCATGGTGTCTATTTCTGATATGGAACGTCTGATCAATGGACCTGAGTTTGCAATGTACCTAAGAAGGTAGCCGCCTCATGGCGATCATGACATCGAGTTCAAGAAGACTTTAAATCTGGCGATGAAGAAAAAAATGCCGCAGATTTTTATTTAGAATAGTCTTTTATTTCCAAGAATTATGTAATGGCAGTAATGACATTTTGTATTAACTCTTTCTCTCTAGGCTCACCTAATTAAGTATGATGTCTAGGAAAGTAATTGAGATTAGTGGTACTTAAGAAAGCCTCGCTCCACCGACATCTCTTCCTACTTTCCTCGTCATATTTGATTGGAGTAACCGAACGGATTGAGTGACTACAATCTGTCTAAGTTTGATTTCATTTTAGATTAGACTTTGGTTAAAGAAACTTTGATGTAATCATTGGCTATTAATAAAGTGTCGATTGTTTTACTTAATGTCCTGGACATACCTTAATTCAAACTTTATTATTTGAAAGATATAAGAGCCAATGGTTTTCATGTGGAAACACATTGTGAGAATGGACAAGAGTTCCTTTGCATCACCTCTAATGACTACGGACATAAACGAGTTTTAGAGAAACTTATGTGTTGCTCTAGTAGGTTGTATGCAACCACTATTTGAGTTATTGAATCCAACCATGTCATGAGAAATGACTTATGGGATTTTGACACATATAGGCTTTGGCACGACCGTTTGGGACACCCAGGTCATGATATGATGATCCGTGATACTAAAGACTTCACACGGACATATCTTCTTTAGAACGAAGAGAAGTAAGAATCAAAAGTCGATTCAAAGAGAGCATTGCACAGCCACTGCGCCTTGGGGCGCCGCTGCCATGCACCACCGGCCGGCCAACGCCGGCGCCGTGATCCCCCTGCGGCAAAATTATGGGTTTGACACCATGTATGGAGACTTGGCTCCTCTCTCTACTTCTCAAAGTAAATTGTGACATTGTGGCTCAACCAAAACCTTCATTGGTTGATTATAAGGCCAATTTTCGATCTGTAAAGCCTGTTTTTTTTTAAGGATCATGACCATCCTATGCAAAAGACACTAAAAAAATAATTTCATTCTTACAAAGAATCCAAGGGGATTCTGTGGATCGACTCAACCAACTTGCGGACTGCTTAGATGTTTTATGCTGTTGGTTGATATGCGGACACGCTGGTCACGTGTCGCACTATCGTCCACTCGTAATGCTTCTTAACATGAACTCCTAGCCCAAATCATATGGCTACGGGCTCACTACCAGGATCATCCCGTTCAGTCAATTCGACTTGAAAATGCTAGAGTTTACATTGAAAATTTTCGATGACTATTGCATATCATTGGGTATTGATATCAAGTATCATATTCCCATGTACACACCCAATTGGTCTCTCGGAAAAACCACCATTAAACGACTACGATGGTAGCCCAGACATTGGTAATGTGCACCAATATTTCCGCTTGGGTTATGCAATATCGCATGCAACTACGCTAATTTGTCTACGACTCATAGCAGCCACTCAACTTTTATTTGCGTTACAGCTAGTGACTGGGTTCGAGTCTAATATCTCGTACTTATGCATATTTGAGTGTGTGGTTCATGCGCCAATTGCGCCGCCACAGCGCATCAACATGAGTCATTGCAATGAATGCATATATATATATATATATATATTTGTGTTGGACATGAGTCTCCAACTATAAGTCCTCTATGTAGAACCTTTGACAGGCGATCTCTTTTTTCGCTGAATTTGCGGATTGTCACTTTGATGAGACAATCTTTCCGTCGTTAGGGGGAGATTAGAACGTCAACGTTCAACAGGAACGACAGGAATTGTCGTGGTCTGTCCCCACTATGTCTCATCTTGATCCCCTAAAAGTGACGAGATCACATATACTTGCTGCAAACATGTCTGCAAGGATTGATGTCCCCACAGGAGGACATGGTGCCACCTAGAGGAGATGGGTACGGCACCACTACCATGGATGGTGGTATGGTGACGCCACAAGGTGGCATAATGGTGTCATAGGCCATGAGTTCCACTAGAGAGCGTAAGAGACCCATAGGTTCGATGGATTCTCGCCCTAGGAAGAGAGCAAGTTTGGCACAACTTGATCCATTGATCATTGATACTCAAAATCCATCTCATGAGAATATTCTGGATTGTGGTTATGTCCAAGAGACATCGTTGGGGGACGCCTCAATGTTAGAACCAATTCCTGAGAATATAGAGATCTCTACGAATTATACTAGTGTACATGAGGACGTAGAATTATTGAGACTAATGACATCGAACCTTACTCTGTTGAAGAATGCCAACGTAGAGAAAATTGGCCTAAATGGAAAGATGTGATCTAGGTTGAATTGGATTCACTAACGAAGAGGAAGGATTTCGGGCCTGAGATGCCAACAGCTCCTAACATAAAACCTGTTGACATTAATAGGTCTTCGTTAGATAGCGTGATGAGAAAAAGAGATGATAATCTCGCCTCATAGCGCAAGACTTCTCACAAAACGCCCTGGAATCTACTACGAGAAGACATATTATCTCATAATGGATATCATTGCACTCCACTACATTGTCAGTTTGGTAGTTTCCAAATAACTGAACATGCAGCTTACGAATGTGGTCACTACGTATCTATATGGGGATCAAGATACAGAATATAATGAAGGTTCTTGTGGACTTCATTTACCCAAATCAAGTGGCTCTTGACCACTGAACGCTTTTGCAATGAGGTGAAATGCTCACTAAAGTGACTACTTGATTGGGAAGGGATATGATGAACTATGCCCCTGCTTTTTCATGACAAGTTCTGGATTTGCAATTGTCACGGTTTATGTTGATAAACATAATTGGAACTCTTGAGAGTTAAGGGAAACCGCTGAATACCTGAAATCCGAGTTTGAGATGAAGGACCTTGGGAGAACACGGTTTTGTCTAGATTTAGAACTTGTATACCGTGTCAATAAATGCTTTGCATTTTAATAAAGTCAAAGATGCACTCCCATGGTCGTCCGTAGTCTTGACCCTAAGAGGGATACGTTTCGTCCTAGGGATGATGACGAAGACGTGTTAATTGGCAGAAGTGTCTTACCTAAGTGCAATAGGCGCATTATTGTACTTAACACAATACAAGACCGGACACCTCATTTGTTATGAACTTGTTGGCTAGATGTAGCCTTGCGCCAACGCAACGCCATTGGACTGGTATAAAGACAATCTTTCGTTACTTAAAATGTACGATAGATATGGGCTTGTTCTATCCCTGCAGAGAGAAAAGAATGATGGATGAATGAGAATGGATCTCATTAGCCCAAGTGGCACCGTCCAAGACGCCGTGATAGGCAAAGCCGCCACACCCAAAATAGACGCTCAATTTAACCCTGCAATGATGTAGTCGTCAGTAGTAAAGGATAAGCAAGGATCGTTCGATGCTAGAGATTGAGGGTAACTATATTAATCACACAAAAGAAAACAAAACAAAACTAAACTAACACTAAAAGAAACGTCACACAACAAAAAGAAAAGAGAGAAAGATAGAGGGACAGATAGGGGATAGAAGAGGGCACTGCAATCCTAAAAACGAAACTAATTTGGAGTTTTTGGGTTTTTAACGAAAATAAACAGAAAATAAAGAAAAGAACACAATTTTGAATTTAGGGTTTTGAAAGATAATGATGAAGATGTTAGGAACTCGGAAATCCACCACCAAAATATGCTTGAGACAATTTTATCATCCTACTTTCAATTACTAAGTTGTGAAAAAGGTTTCAATCAAGAACAAACCATGAAGCATGCGTGAGTTCTTATTACTTCCCTAGATTACTTAAGCAAGATGAACACACCATTACTAAGCCTTTAGAATAAACAATCAAGGTATAGAACGCTATCCTATCAACAATTCATTCTAAGCATTAATCACGTGTGGAAGTTTGATAGAAACAAGTATGCAAAACTAGTGTGGAACGCGTACCTAGCATGCAATTCTTTTTATTTGGTTTCACCTATTGTCCTATAGGTTTTACTACCATTGAACCAAGCATTATTAACCGTTTAGGAGATTAAAATACCTATTTCTAGTCCCACTCACACGATTATAATATTTTATGTGCGCATTCATAAAACATAAACATGCAAGAGTTATCTGTAAACCAAAACCAAATAAACAATTTCACCACAAAGCAATCACGAAACTAGGAATCAAAATATTGTCAAAAACATATCTTAGGGGCTTCAAACCTCGCCCCCAACAAAAGTAGATTAGCCACACATTGTCTCAAAATTCACAACTAGAAACATATAAGTTTGAATTACAAGAAAATAAAAACCGTAAAGGCTAGAAGATGAGAGCCACGAATTCACTTTTAGGCAGACTTGAACGCAAGAACTCCCTTCAAGATGGTACACGGCAAGGCTTGATGAAGATGGATGATGGGGTGCACGATTTTTCCTCTTGGAGGACTTGGGAATTTCAAGACTTTATGTGCTAGGTTTTATGGCAGAACATGGCGCTGTAGGGTGGTAGTTTGCAACGTGTTCTGCTGCTCTATATATATGTGGAGCACCCCCAAGTTTCCTTTTCCAATTCTGCTTTGAAAACCTCCCCTAGTTGCTTGAGAATTACTCTGATAGGTGCACAATTAAATGATTTTCAAGGCTTAATAATCTTCCCAAAATCTTGATGAATCATTCTAGGACTCTCCTTCATATTTGCAGCAGCAATAACCTTCCAAAAATGCCCAAGAAATCCGTCCATAGAAGATTTCTGCCAAACTGTCCTGTTTTGACTAGGATTCAATTTCTGAGTCTGAAGCTTCCTTCTCGGACAAGGAACGACTTCGACTTGACAGGTTTCTGGATGGTTCTTGACTCCCACGTGTTCTATGACATCATATCTTCTAGATTGATCAACACCTTCCTGGAAAACTCCAATTAAATCGCCGGAAAAGACCTCCCAAAAAGCTTTGTGAAAAGCTGACAGTTTCTGCCTTGTCGGGAACCTTACTTTGAATTTGATTTCCTGCTGCCTCGTTGATGCTTCTGACCAGTTATTTGGCTCTAGTTAAAGTATAACATCATGTCTTCAAATATTTCTGGCCCTTTCTTCAAAGTTTCAGCTTGAATGATGCAAGAATTGCTCCTCAAAATCGTTCCCAGAAAGCTGATTCTGAAACTGCAGTTTTCTGCTTTGCAGCAACTGTTTTGTACAATGATTTCCGTGGACTTCCCTTATAGTTTCTGGCTAAAAGGTTTATCAAACTTAGTCCTCTGCATCATTACTTCATTATACATGACTTCGTTGGTCCCTTTAAGCTCCTATTTCTCTTGAATCACTTCACGAACTACCTAAAAAGAAAATAAAGTTAAAACTGACTTTTTAAAGGAAATAGCTAAGAAAAGTGTAGAGGATTGCACATTATATTTGTCGCATTTATGCTCCTATCACCACCCATCCTCCTCCCTTACATCAAAAAGATGATGATGTTTTGATGGATTTTGCTGATGTAGGGTATCTCTTTGACCCTCACAAAGGTCGCTCGCAAACGGGTTATGTCTTTACCATGGGAAGCACTGCGATATCTAGGAGGTCTACAAAGCAGACCCTTGTTGCTACTTCCTCAAATCATGCAGAGATTATTGCTCTACATGAAGCCATGCGAGAATGGTTAAGGTCTGTAATTAGACATATTTGAGGAACTTGTGGTTTGAAGTCTACCACAGATGAACCTACATGCATTTATGAAGATAATGCAGCTTGTATTGAGCAAATGAAATTAGGTTTCATCAAGAGCGACAAGACAAAACATATATCGCCTAAGTTCTTTTACAATCAGCAACAACAAGCACTTCTAAATATTGAAGTGAATCAAATCCGATCTAAGGATAATGTAGCGGACTTATTTACTAAGTTGTTACCTAAATCGACATTCGAGAAACATGTGAAGAGCATCGGATTAAGAAAGTTATCTAAACTCCCATGATTGTTGCAATCAGGGGGAGATATAGACATCAGGGGGAGGTATGATCTACATGTTCGTTCTCGAAGAGTGAAGGACGTGTTGTACTCTTTTTGTCATTCGACCAGGGTTATTTTTGTCCCACAGAGTTTTTGTTACCTGACAAGGTTTTTAGTGAGGCAACGATCAAAGTGTCATCACCAAGTTTGAGTGGCACAAGGGGGAGTGTTGAAGGAAGTCGACATCATGTGTGCCTCTTCAAATAAGGGTTTAGTCTTAGAGTTGTAATAGGAGAAGGTTCTAGATTTCCTAATTATGTTCGGATTCTATTACCTTTTGTGTACTTTGTAAATCTCTATATATAAGGCTCCTATTATCAATAATACTACTACAATTCTCCCATCAATTCTCTCTGCAAAACATATTTTCCTTAAAGAATTGGCTAGTTAAAAAGAATCTCTTACAGCCCAAATCTTTACTGCAGAAGAACTTAAGAAGGCAACAAAGGATTACAATGAAAATGAAAAAATTGTTAAAGGAGGTTATGGAATAGGCTACAAAGGCGTACTCAAAGATAAAAGAGTGGTTGCAATAAAGGTGTCCAAAATGACTACCCAGGTAATGGAAATGTGGTTATTTCTCAAATCAGTCATCGAAATGTGGTGAGGCTACTAGGCTGCTGTTTGGAGACAAAAACGCCTTTGCTGGTTTACGAGTATGTTGGTAATGGAACTCTCTATGATCACATTCATAAAAAGAATGGAAAACCACTTTCATTTGCACAGCGATTGAAGATAGCAACAGAAACTACGAAGGCAGTTTCATACTTACATCTTTCTACTGTCCATTGAATTATTCATCGAGATGTCAAGCCAACGAACATATTGTTGGATGAGAAACTTATGGTCAAAGTGACGGACTTCGGAGCTTCAAAACTGGTTCCTGACGATAAAACTATACTTTCAACTATAGTGCAGGGGACAGTGGGATACTAGGACCCTGAATATCTTCGGTCCAACACACTAACAGAAAAGAGTGACGTTTATAGTTTTGGAGTTGTCCTCGTGGAGCTACTGACAGGCGAAAATGCAGTTCGTTTCGATAAACCTGAGGAGGAGAGAAACTTGGCCAACATCTTTGTTTCTACAAAAAAATAAAGGTTCGCTGTATCCAATTCTTGATGGTGAAATGTTGGAAAAATGTGGACTTAACATTATCTGATATGCATTAAGATTAAACAATTGATTTAACTAAGCATAAATAATAAGAAGTACATAGTTATAACTCTAATTTTGGTTATCTATTTGGATATATATCTCCTAGTAGAAGTAGGGAACTCATTAGCTAATTAACCTAATTAGCATTAAGTGTTGTGATAAAATTAAGCCTCTCTAAATGATAAACATTCAGTCGGTGTTGGACTCCTTATGAGTCCAACTCGTATTTTTGGCCAATATAAATAGGGAGCAAAGTCCCTGTATTCGACACCAGTTTTTTCATATTGTTCAGCCCCATTCGGAAGTAGTTGGTGTTGACATACAGAAGGCTTCTTGTACAAGTTCTGCTGCTATTCAATCCTCATTCCAGCTGCTCAAGATGTTGAACCTAGACCAATCTGTTTCAGCAAGGATCTAGAGTGTTATTGATTCAGGTGGAGTCCTAGTTCCACTAGGAAAACTATTCTCCAGATGTTGTGTGGATATTGTGCAGCTGGTATAATTATACTTGTATATGTGTTATATGTGTTGATCTTGGTGTTGATGTATGTTGTGTTGCATCATGAATTTAACAAACGGTATCAGAGCTTAGGAATTTCATAAAACACATATCATGCGTTTTTATTTTGATTTAGAAAACAATACAGTGAAAATTATTTTCTAAAATTAAAATTTATTTTTTAGTTATAGTAAAGCAGGCCTTAATTAAGTGTTTTTTAACCTGGTTTTCGTACTAATCCAACTCATTAAGTAAACAGGCCCAAACCCGAGTCCAGAATTAAAATATTAGTTAAAGAATATTACCGTTAGAATATAACAGTCACTTATGCTTTAGGGATCGGATTGAGTAGGGCTTACTGAGATTGAATTCTCAGTTTTGAGGATTCAAGACCCTCCTTTAGTAATTTTGGATTAACATAAGGGTTAAAATTGTTGCTTGTTCTTATCTTTGCTTCCGCTAAAATAATTGTTGTAGCGCTGTAGCAGAGGCCATATGGAAAGGGTTGTCATATGCATTACTGTTTAGCATATGGAAAGGGTTGTCATAATCATATTGGAATGCTTGATCATGCTAATTGATGGAATCCTGCATATATGGTTGAATGTTTTACTGTGATTGTGTGATATGAAGTGTGAAATTGAGAATTGCGTGGTTACTGTGATGATGTGATATGAACCTTTAGTTAACAATTAGAAATATGTCTCCCAACATTAAACTTGCAATATTGTTATTTTCATAGCATGTAAGAAATTAATAAGTTCATATGAGAAACTGAACATGACGTTATTAATTTTAGTTTTATGATTCTTAAAAGATTGTTTTAATCATTTTGCACCAAGAAGATTTTCACTATCAATTTCCAAAGACTTTAAGCATCAACAAAATTGCAACTTGGTATATGCATCTAAAATTGCACTTATATTTTGGCTTCTAAAGAAATAGTTCACTGTGTAATCTTGAATGCAGAACAGTATCATATGTAAACACAATTATCTATTTAGATACCTTAAAGCTTTTCTTGTCCAAAGATATAAACTGATTCATGGAATAACAGATTTTTGTTAAATACAGCATGATAATTAAGAACTTTAGGATGTTGAGTTTTATGCCACAAATGTGTTACTTGATATTATTTCAGTTATGGGATTTTATGGAAAACTAATCATGTATCTGCATAATTTTAAAGCTGAATAACTGCTTCTAAATTTTATATCTTTTACTTCATTTTGTCTTGTGTTATTCAAATACATGATTTTTGTTTTAAAAGTTGACACACAGATAAAAGTTTTATTGCAAAAATCTTATTTTCTTTATTTTTTCTGTGTTTTGGGGCTAAATGTGGTCACTATAGGCCAAATTCAGTTGCTTAATGGATTGAATTATATGAAGTGGAGAAATCAAGCTGAATTTTACCTATTTATGCATCAAAATATGGATCTTTGCTTGATTGAGGAACAACCATTAGAGCTAGACACTGAAAGCACATAAGAAGATAGGAAATATTATAAGGAGTGGTATAGCTGCAACATGAAAGCTAAAAATGTGATAAGAACCTCCATGTTTGACACAATTAGGGGTTCAATCATTAAGCCAGAGCTTGCCATGGATTTCCTAGAAGCCATAGGAGATAAGTATCAGTAGAGCAACAAAGCTGAGACTTCTAGGCTATCCAAAAGATTTAATGAACTGGAGTTTTCAGGAAAAGGAAGTGTGAGGGAGCACATTATGGAGCTGATTGACATCAACTCGAGGCTGATGGATTTAGACATGGGAGTTAAAGACTCTCAGGTTGTGCATTTGGCACTTCAGTCACTGCCTAACACCTACAATAACCTGAGAACCTCATACCATGCCCAAGAGTCTAACTAGGACCTGAACAAGTTGATTTCTATATGTGTTTTAGAAGAAGAGAGAATCAGAAAAGAAGGCAAACCAGCTACTGCAGTCAACCTAGTTGAGAAGCCTAAGTGGAAGAAACAGAACAAACTTAAGGCCAAGAAGACTGCCACCACTAAAGTACCTGGCAAACCTGCAGAACCTAAAGATGAGAAAACCTTTAAGTTTAAGTGCTATTTTTGCAAGAAAATAGGGCACATGAAGAAAGATTGCAATGGTTTCAAGGCTTGGATAATAAAGAAGGGTGAGTCTTTTCCAAATTCTGTCTTTTCTCTAGAAGTTAGTTTTGTTAATATAGCATCTCACTCTTACTGGTTAGACTCAGGCTCACCTATACACATTACAAATTCCTTGCAGGATTTAACAAACAGGAGGAGGACACCAAAGAAAAGTGAGGTCCAAGTCTGTGTGGGAAATGGTTCGAGAGTAGCAGTTAAGGCCATTAGGACCCTGAAGATTGATTTAGGCTTAGGAAATTTTATTTTTCTAGATAGTGTTTATTATATTTCTTCCTTGAAAAGGAATTTGATTTCAGTAGGTCTTTTAGTTAAGATTGGTTGCAAAATCATTATTGATTTCAATGGAATAAAGTTATTTAAGGGTTCGAATTATCTTGGCTGTGGTGTGTTTATGCATGATTATTTAAAATTAAACTGTTCTGTTGCTCAACTGGAGATTATGTTAATTTACACTATAAAGAATAACACTGTCACATGTACAAAGTGAACATTGTTCAATAATAAGTCTGTAAATATAGGGAAAAAAATGCAAACAGTACCTGACCTTTGGCCCATTAGTAACTTTAGTACCTGACAAAAAAAATGTCACTTTGGTACCTGAAGTACAGACCCTGACCCAACATTAGTACCTGAAACACTGTTGGCCGTTACGGCGCTAGCCACCTGGCAAACTTCGAGGGGTATTCTGGTCCCTTCAACTATTCCCGCCAATTCAGTCACAGTGAATCTATTTCTTGGCGCCAACTGACCAAATTATATATCACTTTGGTACCTGATATTTGAAGCCCGACACAAGAAAAGTACCTTGCCTATTGATAACCATAGCCTAAAACTAGCTAGGGAGAGAAATCAGAGAACAAAATCATCATCATATTGACCAAATTTCAGTTTCTCTCTCTCTCTCTGCTAATTATGGTTGATTTGGATTGAAAAACAAAGATGGTCTCCTCAAATATACCGAACAAATCCCCCGGCTCCTTCTGCGTCGCCCAAATCCAGTCCGACATTTCCGCCGCGTCACCATACCTCTGACGAACATCTATCACGACAACAGACATCATCCTTGATCTTTAGCAGCAAACCTGAAGAACTCAATTCTTCCTGTCAAATTGAAATCAGATTAAGCAGGTTTTGATCCACCTCGTTTCAGCCTCAAATTGATGGAACCTCAATGGAGCCGGCGATAGACCGCTCTGTAATTCAAGGTTTGTGTTTGCTGTGGATGATAAGGGCAACAAGATAAATATCTGGTCATCAATCCAATTTGCTCCTCATCCACGTGCAATCGAGGCTACAAATGGAGATGTCAGGTCCTCATCAATCCCAGCCAAAGATGATCAGGCTTTCTCCTCGCTGGCTAAGCAGTCGAGGTCGTAATCGGACTTGGAGGCTGAGTTGTTGAGGTTGACAGTGACAGAAACTGAGTAGTTGAGGTGGAATGAAAATCGGAGATGCAGTTGATGGCGATGGCAGTTGAGGTCGAAAGTGGTGAGAGAGAAGGTTGGTGACAACGCCGTGGTGGGCAGCCCAACTTTGGTACTAGCTGGAGTTGGCGTCGGGGCTTTGTAGGGTGGAGAGAGAGAGAGAGAGAGAGAGAGAGAGAGAGAGAGAGAGAGAGAGAGAGAGAGAGAGAGAGAGAGAGAGAGAGAAAATTAAAAAAAAAAAAAGACAGAAAACAAATTAGAGTTGAATTTACTTATATGCCCTTCAAGTAATATCAGTTGACTAACGCCGTAACGGCGAACAGTGTTTCAGGTACTAATGTTGGGTCGGGGTCTGTACTTCAGGTACCAAAGTGACTTTTTTTTTTGTCAGGTACTAAAGTTACTAATGGGCCAAAGGTCAGGTACTGTTTGCATTTTTTTCCCGTAAATATATGGCATAGAAGATTAGGCCATATATCTAAAAAGAACATTGTTCAATGATAAGACTGAAAAAAACAAAAGAGATTGTGTCAAGAATGTCAAGATCTAATATGACTTAGTTTTGGTTTTTTTTTCTTTGTCCTGACCTAGGGTTTGTGTCTGCAACCTAGGGTTTGCATCTAGATCTCTAGATTGCTGGTTACTTTCTACCATGAACATGGATATACTTAGCTGGAATTGTAGGGGCATCTGCAATGATGCAACTAAGAGGGCTTTGAAGGATTTGATATCCCAAAATCGTTCCCAAATTGTCTTCCTTTGTGAGACGAAAATCAATCGAAAGTCAGAATTCCTTAGTCTACACACAACCTTAGGTTTCCAGCACTTCAAAGAGGTTTTGAGTGATGGAAACTCGGGGGGGGGGGGGGGGGGGGGGGGGGGGGGGGGCTAGGGATGTTCTGGAATGGTGATGTGGAGGTGCAGGTACGAACTTCGTCTGCCCACCATATAGATCTGGTTATTGAAGGCGGTCCAGGGGAACCTTCTTGGCGGTTGACAGGTTTCTATGGTTTTGCACGAACGGGTGATATGGACATGTCGTGGCAGCTTCTCAAGGATCTCAGCGATCTTGATTCTCTACCTTGGGTGGTTATAGGTGACTTCAATGAGATCCTAAATAGCAGTGAGACGATTGATGGGCCGGTAAGGGCTGAGCGTCAGATGAGAGGTTTTCGAGATGCCCTAGGTTATGGAGACTTGCTTGATCTAGGGTATTTGGGACCGATGTGCACTTGGTGGAACTCAAAAACACAGTGGCGTTTGGATAGGGCAGTTTGCACACCTTCGTGGTGTGACATCTTTGGTTATTCAAGGTTGCGTCATCTTCCTCCGAGTGATTCAGACCATGTTCCTATCCTGCTGCAAGTTAGCTCGGCTCGGTGCCTCTGGCTCACAGACCGTGTCATCATTGCTTCAAATTCGAAGCATATTGGCTGCAACATGCTGAGTGTGATGGTGTGGTCCAGGAGGCATGGAAAACGGATGTCATGGGGACTCCCATGTACTGTGCTTCGCAGAAGATTAAGCACACTAGAATGCAGTTAGACAAATGGCAGAAACAAGCCTTTAGGGCGAGGCAACTGAACATGCTTGGAATTCGTTCTCGATTAGAAGAACTTATGGATGTGCCTATTTCAAAGACAGTACAGTTGGAGAAGAAGAATTTGCAAGACCGACTCCAAGTCCTTCTTTCACAGGAAGAGACTTTTTGGCGTCAGCGCTCAAAAGTTACTTGGCTCCAAAAAGGGGACAGGAATATGAACTTTTTCCATCGTATAGCTTCTAATAAGAGACGGAAATATCAGCTTCATGGTCTCTATAATGAAGATGGAGTGTGGTGTGAGGATGATGCAAGGGTGGAAAAAATTGTTACTACCTACTTCACAAAGATGTTTGCAACACAAGCTACTGATATTGAGGCGGTCAATATGACTCATGAAGCTATTCAGCCTTGTGTAACCCCGACTATGAATAATCAGTTATGTGCTCCTTACTCTCATGAGGAAGTCCGTAGTGCATTGTTTCAAATGTACCCTTGTAGTCTCCTGGACCAGATGGGATGCCTCCATTGTTCTTCTAACATTATTGGTATACAATTAGGGAAGATATTACTTTAGCGGTGCAAAGCTTCCTACATACAGGTCAGTTATTAAGACAAATCAACTTCACACATATTTGTCTTATTCCAAAGAAGAATGATCCCGAACAAATGTTGGATTTGCGGCCTATTGCTTTGTGTAATGTGCTGTATAAAATTTGTTCCAAAGTGGTGGCTAACAGACTAAAACTGATTTTACCTGAGTTGATTTCTCCTTTCCAAAGTGCGTTGGTGCAAGGGAGGCTAATTACTGACAATATTCTGGTGGCTAATGAGATTGCCCATTTTTTTCATAACAAAAGAGAAGGGAGTGAAGGTTTTATGGCTCTGAAGCTTGATCTTAGTAAGGCATATGATTGGATGAAATGGTCCTTTCTTCGGAAGGTGTTGTTTCGGTTTGGTTTTGCACATGACTGGATTGAAATGGTGATAGAGCGTGTCGGTTTTGTGAGATATTCTTTTTTGATTTGTGGGAAACCGCGGGGTTTTGTTTGCTCGAGTAGAGGTTTGAGACAGGGAGATCCTTTATCTCCATACTTATTTTTGCTTGGCGCTAAGGGTTTTTCGGCCTTACTACAAAGGAAGCAGGATACTGGATTTTTGCCAAGGGTCGAAGTATGTGAAAATGCTCCCTATGTTAATCATTGTACTTATATAGGCATTTGCAAGCATAATTAGCTATAATGAGCCATGCTCATGCTACCATTAGCGGTACCAACTCCCGCCAAAGGAGTGACCGACGGGAACACGGCTAAGTAGGCTACCGCTTGAGCCCCGGCTTGCCCCCAGATCACCGCTGACGCGCTGCCACTCACCGCACCAAGACAGAATCAAAAGCTCCAGAAGCTAGGGACTGAAGCATATCAGTCCCACATCGAAAAACATAGAGAAGATCAACTCTCTCCTCACCTATAAAAGGTCCTCTCATCTCTCCTTATTAATTACGGATTTAATACTTACCTACTGTTACTTTGTCAACATAAATACATTGACTAACTTAGGCATCGGAGAAGTGAAGACCGCCCAACGCGGTCTCCCTCTAATGCCCGCTGTATTTCATTTGACAGGTAGCGAAAACTCTAAGTATCACAGGTAGCGGTCCGCCCATCGGACCAGCGTTAACAAGAGTTTAGCTACCGCTGAACTTTTAAGCATTAACATTGGCACCGTCTGTGGGAATCCTTGAACAGAAGGCCATCCCACCACATCCACCATGACTAACGGTAGCGGGGAAAACACTGAGCAGGAGGATCAATCCACCAACCCGGTGATCAACGTCAATCCAGCGGTTAATGTTAACCATGCACTATTCAGTACGCTCGTCATGTGGCGACCCGGAGACCGGATTACCACAGCGCTGTCTCCCCAAGGAACCCTACACCCGTGACACTTGGAGTAAGTGTTTTGGGCCTAGAATTCATCAAAGAGACAAGGCTTTTAGGTTGGAAAACAAGAAATCTATAAGCCCGAGATTTTTGGGCTTGTATGGTAGGCTTGGGTCGTAATCACAAGATTACGAACTAGGCGAGGAAGAGGAAAGGAAGGTGGTGTTGTGTTGAGTTTTAGAACCTATGTCAATTTTTAGTTCTTAGCTCAAGTTTGCATTAAGTTCATTGAATGGTAAGTTACGTGAATCTTCTAGGTTTAGCCCACTAGGACCTAAACTCAAATGGAGGTTCTAACCCTAGGGTTCCACTTTGGTGGTAAGCAATCACACACATCATCAACCATACGTAACGTTACAAAAATTTAACGAAATCAAACAAGCCAAATAAAATAAACCTTAAACAAAACAAATTTTGGCCTCCAAGGATCATCCTCCGTACCCAAGCTTCGACAACAACAGCCTGCAAAACAAACTAAAGTAGGGGTTAGGCTCCTACATGCAGTCATTGCCCATGCCCCCCCCCATATCTAAGTTTAAAAACAAGAGTTATCGTTTTGAATAAAAGAAGTAGATAAAAACCGGTTTGCGCTTCCACGTGATCGTCACCACGTAACTACAATCCCACGGCAATTGATCATCTTTCACACTTCCATCACACCCGTCCATCTAGCCAATCACTTTTCGGAATTCAATAATCACAAGGCTAGAGACAAAGGGGAGATAACAAGGGCATGGTGCACACTGCCCACCACCGGTGGCTCAAGGAGGAACTGACCTCTCCTTATATCCCCATCAATTGCCAACACATCAATCCAATCCACGCAAACCATTTCAAGTTGCAAAAACAGATAATTTCCAAAACATGCAAGAGGCCTCATATAAAACATGGTATATGCAAGAAAAGCATAGATAGAGTTAAAGGCATCCCCTACCTGGAACTCGAGCTTTCTCTTGCAGCACTTGGCCTCAATGCAACCTTGTAGCAACCACCACTTCACAAGATCCTACCAAGATATCAAGCCTAGACCAAATAAGTGACATTAATCACGATAAACTAGGCTAGCTATTCACTCACATTACTCTCCGAAGAAAACCTTTACTTTAGCCTAATTACTAACTAATAACCAGACCATTAGGGCTCTAAGGGAGAGTTGGTTTTTCAGGAAAAAGTGGCAAAAACACCTTTAGAAGACAAGTTGTCAAAAGCTGGAAACAGAGTTTAAGTAGGAACTGTTAAGGGCCAAGGAAGAGTGTCCAAAATACTTGAGGTGATTCTTGGAAAATTTTGGAAAGAAGATGGTTTAACAACCAACTCAGTAAGAATGAAATGGTTATAGAATTTTGAGTGAAGCCATGTGAAGACTAAAGGTTTCAGAAGCTAAAGTAAAACAATGTGCAGGTTTTCTCCAGAAATAACAGCTTCTGTCCACCTATTTCAAAATTGCATAACTAATTCTAGAAAAATGATTTTGGGGTAATTCAAATTCTGGAATGTTCATATATGTATTTACTATCTTTCTCCAGAACGAACTGATCCCAAATTCTGAACGATTCAGCTCCAGTTTTGAAAGGAATGCAGCTGGGTCAGATTATACTGGAAACTGAAAACTGCAGAAATTGGTTCTTTTGTGTAAAGCTCGTTTGGTACCCAAAATGGCTGGTTAAGTAGACTCTAAGACACCTATAGAAAGTATCTAAAGCTTCTAAGGGCTTAAAGTCTCAGTCACCCTTCAATACTATAAGGGGAAGGTCTTGTAGCTCACTAACATGATGTTTTGAAGACATGGTGTTTGGACAACAGTAACACAAATAAACTCTTTGATCAAGCATGATTTCAATGTTCAAAATAACCATGTTCTAGCACAAATCCAACACACTTAAGAGGCATGTCTAATGCTCCCAATGATCTATAGCTCAGGTTACTTTCTAATACTATATGGGCAGGTGTTGTAGCTCGATGACATAATGCGTTGAATCATGATATTTGGACAGCTACAAACAACAAATAACCTTTGAACCAAATACGATTCTTATACTCAAGGTGTAGCCATGACCTAGCAGAATCCCTAGACATTAGAATGGATGACAAATCAAAATTAAGGCAACAAGATACCAACAACAGTAGTGACAAGTTCATAATCTTCAAGGATTCGTAATAACAACAAAAAATATATAGAGTTTTATGGAAAAGATGATACTCACCAAAGACTAATCAAAAAGGTGAGTTTCTCTTGATGATTTCAACAGGAAAGAGAGCTGAGGGAGCTGATTGGATCGAGTCCAGCCGCAGGCCAAGAAGTTCGCTCAATCTCGAACATGCAGAGTGCCACATAAACTTCTCAATATGTGGAATAGTTGTTTTGAACGTATTGAGCCTAAAAATTGAAGAAAGAAAGGGGAACTTGATGGTTCCAGAATCTACCAAGTGTTTGTATCAGTCTCAAGTAAGATGTGAGGGATTCGGGTAGAGCAAGAGGGGGAATTCAAGCAGAAATCCGGAACAGGCTTGTTTCAGAACAGCTTCCTCTTCGAGGGGTGTACAGGACTCAAATAAACTCCAATGGAGCTGAAATTTTGAGGATAGATATAGAAGACATAGACGAACAACTTTAGTGAAGAAAGTTTTTTGATCGGAGGTCCCTAATTAGGAGTTTCGAGGCACGCAAACACACTGATGTGTCCAGGGACGAGAGGAAAGGTGAGAAGAGAAGGGTGAATGACGATTTATGGCCTGGGTTCTCCCTTTTGAAGGTCTGAGATGATGTTCTTGGAGGAGTTGCCATATGCATGTTGGCAACGTGGAAGGGTGTTGCTGATTGAGGTTTTCTTTCTCTCAGCCCAATTCTGACGTGAACAAGGAAAGAGGAAAAGCTCTTTGCGTGTGAAAGAGAAGGCTCAGCTTGAGCAGATAAATTTGGGTAAAAACAAGAAGTTGTAAAAACCAAAGTGATGGGGAAAAATAAAAGTAAAATAAGTAAATGCAAGTAAACTCAAATTAAGGTATTGGCATGACCAAATAAGGATTGGGCCTCACCAAGCTTGTATTTGGGTAGAAAAATGGCATAGTAGATTTTGTCGGAATTTCGCTCGAGTTTGAAAAACATAAGGAGTAAATAAATAGTTTTTTTTTTTTTTTTTAATAAAGTCGGAGGGATGGGTGATGAGCAAGTGTCGGGTAAAGCGGATAGGAATTCAACTAATGGTCAAGAAATAAAGTAAAACTAGAAATCGTAAACGCACGCACAAGTATATTTCAAAATTATGCAAAGATGTTATTATGAGCTACAAGAACCTTATTAGATCAAGACAGATGTTCGGGTCAAAGGTCAACTAACTTATTGGGCTAGGTTCACTAGCATATCCGTCTGTTGGGTGTCCAAAGTAAATTTTGGACTCTAACCTTATGCTATTCTTGGACCCAAGGCCCAAGCCCAAACTATTTCCAAAATTCTTTGACCAAACAAAGGTCACGAAAAATTATTCCGTCAAAAAGTGATGTTCGAAATTTCACAGGGTCTACACGTCAACCCCAGCAGGGAACCCCGGGCCAGTTCCCAGGTCCCACCAACCCAACCTACAGCGGAGGCTCAGCCGAGCGGCAGCGGCCCTCAGGTGCAGGACCTCTTCGCTATGTATGAGCTGGCACTAGCGGATCTTCACAAGGCAAATCGAGAGCGCGAGCAGGAGCGCAGAGAAAAGGTCGGGGCACAAAAGCAGGTGGCCACGCTGATGTCAAAATTTGACGAGCTGAAGAGGGCGCTGGAAGCAAACGCCAACCCAGCGCAAAGCGAGCAATCGCGGAGCACCAGGCGCAGTCAGCCCAACACCGGTGGATTAGTACCTGGATCAATCATACAGATGTAAGTACCATTGAACCCACCAAAGCTATGAGGAATGGGACCACCTCCTGAACCCCGACTAATTTTGGAGCAGGAGGCGGAGTCACAGCCACACACCAGCCGCTCAACAATCAGGGTCAGAACCGAGGGTAATACGCCTGTCCCCGGCCAGGCAAGAGTTGGTTCAGCGGAACATCCAGGCAGGACCTGATGGAAACACAACCGCCCTAATACTGGAGCGAATGCAATAATTAGAGCAAAGGCTAATCCGGGCCGAGGCAGGCGCCCCAACGCCAATACCAAATCCACTCTTTGTGTCCAGAACGGGACCACTCACCCCCAGGATCCTGCATGCTATCCGCCCGGCACACGTAAAGACACCAAAGATGTCACATTACAGCGGCATGACTGACCCTTTTGTCCATATGGACATCTTCAAAAAAGTCACCAATAACAAAGGCTTCGATGATGCCACCCTCTGCTACTTGTTCAGCGAAACGCTGGATAGTGAGGCAATGAGTTGGTTTTTTGAGTGCCCGCCCGGGTCCATCGACTCGTTCAATGCACTATCAAATGCTTTCCTCTCTCGGTTCATCCTATTGGCTGCCAGACACCACAATACATCTCAACTATTCTACCTCAAACAGGGGGCGGAGGAGACATTGAAGGCGTTTGTCACCAGGTGGCGAGCGGCAACGTCCCAGTGCTACGATCTTGATAAAACAATGGCGCTTGCAGCTTTCAAGTAGGGACTCCTCAAGGGGCCATTTCTCTATCACCTCAATTACAACCAACTAAATGCCGCTTACAACCATGCCCTGAGTGAGGCTGTCATCCATGCACAGGCAGAATTCATTACATATGGAGAAGCCCCCCCCCACCACCACCAACCCCTGTAAAGTCCACCCAACCCTCCGCCAGCCATCAGGAAACCACTAGCAAAACCTCTGCTGCACCGCCAACTGATAAAAAGAGAGAGTGGCAATAGGACAACCACCAGAGCAAGCGGTAGAAGGACCAGCATTACAATAGGAGCAGCCGCTCATTTCAGGGGGATAACGGTAATAAACAGACGGAGTCATCCCAGCGGTACTCAGTGTTTACAGTGCTCACGGCCTCATACGAGGAAATATACGACTAGTGCAAGGACCAGGTTCCGCCACCACCCCCAAGAAAATACCCAAGGGTCGGAAAGCCCAGAAACACTGGCAAGTGGTGCAAATATCACAAGGACAGCGGCCACAGCACCAACAATTGTAATGCCCTCAAAACGGCCATTGAGACTCTATACCGAGAAGGTTAGATGGAACAATTCAAGGTACACCAACCACCGCCCGTGATCCCTAACATTGAGCCCTTGGGCCGCATCAACACCATCGACGGTGGTGCTCCAATCACCAATATGTCTCATAGGGAAAAAAAACGCTATGTGTGTGCTAATCACCCCAAGGAGGTGTGCAATATCCGCTATGAGAGGTCTGCTAAACTCCCAAAATCTGGTTGGCAGCCCATTACCTTCTCAGAGGAGGAGGAACGCGGAGTACATTTGCCCCACGACAATCCATTCTTGATCGACGCCATACTAGATAAATGGTCAGTGGGAAGGATCCTTGTCGACAGTGGCTCCGCTGTAAATGTCATCTTCAACAGGTGCTACGACAAACTTCTGCGGAACAGAAAACTACTGCAGGATCATGAGCCATTACTTAGCTTTTCCGGTGATGTCACACAGCCATTAGGTTCCGACTATATGCGACTGGTTATCGGCGCCAATCCACGTATGGCGGAAATCCATACAGAGTTCATCATTGTGGACTGCTTCAGTTCATATAACGCCATCATTGGTCGACCGACACTTAACAAACTCAAGTGCATCATCACCGGGTACATGCTCCTCATGAAGTTCTTCACCCCCAACGGAACAGGCTGTGTAAAGGGAAGTCAACAACTGGCACGAGAGTGTTATTCCACAACCATGGCACGATCAGCGCACCGCCATGAAATCCTAACTTTGGGAAATCATGCAGCGGGACCAGATATCTTTGAGGACCCCAGGAATGAGGAGAAGAAGTATGTCAAGAAAGAGTTTGTCAACCCAAAAACATCCTTAAGGACTATCAGCATATCCGACGAGCACCCTGAGCAGGCAATCCGCATCGGCGCTCAGCTAGATCCAAAGGTAGCGGCTGAACTCACCCAGTTTCTACGTGACAACGCCGCCGTCTTTGCATGGTCCTACGTTGACATGCCAGGCATCTCCCCCGAGATCATAACGCATAAATTGAGCATCAAACCATCCGCCTACCCTATCAAGCAGCGGCGAAGGGCCTTTGATGAAGAGAGATACTGTGCAATAGGGGAAGAGGTTGCCAAGCTCCAGAGCATTGGATTCATCCACCAAGTAAGTTACCCTCAGTGGATTGCCAACTTGGTCATGGTCAAAAAGTGACGAATGTGTGTGGACTTCAAGGGCCTCAACAAGGCATGCCCCAATGACAGTTTCCCGCTACCTCGCATAGACCAATTGGTCGATGCAACCGCTGGCCACGAGCTACTCAGCATGATGGATGCCTTCTCCGGCTACAATCAGATCAAGATGCACCCTGATGACCAAGAGTGCACCTCCTTCACCATCGACAAGGGCCATACTGCTACAATGTCATGCCTTTCGGTTTAAAGAACGCCGGTGCAACTTACCAGCGGCTGATGAATGCTATGTTCGCTGAGCATCTGGGAAAAATCATCGAGGTCTACGTGGACGATATGTTGGTAAAAAGCATAAAGGCCAGCGGACACGTGGCAAACCTCAGAATTATATTCACCATTCTCTTAGCCTACGGTATGCGCCTCAACCCAGAAAAATGCTTCTTCGGTGTCACCGCCAGCAAATTTCTGGGTTACATAGTCAGTGAGCGGGGCATAGAGGCCAACCCTGACAAGGTACAAGCCATCCTCAACATGAAGGCTTCGGAGTGGAAAAAGCACGTTCAAAGCCTCCAGGGAAAACTAACCGCTCTATCTCGGTTTATCTCAAGACTCACTGACAGATGTCTCCCATTTTTCAAAGTCCTGAAGACAACCCACAAGAAGGTCATCGACTGGAACCCAGACTGTGAGGCAGCTTTCTAGAGCTTGAAAGAGTACTTGGCAGCAATTCCGCTCCTCTCTATCCTAGTGCAAGGAGAAACATTGTACATATACCTAGCGGTATCACAGTCAGCGGTAAGCTGCGCCATTGTCCGGCGGGACGGCCAAGATGAGCTCCCCGTTTTCTACGCCGGCAGAGGCATGAATGGGGCTGAAACAAGATATCCCCCTCTGGAGCAGCTAGCCCTCGCACTCATCGTCGCCGCTAGACGCATCCGCCAGTACTTTCAGTCCCACACAATTCATGTCTTAACGAATCAACCACTGAGGCAGGTAATGCAGAACCCTGAGCACTCGGGGCGCCTCAGCAAATGGGCCATCGAGCTCAGCAAGTTCGACATTGACTACAAACCAAGAACCGCCATGAAGGCCCAGGCGGTGGCGAACTTCATTGCTAGCTCACTGAGCGTCAGGTTGAACCCAACATAGAGGTAGAGCCCAGCACAGCAATGATAACCACTGAAGGACCAGCCCCCCAGCAATCGGACTGGAACCTACACGTGGACAGCTCCGCTTGTGCCAAGGCCAGTGGTGCCGGAGTCATCTTGACAGGGCCAGGGGGACTGAACGTAGAATACGCGTTAAAATTCAACTTCAAGGCCTCAAACAACATGGCGGAATACGAAGTGCTCATCGCCGGCCTACTCCTTGCCATCGACTCAGGAGCTGACAATGTCAACATATTCAGCAACTCCCAGCTAGTCGACAACCAAGTCAATGACAGTTTCCAGGCCAAGGATCAACAGTTGGCGGCATACTTGGGCTACGTTAAGACGCTCCTCAAAAAATTCAAATTTCACACCATCACACAAATCCCCAGGGAAAAGAACGCCAAAGCCGATTCACTAGCCAGACTAGCAACCGCTCAGCCATAACAAAGTCCAACGGATACAAGGGTGGAGTGTCTTGACAGGCCTAGCATCACAAAAACCCTAGCGGAGATCTTCAACATTGAGGTCAATCCTAGTTGGATAAACGAGATCATTGAATACAAGCGCAATGGAACATTGCCAGAGGACAAGGTCGAAGCACGACAGCTCAAACGAAGAGCAACCCGCTACAACATCCAGAATGACAATACCGCCAGGGGTTCACACACCCCAACCTCCGGTGTCTAACCCAGAGGAGGGAAAGTCGTTCTGACAATGATACACGGCGGGGAATGTGGGAACCACTCGAGCGCCAGATCCTTGGCAAATCGCACAATGCGACAAGGCTACTTTTGGCTTACGCTCGGCGACGACGCCAGAAGGATATCTAAATCTTGCCATAAATGCCAACAGTATGCTGATCTCCCACATGCCCCGGCGGAACCATTGTCGATCATCATTGGCCCATGGATTCACTACACGTGAGGCCTGGATTTGATGGGAAAATTCCAAATTGCCAAAGGCCAGTTCAAGTACATCATTGTCGCCATCGACTACAACAGCAATTGGATAGAGGCGGAGCCACTTACGACAATCACCACCACCAAGGTAACCCACTTCCTCTGGAAGAACATTTATTGCCGCTATGGTGTCCCCCACACTATCATCACAGAAAACGGCACACAGTTCAACAATAAGGAACTCATATCTTTCACCGCTAACCTGGGCACCAAGATGAGTTTTGCATCTGTCGCTCACCCCCAAACCAACAGCCAGGTCGAAGCAGCAAACAACATAATAAAAAAACTGCTAAAAAAGAAGCTAGATGACGCCAAGGGTTTGTGGGCGGAGAAGCTTCCGGAAGTTCTGTGGGCCATTAGAACTACCCTAACTTCCGCCACTGGTGAAACACCATTCTGCATGATGTTCGGAACTGAGGCCATTCTTACCATTGAGGTAACTCAACCTACCGCTAGGGTAGAAGGCTACTACCCCGAAACCAACGGCGAGGGCGTCAACCTTGACAGAGACCTCCTAGAGGAAAAATGACACGAGGCCCATTTGCACAATTTGCAAAACATGTAGTGAGTATCGCGTTTCTACAACGCCAGGGTCAAGGCCCGGAACCTCCAACTGGGGGATTGGGTAATGAAGGAAGTCATTCCACCGCCAACAGCACTCCGCCTAACTTGGGAAGGTCCATACGAAATTGTGGAAGTCGCTAGCCCCGGCACCTTCTATCTGATGGACAAGGATGGTGTCACGACGACCCACCCTTGGAATACCGAACACCTTCGATATTACTACAAGTAGTCATACCACTACCCTAGAGCATCTTGGTTTAGCTAAATTTTTGACTCAATATTTAGCTAAGGGAAGTGACCCACCGTGTACAACCCCAATTTTTGTAAACGCTAACATATCAGCTATCAATGAAACGAGGAATTATTCAAACCATTGTCGCCAAGTCCAAGCATAAGAATAAACTGGCAACGCCAACAGTATTAAGCGGACTACGTCCACTACATCGTGCACTTGGAACAATTTTAATCCCTTTAATGTTTCATTGAATCACAAAACAAGTCAAAACTCTAACGGTTCAGAAATTAAATATTCAAACAACGCAATCACCAAAACGCATCCACACTTGGAAAAATTCCAAAAACAAAATACCAGTTGTATATAAGGGGTCGGGACTACCCACCCAAGAATATTGTTGCATTACAAAGGGCCTTAGCGACACACACAAAAAACAAAAAACAAAAACCAAAACAAAAACAAGGGACTCAGCGGCACTACAAGCTGTGGAGCTATCTTCATTGATGAGGGACTTCAACAGCAATCTCTCCCTCTGGCTGCGGTTGTTGCTCGGATTGACAGCTCGTCTGATCGGACCCACGAGCGCTAGGGCTTGGTGTTACAATGGTACCATCCGCTCGGATGTGGGCGGCCAGAAAGCCAGCACAGGAGACCTCGGACTGAGTTGGAGGCGGGGTCTACTGAGAGTCGTCCGCCGGACACACACCATTCTCTCCGCTACCTGAGCGGGCACCCTCAACCTCGGCACCAACCACACCCTGAGCTGGCGGTGTGTTCTGACTTGACGACCCAACGGGTTGGGACGACTTGACCCAGTCAATGGCGCCCTTTTGCTTCAGCAGCTCCACGTTGGCAATAGCACCGGCCTTTGCCAGTCAACGCTTTCTTATACTCCGCTGACTGCTTAAACTCTTCCACGGCTTTAGACGCCACACGAGTCCCCTCCGATCCTACGCGAGCAACCTCAGCCTACAGCCTCTTCACCGCAGCAGACTTAGCGGCAGAATCCCGCTGAAGGATCTCAACTTTCTTGGCCTTTGCCGCCACTTGATCTTTCAGCAGGGCTATGTCTTACTCCAGCCTAGAGACGTGGTCATTCCGCTTCACGTCCCGCTCAACGGCGACAGACAGCTTGTGGCGGGCATCAGCGACATCACATTCTGCCTTAGTCAGGCGCCACTCTGCATCCGCCAACCTATCCTTAGCCTCCGCTAACTCCCGCTGGAGACGACCTCTTCCCTAAGCTGCCGTTCCACCCGGGGCTGCTTTGCGGCTGCCAAGAACATCTCATGCAGCCCAACGGACAAGTGCCAGAAAGCCAAGCTGTAGGGCGACTGATCAATGGCGGTTGAGCGCACGATTCCCTCCAGCCCGCTGAAACCTAACCGCTCGCAGAGGTGGAAGATAAACTCCCGCTCAGGCTTCGACAGGAATTCAGCGTATGCCGCAAACGAGTCAAGGTCGCTCATCTGCACCTCCGGCCCAGCGGTCACGGTGGCCTTCAAGGGGGCTTGCCTTGCCTTCTTCTGCTGGCGTACCCCAATAGTCTCCACATCGGCAGCATCTTCTTCGCTGATCAGGTCGTTTTGTCGCCGCTTTGCTTAGTGTACCACCTGTGTCATACCAGCGGCAACGGGGAAAGCTCCCATCTACGGCTCCATCCCCGCAATAGTCACTGGCTCCTGTGTGGGCGCTACCCTCTTTTTCGACCCACGCCTAATGGCGGGCACCCTCTCTTTCTGCCGCACTGGCGCGGTAGGGACATTTCTTTCGCTAGCTCCCGCCTGCACCAATGGCGAGCAGTCGGGGCCGAGGTGTGAGTGATGCGGCATCGGCAACACCACGGGAACCTCATATAGGCTCAGCGTTAATGTTTGAGGGTCGACGTTGGTCTTTTAAGCCTCTAGCCCAGAGGCATACGTGCTCTACAGGAAATTGTTGATCTATGCGCGATCCATGGCTTTTTCGAACGCCTCGCTGCTCGCTCTGTTACCCGGTGGAGAGTCTACAAAGAACAAACGGGTTAGCTTCATGACAATCGAACTAAGCCACACATCAATAGAAGGTACTTACCAAGGGCTCGTGTCAACGGCTGATCGACCAGCATCTCCCAACCGGTAAGTAGGCGGAGATCTAGCAAGTTGCGGTTCTGCCAGCAGCAGCGGATCCTTGCCAAGCGGCACTCCTCTTCGCACGTCAGGCTATAACGCAGGCCCGCTACACAAAAAAAACAACAACGAAGTGGTCATTACAACAGGGAATTATTACGCAACAAAAATCAACTCTAAACGGCAGCAGACCAACAACCTCGCATAGGTTGGAATTCTGACTTAATCCTAAAGGTCGGCCCTCCATCGTTCGACCCCGCTTGATATTCCCAGCCGGTGGTGGCAACACAGAAGGTTCCCCGCCAGGGCGACATGGAGTCCTTCAAGTTCTCGATTAGCTTGGGCGCCCCCTGCCGACGACTCAGATTCACTTGAGCGCTGCATCCTTGGCGCTTCACGTACACCAACTCATAGAAATGCAGCACCTCCGCCATGGTTGGATCCTCACAACTAGACAGACACCAAAGTGAATTAAGTGCCATCAGCAACCGCCACATATTAGGGCAAATTTGCCCAAAGGCGATGCCAAACTCACAAACCAAAATCTGGAGATTTGGCAGCAAAGGTAATGTCACTCCCTGGCGGAAGATCGTCTCGTGCACGGCGGCATGCCCTGCTGGCAGGAACGACGCCGTCTCATCCTTCAACGGCGGTCGCAGTTTCACAACGCCTGGCAGGCGGAACACCCACTTCACACAGTTAACGGCGGCCACCGTCATCGGCCCTCCTGCCTCGTCAACCGCGGTACCATCGCAGAGAACCCAAGCTGACTCAACCTCTTCCCCGCCAGCCTCTCTCACCCCATCAGCAGAGCCGCTAGCGGCACTAATACTCGCCAGCCTATCCTCTCGCCTTTTGCGAGTAGCGACATCCTCTCCCGCCATAGAACTCTCAAGACGACCAGCATGACCCATGGCAACTTCCCAAGGTATGGTCTGTAGCGGGGCAATGTCTAGGGGTTCGGACCAGGAAGTTCTTGCATGGGCAGACGGACGCAACAAGTCAATAAAAACCCTATCCGCCATGTTGAGCGACTCGTCAGACCTGGAATCCGCACCGCTTGAAATCTCTATGACGCTAGCCATCCCAAAACCCTAAAAACTCAAATCAGTCAGTTCGT
Organism: Rosa chinensis; assembly: GCF_002994745.2. Lineage (NCBI taxonomy): Eukaryota > Viridiplantae > Streptophyta > Magnoliopsida > Rosales > Rosaceae > Rosa > Rosa chinensis. The sequence goes on from NC_037090.1 coordinate 33,374,581, forward strand.
ACAAGATCTATACCATCCCTTTACCATTTACATCCAAGAACATCAAAAACAATTGCCCGGCAAATACCAAAACAAGAACGGAGAGCACCCGTATACTCAAAAACTCAGATTCGACCATCCAGCAAACCCCTAAACCCCGACTCTTTACCAAACACCAAAACCCATCCCCAAAACTCGCTTTACACCCTCAGAGCACACCCGGGAGGAACAGAGCACCCCAAATCGGAAAAAAAAAACCCAGAAACTGACAAAAGCAAACACAAAAATCCAATAAAATAGGGATGGGATTCAGAATACCAACCTCAAGGATGAAGACTTTGATGCGACCAAAGACGCTTCTCTTCACTGGTGGAGATCTTCGTGCTTCAAGGATCGACAACTCAATAGAATCTTAGCAATCCTCTTCTCGGAATGCAGGGTGAAGCTTGAAGATGATGACACAAGGTAAAAAGTACGAAGTGCCAAAACACAAAGTTTCCTTATCTTTTATGTCAACATCAAACTCGCGCCACAACTGTACACGTGCCCCACAAACGCACTTACTCCCCGGATTAACCGAGGCGACGACTCGGTTACAAAGTCAATAATTACTCGCATTAATGACGAGATGACGGGCGTGCTAAAGAGACGTTATCGCACACACTAATCCAATACATATACGCCACGTATCGAACCCCATCACACGAAGCGTCTGTCCAAGGTAACCATCGAGAAGGAACTTCTCCCTCTCCACCTTGCAAGCGAGATAGTCTCCACTAAGCGCAACTCCGCTAGCGGAACTTCTCCCTTGCCATATTCCAAGTGAGTCAGTCTTCAATAAAAACAACTCCGCTAACGACACGTCTCCCTCAACACCTGGGAAGACAGGCACAGCTGACTGCAACGCCGTGCACAAGGCTATCGCCATGCAGGTCCTCGCGACATTGCCAGCCACTTATCATCAGCGGAGGAACTTCCACCAGCGGCGATTCCCAAGGCAACGCCTCACTTTGACAATGACCGCAACGCGGCGTTGCAGTCAAAACATGGTCCTCCGGGACAGGTAGGGGGATGCGTCAATAGTCTTCGACGGCCTTGATCAGGCATGTTGACCCCAACCACTTGGGTATCAAAGATTGGGTTCGCTACCCAACACCCTCTGCTCAGCGCAGCTCCCCTCAACAAACAATACACTGGCCAAACGAAGGTCTATCTTAGCTGGGGAGTGGGGGACTCCCTATGGGGCCTAGCAGAGGCCCACCCGGAAGGGTACAAAGTGCTTGCTCAGTAAGTCCATGGTTGACAATGCACTGGCGGAAGCAACGCTTAAAACCGCTAGGCAACTCCCCAACCAAGATTGCCCTCCTTGACTGGGGATTTGGGGGACTTGTACTTATATAGGCATTTTCAAGCATAATTAGCTATAATGAGCTACGTTCATGCTACCACTCGTGGTACCAACTCCCGCCAGAGGAGTGACAGTCGGGAACACAACTAAGCAGGCTACCGCCTGAGCCCCGACTTGCCCCCAGATCACCACTGACGCGTTGCCACGCCCCGCGCCAAGATAGCATCAGAAGCTCTAGAAGCTGGGGACTAAAGCATATCAATCCCACATCGAAAAACATGGAGAAGATCAGCTCTCTCCTCACCTATAAAAGGTCATCTCCTCTCTCCTCATTAATTACGCATTTAATACTTACCTACTGTTACTTTGTCAACACAAATACATTGACTAACTTAGGCATCGGAGAAGTGAAGACCGCCCAGCCCGGTCTCCCTCTAATGCCCGCTGTATTTCATTTGACAGGTAGCAGAAACTCTGAGTATCACAGGTAGCGGTCCGCCCATCGAACCAGCGTTAACAAGAGTTTAGCTACCACTGAACTTTTAAGCATTAACAATCATCTTTTGTTTGTAGATGATAGTATGCTTTATGCTAATGCGTCTTTGGAGGCCTGTTATGAGATTCAGGATGTCATTGAGATGTATGGGCGTGCTTCAGGTCAGTTCGTTAATTTTAGTAAAAGTTCTGTTGTGTTTAGCAAGAATGTATCAGAAGAGATGAGAGAGGAAGTCTCTAGTTTATTGGGGGTTGAAGTGGTGGCTTCACATGAGAAATATCTCGGGCTTCCTACTTATGTGGGGAGGAAGAAGACTACTACTTTCCAATACATTAAAGATAACTTAGCCAAGAAGATAGATGGTTGGCAGGGTAAGATGTTAAGTGGTGTAGGGAAGGATATTCTGATTCGGGTAGTAGCTCAAGCATTACCATCTTATGCTATGAGTGTGTTCCAATTGACAAAGAATTTTTGTGAGGACTTGGAACAAATGTGTGCCAAGTTTTGGTGGGGCACTACCTTGGATAAGAAGAAAATACATTGGAAGACTTGGAATGCTTTGTATAAGCAAGGGAGGAAGGAGGATTGGGATTTTGGAGTCTTACAAATTTCAACTCGGTAATGTTAGCAAAACAGGCATGGCGGGTGATTCAACATCCGGGTTCTCTCATTGCAAGAATTTATAAAGCAAAGTACTTTCCAGAGTCTTCTTTTTGGTTGGCTTCACCCCATGCTTCCCCCTCGTATTCTTGGAGAAGTATTAGCTCCACTAGGGATCTTCTGAAGGAGAGCTCTTGTTGACAGATAGGTAATGGGGAGGAGGTTAACATATGGTCAGATTGTTGGGTTCCTGCTATGCAGGCTGGGAGGCCGAGCAACAACGCTTCACCAATGGAGGAAGTTAGCAGGGTTAGTAATTTGTTGTTAACTACAGGAATTTGGAATGAGGCTCTGATTAGAAGTTTGTTTGGTAGGGAGGAGGCAGAGATAATATTAAACATCCCTCTCAGTCGCAGGAATATACCTGATAAATTGGTGTGGAAGTTAGAGAAAAAAAGGTGAGTTTTCTGTTAAAACTGTTATCGGTTTTCATTTTCTCATTCTTCTGGCCTTAGTCCTTTTACTCTTGTGGTGAATGGGAACTTTTGGAAGAGGATTTGGAAGGTTTCGGTTCCTAATGCAGCAAAAGTTTTTGCTTGGAGGGTTTGTCACGATATTTTACCATCTCTGGAAAGGTTAGCTACAAGGCATGTTCAGATAGAGTCTCAAGGCTGTGTTTTGTGTAGAGGCAGGAGTGAGTCTACTTTACATCTGTGCAGAGATTGCCCTTTTAAGAGGCAGGTGCTATAGGGACATGTGATTTTGAGGAGGACATGTTTTGAACCACAAGTAGCAGACTGTGATTTGTTGACATGGTTTGGTTACTGTGTGAGGAGTCTATCTCTTACAGAACTGGGGGTTTTGATTTTTCTACTATGGAGCATTTGGAAGGAAAGAAACTCACGGGTCTGGGAGGGGAAGAGTGTGTTGGCTTCTGATGTTTTGCTTCGAGCTGCTTCTCGGCTACAAGAGTTTCGAGCTCATAATACCAACTCTATTATGGTTAGTACTCGTAGAAGAAGAGTGCAAACATGGGTGGCTCCATCAGCAGGAGTGTTAAAAATCAATGTTGATGGCTCTTTTCATCATAACACTAGGACTGGTGGTTTTGGCTTTGTGATAAGAGATTCAAGTGGTGCAATGTTAGCGGGAGGTGCAGGCCCTTTACGTGGACTGATATCATCAGAACATGCCGAGGTTTTGGCGTGCAGGAATGCAATTAACTTTGCAATCGATCATGGCTTCACTCCAACTCTAATGGAAACTGATGCACAAGAGGTGCAACGTCAACTTGTGTTAACGTTAGAATCCGAGGGGACTCTAGTTAGCTATAAATAAAGAGAGAGAGAGAGAGATTGACACAAGATGTATAGTGGTTCGCCTCCGCATGAGCGGGAGACTACGTCCACTTGAATGTTGTACTAGTGTGTCGAGCCTTGCGGCCCAACAAGATTACAAAGTATGTAATGGGATTGTGATGGAATGGATTTATGTTTAAGTGGGAGGAGAGTTCCTTTTATAGGTGAAGGAAGCCATCTCCTTTACATTGTTTTCGATGTGGGACAAGCAACAACTATTCTAGTATAGAAAAGCCTATTTGTGAGGGCAACTTGGCAAAGCCGGAAAGGTGGCTTCCCGGCGGCGGATTTGCGACTTCCGGATATCGTGGCGTAGCTTGAACATAGGGCTACACGATGGATGTCTCGGTTGGGTCTTGCCATGTCTCGTGGATGTCCCAAAGTGCGTGTTACTTATGCTTGGTGAGATAGCAAATACTCCATATTGTTGGAGGTATGTACAAGTCCCCGAAGTCCCCGAGTAAGAGTAGCTTCTTGGTTGGGGAGTTCAAATCATGAAGTCATCAAGCATAAGTAACCGGGCGGTACGGAGCCCCTACAAGTCCCCGAACTCCGTAAGCAAGAAGGGACTCGTTAACCTGCACAACAAAGACAAAAAACAGGCATATGTAGAATGCTCGTTGCATTGGGCAACAAATGTGAGTTGCAATGATATGCGTTGGCATATATGAACGTATGGGGTGCGTGATACATGTTGATGTATACATGCGAATGGCGCCGAGTACGATCAAATATGACGTACAAACTCGAGAGCGCGTATGGTCGTGTGAGCATATGGATTGCATATGATAAATGTAAGTTGTATGAGCGCTGCGAAGGTAAACGTTTGTAATTCGTGAATGATGAATACGTGAACGCTTAAGTTTGTTTGGTTGTCGCTCATACTAATGGAACGCGAAAAGAATTCAATTTGTCACGGGCGACAAATGGTAGAAGAATTCAATGTTCCATTAACGTGTGGTGTGTCGAGTAGACATGAGTGTAAAGTTCGAGGATTGCCGGGCAGGCATGAGCGAAACACTCGGGGTTGCCGGGAAGGCATGAGCGGGAAGCTCGTGGGTTGCCGGGAAGGCATGAGCGGAAGCTCGTGGGTGCCGGGAAGGCATGAGCGGAAGCTCGTGGGTGCCGGGAAGGCATGAGCGGAAAGCTCGTGAGCGGAAGCTCAAGGGTTGCCGGGAAGGCATGAGCGGAAGCTCGGGGTGCCGGGAAGGCATGAGCGGGAAGCTCGGGGTTGCCGGGAAGGCATGAGCGGAAGCTCGGGGTGCCGGGAAGGCATGAGCGGAAGCTCGTGGTGCCGGGAAGGCATGAGCGGAAAGCTCTTGAGCGGAAGCTCGTGGGTGCCGGGAAGGCATGAGCGGAAGCTCGGGGTGCCGGGAAGGCATGAGCGGGAAGCTCGTGGTGCCGGGAAGGCATGAGCGGGAAGCTCGTGGGTGCCGGGAAGGCATGAGCGGAAGCTCGTGGTGCCGGGAAGGCATGAGCGGAAGCTCGGGGTGCCGGGAAGGCGTGAGCGGAAGCTCAAGGGTGCCGCGAAGGCGTGAGCGGGAGCTCGTGAGCGGAAGCTCAAGGGTGCCGCGAAGGCGTGAGCGGGAGCTCGTGAGCGGAAGCTCAAGGGTGCCGCGAAGGCGTGAGCGGGAGCTCGTGAGCGGAAGCTCAAGGGTGCCGCGAAGGCGTGAGCGGAAGCTCAAGGGTGCCGCGAAGGCGTGAGCGGAAGCTCGGGGTGCCGGGAAGGCATGAGCGGAACCTGGCGGTGCCGCTGAGGCACGAGCGCGAAATCCTGGCGGTGCCGCTGAGGCACGAGCGCGAAAGCCTGGCGGTGCCGCTGAGGCACGAGCGCGAAATCGTGGCGGTGCCGCTGAGGCACGAGCGCGAAAGCCTGGCGGTGCCGCTGAGGCACGAGCGCGAAATCGTGGCGGTGCCGCTGAGGCACGAGCGCGAAAGCCTGGCGGTGCCGCTGAGGCACGAGCGCGAAATCGTGGCGGTGCCGCTGAGGCACGAGCGCGAAATCGTGGCGGTGCCGCTGAGGCACGAGCGCGAAAGCCTGGCGGTGCCGCTGAGGCACGAGCGCGAAATCGTGGCGGTGCCGCTGAGGCACGAGCGCGAAAGCCTGGCGGTGCCGCTGAGGCACGAGCGCGAAATCGTGGCGGTGCCGCTGAGGCACGAGCGCGAAATCGTGGCGGTGCCGCTGAGGCACGAGCGCGAAAGCCTGGCGGTGCCGCTGAGGCACGAGCGCGAAATCGTGGCGGTGCCGCTGAGGCACGAGCGCGAAATCGTGGCGGTGCCGCTGAGGCACGAGCGCGAAAGCCTGGCGGTGCCGCTGAGGCACGAGCGCGAAAGCCTGGCGTTGCCATGAGGCTTTAACGGGTAGCTCGAAGGTGATGCCCTGAGGCATGAGCGTGACCGTTGCTAATTATGCTAGGCTGTATGTACAAGTCCCCGAAGTCCCCAGTCAAGGAGGGTGTTCTTGCGGGTTGATACCAAAGCGTAGCTTTGTGCCGCATATCAAGCATAATTAGTGCGAGTGCGTCGTCCATCTAGAATTGGTCGGAGCGAACGCTTCGTGCCCTTTCGGGTGGGCCCCTGCTAGGCCCGCCAGGGAGTCCCCCACTCCTGGCTATAGACCTCCGGATGGTCGGGAAATTGTTTGATGAGGGGAGCTGCGCGGAGCAGAGGGTGTTGGGTAGCGAGCCCAATCTTAGATACCCAAGCGTCGGGGTTAACTGCCGGATCAATGGCTGCCGTAGGCTGTGTTAACTAGTCCCTAGCTGTTTTCTCGAAGGAGAAACTTGACTGCAATGCCGCGTAGCGGTCATTGTCATTATGAGGCGTTGCCTCACCGCTTGGCGGTTGGTGTGAATGAAAAATGATAAACACATAGAGCAAGTAATAAAATTTTGTTTGAGTGTCCCATACTTATTTAATTGAGTTGCACTTAAAAATAGAAGCATGAGATATGTGTATAGTATGTACTTGTAGGAAAGTTGCTAATAACATGCTTAAAAGTAGTAAAAGCATGGCATTGGCATGGTAGTAGCTCTAATCGCAAGAGCGGAAAAGATAAGATGAAGTTACTTATCTTGTGCCAATTTGGAGGCTAGCGGAGTTTGGCTGAGCGTGACGGTCCATTGCTTGTGGCGGATAAAGTATTCTGATAATGCTCGTCAACCCGTAATTGAGGTTGAAGTATTGGTTCCGTTTTGAGGAAGTTGCCGAGAGAGCTAATCGAACCTCAAAACAAAGCAAACAATTAGCATATAAGTTTGTAAAATTATTAAATGTTTGATATGTGCATTGACCGGGGGCCAGGGTAATGCATTAGTATTGTGGACCGTGGACGTTTAAGTGGCATGGTGCCATATAATGTCTAATGCATGCATCACATCATGTAACATGTTTTGATTGGCATGGCTTATTAGTCACTAGCCGTATACCATGTGTTCTGTTTAATTAAGTTGGACCACAACTATATATACATATGCACAATTGATGTGCTTCTGCCACATGCATAATTAGGTGAAGAAGTTCTGACATGTGTGTGTACTAGTAATTAAGCTATAGCCGTGTGCAGGCGCATAGAAACATAAGCCAAGTTTAATCATCAATAGGCATAATAGTTTGTGTAAGCAAAGTGTCCAGTTGAGGACTTGTACCCTCGCATGTGCCAGACAATTAATGTAATTTGACCAGAGCATGCACGTGTGTACGGTATACAAGTCTGTCAAGTTATATGAAGACAAAGCATAGATAATCATGGTCACGTTGCAGCATATAGATGCAAAGCATGTGCAAATTAGTGAGCATGCTGCACTTAAAGTGAGTGATGATACGTGTCTTGCATATGTGCGCAAAAAACTATAATTTATGTGTGGCCTTAAATTGTTAGTCATGTCTCTGCATAGGCACGTGAGTATCACAGAAAGGGATAGTAAGGCTTATCTCTTGGTCGGCCTTTGTTGTAGAGGAATTCAGTTCAAATCAGAGAGATTCAGTGTGGCCGAAGAAGAAGATCAGCGGATGATTTGGAGTCAGCGGAGGACTGCCAGCGAGTGAAGACTTGGTTCTCAACTGAGATGGAGTCAGCGAAGACGCTGGATGGCAGGCCTAGCGGAGGCTGGTGCTCAGCGGAGAAACTTCTGGCTAGCGGTTGGTTGCTAGCGGTGTTGTGGCTCCTAGCGGAGTTTTGGGATCAGGGGAGCCTGGGCATCAGCGTTACCTGGCCGGCGGAGCCTTAGGACATCAGCGGTAACCTTGATGCTCCCTCAAGATTTCGTTGGCGGTGATACCTAGCATGAGGTTGATTGATTAGTTGTTCGGTTGATGCCTGCTCAAAGCTTCATGGGTTGAGCACCATTCTCCTTGACGCTGATCGAAGAAGAAGATAGAAGTTGTCATGGGTGTCCAAAGTATATGTAGTGGTGCCCAAATAATGGTTGACGGAGGCCTTTGGCGGAGCTATTGCTAGCAGTGGCTCGTTAGCGGAGGTGTTGTGCAGCGGGACACTCGGAGCTCAGCGGAGGAAGTTCAGCGGAGGAACTCCGGCGGAGGGAGCTTCTTCAAGAACTTTGAGGCTGGCGGTGCCATGCCCAGCGGAGGATGCTCGGCGCAGTGACGGGCTAAGTGGATTTCAGCCGTAAGCCTTGGCCGCTGAAGAAGTGTGGCGGAAGATTCGGCCCCGGAGGTTGGCGGTGCCAGTGAAGTGTGGCGGAGCTGGTTCGGCGGAACAGAGGACCAGCGGAGGACCAGAGCTGCAGTAAGCGGAGGAGTTGGGCGGAGGATCTATGGCTGGCGGAGCGGAGGAAGTGTTATGGCAGCTAGCGGAGGAGCTGTGCAAGCTGTCGGAGCTGGGCGGAGCTTCGAAGCTGCAGCGGAGCAGTGCAGCGAGTGTGCAGCGGAGCGGAGCTCATGGGTGACGGAACCGAAGTCTGGCGGTGATGACGCTGGCGCTGATGATGTTTGAAGAATGGTGATGGGTGTCCAGAGTAAATCTCTGGGTGTCCAGAGAAAAGTTGGCACCTAAAATTTTTTTTTTTTTTTTTTTTTTTTTGTGTTCAGCGGAAACTTTTTTGAGTTGGGCGGTGACTTGCCCTTGACTGGCGTTGACCACGTGTTGACCAACCCCGCTGGGCGTTGACCAACCCCGCCGGGCGTTGACCAACCCCGCCGGGCGTTGACCAACCCCGCCGGGCGTTGACCAACCCCGCCGGGCGTTGACCAACCCCGCCGGGCGTTGACCAACCCCGATTTGATGTTTGAACGAGCGTTGACTCGATACCTTCGGGTCGAAGTTCGTGGTAAGTGACGAAGCCTTTGTGTGTCGACTTCCCACAGACGGCGCCAATGTTAACGTTAGAATCCGAGGGGACTCTAGTTAGCTATAAATAAAGAGAGAGAGAGAGAGATTGACACAAGATGTATAGTGGTTCGCCTCCGCATGAGCGGGAGACTACGTCCACTTGAATGTTGTACTAGTGTGTCGAGCCTTGCGGCCCAACAAGATTACAAAGTATGTAATGGGATTGTGATGGAATGGATTTATGTTTAAGTGGGAGGAGAGTTCCTTTTATAGGTGAAGGAAGCCATCTCCTTTACATTGTTTTCGATGTGGGACAAGCAACAACTATTCTAGTATAGAAAAGCCTATTTGTGAGGGCAACTTGGCAAAGCCGGAAAGGTGGCTTCCCGGCGGCGGATTTGCGACTTCCGGATATCGTGGCGTAGCTTGAACATAGGGCTACACGATGGATGTCTCGGTTGGGTCTTGCCATGTCTCGTGGATGTCCCAAAGTGCGTGTTACTTATGCTTGGTGAGATAGCAAATACTCCATATTGTTGGAGGTATGTACAACTTGTTGCCCAAGCTAGCTTGAATGCTTCAGCTTTGGGATGATTATATGAGGATCTGAGTTTAATTTTGGCTTCTCATAATAGTTTGAAAGTTAACTATGTTAGTAGGAAGGCCAATGCAGTTGCCCATATGTTAGCTGCACATGGTAGTAGTATTGTGCAGGATTGTTTTTATGTTTCAGTCCCTAGTTTTCTAGCAGCTGATATTGCAGCTGAAGTTCCAATTGTGTAATCTGAGTATTTTCAATAAAGGGCTTACCTCTTTCTATTAAAAAAAAAAATTGATAAGACTGAAAACACTCGAGAAAAATAAAATTTTACCTGCATTGAATTATACTGATTTGAATGACTGCATTGAGTGTTTTAAAGGGAAATTGACAAACTGCAGAAAGAAAAAAGCCTTAAGAAGTCAAAATCTATTAGAACTAATACATACAAACATATGTGGTCCATTTAAACACAAAACTATCTTTGAAAATTTTTACTTCATCACATTTATAGACGATTTTTCTAGGTACTGTTATATCTATTTACTGTCAGAAAAATCACAAGCTCTAGATGCATTCAAAATTTATAAAACTGAAGTAGAATTGCAGCTAGAGAAGAAAATAAAGTTCGTGAGATCTGATAGGGGAGGGCAGTTCTATGGTAAACACACTGAAGCAGGCCAGCAAAAGGGTCCTTTTGCACTTTATTTCCAGGAAAATGGCATTAAGGCTCAGTACACAACTCCCTCTAATCCTACCCAAAATGGAGTAGCAGAAAGAAAAAATAGGACCTTGTTGAACATGGTGAGAAGTATGATGTGCACTATAGGTCTACCTATATTTTTATGGGGTGAAGCTCTTAAGACTGCAAATTATATTTGCAATAGATCACCTAGTAAATCAGTAGACAAAACACCATTTGAGTTGTGGTATGGAAGGCAACCTAGCTTGCATCACTGCCATGTGTGGGGATGCAAGGCTGAGGCAAAGTTGCCAAATGCACTAATTAACACAGAACCTTGAATCCAAAACAGTCAGTTGTCATTTTATTGGCTACTGTGAGAAATCTAAAGGCTATAGGTTCTATGCAGCTCATAATTTTACCAGAATTTTTGAAACTCATCAAGCAAAATTTCTGGATGATGGATTTGGTAATACTAATTTTAAGGACTTGTCTTTAGAATTAGAAGAAATTACAGAAAATAAAAATTTAGAAAGCTTCTTGCCTTTAATTCAGTCAAATAATGCAGATAATGCAGGTACAGAAACTCAAAGCCAAAATCAAGCTTTAGAAGAACCAGTAGCCTTAGAACCTCATATAGATGAACCTATGAATGATGTGCATTTAGAAAACAACCCTGCAGAAGAACAAATTCCACCTTAGCCTAGGAGATCACAAAGAGAAAGAAAATTAGTATATGGGGAAGAGAGTGATTTTGTAGTATACCTGCAAGAAACTGATATTCTAGCAGAAGATAATGATCCTTCAAGCTTCAAGCAAGTTGTTGAGAGACATGAAGTTGAAGAATGGCAGAAGGCTATGAAGGTTGAAATCGAGTCAATGAAGCAAAATTCAGTATGGGAATTGGTTAAACCAAATCCCAACCAAAAATCAATAGGCTGCAAGTGCGTGTTTAAGACAAAGAGAGATGCAAATGGTAATGTAGAAAGGCATAAATCCAAGCTAGTAGCTAAGGGTTTCACACAAAAAGAAGGCATAGACTATACTAAAACATTCTCTTCAGTTTCAACTAAAGACTCATTTAAGATTATATATAATGGCTCTAGTAGCTCATTATAACATGGAGTTACACCAAATGGATGTGAAAACAACCTTTTTGAATGGAGAGTTAGATGAGGTCGTATATATGAAACAACCTGAAGGTTTTGTGAAAACTGGAAAAGAAAATCATGTATGCAAATTGCAAAGATCAATTTATGGACTTAAGCAGGCTTCTAGACAATGATACAAGAAGTTTAATTCAGTGATTTCATATTTTGGCTTTTCAGAAAATATTGTAGATGAATGTGTGTACATTAAGACAGTTGAGAATAATTTTATTTTTCTTATACTGTATGTAGGTGATATTCTTTTAGCTAGCACTGACCTAAAATTGCTTAAAGATACTAAAACTTTTCTGTCTAAAAATTTTGACATGAAAGATTTAGGTGAGGTATCCTATGTTTTGGGAATTGAAATTAAGAGAGACAGGGCACAAGGCTTATTAGGCTTATCTCAACACAATTACATCACAAAAGTGTTGAAGAGATTTGGAATGGAGACTTGTGCATCAGATGATGCACCTATGACAAAAGGTGACAAACTGTCTAAAAACAAAAATTCTAAAAATGGGGGAAGATGTTTGATATGGAAAGCAAGCCTTATGCTAGGTTGATTGGTAGCCTGATGTATGCACAGGTCTGCACTAGACCTGATTTATCATTTGCAGTTGGAATTTTATCTAGGTTTCAATCTAATCCTAGTCATGAGCACTGGGTTGCAGGAAAGAAAGTGCTTAGATACTTGTAGAAAAAAAAATCTCACATGTTGGTTTACAACAAGTTAAAAAGCTTAAACTTGTTCGCTATACTGATTCAGATTTTGCAGGTCATTATCTAGACTCCAAAAAGTCCACATCTGGTTATGTCTTCATACTTGCAGGAGGGGCTGTTGTATGGAAAACCATGAAACAATCATTGATTTCAACCTCCACCATGCAGGCTGAGTTCATAGCCATTTATGAAGGAGTCTGTGAAGGCTTGTGGATCAAAAAAAATTTAATGCACACTAAAGTGTTAAGTTCAATTGTTTCAGATGCATTGAAAGTATTTTGTGATAATGAGGCTGCAGTATTTTTTGGTAAAAATAGTAAAAGGTCCAACAACTCTAAACACATAGACTTAAAATTCAATAGTGTTAGAGAAAGAGTTCAACATGGTGAGATAAATGTCTTGAACATCAATACTGGGTCACAGCTTGCAGACCCTTTCACTAAAGCATTGTCAGTTACAAGCGTTCAGAAACATACCAAGAACATGGGAATTCTATTAGATTTGGAAGCTTGAGTTCAATGGGAGCCATCTTTTATTTTTTAGAATTTATTTTGTAATAGGTTTCTTAGTTCAGTTACTGCATTCTTTAAACTTGGCTTGTAATTTTTGATTTTGTAGACTTAAATAAAATGAGGTATTTCATATATGTGTTTTTGTTTTCAGTATTGTTTTAGTTTTCTGCATTTACTGTTGCTTACAATTTTTTAAACTTAAAATATCTGTGTGTGTTATCAAGTGAACCTTCCTGCATTGTGAAATGCTGCAGATTCAGTTTTCAGTTAAGCAAAATACCAGTTCACTAGAGTTTCAGTTTTGCTGTTAAGACTTTGAGTCATCAAAGTCATTCTGTTGGACTATGAGCATTGGATATTGCAGGTAGATATACTTATCCAAATTTTTCTCTTGTTATCACCTAGAGCTTATGTGATTGCAGAAATTCATGTTAGTGATCTTTAATCAGCCTGGTTATTTAATCATAGTTGGTTTAAGGTTCTGCATTATTTTCTGCAAATAGACCAAGCTGAATGAGTAATGAGTAGTTATGTATTTTAGTGCACACTTTAGTTTGTTATCTATATCTGGTTATTGGTTCAATTATATAGCAAGCAGACAATGTTAGTCCAAGTGGGAGATTGTTGGAAAAATGTGGACTGAATATTATCTGATATACATTAAGATTAAACAATTGATTTAACTAAGCATAAATAACAAGAAGTACATAGTTATAACTCTAATTCCGGTTATCTATTTGGGTGTATATCTCCTAGTAGAAGTAGGGAATCCATTGGCTAATTAACCTGATTAGCATTAAGTTTTGTGATAAAATTAAGCCTCTCTAAATCATAAACATTCAGTCGGTGTTAGACTCCTTATGGGATGAGTCCAACTCGTGTTTTTGGCTAATATAAATAGGGAGCAAAGTCCCTGTATTCAACACCAGTTTTTGCATATTGTTCAGCCACATTCTGAAGCAGTTGGTGTTGACATACATAAGGCTTCTTGCTCAAGTTCTGCTGCTATTCAATCCTCGTTCCAGCTGCTCAAGATGTTGAACCTAGGCCAAGCTGTTTCTGCAGGGATCTAGAGTGTTATTGATCCAAGTGGAGTCCATGTTCCACTAGGAAAGCTATTCTGCAAATGTTGTGTGGATATTGTGCAGCTGTTTAATTGTACTTGTATATGTGTTATATGTGTTGATCTTAGTTATTGATGTATGTTGTGTTGCATCATGAATTTAACATGAAATAGTGAAGGATGGAAATTCGGAGATCATCGAAAGAGTTGCCAAGGTCACAGAAGAATGCTTGGGTGTGAAAGGAGATGAAAGACCTCCCATGGAAGTGGTAGAGAGGAAGCTAGATGAAATACTGAAAACTTTGGAAAAGCAACTAGGGGAAAGAAGCTTCGTGCCTCCTCTTCCAAACAGACAAACCACTCTCTCGAGTCACTTTCAAACACTTGCATTGTGGAGGTTAGTGGTGAAGACGATGGTGGCTCTACCGGCAGGGCCGGTCTTGAGATTCTAACTGTCTGAGGCAAAGAATTAAAATGTGGCCTCCTATATATACATATAAAAAAATTTTCGCCAAATAACAGTACAAAATTATGTATTTTGAATAAAAGAAAATCAGAAATTAATAAAAAAAACAAAAGTATATGGATATCTACTCCCTACATAAATTTCTGAATTACAAAATTAGTTAAATATATATTTTTTTTCTTGTAAGCATCACTGAAACCTTGCTCGTCTTACATTTTTAGCTGCGAAAATACATATAGTCTTGTCATACCCATATTTTTTTCACTAGACAAAAAAAAAAAAATTGGCTGGGCTACGGAGTCCAAGAAAAATTAACATAAGTAACTGGAAAAAAAAAAAAAACTGAAAGTGTAAAAAGAAGTTGGCTGGGCCACGAGGTCCAAGAAAAATTAACACAAGTAATTGAAAAAAAAAAAACTAAAACTGCGAAATCTAGGCCCTCTGAAGTCACTTAGGTGATTGAAAAAAAATTTAAAAAAAAATCAAATAAACCATTCTTGTGATTCGAACCATGGTGGGGAAGGCACAGGATAACAACATTTCCACTGGAGCAACGCGCCATTTCTACTTTAGGAAACAACATAGTATATATATACACTATATGTAATGTACATACAGAAACTCCCGAGGCCCCCAGGAGCTGGTGGCCTGAGGCGGCAGCCCTCAGGGTCAGCCCTGTCTACCGGGATTATTAGCAGTGCAGAGTATGACGTCAGCATGCAGAATCAAGCCCAAAAGCCCTTCCATGATGGTCGGTAAATATCTTTCGGCCTTCAGAGCCTTTTCCTATTGGATTGGAACTAATTATGTATGTGTTCCCTCTCTCTATCCCCATGTCTTGTAAAATAAAAGGGACATGAGTACTGCTGTTAGTCATGTCCGTGAGTGTTCTTTCTTTTTCTTTTTCTTTTTCTTTTTTCTTTTTTCTTTTTTCTTTTTTCTTTTTTCTTTTTTCTTTTTTCTTTTTTCTTTTTTTTTGAGGTGAAAGTTATGTATGCAATTACCATCAATCAGCATGGATTACAGACCAATCAGTAGTTAATGTCATCAAGTAAAGTTTTGAGTATGGCTGGCAGGCTTACCCTGGTGCAATCTGTGACTTCTGCTATTCCTAACTACGCCATGCAGACAGCCAAATTGCCTGTGAGTTTGTGTGACAAAATTGATAAACTCAATAGAGATTTTATTTGGGGTGACACTGATGAGAAAAAGAAGGTGCATCTAGTGAACTGGGATACTCTTTGTAAACCTAAGCAGTTGGGTGGACTTGGGGTTAAGAAAACAGCTGAGATGAATCAAGCTATGCTTGCTAAAGCCAGTTGGAGGATTTTTCAAAATGACACTACTCTTTGGGCCTCAATGTATGCTGCCAAATATCTGCAGAACTCCAATATTATTGATACAAGTTATAAACCCCCTCCTGATTGCTCCAGCACTTGGAGAAGCATTTCTCATGGTGCTGTGCTCCTTAGGAAATGTCTAAAATGGCGTGTTGGTGATGGTAGCTTAATCAAGTTTTGGTTTGATCATTGGCTTCTCCCCACACCCCTCATCAGCCTGGCTCTCCTTACTGCTGACATTAATATCAATGCAACCATCAATGATTTTTGGACTAATGATGGTTGGAACTTGGATCTTCTCTCCTCCATGGTCCCAGGTGACATCATCAATCAAATTATTAATATTCCCACTGGTTTTGATAATTGTGGTTGTGACTCTTTGATTTGGGGAGCTACATCTAATGGTTGTTTCACTGTCAGGTCTGCCTATAATTCTAACTTTGATTCTCTCAGCCTTTAGCATCCTCAATGGACATTTGTTTGGAAGAGTAATGTCCCTCCTAAGCTGAAAACTTTCCTCTGGGCTGCCCTCCATAGAAAGCTTCTAACTAATGTTCAAAGAGTTAAACGAGGTTTCACCTCCACCTCCTTATGTCCTATTTGCAAGACTGCTGATGAAACTCTCCTCCACTTGTTCAGGGATTGTCCTAGGTCTCTTGCTATCTGGAATGCTTTTCTCAAACCTGGTACTATCCTTAACTCTTTCTCTCTGGATTGGAATGGATGGGTGGCTGCCCAATTGTGTTGCCAGATTGTGATCAAGAACAATATCAAATGGTACAATCTCTTTATCTTTATTTGCTGGTTCATCTGGAAATGGAGAAATAAGGATGTTTTTGAGCCAAATTTCATCATGCCCGTTTGTCTTGACAAAGTAATTTGGAGTTATGCTGAAGAATGGACTAGTGCTAACTTCAAGTTAAATACTGATACAGTCCACAGATATACTGTGCTTACTTGGAAGAAACCTATTGCTAATTTTTACAAGTTAAATATTGATGGGACTAGATCTTCGTCAACTGGCAAAATTGGTGCTGGGGGTGTTATCAGGGATCATTTTGGTAATTGGATCACTGGTTTCCAAGTTAATTTGGGAATTGGGGAGATCCCTGATGTTGAAGCTTGGGGCTTACTCTATGGCCTTAAACTTGCCTTGAGTCTTCATATCTCTCACCTTGAAATTGAGTCTGACTCTGCCATTTTAGTGCAGCTAATGCAGAAAGCTGTATTCTCTCTCCACCCTCTCGGTTCCCTCCTCAAGGGCTGCTCAAATATTATGGATGCTATGGGGAATGCTCAACTCTCTCACATCTTCAAAGAGTGCAATATGACGGCTGACTCTTTGGCTAAGAACAGCATTAATCATGAGCTTGGTCTAATCATTTTTGAGTACCCTCCTGTTCATGCTGCCCAGCCCTATCTTGATGACATCTCTGCTGTCTCTAGAGCAAGGAGATGTTCCTGCTCTAATTCTTAGCTTTTCTGTTGCTTTTGCTTGGGTCTTTTAGGCCCCGTTTGTAACCAAAAAAAAAAATTTGGATTTTCTGGACTTGCTCCATATATATTGTAAGTTCAAGAAGTTTTCTTTAGAGATATTATATATCCTAATTGCCAAAGTTCAAGGTGAAACAACAAAAGGTAGAAGAAGGCTAGCAAGAAATCTAAGAAAATATAAGAAGGAAAGAAGAAAGGCTACTGGTATGTGCTATTTTTCTAGTAATTTTACACGGTTTAGAATTTTATATCCAAATATATGTTAGACTTGGGCTCAGTTTGGGATTGCTTTTGAAACCTGTTTTTGGTCCAAATTAAAAGTGCTTGCTATTTGGTAAACTCCAAATTATTGCTTTTGGGTGGAAGCGATTATGTGGGCAGCAGAAAATTAGAAGTTACTTTTAGTTGCACTTTTCACTTCCAACTTACCTAATACTCAGAAATTGTTTTTCGTTCTTACAACACTTTTAAAAACAATTTACCAAACACTCAGTTACTTCTTCTCACAGCAAAAACAGAAGTGCTTCCTCACACAACAAGTTCAGAAGTGCTTCTTCTTACAGCACAGCAATCTCAAACTGGACCTCAATCTATCTAAACTAAGTCTACTAATAGAAGGCTATAACAAACTCATTCTCCATTGCCAGATGATTTGACACGTGTGGTTTGACTATCAGAACCTTGGCTTTCCCTTGTTGACCAAATTTGTTGATATTATAAAGTGAGAGTACACTAAAAATCTCACAGAAAAGAACATACTGTTGAAGGATGTCGACATAGTGTGCCTCTACAAATTAGGGTTTAGGATTGTAATAGGAAAGTGTTATAGGTATTCAATTGTATTCAGATTCTCTTACCTTTTGTATACCTTGTAATCCTTATATAAGGGCTCCTATTATCAATAATAAACACACAATTCCATTCTCCTACAACACGTTATCAGCACGAGTTCTAACCCTAGCCTAAAAGAAAAAAAACCTAAAAATCTCTCTCCCAAAAATCTGCTGTAAACTCTCGTTGCCCATAAGACCCTAGCTGCAGCCCAGCCTCCAGCAGGCCTCCCTGCAGCCTGCAACCCGCGCACTACTGCTGCCCCCACAACACCTACGCAGCCCGTGTTGCTGCCTGCACACCTGCCTGCCTGCGTCCCTGCCAGCCCGCCTGCCTGCCGAAGATGTACACCTTCTCCCAGCGAAAAAAAAAAAAAAAACAAACCAGAAAACAAAAGAAAGCAGAAGGAAGAAAGAAGACGCGAAAAGAAAAAAAAAAGAAAAAAAAAAGGAGGAAGAAGAAAAAAGGAAGGGAGAAGGGCTGGGCCCGGAAAGAAAAAAAAAAAAAAAGGAGGAAGAAGAAAAAAGGAAGGGAGAAGGGCTGGGCCCGGAAAGAAAAAAAAAAGGAGGAGGAAGAAAAAAAAAGGAAGGGAGAAGGGCAGCCCACTAACTGCCAATTTCCGACCAGATTCCAGTATTCTTAATTTAGCTACACGCCTGCATCAACACGCGCCTGTCTTCAAGCCAAGAACAATCACGTAAGTTTTTATAATTAAGGTTGCTGCTTTCTTGTATTTAAATTCCTTTTATTTTCTGCAAATATTGGAATATATGTTGCCAAATGATTTTGATATTTAACAAAGCGGAATTGTGGGGATTCACGCTTAACGAACTAAGAGTGTTCATAATTAAACAAACTAAGAGTGTTCGTGTGAACTAAGAACGTTCACAATGCTTGGACTAAGAGCGTCTGTAATATCAAATTGTGACCATATTAAAACATTATTGTTTGGTCTAATCCAAAAGAGATTCTTGGAAATTGATTTCTTGGTAGCATAGCTCGGAAATCTTATTGTTTTAGTTTTCGTGGAAGTTTAACTCCAAAACTAATATATCTTCTCTTCTTATTTTCAGGATGTCGAATGAACCTAGACTCGACTTTCCCATACTTGACTCAACAGGCTCGGATTACCACAGTTGGGTAATCGATGTTGAGAACCATCTCACTTCAAAGGGAATATTACCCATAATCCAGGCACCTAACCCGAATCTTGTGTTCTTGCGAACACCTACAAAGCATGCTCAAGCAGTTATCTTGATGCGACGCCATATGGACAAGGCACTCAGATTGGAGTATATGTCGATCAAGAATGCAAGAGAGCTATGGGTAGCGCTAGAAGAGCGCTTTGGCAATGTCCAAGATTCCCTCCTCCCTGACTTGAAGGTTCAATGGAACAACCTGCGCTTTGCTGATTTCAAGTCTGTTGCTGAATATAATTCAGAAGCTCTTCGCATACAGTCCATGTTGAGGTTTTGTGGACAACCTGTCACAGAGCAAGAGCTAATTGAGAAAACTCTCTCCACCTTCCCCGTTTCAGCCATTGTGGTATCAAAGCAATACCGTACTAAAGTCAATGCTGGACGGATCACGAGGTTTCATCAGCTTATCAATGTTATATCTGTAGCTGAGAAACATGGTAACATACTCGTGAGAAATTATAATTCAAGGCCCATTGGAACTAAGAGCGTTCATGAGGCGAATTATAATGCACCCAAAGATGGGCGCAAGGAGCGGTACCCTAAGAATGGGGGACATGAGGGACGTATGGGCCCATATAACCGCCCTAACCAGGAAGGAAACCGCAAGTTTGGTGTGGATACACGTGGTGGTAATGCCACACGTAGGAGAGGGGGTCGTGGTATCCCTAGCCATAATGGTGGCTCAATGGGTCGTGGTGGTGGCACCAACCCTCCTAGGGAACGCCCGCAACATGCACAACGTGCACCTTAATTAAAGGGAGGCAACCACAATGATGAGTGTCATCGATGTGGATCAATTGAGCATTGGTTCAAGCAATGCAAGGCAAGCGAGGAACTAGCTACAAGATACAGGGCATATAGGGACCTGAGGGAGCAAGAAGTGTACCTTGCAGAAGAAGAAGAAGATGGTGGAGATGTCAATCTCACCATAGAGGACTTCAAAGCTGAAGATGAAGTGCACAAGGATGCAGCAGACTTTGATTAGATTAGTCCTTTTATTTTCCAAGAACTTTTGTAATGGCAATATGCCTTAGTCAATAAATGACAATTGTATTAACTCTTTCTTATGTGGCGGACCCAATAAAATGTGATGTCTAGAAAAGTCATTGAGCTTATTGGTACTTAAGAGAGCCTCGCTCCACCAACATCTCTCTCTACTTTCCTGGTCATATTTGATTGGAATTACCAAACGGATAGAGTACTACAATGTGTCTTAGTTTGATTTTATTTTGGATTAGATTTTGGAAACTTTGATGTAATCATTGGCTATTAATAAAGTGTCAATTCTTTTACTTAATGTCCTGGACATACCTTAATTCGAACTTTATTATATAAGAGCCAATGGTTTTCATGTGGAAACACATTATGAGAATGGACAGAGTTCCTTTGCATCACCTCTAATGACTACGGACATAAACAAGTATTAGAGAAACTTATGTGTCGCTCTAGTGGGTTGTATGCAACCACTATTTGAGTTATTGAATCCAACCATGTCATGAGAGACGACTTATGGGATTCTGACACATATAGGCTTTAACATGATGATCCGTGTATTAAAGACTTTACACGGACATCCATTTTCAGAACGAAGAAATTCGAGGAGCTGCATATGCGCCTCATGGCGCCATGATTGTGCAAAGACCAGCCATACATGGCCGGCGCCGCCTACCCCCTGCGGCAAATACATGGCATTGACGCCATAAACTCCTCTCTCTACTTCTCAAGTCTATTGTGACATTGTGGCTTAACCAAAACCTTTATTGGTTGATTATAAGGCCCATGTTTCGTTCTGTAAAGCCCGTTATTTAGGATTGAGACCATCCTATGCAAAGGAGATTGAGGAAATAATTCCATTCTCACAAAGAATCTAAGGGAATTCTGTGGATTTGATCAACCAACTTGCGAACCGTATAGATGTTTTATGGTGTTGGTTGATACGCAAACACGCTGGTCCCGTGTTGTGCCATTATCCACTCATAATGCTGCTTATACTACACTCCTAGCACATAACATATGGCTACGGGCTCACGACCCAGATCATCCCATCCAGTCAATTTGACTTGATAATGCTAGATAGTTTACATCGACAATTTTCGATGACTATTGCATATCATTGGGTATTGATATCAAGTATCATATTCCCATGTACACACCCAATTGGTCTCGCGGAAAAGCCACCATTAAACGACTACGATGGTAGCCCGGACATTGGTAATGCGCACCAATATTTCCGCTTGGGTTATGCAATATCGCATGCAGCTATGCTAATTCGTCTACGACTCATAGCAACCACTCAACTTTTATTTGCGTTACAGCTAGTGACTGGGTTCGAGTCTAATATCTCATATTTATGCATATTTGAGTGAGCGGTTCATGTGCCAATTGCGCCGCCACATCGCATCAACATGAGTCATTGAAACGAATGCATATATATATTTGTTGGACATGAGTCTCCAACTATAAGTCCCCTATGTAGAACCCTTGACAGGCGATCTCTATTTGTCACTTTGATGAGACAGTCTTCTCGTCGTTAGGGGGAAATTAGAACGTCAATGTTCAACAGGAACAACAGGAATTGTCGTAGTCTGTCCCCACTATGTCTCATCTTGATCCCCTAAAAGTGACGAGATCACATATACCTGCTGCAAACATGCCTGCAAGGATTGATGTCCCCACACGAGGACATGGTGCCACCCAAAAGATGGGTACGGCAACACCACCATGGATGGTGGTATGGTGATGCCAAAAAGGTGGCATAATGGCGTCATAGGCCAAGGGTTCCGCTAGAGAGAGTAGGAGACCCATAGGTTCGATGGATTCTCGCCCTAAGAAGAGAGCAAGTTTGGCACAACTTGATCCATTGATCATTGATACTCAAAATCCGTCTCATGAGAATATTTTTTTATTGTGATTATGTCCAAGAGACATCGTTGAGGGACGCCTCAATGTTAGAACCAATTCCTGAGAATATAGAGATCTCTACGAACTACACTAGTGTACATGAGGACGTGGAATTATTGAGACCAATGACATCGAACCTTACTCCGTTGAAGAATGCCAACGTAGAGAAACTTGGCCTAAATGGAAAGATGTGATCCAGCTTGAATTGGATTCACTAACGAAGAGGAATGATTTCGGGCCTGAGATGCCAACACCTCCTAACATAAAACCTATTGACATTAATAGGTCTTCGTTAGATAGCGTGATGAGAAAAAGATATGGTAATCTCGCCTTATGGTGCAAGGTTTCTCACAACACCCTGGAATCAACTACGAGAAGATATATTCTCTTGTAATGGATGTCATTGCACTCCACTACCTTGTCAGTTTGGTAGTTTCCAAACATCTGAACATGCAGCTTACGAATGTGGTCACTACGTATCTCTATGGGGATCTAGATACGGAATATAATGAAGGTTTTTGTGGACTTTATTTACCCAAGTCAAGTGGCTCTAGAACACGGAGCGTATTTGCAACGAGGTTGAAATGCTCACAAAAATGACTACTTGATTGGGAAGGGATATGATGAACTATGCCCACGCGTTTCCATGACAAGTTCCGGATTTGCAATTGTCGCGGTTTATGTTGATAAACATAATTGGAACCCTTGAGAGTTAAGGGAAACCGCTAAACACCTGAAATCCGAGTTTGAGAGGAAGGTCCTTGGGAGAACACGGTTTTGTCTAGATTCAGAACTTGTATACCGTGTCAATAGACATTTTTGATAAAGTCAAAGATGCACCATGGTCGTCCGTAGTCTTGACCCTAAAAGGGATCTGTTTCGTCCCAGGGATGATGACGAAGACATGTTAATAGCAGAAGTGCTTACTTATGTACAATAGGCGCATTATTGTACTTAGCACAATGACAACAAGCACTTCTAAATACTGAAGTGAACCAAATCCGATAAAAGGATAATGTAGCGGACTTATTTACTAAGTCGTTACCAAAATCCACCTTCGAGAAACATGTGAAGAGCATCGGATTGAGAAAGTTATCCGAACTCCCATGATTGTAGCAATCAGGGGGAGATATTGACATCAGGAGGAGGCATGATGTCTACATGTTCGATCTCGAAGAGTGAATGACGTGTTGTGCTCTTTTTGTCCTTCGATCAGGGTTATTTTTGTCCCACAAGGTTTTTGTTACCTGGCAAGGTTTTTAACGAGGCAACGATCAAAGCGTTATCACCAAGTTTGAGCGGCACAAGGGGGAGTGTTGAAGGATGCCAACATAGTGTGCCTCTACAAACTAAGGTTTAGGATTGTAATAGGAAAGTGTTATAGGTATTCAATTGTATTCGGATTCTCTTACCTTTTGTATACCTTGTACCTCCTTATATAAGAGCTCCTATTATCAATAATAAACACACAATTTCATTCTCCTACAACACATACAATTCCAATAACAATAGACGAAAAGACCCAAATCTTTATGAAGTGTTGAACAGTCACAAATTTCTAATGTGAGACAGTATTCCACATTTACAAACCTACCTATTATGGCTTGGCTGGAACAGAAAATCCCTCATCCTAAGTTACAAATTATCAAACTTTGTATGACGAAAATTAATCAATTATACAAAATAATAAAACTACGTAGTCTAGTTTATTCGATGAGGACCCAAATTGAAACAAGCTACCTAAAACTCCCACCATCATAGGTCAGAATTTGCATGCTGTCATACCCACTAGTAGTGCCACTAGAGCCTTCATCATCATCACGTTAACATTAACAATGTAAGCTTCTAAATTGATAGGGGACCCCGCAAGTAGGTCTCCTCAGTACATGAATTTGTATTACTTCCCCATGGATGCTTCGCTGTAATTTGCATTGCCTCCAATTCGATGGCTACTTCCTTGTAGGCCTTTCTCTCCTTTTATCCTCAGACATCTTTCTGCGAGATAAGCACAGCAGAGAGCTGTCTCTATGTTCTTTTCAAGCATCAAGAATTTCAATCACGCAATCTTTCTCTATTGAAGAAACAAAGAAACTTGCCGGGCATCTCTCTGCGTCAGGTCTAGAAAAAGAAAGTGCCACTCTGCTCGTTAGTAGCTCTGCCAGGACAACTCCAAAGCGAGTTTTCAGTGAGTTGATTGAAATGAATGTATTCAGGGTAGAATTCCTTTGTAAACCGTTCCATAGCCTCCTTCACCAAGGATCTCATCTGCATGATAATTGTTTGTGGCCTTCTCAAGTTCTTCCGCTGTAAAGATTTTTGTTGATTCCACGGCTCCTCAATGACTAGCGAGTTGTCGTTGTAACGTTAAGCCACCGTTTTCTTAGCACTTCTTTTTTAGCTTGATTTCTTTTGTTCATTTCCCAATATATCCACGAAATTAAGACCACTAAAACTAAGAAGCCTATACTGACACCTGCACATATTTGAAAAATGAAATATCAATATTTCTGGGGGTTGAATGGTAAAGGTAGTTCCAGACTTCTAGGTATACCAAAAAGAGCGTAGTTATTTTTCATATTCAATGCTATAACTGTTTATGTTTAAATCTTGTAATGCCAAATAGCAGATCTTTGTGTTGTTTGCCCTTAAACTATAGTTAACAAAAGTGCAACCAAGATCTAAAGAACTCACTTCTTTTAGTTGCTCCAGCCTTCTTTCCAGATCTTCCAACGATGCTTCCTTATGAATACTTTGTAAAACAAACAGCATGTGAGAATGGATCATCTGAATGATGCTGCTCAAGCTTACAACGTGGTACTGGGGATTGCCATCCCACTGCATAGAAAGGACAACTAACAAGCTTCATTGGACAGACGGTAATACAATGTCTATCCATCTCACGTCTCATGATCGTGTCGGTGCAGTTTTGTTCGCGTGGAATTATCTTGATTCTTGAAGGAGCATGTTGCATCATGTTTATACACCTGACATGCACAAAATATGGCATTACATCCTTCATCTGTGCAACTCATAGACCTATAGCCATAATCTGGAAAATTCTGTTCAAGCTCCTTCGGGGTGTGAAATTTCATATTGCAGTGATGCTCATTCTTAAGGTCGACACTCTTTAGCAAACTCGATGCTATTGTTTCTATCTCATCAACCAACCAAAACCCATTTATTTCCAGACATTCTCTAGCAAACTCTGTGCTATTGTTTCTATTTCATCAACCAACCAAAACCCATTTATTTCCATCTCTTGAACAAAAACATCTATTTTATCTTCTCTCTTTTCACTTAGCAGCCATCCTCAAAACCCAACTAAATAAATATCTCTTGGAGCTTGCAAAGTCATCAAACAAAATTAGAAATGATGCCATAGGGATGATCAGACACTTGTCGATCTTGGCCGCCTTCTAGGATAACAGATTCTGCAACAAAATTCTTATTTCTTTGAGTGACATACTCCACCATTTCCTTTCTCACATCGGCCGCCACAGAAGCAGGGGTCTCGAAGATATCACCAGATGTCTTATCAACACAAGCAGTAGCTAATCCAGGAATCAAACATTGAGCTATCTCGTGGACTAATACCGTATCGTAAAGATCAGAATGGAATGAAGGACCTCCATTTTTCCCATCTTCAAACGTTTCTGGTTCAAGTTCCACATTAGTTGCAGGTTGATCATCAATGGTCGACAATTCCTATAAATAATATACACTTGATTACTCAATAATCATTGTTTTCCAAAGGGCACATTGTTAATAACTCAATCCAAACAATTTTGAAGTCCAATTGCCTATCACAAATTTAAAGCAAAGAAACAAAGATTTCCACATTTTGGGTCTGATTGTGAACTTCATTTTTGTAAACCTAGTTGCCAGAGTTTTCTCATATTGTCAAAAGCATGCTTTGCCCTCACAGATTCACAATGTATCTATTGGTATCAGAATTAGCAGGTAAAAAAAAACAATATGGAAAGAAGGAAGATGTTTGTGGCTGCTGGATGAATCATTACAAAACCCAGTACTTCTAGTCTTTTTCTAAATAGTTCTGAATTACCTGGCATCATTTTCGTAGATAAGCGGACAAAGATGGGTCTGGTTCAAAATCTCATATAATCATTTTAGTTCTGCAATACCCAATGCCAATAATCAGAAGAATGAATAAAGCTTAACAGAACTAACCAAAGCAATCATAAGACCCTGTGGGAAGTCCAGATATATCAAATTTGAAAAATGAAATTACATTAATTTGTTTGTTTTGTAGGTACCCGTCCCTGCATAAATATCATGTCTGACTCTCTCCAAGATGTTTTAGTTAGGGGGAGAAAAACAAGGAAATGTTCTCTGAATACTCTGAGAAAAAGGAGGAAAATCCAACAAAGTTCTGAATACTCCTATCCTTATCAAATCGAGGAGAGAGAGATTTAATTAAAACGGAATGGTTGGCACGATTAAAAATGAAAAGAAGAGAAAAGTAGGGCAGTGAATCATTTAATATTGGTAATATTAACTTCTTTTTGTCATCCCACAAGGTTAATAATACCTACGATTTTTCTACGAAAAGAATTCCAAGCAAAAAGTAAAAAGAGTATCTTAAGGTTAAATGAGTATTTATTTTTAATAACACCTATGGTCATTGCATTCTAAATGAAGATGTTAAATACATAGACCAGGTCCCTCAATGTTGCTGCAAAAAATTTTATTCTTAAATAATATTAAGGTAAGACATACCATTATCAACACACCGAACTTCTTTTAATTGCAAAAACAAAAACGAACATACTATAATAAAACTTAAAACCGTTGGACCTAAGCAACATATAGTAGCCAACAAAACCTAAATAATTAACAAAACAATTGACTTTTCCTTTCCTCTTACTGGGTTATATCACTGATGCCAGAAAATTCAGAGAACTCCAGCATCTGCATTCCCCTCCCAGCTACTGCAATCTGATATTTGTTCCTAAATAAAACAAACAATATTTGTTAATTGTTATCAGCTAAATTTTATATTAATCAAATGCTAGATCATTGTCCAGTAAGACACTCTACTCACCTACCACACAGTTTAGCATCCAGTGCTTCTGGCTCGGGCACACTGATGACCAAATAAGCATACTCGATTAATTTACCTTCCTCCTGAAGACGCCAGCACCTGACACGCTGATCCAGACCAGTTGAAAAAACCCAAGATCCGTCTGTCCAAACACCTAAATAAATTAAAGTATCTTAGTAAACATGATCAATTTTAGCAGACCACAAACTAGAAGATCAAAATTCAAGTAAGAAGGGGTATTAAAAAAAGAAAAAAGGGAGTTCAACTACACAAGACCTCTTTATGCTCATTACGAATTCTACACGGCATTATGAAATTAGGATTGAAATATATGCCTTTACCTTTTACAGCAGAGCTGTGAGCTGAGGGGGCTCTATCATGATTTAAGAATCGGATCCAATAGTTCTTCTTCTTGTCTTGGTTAGAATGAATTAAATTCTTCGCAACTCCAAGTTCAGTGATTGAATTTTTGATTTCCAGCGTCATATTATCAAATTCAGAGCTTAATGTTGACACTGACAATTCAAATGTAAGACAGCTAAGGGCTTGATCATCACCCCCACTGATTAAATTATAGCGAAAACCGATTTCAGGACTTAGACAACCCTCTACATCTGAAACATGCACAGAATTGACACCAGATTGGTGAATGGCCTTGAAGACAAGCAAAGGTGATATTTCACACGTCCGATGAGGAATCATAAGCACTTGCTTCTGTATCTAAGGAAGCAGTCTGAATAGCATGTGAAGAAGCCGTTCTACTGCTCCCATTATCATTTAGCATTGATGAAGTTCCATCCCCAGAATGCTTTGGCAAATTCTCATCAGTTTCCCCTCCAGCTTTAACAGTGGTGGAACTGGCACCTAGCCTATTCTTTGACATGCTACTGCCTAAAGATCTCCACCATCGTCCACCCTGACTTCCCCTCCCTGTTCTCGGCCGCCTTTGACAGTCAATAAACTTTTCTGTATCAAGTACTGATACCAGCTGCATAAAAGCTTCGATGCTTCTAGTGATGTCCCAAAAGGCAATACTTCCATCAGTGGCCCCACTGATGAGAATATACAAACTTCCAATCTGCCAATTGCTTGTGAATCAAAGTGACAAGAAGCAACACTTCAGTAATGCAACCAAAAATCAAGATATTAAGAATCAGGACAAACATTTTGAATAATCTCGACCCTAGCATGCATATGCTTAAAAAATACAAAAATCATGACAAGGGGAAAGCCTTGGGTGAAGTGACAATCTACATTTTAAAATGTAATTTCAAATGTCAAAAGATTTAAATCTTACATTCAACTAAAATGTCCAGACTGTGGATGGGTTGTGAGATAGCAAGAAAAGCCCAAGAAGATACCAAACACACTTTATTTGATGGTTAGACAGAGGAACAGCACTTGGATTCTAATGGCATAGTTGCAATGGTCAATGCCACTTAAAAAGCTGCTTCTTAAACCAAGTTCCAGAACTGAGATGCAGTTTCTGATTCGGACCAAATTCAATTAAGGGAGATACTGAATAACCAAATTCTTAAAATTACATCAATCGATTTGCAACACGAGGAAATTATGTAACTAATAGGGACCAATGTTACAGTCCAGAATAGAGGGGATCAACAATTCCAACTATATATGTCAAAAAGTTCTACTAATGCACAAACTTCTAGACACTACAATAATAGCTAACCTTCAGAAGGTAGACATGCAGGAAGGATGACATGCTGTAGGGACAGAACTGGTGATGATAGAGGACACAGAAAAGCAACATCAAACCTACAGTGAGATGAAGAAAGAGAATATCATACGTGGGTCCATGAAAAAAACATTAAGAAAGAAACAGCAAAGGCTCTTCATAAATACCATAGCCTATAGGGCAAAACTAAAGCCCGTAATGCAAGGGTGGCGTCAGAACAAGCGACACCAATAAAACAGACAGTTATCCTGAAAGGCAATGCAAGACAATGTAATAGGTCCAAAGTGGAAATTGACAAGAAAGACAAATGTTAGTTGTTTTTTATTACCTGGAATTGGCACACTTTACAAGAAAAGCAGTAACAGCCATGTATCTCCAGTCATCTTCATATTTATCTTTAATGCAGGAGTTCAACTCTTTGTTTCCCTTTTCTGATGCTGCATCATCTTTCCCATCAGAAACATCCCCGGCTTGATCAGCTCTTTTTTCAATGTTCTTCGGAAGTTTTTGAATACTAGAATATTTTGCTGGCATATCTGTAGAAAGCCACTGGAATGACATTGAAGGCGACTCTGGGGACAAACATGTATTGCCATTTCCAGTGTTGTCATGCTGCGGATCACATACTATTTCTTCCTTCTTGTCTACTTTCCTATTTCTTAGTAGCCAAGAAGTCAAGACCCGCTTTGCACCAACAGAAATCAATAACGTCGGAGTTTCTCTATTCTCTGTTGCTCCATTGTTACCAGTTCTCAAATTGGGAATGCCTGTCATATCTGATTGAAGTATGTTTATCTTTGACACAGAGCATATTGATCTCACAGCTGATCCACCAACATGCTCCCCAAGCAATTTTGATCCAGACCAATTCTCAACATCTGGCATATACCTAAGTAAACCATTACACGATTAGCTGCTCTTGCATAAACATTTAATCAGTTTACTGACTTGGGCAGGGTTGCAAAAATTAAAATGTCAAGCATTTGCTCATTTCTCTGTAGATACATACATGCAGCAAGCATGTATACTCTCAGTTGACCATCTTAAGGTCTAAAAAATAAATCAAGTATTCTACTATATCACCAACAAAATTCAGCTAATTGACTGCATTTATTTCAGATTCTATACAGCAAATATCAATCTCACAGTTCCATCTTCACAGCCAGTTGCAATCCAACTAGATCTATAAAACAGATTATCCTTCCCAGTTACTCCAGGTTGCAATTCTTCTGAGACAAAGCATATGGAATGCATCTCTCTCGCATGGAATTGCATATGCAAGTTCCTAGAGAATGCCTTCCTTTCCCCATCCAGAAGACCAGAACCCAGTGTCAATGAATATAAATGATATCATCCTGAAAAAGGAAATGAATATTGTGCAGACTTTTAGCATAAACTCAAAATTACTAGAAAATTTTTGAACCTTACTTTTCAAAAAGTGAAAATAATGAAACACACGCATAGCGATTAACTA
This sequence comes from Rosa chinensis, assembly GCF_002994745.2. Lineage (NCBI taxonomy): Eukaryota > Viridiplantae > Streptophyta > Magnoliopsida > Rosales > Rosaceae > Rosa > Rosa chinensis. Next base: position 33,404,781 of record NC_037090.1, read on the forward strand.
ACTAAAAAGTTAAAATTATGTGCCTTGCAGCAAGTCAATTCAATAACAATTTATGTCATATAATGGCCTGTTATAGATTAAAATAAAGTGAGGCTTGTAGCTTTGGTGATAGAGAGCAATTCAACTCACACCCAGGGTCAATGTTGACTCTCATTCTTTTCTCCTGGGTCTTAACCCTCCTTTGTATCAAAAGAAAGTTGACAACAAAACACCTTTGACCGCTTCATGTACCTACCTTTTAACAGTGCTTTTTTTTTTGAAATTATTTAATCAAAATAGGCAGGCTGATACGAACCTTAACATATGCAAAGCAGTTTTTTATCTCTGGTACATCACCAAGATAATAGAAATGAGGACGCCGCCATCCACCACATGGGATTTGGAAGACCTGGAACAAATATGCACTTAGGCACCAAAAAATAAAAAACACAAGTATCTTATAAATCATCTTAGAGGAAGCAATATGATGAGCAGGAAGAGAATTTACCTTGGTATCAGTTAATAAATTCCAAATTATAAAATCCACTGATGCAAAACCAGCAGCATAATGACAGTTTGACAGCTTGTTCACAGAGCTATTGCATGCAGAGACAGATTGAATAAGACTCAACTCCTTCACTTGTTTCATCCCTATAAATTCCAAATCCTTCCTATCTTTGTCATATTCCAGATAGCATGCAGTCTGAGATGAGAAGTCAATTACATAATCATGAATGACATATGATAATATATCGGCATGTTTCTAATTTTTTATTTATTTATTTTTTTAAAGGATAAGGGAACAATATATTGCACCAAAATTTCTCATTATACAGAGAGAGAGAGTGAGAGAGAGAGAGATACACACACACACACACACAAACAAATGCTACAAAAAAAAAAAAGTATTATATCAAAAAGTAAATTTTGCGTTGCCGAGCATATTTCAGTCTGATTAGAACTTAGTCTAGCAAAAGCAACACTGGAGATGCTTGATATCCCATGAGCTCCTTTGAAACAACTTGATGGAGATATTTTGACATCAGATGCGACCAATGTGCCCAGCAACACACTCTTTAACAAAGAAAACAAAACAAGATTTCCACGTATATTTCCACATACCAATACCTGCAATTTGAACTTGAGGGGATATAAAAACAATTAACGATAAATCTATTCAAATTCAGCGAAGGCATCAATTCAAAATGATCCGCTCGTTATATATATATTAACTTAGGCAAGTACTTTATAATTGAAGGGAGATGCTTATCGTCTCCTGTGTCACTGAGCATTGCACTAGTCATTGTTTATCATTTCTTAGCTAAGCATACTTGGCTATTGCAAATTGTGAAAATTAACCATTTGCAAAACAGAACCAGGACAATAAAGTTCAGTTGAATAGAAGATAAAATTTATAATGTCATATAGACCAACTTGGCTATTGCACATTGGGGAAATTAAACATATGCAAAACAGAACCAGAACAATCAAGTTCAGTTACTTATAAGAATATTATAATGTAGTGTAGACCAACTTGGCTATTGCACATTGTGGAATTAACCATGTGCAAAACAGAACTAGAACAATAAAGTTCAGTTGAGTAGAAGATAAAATTTAGGCAAATTAATTCATATAACCGAGAATATTACACACATCGAAGATAGACTGGACTGACAATCCAATAAATGACAACTCTATTTGACATATCTGCCTTCACTGGGAGTTAATTTTCCACTAACATAGTCTCTTTGTTAGTACAAAAAGGCAATGTTCAAACACTTTGTAAAGCTCACTGATCCAAAAATGCAGCAGTCCCAAACTCGGGCACTGTGACCAAATAACATAAGCCCAAAGGAGTCCGCTGGCTTCTTAGAATGCATTGTTTCAGTAAAAACTGCCCAGACACGAGCACTGTGCCAACAAAGAGAGCAAATTAATGATTGAAACACTCATTAATATATATATATATATATATATATATATCATAAAGATCATAGAATTTAAGCAACTAATTCACCTACGATCGTCAGATATGGAAACCAGTTTTGATCCATTAGAGGACCACGATATGCGAAAAATTGAACCTTCATGTCCAGCAAGTTTGCTAATATGAATAGCTTCATACTGGCAATTATGAAGCTGAACACCATTTGAGAGTGAATTGCTTTGATCAATGCGGTGTTCTACTTGGTTGTCAAACATGATGCATCATCAGACTGAGAAGCCACTTTCCAAACAATGATCTGTGCAAATCCAATTCACAAAAGGAGTTCAGAAAGTCCGAAAGATCAACAAATTAATTCGTTTATGGGCGAAGTAGTATTAGTTGGTTTCAGCAAAAGTAATAATGATAAGACCATGCTTCTCAAAAAACATTTACAGTCACACACAGCAGGGAGACTAATTCAATCATTTATGTTTGTGGGGGGAATTATTGAAAGGCAAGATTAGCCACCTCATTATAGATAGTACCGGATGCAATGCGCAGAACTTCAATAGTTTCACCCCATAACCGCATTGAATACAGAAGCGTCCTCTCTACAGTTGAATAAAAAAAATTCAATTGTTGAACCACAAAAAACAGAAGCTCAAAAACAAATCAATCATTTCAAATAGAACTAACCAGGATGCTGAACTTGAAGAACCACAGTAGAAGTAGATACATCCACAATGCCTTGGAAAACATCGAACGACCTCATCATTGTTCCCAGTTCCAAATCATAGACCAAGATTTGCGAACCCGACCCGGCCACTAAATAAGGAAGCTCCCTTATTGACAGGTGAGAAGGAAACACAGGGCCGAGACTTCTCCAAGATATTGACCACTCTGCAGACGCCACGAGCCACTCTTCTTCTTCTCCATAGCCATTGCCTTCTGCTTTCTCTCACAACTCAGCTGCTACTGAAACCTCAAACCCCTTCGTTCTAAAAGGGTTTAAGAGCTAATGGGCCGGGCCGGGTCGGGTTGAAAAAACTGGGCCGTTCTTGTTAGAGATTGACCCGATATCAAATTCGTTGGCGCATTTAATATAAGGTTTCTTGGAAGGCCGTCTTTTCTGTTTGCATTGCGTTTGCGGCACTCTCTTCTTCTTCTTCTTCTTCGTGTTTGTTTTATCTCTCTCAATTTCGAAGAGACCATCGACAACGCAGAGTTAGAAGAGATGGGTAGAACAAAATCATTCAAGGACGAGCTTACATTCGGTTTGTTTTCGCCTCTTCAATTTTCTCTTCTTATTTTTGTTTTTTTGTTTTTGTTTAGAATTTGAGTTTAGTGATATGATTTCGTCTCTGTTTGAAATATGAATCGGACTGACAGAGCAAAGGGTGCAAGAATCGCGGGATGTTCAGGCCAAATACCCTGATCGAGTTCCGGTAAGAACTACCCCAACTGCTTTATTGATCAATTTTCTTTGATAAGGTTACTAATTACAACTGAAGATTAATTAACTAAGCGTACATGCATGGATTACTAACCATGACATGTTCCTTCTATGGCTACAGGTGATTGTTGAAAAGTATGCCAAGTGCGACCTTCCTCAGATGGAAAAGAGAAGGTTAGTTTTCACAGCCCTTTAATTCTTTCCGGCACTAGATCACAAACATAGTATTTCATTCTCATCTTAATGGCATCATATAATTTTTTCTGAAATCTAAATTGGGATAGCTATATATGTTTGTAATTGGAATTGAACTGACAGAACAAAGGGTAGAAGAATCGATCACAGGATAATATTCAGGTCTAAACAGATGAAGATATGCATAATTAGGGTTAGAGTAGTTTCTTTCAAGTTTGTTTTACTTATTCAGGAAGAGTAGTATTGCTTTGCCAGCAGGTCTATCCAAATATTTAGTAGACGACGTAGCTTTTAGAGGGTAGAATGTTTATACTCATAAAAACAAACTAATGGCTGATTATTTGTTTAACACATTTAGGCCACGTTTGGTTCGCGGAAATGAAGCATCAGGAAAGGAATACCTTTCCTGCGTTTGGGATGCAAAAGGAAAGGAAATCGTTTCCTGAAGGAAGGGAAAATAAGGGGGAAAGTGGTTCCTTTCATTTCCCTTCTCATGGGAAAGACAAAGGAATTACTTTCCTTTCTGTGAACCAAACGAGGGCTTAGATGACAATCTCATATATTCAATTGATGTTTTAGAAGATAAGCTTTAAAGGGTGACCTAGAAAATACCAATTCTGATCATTCACAACACGACACTGTTTTTGAATTGTGTTTGGTCTTAACTAGTGCCTACCAAATTTGTTAAAGAAGGTAGTTTTTAGGGTATAGATTTTAGAATGGTTGTTTAACCTGTAACTGATAGGATTCTTTGTATTTCTAATCTGCCAGACAATAAAGGAATAGGGACAAATTTTGGGACTGACTTCCATTAAGTTTTGTTTACAAGTAGCTACCTTCTGAGAATTGACTAAACAAGTATTCTAGATTTTAGAAAATTGGTTAGTGACAAGGTAGTTTGGAGAGGGTAGAGTGCTTGTTTAATTTGACTGATAGGTTGAATACTTAACACACAAATAAACTTATTTAGTTTAACAACATCACTGTAGATGACCTCTGATTATCTCTTCCTTGATCTATAGATATCTTGTCCCCCGGGATATGTCTGTCGGGCAATTCATTTATACTTTGAGCGAGAGACTTCATCTGGCCCCTGGAAAAGCTCTCTTCGTATTTGTAAAGGATACTTTACCCCCAATAGGTAACTAGTGAAATTAAATTATGTGTCTCAATTTACGTTTTAATTTTCCTGCAAGAGAATTTTGTTCGATAAAATCATGTTGTAACTTGTAAGTTTTTTTGTGTGTGAGATTTTGCAGCTAGTATGATGAACTTTGTCTATGACTCCTACAAGGACGAGGATGGATTTCTGTACATGTGTTATAGCACCGAGAAAACCTTTGGTCATGCTAGCTAATATCGAAAGACATGATCAACAATTTCTTTCGTGTACATTGTTCTTAATTTATGCAAAACTCTCGATCTCAGTACATTTATTTTCTCATTATTTTTAATATTCAAATTATGCCTCAGAAGAGGATTTGAACCAACAAAATCCACACCGTCTCATGAAATATTGAGTCTCGTGTGTTGTACTTTTGGGGTGAACAATTATTGAATCAATTGTTCACCTACTAAATATTAGAAAATGGAATTCTTTTGGGCAAGTGATTGTTGAATCCTTTATGTGGAATAAATAGAATAAATGTATTGATCCAATATCAATTATGTCTCCAAAAGTATATGAGCCTCCACTCTTTTGCAAGAAAGATTGTGTTTCACGCCTATATTTCACCATAGCGATAGTGTAAAAAAAATTTACGTGTTATTTATATTGATCATATAACATAACAGACTCGATCTATGTAAGCTGAAATGTAATTTTATTTTATTTTTATATGTTCTCTAGATAAGATCCAAATCCCCTTATTGCCAAAAACGAAGAACTTCTCAGATAATCCAATGAGGTTCTTCAAATTGACCCTTGAGTTTATCTCCAGCTTCGGAAGGACCCAAACGCAGCCGCCCCAGGTCCAGCTCATCACCCGTGTGCCACGTCGGCGTGCCATTCTCGTACCCATTCCACGTCAGCCTCCTCAGCCCACTCCCGTCCAGTCTCACCACGTACAAATCCCCGTACGGCTGAAACTGGTTCGGAAACGACACCGGCTCAGCCGTCACGCCGTCCAAGTTAGCCGTGAACAGAAGCCACTCCCCGTCCCTACTAAAGCACACGTGGTTGATCCTCTCCCTGTCCACGTCATCTCCCGCCACGTGGATCCTCCGTAACCCCGAGCCGTCCGGGTTGATGACGTAAATACTGAACACAGCATCATCGTTCGGTTTGTGCCGGTTCGAAGAGAAGGCGATGAGGTCTCCTCTGGGCGACCAGCTCGGCATGGTATCAATACACGGCCCCTCCGTCAACCGACGGATTCCGCCGTTAAACTCGCCGTTAACGGCGTCGACAATGTAGAGGTTCTTGTGGCCGGTCCGACCGGATCGGAACACGAGCGACTTGCCGTCTGGGGAGCAGGAAGCGAAGGCGTTATTCCCTGTGTCTTCGCGAGTGAGGATCTTGACGTTGCATGGGACGTCCTCCTTATCACCGTTCAGATCAGACGGGTCAAACTCGATTCGCGCGATCTGGACCGTGTACTTTGCTGACTGGAAGATTGGGCCTATGGATGTGTATATGACGTGTCTCTCTGTGGGGCTCCAGCAGTTGTAGAAGGCCGTGCGGTCTTTGATTAAAGTCCAACACTTTGACCCGTCGGACTTGACGATTTTGACGCCGGTGTTTCCTTGGAAATCGGGATTAAACGCGACGAGATCGGCGTCGGGAGAGAAGGACGGGAAGAAGCCGTGAAGCCTCAGCATTTGGAGATGTGTGACAGGAGACAATACCGGCTCCAGGTGAGGAATGATCGACTCGCCGCCCCACTGAGTCGACTCGCCGCGGAATCGGTGGTACCCGAGGAACTCGGAGTCCGGGGAAACAAATGGGTTGTAGTGGTGGAAATCCGGGTTCAGCGTCGAGGTGACCGGACGGAACATCTTCGTGTCGACGTCGAAGACCTCCACGTGTCGGAACTTCGTGTCGCGGCGGCGAGTGGCGAGGGCGATTCGTTTTCCGTCGTGCATGGCGGCCGGAGTGAAGCAGTGGAGACCCGACGGAGTGACCCGAGTGGGTGTCAACGGGTATGCAGAGGATTCGAAATCCTGGGGGAAGTCAATTCGGAAAATGGCCCACCACCCGTCGTCGTCTTGGCGGTGAAAGTAGATGACGGAGTCGCCGGACCAAGTGGGCCACCCGCCGCGCTCACAGACCACCACACGCTCTCCGGGCTGTGAGGCTCGGAAGACGACGATGTCGGTATTGAGCTGGTGAAACTCGCCGTCCCAGGGACGAGAGCCGTAGGAAGCGACGGCGACGAACTCGCCGGAGAGAGAAACGGCCGGACTGTAATCGACAGACCCGGGCGGAGTCAATCGGGTGGTTTTCCTTTCGTTCTCACCATCAAGCTGAGTGGAGTAGAGAGCAGACCAGCTCTTGAAAAGCCGGTCGGGCTGTTCGTGAGCTGAGATGAAGTAGAGCTTGCCGTTCTTGATGATGGGTCGGTCGTGGAAGAGGCTTCCGGGCACGGAATGCAGCAGTTGGGGGTCGGGGATTCCGGGTCGGGTTAAGTAAATGGCGGGCGACCCGGATCGCTCGGAGATGAAGACGATGGATTGGTGGTGGTCGTGGGAGAATTGGGCGTTGAAGTTGATAGATTTGCCGTCGGTGAGGCGGTGTTCGAGGGGGAGATGGGAGGAGCTGAGGCGGAGGGAGAATAGGTCGAAGCCGTAGTGGGGTCGGCCAACGGTGGAGAAGATGAGAGTGCCCTTGGGCTCCATTTTGGATAGAGTGGATTTTATAGGTACAAAATGACGAAGCATCTTCTCCCGAGAGAGTGGAGGGTGAGTCGGTGCAGTTGTTTGGGATATTCTCCAGGTTTTATAGGTGCAACATGACGAAGCATCTTTACGTTTTCACATTGCAGCAGACAAATGTCACAAAACGATTACTACGTATGTAGTTTGAGACTTATGAATATAGCAACTGTTTACAAAGAAAAATCGAATACGATGTCTGATTTCCAACACTAGAAAAAAAAAGATATTTGAATGTGCTGAAGCTTTGTCAGCACTGAGATGTGTATCCAACTCGGGGAGATAGCTCTAAGAGTCCAAGACCCGAGAGGTATAGATCACATGGAGAGACTAGTCAATTTCTGATCTAGTCTAATCCGAAGTAGAAATTATCGAAGGTATACCCCTATTGATTGTCTCTCATCTCTAAATATTTGAATTGAGCATACCCTTGTTTTCATGGTTGAGTTGGGACAAGCAGGGAGTTGAAATAGAAATTATCGAAGGATCAGTACAATAATAGCTTCAGTAAAGGATTAAAATCTCAATTTAGAACTTCCCTCCGAAAAAGTACGTTAATCTCATTCTAGAAAACCAGTGAAGACAAAAATGTTTCAAGAAAGATTGGTGCTTCTAGCAATTAGTAAGTGGTTTTCAGGGGAGACACTAGATGGTTACGTATTTGAGAAACTGCGCTTCCAATCCATGTTCCTTCATCCACATTAACCTACCCGTGTCTATAATCTGCTTGCACATGAACCCTAACGCAGCCCTTTCAACTGCTTTCATATTTTTCACAACGTCTTCAACTCCATTATCTCCATGGGATTGCTTCTTTCCGCTGCACAAGATTTGTTGCCAACTTATAAATAACCATTCAGAAGGAAGAGAAAGTGAAAGAATAGAAATTCTAGATGCTAGGCATTCAAGTAAACAAAAGTTCAACATGATTACATGGATTCAAGATGAAATCCGCAATCAGTAACGTCAGGAAGATCTGTGCCATGATCAGCATCCACTACCCAACTAGTAAACCATATAATGACATGGAATTCCTCTTTTGTGATCCCCAACTCTAATAGATACTTCTTATCTGCAAGGAATCCAATTTTATTCAGCCATTCAACTATGAAAATATATCTGCAAGTAATTTGTATGCGATGTTTAACTACTAATTCATAAATTATATGGTGAGATCAATTGATTACTTATGTAGTGCTTCCACTGGCAAAGATGATGGCAACATGTGGCAATATGTTGGGGTTAACACAACCTCCACCATTACTTTGATTGGATTGTTCCCCAAGGCAACATCTCAGAGTCAAATCTACACAAAATACATAGGAAAAATATTTAATTTAAAGGGAGAATTTTAAGAACAGTACATGAACTAAATGTCACTCCGAATTAAGGTGGTCAACATTTATAAAACCCAACTTCAGTACATGAACTTTTAAACCCGACCCAATTTTTATACATGACGTCACTAACACCGTTAACACATATGCCATTATTTATTTTATAAGGGGCAATTTAGTATTCCCCCCTCTCTCTTTTCCTCGTTGCAACCAGCAAGCCCAGATCTTCCCCCCCCCCCCCCCCCTCCCTCCTTCTCTCTCTCTCTCTCTCTCGTTGCAACCAGCAAGCCCAGATCTCCCTCCCTTCCTCTGTCTCTCTCGCTGCAACCAGCAAGCCCAGATGGCTCTCTCTCTCTCGCTGCAACCACCAAGCCCAGATGGGAACTTTGACATTTTTGCTACTAAATTGATTATTACACATATTGGATTGGATTGGAATGGGATACATAATAATAGGATTGGATTGAAATCATAGGGTTTTTGTCCATTTACCCCATTTCTAGGGATTTTTTTCCCACTAACCCCATTGAGTTTTTTTAATTCCCTCTTACCCAATACACTCTAAGGGAGTCTTCCCTAATACCCCATTAAGATTTTTTTTTTGTTTTTAATTTTTTTTTAATACCATTTTACCCCTCACCCCTTATTTACTTAGAGAGAGAGAGAAAATAGAAGAGAAAGAAACCATAGGAGACTTCGCCGGAGCCCGTCACCGGTCGCCGGAATCCGGTCACCGGTCGCCGGATTCCGGTCACCGGCCGCCGGATTCCGGCCAACTTTCGCCGGATTCCGATCACCGGCCGCCGGATTCCGGTCACCGGAATTTGTTGAAAATCTCACCGGAAAGGTTTTTTGGCCCCCAATAGACATCTATTGCCCCCCAATAGACCTCTATTGCCTCCTATTGCCCCCCAATAGACGTCTATTGCCCCGATAGTCTATTGCCCCCTAATAGACGTCTATTGCCCCCAATAGACGACTATCAGCCATGTATTGCCCCCCAATAGACGTCTATTGCCCCCCAATAGAACTTTCGGTAGCCGAAATAGGAACTAATCTTCCTAAAATTTGACAGATAAAACTTTGATTAAAGAAAAAACGAAGAAATTATATCAATTTTAAAACGTCTATTGCCTCCCAATAGACGTCTATTGCCCCCCAATAGACGTTTCGATTACCGAAATGAGAACTAATTTTTCTAAAATTACACAAATATAACTTTAATTAAAGAAAAAAAAGAGGAGATTACATTAATTTAAAATATCTATTGCCCCGCAATAGACGTCTATTGCCCCCCAATAGACGTCTATTGTCCCTCAATAAAACTTGTTTTTTCCCTTTTTTTTCTTTCCTTTTCGACCTTCTGCCCCCTATTTTACCAAAAAAGTAAAAAAATAAAAAAAGCAAGAGGGTTGCAGCTCAATCATAAAAAAACAAGTCAAGGTATGGACTATATGCAGGATGAGTAGGCTCCAATCTTCAAAGATTCTCTAATACTAGTTGTTGCAAGTCCATACAATAGATAATTAAGGAAAAATAAAAAGAAAAGGAGAAAAAAAAGATGGCTGCTCAGAAATCAAAAGATTCAAAACACCTACTATTCCCCTCATCTCATCTACCGGCCTTTCTCAGCCCCTCACTCTCTCCACTCCTTATCTTCCTCCTTCGCTCCTCTTCTTCTCCTCCGTTGAGTACATCTAGTGCGACGTTTCCAACGCCGAGGACTCCAAGGCCAAGCTCTTGTCGTTGACCGACGTCACTCACTCACTCACCTCTTCTACGTCACCTGGACCAGCCGATCCACCGAGGTCAGTCACCGCTTTGGAGTGGGATGAGATCGAGTTTCCGGATGCTACTGGTGGACCTGTAGCTCGAGGTGTTCGACGAATCGCCACGGCAGAGGAGGACTTGGGAGTGGAACCGCCGTCGTCGTCGACGGAGAAATTGTCGACTTTGAATTCGGCGTTGTGGTCGTTACTATGATCGACGGTGAAGTGGTGCTGGACTAGGACCAGCCAGTCGTCGAGGTCGACTCCAATCTGGACAGAGTCGTCGAGGTCGATTCCTCCGGTGACGAAGCCGTGGTGGGCGGCCCGAGTCTGGAGGAAAGGGAGACGGCCTGGGTCCAGCGCCGGAGGGGGGAGAGAGCCTAGGTCGTGCGCCGGAGCCGGAGGTCAGTAGGGAGAGAGGGAGGGGCATAGAGAGAGGAGAGAGAGATCGGGATGTGTGAGAGATTGGTGTTGAGTGGCAAGGGTTGTAATTGTTTAATTGGGCTGAGGGCAAAATGGTCATTTTCTATTAAATTGTGTATGTGGGAATAAAAATCTGTTGCTGGGGTAAGTGAGATAACTTTGGCTCATTTTGGGGCTTTTGGTCAAGATCCCTATTAGATTGGCCATAATCTTACACTTCGTTTGTTAGAGTGGCTGTTGAATTGGAATGGAATACTTCCTTTTCCTGAAAACCAAAGAGAAAAAAAAAAAAAAAAAAACTGAAGAGAAAAAGCGTGAGAGATTGAGAGAGAGCTCAGAAGAATTGGGATTGTTTGAGATTTACAATTCCATTAATAAAAAGATCCAAGAAGATCCAAGCTTGAAGACAAGAGTTTTTGTTGTGTACTACTCGGTGTAAGTGAAGAATCCAAGGGTTATCGGTTGTATGATCCAATTGCAAGACAAATTGTGGTGAGCAGGGACGTGATTTTTGAAGAAGAAAGCAAATGGAACTGGGATGCAAGCTACACTGAGCAGGTGGCCGTGAACCTGCAATGGGGAGAAGAAGAAAGCAGTAGTGAAGAAAATGAAATCGAAGAAAATGGTGATGAAAATGAAGGTGACAATGAAGGTACATAGGGCATTGCACCAAGAGCTGCAAGTTCAGAAAACTCATCCCCGAGCACAGCAGACGAAGAGAATCCAAATGAGAGAAGGGAGACATATACTCCTTGTTGGATGAGGGATTATGTTTCTGGTGAAGATCTGTCAGGAAGTGATAATGAGTTGAACATGGCCCCTGTAGCTTCTACTGATCCGCTAACTTATGAGGAGGCAGTAGCAAGTTCCAAATGGAGGCAGGCCATGGATGCTGAAATAAGAGCAATTGAGAAAAATAAAACATGGAGCTTGATGGAATTACCAGCTGGGGCCAAGAAAATTGGAGTGAAATGGATATATAAGACCAAACTAAATGAGTTTGGTGAGGTGGACAAGTTTAATGCCCGGCTAGTTGCAAAGGGTTATGCTCAACAACGAGGTGTGGATTATACGGAGGTGTTTTCTCCAGTTGCAAGGATGGATACGGTTCGTCTAATCATTGCTTTAGCTGCTCAGAAAAGTTGGAGTATCTTCCAACTTGATGTGAAGTCCGCGTTTTTACATGGAGATTTAAGTGAGGATGTCTTTGTGGAACAACCGAAGGGTTATGAAGAAAAGGGTGGTGAGCACAAGGTCTACAAGTTACACAAAGCCTTATACGGATTAAAACAAGCTCCAAGAGCTTGATTTAGTCGTATAGAGGCTCATTTCATCCAAGAAGGCTTCCAGAGATGCAATAGTGAGCAGACCCTGTTTGTCAAGCAAAGTAATGGAGGTAACATTTTTAATTGTCAGCGTTTATGTTGATGATTTGATTTATACTGGTGATGATGAGCAAATGATGTTAGAGTTTAAGGTGTCCATGATGAAAGTTTTTTATATGACTGATCTGGGGAAAATGAGATTTTTCTTGGGAATAGAAGTGTTACAAACAGAAGATGGGATATATATGGGACAGAGAAAGTATGCTTTGGAAGTGTTGAAGCGCTTCGGAATGGAAGAGAGCAATGCAGTGTTGAACCCGATTGTGCCTGGAGTCAAAGTTGGGAAAGACAAGGCAGGAGTGAAGATTGATGAGACCTACTTCAAACAAATAGTAGGTAGTCTTATGTACATCACGGCTACTAGGCCTGATTTGATGTTTGTTGTGAGCCTAATCAGTAGATACATGGCAAGACCAACGCAGCTGCAGCTGCAAATTGCAAAAAGAGCCTTGAGATATTTGAAGGGGACAGTAGACTATGGCATCTGCTACAAGAAAGGAGGCAACAAGAAACTAGTTGGTTTCACTGACAGTGACTACGCAGGGGACTTAGAAGATAGAAAAAGCACATTTGGGTATGTTTTTATGTTGAGTGGAGGAGCAGTAGCATGGAGTTCAAAAAAACAGCCTATTGTTACGCTTTCTACAACCGAGGCTGAGTTTGTAGCAGCTGCAGCTTGTGCATGTCAAGCGGTATGGATGAGGAGGATTTTAGATAAGCTAAGTCATTCACAAGATTCTTGCACCACAGTAATGTGTGACAACTCCTCTACCATAAAGCTCTCAAAGAATCCGGTTATGCATGGACGCAGCAAGCATATAGATGTGCGCTTTCATTTTCTGAGAGATCTGACTCGGGATGGAGTTATTGAACTCGTGCACTGTGGAACCAGTGATCAAGCAGCAGACTTGTTGACAAACAAAGCCGCTCAAACTGGAGACTTTCCTGAGGCTTCGAGACCAGCTAGGAGTGTGCAAGTTGCCAGGAGTAAACTAACAGTAGTTAGTTTAAGGGAGGGAATGAAGTGAAGTGGACTGTTTTTCAAGTCTTTTAGTTTAATTATCTTGCTTTCTGTTAGAATAATGTCCTATTTGTTAGGATAGTGGTTGTTTGTTTGACAAATTCCTTGCTTAAGTTACCACGTAGTAGTAGTTGAACTATCGTGGGCTGTATTTTCTCATTCTGTTAGCTTTGTAAGGCTTTATAAGCCCGACGTTTTTCATTGAATAAGATCAAGGTCTTTCAATCCAGTTTGTGTCTTTGAGTTCATAAAGCTTTATTTGATCTTGTCTCTAACAGTAGTGGGGTCGGCCAATGGTGGAGAAGATGAGAGTGCCCTTGGGCTCCATTTTGGATAGGGTAGATTTTTTTTTTTTTTTTTTTGGATATAGATAGAGTGGATTTTGTGAGAGTGAGAGAGTGAGTCGGTGTAGTTGTTTGGGATATTCTCCAGGCTTTATAAATACAAAATGACCGAAGCATCTTCGAGTTTTCACACTGCAGCAGACAAAATGATTTGGATTCTTGCGACTCTTCTAAAAAAAAAAACAAAGATTTCGAGTCTTGTCGAGCACGCACGAAATCTGTGGTTTGAATATGGTGAGTGAGTTGGTCAAATGTGATGTCCGATTTCCAACAAAAACAAATATAATAATAATGTATATTCAGGGGATTGAGCTGGCTTCGGCAGCGAGAAGTTCATCAAAAATTTCTGCAGCTACAAAACGATTTGGAACGAAATATGTATGACGTATGTAGTTTGCAGCAGACAAAACGATTTGCAGCAGACTAGATCACGAAGCATCTTCGAATTTTCACATTCAGGCAGACAAAACGATTATTTCGTTTGAAACTTTTGAAAATAGTAAGTAAGACTAAACGATTTACAAAGAAAAATCGAAGAGAGAGTCTTGCGTGCCCAGCAGGGGGGTGTTTTGGGTATTGCACTTGAAGGAGCAGAGGCAGTTTCGAAAAAAATGAAAATTTTCATTTCTTCTGATTGGGGGACCCTAAAGCCACGTGGTGGGGAAACCCTCACCTAAGAATTTCTCAAAATGGAATACGATATCTGATTTCCAACACTTAAAAAAATAGATATTTGACTGTACTGAAGCTTTGCCAGCACTGATATATATAACTTGGGGAAGTAGGTCTAAGATGGAGCGCTTCCCGAGAGGTATAGATCACACGGAGAGAATCGAATTTCTGATCTAGTCTAATCTGAAGTTTCTAACCTAAATCTTCAACCTCCGGTGGAGCCACTTGGCCTGACTTTAAGGGCCTGCTTATCTCTCATCTCTAAATATTTGAATCGGGCAAACCCTTGTTTTCATGGTTAAGTTGGGGACAAGCAGAGAGTTGAAGTAGAAATTATCAAAGGTATTCTCAAGTATCAACACTCCATTTTGAAAAATGAAATGTGAGTTCAATACAGAGTTCAGTAGATCAGTACAACAATAGCTTCCGTAAACATTACAATCTCAATTTAGAACTTCCCTCCAAAAAAGTACGTTAATCTCATTCTAGAAAACCAGTGAAGACAAAACTGTTTCAAGAAAGAATGGTGCTTCTAGCAATTAGTAAGTGGTTTTCAGGGGAGACACTAGATGGTACGTATTTGACAAACTGCGCTTCCAATCCATGTTCCTTCATCCACATTAACCTACCCGTGTCTATAATCTGCTTGCACATGAACCCTAACGCAGCCCTTTCAACTGCTTTCATATTTCTCACAACGTCTTCAACTCCATTATCTCCATGGGATTGCTTCTTTCCGCTGCACAAGATTTGTTGCCAACTTATAAATAACCATTCAAAAGGAAGAGAAAGTGAAAGAATAGAAATTCTAGATGCTAGGCATTCAAGTAAACAAAAGTTCAACATGATTACATGGAAGATCTGTAATCAGTAACGTCAGGAAGATCTGTGCCATGATCAGCATCCACTGCCCAACTAGTGAACCATATAATGACATGGAATTCCTCTTTTGTGATCCCCAACTCTAATAGATACTTCTTATCTGCAAGGAATCCAATTTTATTCAGCCATTCAACTATGAAAATATATCTGCAAGTAATTTGTATGCGATGTTTAACTTCTAATTCATAAATTATATGGTGAGATCAATTGATTACTTATGTAGTGCTTCCACTGGCAAAGATGATGGCAACATGTGGCAATAGCTAGACCTCTTAGGTTCGGGTTAACACACCCTCCACCATTACTTTGATTGGATTGTTCCCCAAGGCAACATCTCAGAGTCAAATCTACACAAAATACATAAGAAAAATATTTTATTTAAATTGTTTGGTGAAACAGAAATTCTCACATGTGATAGTTACTCACATTAAATACAATAATTATCAGTGAAGTTCATGTTCTCCCTATGCGTAATGGTTACTTTGAGTGTTGACCACAAGTTTATCTAACCACAAATATGTTTACCTGTTGCAGGCCCACAAAGATGTTTACCGATAGAAATGAAAGTACCTTCCCGCAATGACTCAACGGCATTCAGGTTTAAATCCTCAACTGCAAAAGTTAGGTGGAAAGGCCGTTAAGTCCCCAATTCAAACATTGTAATAGGCATTATTCAATGACTGTTTTTTATCATGCTAGAAAATCAATTTAGCAACATGAATGATCTATAAACTAAGACAAATTGGTTTGTATCTTCAGTTTCTTATTCTCATTTCTGGTTTGCAGAGCAAGATCATGATTTTACAATCTTCTTCTGATTGGAACTAGTGGTAGAAGATGAATATATGCTTTGTGAGAGTCCCTAGGGGAACAAATTGACATGGTGCCAAAGAAATGGTGTAGCTACTCCCTCATGCTAGTTTGAGTAATGTAAAAGACTCAAAAATATCGGATTACCACATTGAGTTGGGAACACAAAAAAGGCAAAACAAAATTCCTGGGTTGCTATTGCCTTATTAATAATCTCTCATCTAAAACCATAGCATTATGGACAGGTTTGCTTTGTAGATAGGTATACTATAGACACCTTCTTTTTCTTTTTTGCTGGAATATACAATGAGACACTGTCACCCTTACTAACTAAACAAACAAGTGCAGGTTCAAGATGTAAAACTAACAACAGCTCGTACACTCGACGTTCCCATATAGTTCCATTGTAATTTTCCATAAACCATAATAAATGCAATCACATTTGGTTCGAGAAGTACGCAAGAACTACAGTACAAGTGGAGAGAAGTAGTAAAACACAAAATATGAGCACAATCAGCACTTTAGATGAGAAGTTGCTTGCCGAGTTCTAAAGTTATACAAGCCCTAAGATGATGAACAGGCAAAAGTTGCTACTCAGTCACGCAACAGTAATATAGTTCACATGAGTGGCTGCTCCTCTATGCAAAACATGCAATCATCATAAATTTAGAGGGATGAGAAGAAATAGAGGAAAAAATAAGGGTCAACTATACACCTAAAGCAGGAAAGGAAAAGAAACAGGCAGGTGCAGAGTTTCAAGCTGCAAAGTTAAGAAAGTCAAAAAGTCACCAGTACTTGAGTAAAACAAAGTTCATTTAGGTAGATCACAATCTGAGCACATATGCATTCCCACAGATATAAATGAAGAAAACCTAAAAGCTATTAAAGATGCAGAGTAGCTTCTTTTGGACGGCAATAGAACCATCTTATATATTATATATTAATAAATAACCACAATTGCACGCTAGGATTTCTACCTATGGACACAAATCTAGTGTTTGAAGAACAAATGGTCTTTGGTGTTGGCCAGAGAGTTAATTCCAAATAGTAACCATAGGAATAACCAAATGCGAAATGAAACACAGTAACATACATTTGTATGCATGCAAGTTTTATCTGCATATTTGCGTGAATGAAGATCCTTAGCAAGATAAGTAAGTGCAATAAGTTGTCTCCCTAAACATTTATCTATCATATCCCCTGATGAGATTATCAGTTGGTGTACAAGTTATCGTGGAGAAATGGAACTACAAAACAACTTTGGGCATGACAAAAGTTTCAGAAAACCTTACTGTCAATTCTCAAACGTTGCAGTATCAAGCTCTCTTTCTGTCGCAAGGATCGATCAGCCTACAAGTAGCATAGTCATAACAAAACAAGGGTGATCAGCACCTTCAAATTTATTTAATTATAATAAAAGACAAGTGATCTAGACTTAGGAAAAGGATACATTGTATAAACTCACCTTCAGCTTGTATGACTTCCTTTCAACCAAAAAGACCCTTTTAATGCCATAACAATCTGCCAGCATTTGTGTCAAGTATCCTCTCCCCGCTCCAAACTCAACCACCGCAGGGACACCATTGCTATAATCACAGTCATCCCTCACAGGGAAACCATTGCTATCATCACAGTCAGCCCTCTCCTTTGCTATGGAACTCTTTATTAACCCAACGTCTTCCATGTTTCCAAGAATCGACACCTGCTGCATAACATGTTTCTCTTGAAATGGCAATTTTCTGCAGACAACAAATTTATTCTTACATAAATCTAACAACCCCCACCAAGATAAACTAAACATTCCAGCTTCTACATACCTGTCTACCTCTCTTTTGATCCACATTCCGCAAGCTTCCGGTACCTTATACGACTCCTGAATATCCTTGCATATGGACTTATGAACAGACTCAATTTTTTCGATTAATTTATAGAAATCAGGCACAGACATACTATAAACAGTCCTCTTCATCTCTGAAAGAATGTAACCGAAAGCCTCCGACTTGGGGTCATCAGCCAATGCCGAATCCTCCAATCTAGTACTACTGGCTGTTTCTATTTCTTGTTGGTCTTCTTCTTTGCCAGCATTGATACCCTTTTGGTAAAAGGGCTGGTGAGTCAGAGACTCCACTTGTTTGAGCAATGGGCATCTCCTAAGATGTCCTTCAAGATTTTCTTCAAGCACAGAGCTACAGAAACACATAGATTGATAACAGAACAGAACAAGTTAAACAATTGAGTACGGAGACTATGGTTTGGTGGAAGGCTCAGATAAAGAGGAAGAAGAAGAAGTAGGTTACTGAGAAGGGTCTATTGGGCATGGAATCCACTGGCTGTCGGACCTGGGTGTGTGGTTGCCACAGAACCTAGCATAATTTGATTTTGGTTAAGAAAAATATGAGAGATCAGCAACCAACAAATCAAAAAGGAAAAGAGATATTGAGCTTACACTGATTCAGTGAGGGGAACATTGGCACATAATCTCTTCTTTTTAGGGAGCCAAAACTTGCAGCGGTTTTCCATTACTGCGCTGTTTCTTATTCCTTCTGTGGGTCTTCTTCCCTGGAGCCCTTCTTCTACCTCGACTAAAATAAACCGCGCGTCGTATTTATGGATGGAGGCTGCGCAGCGAGCGGCATGGAACTTAATAGCAATTTGGTATTCTTCATAGAGCTTGGGCTTTTAACGAGGACTATTCAAATGAGAATTTTATAACAACTTTTTAATCAATAGTTCATAAGATTTATTTTTAGAGAAAAATGCACAAACAGTGTCCGGACACTGTAAGAACTGTCAAAATGATACCCGAACTTACAAAATTATCAAAGTAATACTCAGACTCAATTTTTCTTATCAACGTAGTACGTGCGGTCGATTTCCGTCACGGAACCGTTAACTTTACCACGTGTGACCCACATGAGTTGCAACATAAGGACAAAAAAGATTTTTTTACTCCATCAAACTCTAAATAAATAAATTTAAAATTAAAAATAACTGATTTTTCTCTCTCTTCCCGAAACTCTTCATCATTTTTTTTTTTTGGATCAACCATGTTCATCATCTTAAATGC
This sequence comes from Rosa chinensis, assembly GCF_002994745.2. Lineage (NCBI taxonomy): Eukaryota > Viridiplantae > Streptophyta > Magnoliopsida > Rosales > Rosaceae > Rosa > Rosa chinensis. Next base: position 33,423,918 of record NC_037090.1, read on the forward strand.
AGCAAAAAAGCAACAAAAACAAAAAAAACAAAAGAAATCCCAGCAAACATTGATGTTCTTGAACCCATTCAAGTTCATCTTCTTAAACCCAGTAAACCATTATGATGCCATCTTTCTCTCTCTAGAGTTCCAATCAATTGATATAAACTTAAAGAACAACAAAAGAAGAAAATTTGATTAACAGTATGTTCGCTCAAAAAATGTTCCGGCCGCGTGTCATTGGGCCGAGTGCTTCTTTGGCTTACACGTGTCCTTCTGGAGTGGTGATGTGTGCGCGGGCGTGCCAACTCGCGGCAGGTAGGCCAAGCGAGGTTTTGTTGTAGATTGTAGATCTTGCGTTGATCTGACTTCTGATCAGTTGATTGTGGGCTGAGGAAGGATCGATCTCGGCCGCGGGATTCTCTCTGCCTTGAATGTAAGGACTTTAGCACCGATCGGCCTTATCTGGCTGTAGTGCTGTGTAACTCGGTGATTGAGGTGAAAGTGAAGTGATGATGGTTCTTTTGTGATTTTGTATTTTGTATAAAATAAATAACGTAAAGTAAACAACAGAAAATAAAAGTGCAAGTAAAGACAAAGTAAAGTGCAGGAATGTAAAGGTGCAGCAAATAAAGTGCAGGAAGATAAACTGCTTGAATGTAAAGAGCAACAAAGTAAAGTGCAGGAAAGATAAATACCAGTAAAGAAAGCGATAAGATAAACACGTAAAATTGATAAGTGTTGCTGAAATGTTGAAATGTATTGAGATAAAATTTGTGTAATCGCGTAGAGCGTTTGGTCGAGGACCTCTAACAATGAATCCTATGGTCCTTTTTATAGTGAAGATAAACTACTTAATGAAGGAAAAGAAACAATCTCAGTCTTTAGAGTTAAGACCGCATTGATTACAAATAGACCAATATTCATGTTTGTGATATCGTTATCAATGATTAATTCTATCATGAGCAATCAATCAGGTCTTGTAACTGATGATTGGCAATAACACCTCCTGATGCTCATTCAAGTTAATTGCCCCAAACTTCGGTAACGTTTCTCCTGACAATCAACCTTTTTGATGTGTCGCAGCTAATTAGCCGCGGTCATTCATTACGACTTGTGGGTCTGCTGTCATTCATTAAACCTTGTGATTTATTTGATCTCTTCCGATTTAATAATGGCTTTCTGCACACGTTATTTTTCTTCATTAATTTGACAATAAACATTTAATGTGTTAGCCGCGGATATTCATTACGCTTTGTGGGTCGGGCCCACTTATCTGCCACGTGAGCCTTGCCAAATATTGGTTCAAGGGGCTGTGACCACTTACCCAATTTTGGGCAAAAAATTGCCCACTTACTCCACCAAGAGTTTTTTAACCTCGTTTACCCAATCCAACAGTATTGCCCTCATTTTAATTTATAAATTACACTCATATTTCTCTCTCTCTCTCTCTCTCTCTCTCTCTCTCTCTCTCTCTCTCTCTCTCTCTCTCTCTCTCTCTCTCTCTCTCTCTCTCTCTCTCTCTCTCTCTCACAGACTCTCTCTCTCTCCCCTCCCCTCTGCGATTTATTCTCTCTCTCTCTCTCCTTCCCCCTCACCGAATTCTTCTCTCACCGGAGACTGACTCCGGCAACGCCGTCATTCCGCCATCCCCGCCGCGCCAAATAAAAGCGCCGCCTCCTCCAAGCAATTTGATCCCCAGCTTGGATCTGTGAAACCCAGTCCAGATCGGATCAGTCCGATCCGATGCGATCCAGGTCGCCACAGATACGACGTCGCCCGGCAACCCTCGAACCTGCACCTCCAAGCCATTCCACCGATGAGTACAGCGAGGCAGCAAACCAAGCCCAACTACCAACTCGATCTTCCCCTTCCAGCCAGCCACCGTGATCTCCTCGACCGGAACAACCATGTCAATCGAGGAACCCGGCCTCGCACCAGACCCACACGTAGTCCACAAGGCCCGTCCGCCAATCCGACACCGATCCCAACCCGATTTGCCCACGCCCCGACAACTCCTCCACCGGCCTCACACTCCGGTGGGTGCCCAGAGCAATTTCTGGGTGCCCATATCACTAGGGGGCAATAAAGCCTTAATCAGCTTCTTGCAATTTCAGACATTGTGATTATCTATTTAGGTCAATTGGATATGTAAACTTGACTTGTATTGATCGGAATTATGTTTATTGGAGGGGAGTAATATAATTATTGGGGGGCAGTAGACACATTATTGGCCCCCAGTAGACTTTGATACGAGGGACATGGATCACTATAGTGTGGTGTTTTGATAAGTTACATGTTGTTTTCTGTGTATTAAAGTCAAATTATCTGTGAATCCTACAAAAAGGTGCATTTTTGGTGGTCTATTGGGAGGCAGTAGAAACATTAGACTTTGTATTGGGGGGCAATAATATGATTACTGGGGGGCAGTAATATGATTATAAATTGATCAATTGTTCCTGTAGTGTATTCATTTTGGTTTTGGGAGTTCATACAATTCACTGGACGTCAATAATATGATTTTTGGGAGGCAATAATATGATTACTGGGGGGCAGTAATATGATTACTGGGGGGCAATAATAGCCGGATTCCTGAATCCGGTCACCGTTCGTCGGAGTCCGGTCACCGTCCGCCGGAGTCCGGTCACTGGTCGCCGGAATCAGGTCACCGTTCGCCGGAGTCCGGTCACCGGTCGCCGGAGACCGCGCCGGCCACTGGTCACCGTAGCACAGCAAGGTGGAAGGTGACTTCTCTCTCTAAGTGAGAAAGAAGGAGAGGGCAAAAAAGTCTCAAAAAAAAAGAAAAAAGAATTAATTGGGTAAAGGGGAAATAATCCCTTAGAGTGTTTTGGGTAAATGGGGTTAAAAAACAGTTGGTGGAGCAAGTGGGCAATTTTTAGCCTAAAATCGGGTAAATGATCATTTTCCCTTGGTTCAAACACAGTACAAACTCAAACAACAAAATCAAGTAAATTTGATTAACAGACCTGCTATAATTCCATTAAAGGCTACCACATCAGCAGATTCATGTTGGTAACACTTGAACCCAACAATTCTTCATCTTCATGTTCTTGAACCCAGCAAAAAAAGAATCACAACAATGTTGATTCATTCATGTTCTTGAACCCAGCAGAAAAAAATATGGCCTTGACTTCAATCTTGGCCTTTACTTCTGAGGGCAAAGTTTGCTCAATTGATTTTTTGATCTTATCTCCACATCCAACCCCAAGGACTTGAGGACACTAACAAATTCAGAGTCCAACTCTTCCTTCAATTCCAAAACCTTCCCCTTCAGGCTATCATCCAAATTATCAAGGCTAGACACCCCCAGCATCAAGGTTAGACACAAAAACAAACATTCGAGATTCAAAGAACAAGAAAACAACTAGATTGCAACACTTGAACCCAGAAATTCATCATATTTATGTTCTTGAACCCGGCTAAAAAGCAAAAGAAGAAAATTTCAGCAATCCTTGATTCGTTCATGTTCTTGAACCCAACACGAATTTCTAACACGCGCCCTCCACTATTCTCTCTCTCAAGAGGTACCCGCAGCAGCCTTTAACTAGGTTGAGGTGGGGGTCCACCTCGTCGGCACCATCGATAGCGAGATCGAGGATCGGGTAGTCATCGAGGTTGGATAATGGAATTCTAAGAGAGATGACTTGTTGGTGGGTGTTCTCAAAAATTCCGATGATGTTGTGAACTTTTCCCGATTGTAAAAGCTCGCCCAAGAGATCCACGACGTGTTTGACGGTGGAGCCGGAGCCGAGGTCGATGATCATATCGGACTCGACAACCTTGTAGGCGGCAATTTTCTTTAACTCATCTTCGGTCAGAATTGAAGAGCTGAAAGCAGAAATTGGGAAAGAGAGGAGGCAAGAAAATGATCTTACTAGTTTGATCCATTTGTGCGTCACTAAAATTCTTGGTTAGATCAAAAGAAAAAGTTGAAGGGGGGGATTGGGCGAGAGTGCAGAGGAAGAAGACGAGAGATGGAGACGAAGTGGTGTTAGCTCAGTGGTTAGAGCACCCACTACCTAAGATCGAGGTCATGGGTTCGAGTCACCATGGGGGTAGGTGTGAAATCCTTTGATCCTCTTTAAACTTTAAAAAGAGAGAGAGAAAAAAAAAACGAGAGATGGAGAGGATAAAAAGAAAGAAAGTAAATAGGTATATATTATTAATAATAAGTAAAATGTCAAATAAAGGGTAAATCAGTCTTTTTGTCCTCATTTTGAGACTCACGTGCATCGCACGTGGTAAAGTTAACGGCTCCGTGACGGAAATCAACCGCAGGTACTACGTTGATAAGAAAAATTGAGTCTGGGTATTACTTTGATAACTTTGTAAGTTCGGGTATCATTTTGACAGTCCTCACAGTGTCCGGACACTGTTGGTGCATTTTTCCCTTATTTTTATATTACATTACCCCAAAATCAAGCTTTAAATGTTTATATATGCATGAGTAGATCTCTTTTAAAAATTTTCTTCTGAATTGCTAATCATTAAGGTAAGGAATTAGACTAAATCAATAGATGAATCAAATCTGTCAAACTTGAACCATTCATATTCATAAATGATAAATCACGATTATGAATGCCTTAACAATTTTCAATTTGGTTAAAAAAATTGCGTAAATATTTACACATGAATATTTAAACATCTAACAGTTGATTTGCGGAAATATGATTGAAAAGTGAGTCTCACAAGAAAGTCCTCATGAGGTCTTCGTTTTAATTGTTTTTGTTATAATCTCACCATCCTTCTAAAATAATTTGCTGTATTAAAAAAAAAAAAAAAAAGGTATTTGTTGAAGGATTTGGTTGGACAATAGAATTTGAGGAAATGCATTAGAACCTCTTTATTTAAATTCACAATCCATTAAAGCCCATCTTTTTAGTTGATGTCACCCCCCGAATTTCAAACACAATAATAAAACAATTTCATCAAATACAGAGCACCGGCGTGTGATGGTTCGGACACCAATACAAATTAGCTGAGAAATTTTTCCTTTAAAAAAGGCAACCAACGGTGTCCCGAACCGACAACGTAAATATTGACTCGTTCTTTAGAGTCACATATTATATTAGGCAAAGTTTACAAATTAAACTGAAACATCAATTCAATAAGTACCTGCACACACAACGCTCACTACACAGCAGAAGACTAATAAGTGCGTAGCACAATTAGGTAATAAACCTACCATTGCAACAGCAAGGAATATCTACGACTTTAACCACGCTCACCCTAACCTGCAGGATAAATCCCTACATCATGGAATAGTGCACCGGGTTACAAACATAAACCCGGTAAGCTTTTACAAGCTTGTATGAGTAAACTCAAAATCTAGCAACAGAAACAACATGCTTAAGTCCTCTCAACTTAACGGTCAATAAGCATATTTCACAACATCAACTATCAATTCCACTTATTTCAATAGCATGCATCAACAAGACTACTCATAAAGAAATCTATATGCTCATGTCTCAATTCAGCATTCAAATCCATGATCATAGTCCAAAACAAAACCCTTCAAGTAATGTTTGAAATCATATTTGACTCTCAAAGGCGGATTTCCAAATCACGATATCCAAAGTCATGGTAATGCAACTTAAGGAAGCAACTCACCCCAAATGATAAGGAAAACAACTCACACTTTGATTCCTTAAAAGAGAACAACTCACGCTTTGATTTCCTTTGAAATCATAATAAAAGAAAGCAACTCACACCTTGATTTCTGTCAACACGAAATAAAGAAAGCAACTCACACCTTGATTTCTTTCAATTCGTAAATAAGGAAAACAACTCATTCCTTGATTCCTTAAAACACATACTCATGAGTTAGATATAACCTCGCTCCATTACCTCATGAGATACACTGGCAGACAGACTAGAGCTTTAACTGAAATCGTAACCACTAGTCCGGCCAAAGATGTGATTACTCGATATATTGCATAAGGTCACCATCTAACCTTATTTCCTCGGACCTCTCAGTGCCTCGGAATAAAACATTAAAGAAGTCGCATAAGACTCAAAATGTTACACAAATCTCATGCTTTTCAAACAGTAGAAACCAATCATTTCCCCAACATTTATTTTCCGAAAAGCCACCACACAAAACAATAAAAGAGCACAATCATGCATATTGTTTTCCTCAATCAACAAAATCACCCATAAATATACATATCAATACACGTAGTCATTCACTCAGGAATGCCTGCTAATACCAACTATAGTTTGCAATTAAATAAATAACTCTCAAAACGATAAAGGTAACTCCGTTCGTAAATGAACATTGTGAGATTACTCATCTCTGAATCCCGTTGCGTCTTCACACACAAATCAAGAGAAGCACTAATTGCTGCAATCCACTCAACACACTTTCCACGTACCTAATCTTATCAAGGTCACATCTTAATACCACTTGTGGTACGAAAACATCTAATTTCAAAGCAAGCGATTTAAGTTCGAATCCCCAAATCAAACTACAACCCAAAAGTAATGCTAATCGAGGCGAAACCACATCTGAGACCACCCAAAGTCTCCGGAATACTTATACGATCCATATGACAAAACCACAAGTCGATTGAACGCTCAAATCCTCACATATCGAATAATCGAAATGGTTCGAAACCGTAAAAATCATAACATATTCATTCGATCTCCAAAACTTATGTATTATATATCAAAACGCTCGTATCAACGAGTAGATGATATATAAAACCAGAAATTGTCCCTTACATGGCTGGAACGCTGCCACATGCGGTGGCGCACCCCTACCAGCCAAACTCAAAATCACAACAATCAAGCCAACCAGAAATGTTCATCATGAAGATTTGAGCAACTTTCATACTTGGAGCTAAGCCTAGATCGTCCTAGATCAAGTTTGCAAGATCGATCAATCTCTGCCGTCTGATCAAGCTCTAGATTTGTTGTGCACCACTGATTTTCGAACCTTGATCTTTTACTTCACACACAAAATCGTCCTTCAAGGCGGGTATGGGGAATATCTAGAGAAGGAGGAAATTCCAGAACCAGGAAGGATCGACCGAGATGTTGTCGGAAAATGGAAAAACTGACCGGGTTGGTCCGCCTCTACTGTTCACGTCTCTAATCTTCTTCTAGGTTGCTCCATCGGTGAAACTGACGTCAGAGGTCGATGGAGGAGGGCCGGGCGAATCGATCTAGGCCGAGTCCGCCGTCGCACGTTGCCAGAAAACGGCGATGGGTTCGGGTCAGGTCAGCCGGACTTCGTCGGGTCTAAGGAGAGAGAACAGAGAGAATTTAGGGAAGAAAATGACAAAAAAGGAAAAATTTGGGATTTAATGAAAAATCCCGGAATTTCTCCTATTTTTAGAAATTTCTCAAATTTTCAGTCGCTCATAACTTTCTCATACGAACCCCGATTTCAGTGTTCCACATGTCCACAAACTCGTATCGATGCGCTCTACGACTTTTATGAAGGAAGTTTTCTGAGAAACCCAACGTATAAAAAGTCAACCTTTGCACCCTCCCTGAAACCATACTTTTCGAATAAAATTTCGTCCGAAACACTTCCACTCTATCCACGAACCATGAAATCGCCCAATAACCACTAATTAAATTCTGAAAAATCCTCGGAAAAGAATAACGAATTTCCAGGATATTACAGTTGATTTCTTTTTAAGCCCTTTTAAATGCAATTTTACTATTTTAACCTTAACGAATACCAAAACACTCAGCTTATCTGCCTGAACCTGTTGTAGAAGCCTTTATGGTAGGTCTACCAACTGTAGAGCTTCTCCTCCAGCCTGATGATGTCGAAGTGATTCCTCAAGCGAGACCATCAAGATCGTAGTGATCGAGCTAGATCTAAATTATCCCTCGAATTGCGAGCTTGTTCAGATCAACGGTGTTCCTGTTCTCAATCCTGCCATTTGTTTTCCGCGGAAGGCTTCTCCTCTAGCAGGTCGCTTAAGGTATGCGTCTGTGGGAGACTTTGGTTTATTAGAGGCAGTTGATTGCATATTCTCTAACTCCAACAAGGGGCCTATCAGTTGAATCAGAGTTATGTTCAGAGGTTGGTTAAGGTCTGGAGCACCTTTTACACTACTTGACTCCTTATCTACATTGTTAGGTTCCCTATTCGCAGAGCTCGAGACTCCTTGGTCCTCAGGTTTGTCTTGAGCTTTGCAAAATGAGTACCTAAACCAGAAGGAAAGGTCACTTCAGCAAATAGTTTGGCAAGATCTGCTAAAAGCTCTGCAATATCTACGGTGGTATCACTCGACAAATCAATAATCTCTGCAGGCATGCTTCTAACAACCTAGACATAGTTAGCCCACACTAAGTTAGATCTAATGTCTCTCATTCCCCTTCCTTCTTAAACTTTTCAAATTTCACACTAGGAACATGAACAGAAACCCATAACCAGAGTGCAATCCAAACCATATTCCAGCACTTACCTCAAATTTAAGACAAAACACAGTCCTAGATCCACTTCACCTGCATTACCAATCCAAATACAGCACCATATCTTTACAAGAAACAACATATTAACCAAAATCAAAGCCCATAAAGCATGTAAATATTCAAAAACCAGAAACCACAAAGCTCAGGATAATTAATTCAAGGCAGAAATCAAGAAATACAGGAATTGAAACATAGAAGAGAAAGTCCTCATAACGATAAAATCACATGTTTGGCTCGAAGAGGTGAAAGCTTTGAAGATGGGAACGGAGCTTTCTCCGATTAACACAAAGGTTGGAAGGTTTTATGCTAGTAGGGTTCTCAGAAGTGGAAGATCAAAAGTGAGGATTTGATTGCCCAAGCCCCTTCATATATCATCCTCCGGATGAATCCGGACCGTAGAGTGAAACATTTGAGATCAAGCCTTGTGTCCCATTAATAAGCGGTTATTGGAACGGTTTCCAAGGTAAAGTCTTTTCACTTTTGCACGCTTTCCACTTCTCACCCCCGACGAATCAAATGACGCCACATGTTGATTATGGGTATGGCATTATGCCACATGCAAAACCTCCATAAATGAGCTAGATGCGCTTAGCGATCATTCGCCGGACAACTCAGGTTGTCTGCTGAGCACCAACACTCTTTCAGAATATGCAAGGGACAAGTTGACAAGCTTTATGCCGCCATTGATCCGGTATGTCAACCCCCAATGCTTGGGCAACTATGTCAGGATCGCTACTTGACGCCGACTGCTTCAGTGCAACCTCCCCCTCATCAAACAATATATTTTTCTGACGAGGACTTTTGTTGACAAGGTAGTGAAGGACTCCTTGGTGGGCCCAATGAAGGCCCATTTGAAAGGATGAAGCGTGTGTCTGGCAAATATACACCGCACTCCCAGATACCTTGCTTCAGGGGAAACTTCCCAATCAAGAAAAGCCTCTTACTTGGGGACTTTGGAGACTTGCTAGTGGGTCCACCTGCCGAGCGTTCAGGCTTATTGTGCTCGTGCGGAAACTCAACTGGACCCCACATGAAAAGGATAGCAACCCCGGAAAGAGTAGCACACGTCTGTACACGTAGACGAATGTGATGAAACCAGGTTAAGTCGATTTGACAGCTAGCCTAGACCCCAGTCATCCTCAACGCCTATAAAAGGGGACCTTGCCCCCATTCTCGAGGTACTGTTCATTTCACATCCACACATCTCTCAAAGATGGCTTCAGTTTTACTCCCTATTGACTTGAGCGTCGGAGGAGAGAAGTCTGGATAACTCCGAACTTCCCCCTAACAATATTTTCTTTTGTAGCTTCCGGCAAACAGAGTCTTTCGTGAACATAGTAGTTGAAGGATTTGCTCACTCAGCAGCTATCAGTGGAATCACTCCTCAACAAATGCCGAATAGAACCACCCTAACCCAAAATAAGAGAGAGACGCTAAGAAATTCCTGTTTTAGCTTAAATCATGATAACTTTCATGCCTTATAGCATTTATGAAGAGCAAAACTTGTGTCATTTGGTCATACTTGACCAAATACTCATGATTGCTCCAGAAAAGAACCAAAATGGTTTATAGATCAAAAGTACTTCCATTCTTTCCCTTTGACCTTCACTTGTCTAGCACATGATGGATCTCTTTGTTTCTCTATCAGCTCGTTCTTTTCAATCTTCACTTTGATCTTCGACATCTTTTTCTGTGCATCAAACCTGTGGCCTCTTACTCTGGTCTGTCGCAAATGCACCTAAATATTATATGGATAGTCTCTACTCTCTACTCCCCAAAGTTATGTCCCATATACTGTGGTTATATCTGTCATTTCTGTAGGATTGCTCATATTGTATTTTCTACCTGTTTTGAACTTTCATTCGTCAAATTACTTTTAAGTTCTTCTGCAAAGAGTAGGTGGATTTGCATGCCACAAATGATTTGCTGGGTTTTTGGTATCAAATATACAAATTTCAAACAAGTTCGAATGCTCAAAATACATGGAAAGCCCAAGCATTTCAACACAATTGCATCTAAATTCTTATATGATTTAAGATAGTGATATCAAATTCTTCCCCTGCTTTCCCCTGTACCTTCTGATGGGGGATAATGGGATATAAGAATGAAAAGAACAGGGGAAGAGAGTTCAATAATTATTATACATACAAAACTGAGCATGAAAAACGAGCTCTCACTGTCACTTTGAATTTTTTTTTTTTTTTTGAGGGGAATGAATAACTTCATTGACTTAAATGTCATTACACTGTCACTTGAATTATTTTGTGCAGTCACTTTGTATGTAAAGTCTGAGCTTATGAATGCAACCTGTCAAATGTACGGGGAAACAATTTGGGGAGAATTGAACCTTTTGCCTTCACGACCAAGGTATATATCCAATAACAGGGAATATGAACCAATGCCAACCCAAAATAACTGCAGGAATGAATACAGAGAGTAAAATTAAGAGTTAAATCTCAGATTTCTTTTTTGTTTATCGATAATTGACGATGATGAAAATTGACAGATAAATATCAGAGTTGGTGCTGACAACATACCATACAGGCGCCCAAGGTGTATTTAGCTCGAGAAAAGGATATGGCCACCTGAGAGAGATATATACAGAGGTAGAGAATATACATGTTAGTATGATTTACTAGCTAAGATATTATCTACAGGCCAGCGATACCGGCCATGGTGAACTATGTAACAATAGGTCCTGTGTATTGAATTTTGCAAATTTAGTTCTGTGTTTAACGATTCATCATATTCCTTCTGACTTTCTGAGCTCAGCCTCTATCTATCCTTGTGTGTTTAACAATATTAGTATCTCTTAATGAAAGCTACCAAAATTGCGGCATTCCAAACAGACGGATCAAAATGGAAATTTTAACACAACCAAAACATAATTTTTCTATAATATTAGGTACTAGAACAAAAAGGAATGCTTACCAGTCAACACCAAGGGCGTGAATGGTCCATTGGAAAGTGATGTAGAGGGAGCCAAAGAGCACAAAGTATACAAACCCTAACGAAGGAAACGGCTGAAACCAAGATGGATTGAGACTATGAGGCAAGATCGAGCATATATTACACATGGTAAATAACTTGGTGTTGAAGATACAAGTTCTACAACTCTACAAGTAAGATAGGATTCCAACTTACAAGTCTATTGAGAGCGGTATCCACAATAAGAAAACCGGCATTTACAGCATGCATAGCTCCTATCAACTGCCAACAACAGATATCACAGCAAGTTAAGAAGATTTGTTTTGACTATTAATAACTTAATGTGCTTGAAAATCTGACTGGAAAGACTCACCAGGGTCAATTCAAATTCCATACTGGTTAGAAATGGAAGTATGAGACACCAAAAAACTATATCTGTAAGCATAGAAGCACCTGCACTTGTCTGTTTAGTTTCAAAAAACATGTTCATTAGCTGAAAGCTTTCGGTTACCAGACCAAACATCAAAATACTCAAAACAGAAGCTGCACATGTATATAATGGTGATTTAAGCAAATACTAAGTACCCCTTTAGTACCAAGCCTAGAACAGCTACAAAATATGGAACTTAATCTTTTGTTATTGATCATTCATACCAAGGATTGTAAAACTCAGAACCCATCACTCCATTAGCAAAAAGATGAGAAATTAAGGGACTAACCAGATACATAATATGCATTAGATTTCCAAAGAATCCTGCTTTTTGTTGGCTTTTTGACTTGGGTTTGCCCTTCAGTTCATTCCTTGCAACAAAACATCCATGAGCAGATATAATCGTCCCCAGCTACACACACAAATCAAAATCATAAGATTAACAGCTTCCTAATTTGAAATGAGGGAACACCTGTTAGCTAATCCAGTCAGTAAAATTGTTGATATAAAAGGTTAAATTGAGCTTATCATACCCCAAAATAGAGAGTAACCAGTATAAAAGTCCACCTGCAGGCCAAATTGTACGAAAAGAACACAAAACTTACTTAATGAAGTGTGGAATTACAAAATCTGACAATCTCAAGTTCTCAATAAGCACTGAGGAACTTACTGGGTGTAGAAAACGAGTGTGAACATTGGGAATATGGCGAAAAAGTCGTAGAGCATTTTGGCCAAGCAAAGGAAAGCGAAAGCTCTGTAGAACAGAAGCCAAATAGGATCCACTGATTTCCAACATGTACTCCACAAGTCAACAGAATTCAAAGGTTCTTGCTTTGAATTCTTGACATATTTGAGAGCTATAATAGAAGGACCTGTGATAATCAAAGCACAAAGTCCCACTTGCCATTGAAGCCAGTAGCCAAAGCCTTGAGCAGACATTTCTGAATGAAGTGCAAGAGCTAAGACAAACCCAGAAAAATCTCAGAGGCCCAGAAATGGTGCAGAATCTGAACTCTCTTGAGTAAGTGAAAAGATGAGAAACGTTAAAATACAGGACTGTGGATAGGTAGGTGAAATGGAAGACAAGGGAAGGTAGACAGAAACTAGTAATAGAATATAACCAATAATTACGCGCGTGTCTGGAGGAGGCAGAGGTTGAAAAGTCTAGGAAACCACCAGGTTTGCTGCTCACTCTCTTCATACTTGACTGCTTACCTCACGGACCTCGTGCCTCCATATTTTTGTTCCGAGTTCAGACACACGTGTCATAATTGAAGTCGTAACTAGCTTGTACTTCACTACAGAAATACAAAAACAAAAGACAAACACATGTAGGGAAAATTTCACAAATGGTCACTCAATTATAACTCATTCGACACTTTGATCACTGAAGTTTCAAATATATCACTTTGATCACTCAACTATTACACTGTCAATCACTTTAGTCATTTTGTTAATTTTTTTCATTAAAAAAATTATAAAAAAATACTCTTTGGGTGAATTAAGTGATTAACAGTGTAATAGTTGAGTGACCAAAGTGATATATTTGAAACTTCAGTGACCAAAATGTCGAATGAGTCATAGTTGAGTGACCATTTGTAAAAATTCTCCCAACGCCTATAAATATTACTTTTTTCATTCTAACTTTTTTTTTTTTTTTCATTCTAACATTTCCTTGATACATTCAGCTGGGCCATGAGATTTCTAACGTTAGCAATAATAATACCATTGTGTCATCGAAAAAAAAAAAAAACAATAATACCATTGACCATTTAAGATGGCTAACTTTAATTATTAAATTCACTCCCCCAGATACTCAAATTTTGATGCTAATAGGAGAGGATGAGCAATATGAAGCAAAATCCACACTTGTTTCAAGCATCGAGAGGTCATTGGTTAAGATGGAAAGATGTCATATACTTTCTGCTTAGCAACCACTCGGCCGCTGCCGTTAAGAGATTAGAGATCTCCCCATTTTTGTTAAGGTTTTGAATTTGAGTATCTATCACAAAAGAAAACACCGACGTTACAAACACAGTATTGTTTCAAAGAAAAGGTTGTAGAGCCAGCCAAAATTTTTGACGTGAAATTAATCTATCAATTTATACCGATGTTGTTGTGACTTGAACATTTTTCTTTTTGTATTATTGTATATTTCCTCATATACAATAACTATTTTTTGAGTCTTCTCATTCCAGCAACTGCAAGTGCCACAAAAGGAGCATGTTCATCTTTTGTTATTTACTTCTGTTTAGAAAATTCACCTTCATTTATAGGTTTTTTTTTTTTTTTTTAATAAAGGGATGGTGCGGCTGCCCTCAAGCCTTAATTAATGAAACTGTCGAATACGGGGGGGGGGGGGGACATTGAGCTTAAACCCCTGATTACAATAAACATCTAAAGTATGTTCTGAAATAATATTAGAAATATCTACAGGAGACTTGTATTCTAATAAGCACCAACTAGCAAAGAGTGCACAAATAGCTACTCCATTTGCTTTAACATAGCAGTGACATTGTGAAAAGATAACGCGATATGTAACCCTATTACAACATAACATAAATACCCGCTTTAGCATAGCTTTCCTACTATGTTGCTGCCGAAAAATAAATCCGACGACACTTAGTCTCACCCTGCCACTATGCGGTAGCAACCATTTGACAAAGCAAAATAACCGCTGCCTACCTAGAGCAGACAAGGCACATTGAGTAGAGTTCATGAATCACAAAAAGGGAAGAAATTCTTGGTGCAGCTGCCATTCCACGTGGCACAATGCCTCCAGCAATCATAATTCTTTGTTTAAATCTTTGTACCAATACAAACCTTGCAAGTGTACGCTGAAATTTCAAAATTGCCCCTCTCACTCTTTTATTAGCCTGCTGCATAATACACGCGGCACAGCTGCCGTATTGAAAAACTGCTCCACAAAAGGTAGAGACACTGAGAAAATTATGAACATGTATTTGCTTATAGAACGTATGCCTATGTCCTTCTTCTTCTGAGGAAGTCCAAATTGCTTTGTTTCAGATGTTCCCAACCAAATCTCCAAGGCCTGATGGATTACCCCCTTTGTTCTATCAGCATTATTGGGAAACTATTGGTGAGGACCTCACCTTCGCAGTTAAGAATTTCCTTCACTCTGGTCAACTTTTGAAACAGATAAATTTCACTCATATTTGTCTAATTCCAAAGGTCAAGAACCCTCAACATATGGCAGATTTACAGCCTATAGCCTTATGCAACGTGATCTACAAAATCTATTCCAAAGTGATTGCGAATAGATTGAAGCTAATACTACCTCATATTATTTCTCCTTTTCAAAGTGCATTTGTTCCAGGGTGCTTAATTACTGATAATACTTTGGTGGCTAATGAATTTGCTCACTTTATTCATAATAAAAGATCTGGAGATGATGGATATATGGCTTTAAAGCTGGACTTGAGCAAAGCATATGATAGAATGGATTGGACTTTTCTTCGGCAGGTTATGGAGATTTGGTTTTTCTATTCCATGGATTGATATGGTTATGCAGTGTGTGACTTCTGTACGCTATTCTTTTCTTGTCCAAGGTAAGCCTTGTGGTTATGTTATTCCTCAACGTGGACTAAGACAAGGTGATCCTCTGTCACCTTATTTGTTCTTACTTGGAGCAGAAGATTTCTCAGCACTTTTGTCACAGAAAGCTACTCTAGGGTTGTTACCGGGTTTATCAATTTGTGAGGGAGCCCTTTCGGTGAATCATCTTCTCTTTGCCGACGATAGTATGCTTTATGCAGAAAGTTCTTTAGAAGCGTGTATGCAGATTCGTGATGTGATTTCTACTTATGGGGAAGCATCTGGTCAATTAGTTAATTTTAGTAAGAGCTCTATTGTTTTTAGTAAGAATGTGGAGCAAAGTGTGCAAACTGATCTTGCCAGTTTCTTAGAGGTGGAGATTGTTCCTTCTCATGAACGTTATTTGGGCCTCCCAACCTATGTGGGAAGAGCTAAAACAGAGACTTTTCAGTACTTAAAGGAGAGATTGGATAAGAAAATTCAAGGTTGGCAAGGGAAACTCCTTAGTGGAGCAGGAAATGATATATTGAGAAGAGTTGTGGCCCAAGCATTACCGAATTATTCAATGAGTTGTTTTCTTCTTACCAAGAGCTTTTGTGATGATTTACAGCAGAAGTGTGCTAAATTTTGGTGGGGAAGCTCTACTGATAAGAAGAAAATTCATTGGAAAAAGTGGTCTGATTTATGTTTACCAAAGGAGAGTGGTGGAATGGGTTTTCGTAATTTATATGCACACAATCTTGCTATGTTGGCAAAGCAATTGTGGCGAGTGTTGGAAAATCCGTCTTCTTTGGTCGCAAGAATTTATAAAGCTCGATATTTTCCCCATCATTCTTTTTGGGATGCTCCGGAGTCCATAGCTCCTTCATATTCCTGGCAAAGCATTATTGCTTCGAAGGAGTTGGTACTTAAAGGAATGCGTTGGCAAGTAGGGGATGGGAATTCCATTCACACTTGGAGTGATCCGTGGATTCCAAGGGTTCCATCTTTTCATCCTGATAGAAGAGGCTTAAATGTGGAATTGGATTCTATGGTAAAGGCTTTCATTACTCCTTCTTTTAATTGGGATATTCAGTATCTTAACCAAGTTTTTACACCTGAAGATGTGGAAGCTATTATTTCAATTTCGTTGAGTGACAGACCAGCTGTTGATAGATGTATATGGCACTATGATCCAAAAGGTCAATTCACAGTGAAATCAGCTTATAAATTAGCTCTTTCTCTTCAAGCTTCTCATATTGAGTCACAAGTTGAGTCAACTGACGATGAGTCTTCAGTTCAGTTTTGGAAAGAGGTGTGGCAGGCAAATATTCCAGCTTCTGCAAAAGTTTGCATATGGAAAGCTTGTCAAGCCATTTTACCAACGAATGATAGATTATTGCATCGCCATGTTAATATAACTTATTTGAGTTGTGCTTTGTGTTCGAATGCACTTGAGACTACGCCACACTTATGCTTTGAATGCCCCTTCACTAAGGCAGTAATTGAGGTAGCTAATCCCTTGATTCATCAAGTATGCTTCTCTCCCAATGTACAATTTTCTTCTTTTAAAGGTTGGCTGCAAGTTTGTTTTGCTTCTTTATCTAAACCTTCTTTCCATAAGCTTCTATTCCTAGTGTGGGCTGTATGGAAAGAGAGAAATAATAGGACTTGGAGAGAGAAGTTTTCTACCGTTGGTGATGTCTGCTTTCTAGCCAATGCATGGCTTCATGATTTTCAATTCCATCAGGTCAAAAAAGGGCCAGAACAAGTGTCCAGGAAAGCAACGTGGAAGCCTCCATCTGCAGGTGGGCTCAAAGTTAATTTTGACGGTGCATTCTCAAAACAGACTCATATGGGTGGTGTTGGAGTTATTATTAGAGACTCATAAGGCTCTTGTATGGGGGGCATGTTTCAGCATATTGAAAATGTTTACTCCCCGGAACAGATAGAGGCAGTAGCAAGGAGGATGGCTGTGCGTATGGTACAATCAAAAAACCTAGCACCTATATCCTTTGAGACGGATTCTTTGAACTTAGCTTGTTTTGTAAACCAAAGCTCAGGTTCAATTACTTCTACTTATGGAAGACTCTATGAGGATATTAGTGAAGGGCTATCATCTATACTAGGAGCCATGCTTGGGCATATTTCTAGAGATGGGAATGCTGTTGCACATTCTTTAGCTAAGTTTGCCTTGGGATACTATTCCTCCCTTATTTATTCAAGATGCTTTAGTAGCTGATTGTAAACTTCTTCATTGATTAATATATTTGACATTTTATTTCAAAAAAAAAAAATGTCCCTGCGTACAGGTCATGTGTCCATTAATTAGTCGGAAACCATGTGAGGAAGGAGAGAAAGCATGGTTGAGAACTTGAGATCTATAAACAAGTACAAAGTTCTTATAGAGCTATGTATTTGGAATCTCTGGCTGGTTTGATAAGATTCCAAACCTCTAACAAGAAGCAGAAACGAAGATTATAAAACAGGATATACAAAACCAATTCTGAAATTCGGATATAATTTCGAATAATTTAAACAAAACTATCTATGGGATGTAGCTTCAATGTGACACAAAAGCTATGGCACAGGTCCAACAAACGTATTGTAGAATACTGAATCACAAATTTCCAGAGGGGATGGCTCGGTGCATTGCCTTCTTTATATAGACAAGAAAACAATCAGAATCAAAGCCACTCCCAATTGTATGAAGTTCTTGGTGCAAGAATAAAACCTAAGCTAGTATGGCCTCACGAAAGCGTGAGGAAACAATTTGGGGAAAATTGAATACTTGGCTTTCATAATCAGCGCAAAAATCCCATAACAAGGGATGTGCATCAAGGCCATACAAAAATACCTGTGAAAGAAAAGACATCATTAGATTATTTATGCTCACAAGTACTCGCAGGTAAAGGCATAAGAGAGGATAGCTAGTATACCACAACGTAGCCCATGGTGTATCAAGCTCGAGGAACGGATATGGCCACCTGGAACATACTCAAAGTAATGTTACTAGCTCTTTAGTGACAGGCTCATAATCATTGTTTTCTCATCAGTTAAGTTTGTTACAGAGAAAAGGTTTCAGTATTATGCATACCATGGGAAACCGAAGGCATGAATGACCCATTGGAAGATGACGTAGAGGCAGCTCCAAAGAACAAAATATGAAAGACGGAACCAAGGAAATGGCTGTAAGACAAGATGGAAATGATATCACTAACATATGGAGAAAGACATGGTATACAAAAACCAGGTGTATAAGAGTTTCCAAGCTGCCAGATTGAAAACTTACAAGGCTATTAAGACTGGTGTCCAGAAGAATAAAAAACGCGTTCAAAGTATGCATGCAACCCATCAACTGCCAGACTCATATACAAGTTGGTCACTGATAAATCTATTGAGGTGTGATGGGAAAATGGAATAAATAGCAGAAGCATTGTATGTTATAAATGATAATGGATAATAATTACAGTTAATGGATGTACTATAAGAATTGGATATATTAAAAAAGTAGAGTCACACCATATTTAGGCCGAGGTGAGAAGTTGATAAGAATGGGACGATGACACACCAAAAGACAATGTCCGTGAGCACAACTGCTCCTGCACAAGTCTGTTACCAAGACATATCAGCTTCTTAGCGTACTGAATATCTCAAACACAAGGCACCCATGAAAATTTCACTGGAACTATAAACTTCTAGTAACCTCTGATGAGATAATAATTAGTTAATTTCTGTACAGAAATATACATTTATTGGAATAGGCTACAGAGTACAAAATGGCTTCTTGATTATCTAACCTGGAATGCAATTTGCATGAGATATCCCCAAAATCCTGCTCTGAGTTGAATCTCCTCCTGAGCATAGTGGCTTTGCAATTTGATGGTTCCGCTATTTCCATTTTTCCTATAAGTATTAACGCTTGCATTATTCTCTTCCAAATCTCTTCTTGTCCCATTTGCAGAGAAGGTTTTGTTTGAGGACAACCACCATCCATAACCAGACACTATGGTCCCCAACTATACAGAGAAATTAGCGATGGGTAAAGCAGGTACTGGTTTGAAATAAGTAGGGCTTTTCTATTTTATGTTTGAAATAAGTACTGTTCATAGATACAAAATAAATGTATCTCTTGGTAGAACTCTGCAGACAATAGGTTACAAGAACTAGAGAGAATTTGTGGAACAGCAGCTAACAGGTAAAGAGTAAATAATGAGATATGTTGAATAGTCTGACATACCCCAAAATACAGCATAACCAATGTGAAAGTCCACCTGCAGATTAACAACATCAAAAATAATAAAGGAGATTCCTAACAGAACACCAACACATAAGGTCAAATATCATCAACAAATGAAAGTCATTTAGATTTGAAGGATTCAAATCTAAGGAGAAAACATGTGCTGAGGATGAATATGGTTTGAAAGTTTAAATAAAATGAGAAAAGTCAAGAATATGATGAATAATACTGACGATTGTTAAGAACTTTGAGTGTGTAGGTTCTTCAATGTTTATTATTAACCAGTTTATGACCAATTTATCAACTTGTTTGTCTTTTCAGAAGCATTTTGATACAAGTTGTAACCAGTTCTATCATGTTTTTATGCAGACAAAACGTATCTTAATCAAACAGCTGCAAAGTCATGTGCCTTAAGCACATGAGGTGCGGAATGTTGGGTGAGCTTGAAGTATCATCCTCTCACACAACTGCCTTACCAAATTGATCAAAGGTCGTAAACTGCTATTACTATCATATCCTTAAGCTAGGATTACTCTAGATGAGTCATTAATCTACTTTCCTAATGGGGGTATGTGCAAAAAGTAATGAAGCAAAACAATTGTCAACAAACACAGAATTAGGAACACAAACTCAAACTCGTTTACCGAGATCAACATATCTAGTCATACATCAAACTGTAGATGCTGGGCATAAACGAAATCAATCTTACTCGGTGTAGTAAATGAAAATGGAAGCATCCCAGGCCAAAACATCCCAAGCCAAGAAGCCGGCCAAGACCAGAAACGACACAAACCGAATGGCCAAGAGCCAACCAGGGTGAAGCCCTTTCCAGCAACTAGTCCAGAGCTGCGAAGTACTAACATGTCCCTTGGGCAATGCACTCACGAACACCTCGCCATCGGGTCGGGTCACCAGAAGGCTCTCATACACGGTGCTGTCTTCGACTCTCTCCGAAGCTCCTTCCTTCCTCCAGATGACCCACAAAGCCCAAACCAAGGAGAGGCCAACAATGCCGAAGCAGACGAAGTCGTACCAGTAAACCACGAGTGCCATGGTTGGAGGGGTCTCTGGGTTTGTTGGTCCGGAAATGAAGACCCAGAATTGGGAAAATGGGGTTGAGAAGGGTCATTGTAGGGTGTAATTGCTCTTCAGGGAAAGTGTTTCGGTTGATAGTTTGATGGGGAGACCGGTAGTTTTGACCGTCCGGTCTGAGTGAAGGGCCAGTTCTAGTGATGGTCTTATTGGCACGTTGTACGCTTTTAGGTGATTGGTCGGTGATAAAGTATGCTAAAGATGGAGCCATGGAGTACTACCCCTTCCAAAACGTTGGGCATTCTGAGTTCGCTACTTTACTATATAGTATGCACTAGGCTACAAGCATGTGTGTCTTATTTGTTTGACCCTTCTATTTTCTTTTCAGATTTTTCTTTTCTCGAATTTACCGGGAGTAGAATAGAGATGGCAACCAAGCCAGGTCGAGTCACATTCGGCCCATTTTAAGCTGATCTATTCATGCTTCATATTATTTTTGGATCGGTCTATTTATTATCGTGCTCGAACTCATACCGGCCTTTTTACTTGAACGTTAAGCCCGACTGTGCTCATGGATGTCCACCAATTAATGATATGGTGTAGGACGCGTTTATTGTTGTCTCGTTAAAAACTTTGTTAGGTAACAAAAATTCAGTTGAATAAAAATAACCCTTATCGAATGAGGAAAAAAGTGCAACGCGCCTATGTCTTAGGTTGCATAATTTTGAATGCTCCTCCTGATAGTTGTAAGTTTCAATCATATATGCGATAAAATACGTGTACCATTTATAGTGGATATGGGAGAAGAGTCGAGAAACCCCCTATGTGGATAATCCACATTCCAATTGACCGACTAATTTGAATTGTTTTGTTATGAAGCAAAGATATCCGCCCCAAACAAACTAATGTCGGGAGTTTACTGAAACTATTGAATTCAAATTATGATAAAGTAGCTCCTGGTTGTGTTGATCACATAAGTGAGACCATATGTGATTTGCATAAAGGGGACTTATCATAAATTTCCATTCCTGCAAAGATTATGATAATACCAACAAAACCATGATATTCTCAATAAATCTTACCTCATATGATAAGAATAAAACTAATTTCATATGCTCAAATTATAGATAAAGATATGGCAAAATAGCCAAATTACCGCCTAACTTTTCTCATGACTGCCGATTTACCCCCTGACATTTCAATTTTGATTATTTACACCCTCACTTTTCTAAATGTTGCCAATTTACACCCTATAGTTAAAATTTTAGACTTTCCATCCAATTTCTCCGTTAATTTTGTTAGCATGTGTGGGGCCTTTTCGTCTCTGCAATTTTCACCTAAAATAAAAAAAATACTGCTATTCGTTTCCTACAACTGTTTTTTTTCCCTCATCCTCTCATCTTCTTCTCTATCTATCTCGCAATTATCTTCTTCTCAACATGACCTCTTCCTCTATGTTCCTTTTATCGAGATCAATATAACACAATCCCAACTTGAATCAATCAAGATGACCTTCACATGCTTGCTGTAATTTTAATTTTCATATCCATACATATAAATATTTTAGTTTGTTCGATGGCTTCTCAATCTTATACACAATACAAAGCCCTCCAACTGGAAACATCGAAGATCAAATTCTCATATGAATGTTTGAAATATTAATGACCAACCTGACCTTTAAAGAAAAAGAAAACCAGAAACCTAAATGATCAAAGACCGTTTCTCCTTCAGTGATATGATCATCCAATCATTTGATGTGACTAGCAAATATTAATTAAGCAATCAGTTGCAAGCTAACGACCAATCTTGAAATAAAGGGAGTGAAGAAGAAGAAGAGATGGACGAGGAAGAAGCGACAAAAGGCGTGTTTTTTTTTTTTTCCTTTTTTAACGAAGAACAGTTTTGTATTTTTTTAATTTATTTCTTTGACGATGTGTTGGTTTGTTTAATTTTTTTTTGTGATAGTTGAAAAGACAAAAAAGCCCCTCACGTGCTAACCAAATTAACGAAAAATTGGATGGAAAGTCTAAAAAACAACGATAGGGTATAAATCGGCAACAATTAGAAAGGTGAGGGTGTAGATAATCAAAATTGAAATGCCAGGGGGTAAATCGGCTGCCATGGGAAAAGTCAGGAGGTAATTTTGCTATTTTGCCTAAAGATATTAGCTAAAGAATAACAATATAAAGGAACAACAATGAACACATATACCTTTATACAATATTCCGAGCATTGAAATTTTAATATGGCATACTTAACCATAAATATCAATTTGTACAATTGAATAATTTCACATAGGCTCAATAGGAGCTTCTTATTTAATTCATAATTTCATGAAAGTTAGAATAAGTTGTAACACTATGAACATGATTCGAATTCGATTTCTTAGTCTTGTCATAATACTTATTGAGACAATAAGTCATTCTGACTATAATAGAATGAGTATATGTGAGCTTTACACTGTTTGATTCAATGAGCGAGTATAAGCATGAAGTTCTTTCATTCTGTCTCCATCCTCGTTCGATCCCTGGCCGGAAGTGGAGGTTTAGACTCTTTGAAGCTCTCTCCATCCTCGTTCAATCCATGGCCGGAAGTGGAGGTTTCGGCTAAGCAAGGCGAAGGGAACTGTGGTGGTTGTGTGCGGTGGCTAGACCTGGTGCATGTCACTGATATCACCTGGGCTTGGTCACTGTCCTCCATTCTGTCTTTTGGTGAAGGCGGCGTCACCAAATGGCTATCGGATGCCATGTTTTTTGATACTGCAGAGAGCGAAGGTGGTGGGAGAGAAAGAAGAGGGAAGCGGCCGAAAGAGTGAGAGAGAGAGGGTATGAGGTTCCTAAGGTTTCCCATGTTATTAACTCCTTATTTATAGTATGCGCGAAATGATGAATTTGCCCTTGTGGCAAAATTACCCGGAATGTCCTAGCTAACCTCTTTCGGGTTTCAGACTCATTTTTCATCAATAACTCCTTTTTCATTTTTTCAATTTCACTTGGTCCAAAACTAGAAACTTCATTATAACCCAATTTGTCGTCCTCGGAACCTCAGCAAACTTTTGACTTAATGCACTCCAGCAATTCTCTAGGCCCAACTGAAAGAACTTCGGCCCACACTTCATTTAAATAGACCAATTGGTAGTCTTTCTACCTAAATGATCTTTGAAATTTATTCCTTCGATCTCAGTGGCCTTGCCAAATTTTTATTGGCGAAAATTTTCTTTCAAAAATTAAATAAAAATTTTGGGGCCTCACAACTAACTACAAAGCAACATTTTCAAAATAGTACATGGATGAATGATTTTATTCCCTCTATCTCATGAATATTGTTATTTGATACTTTGTGCATGTTTTAAGATTGTACTTACATGAGCATTTTCCAAGCATAATTAGCTATAATGAACCACGCTCATGCTACCACCAGCAGTACCAATTCCAATGGAGTAACCTATGGAAACACAGCCAAGCAGGCTACCGCCTAAGCCCCAGCTCACCCCCGGATCGCCGTTGAAGCGC
Organism: Rosa chinensis; assembly: GCF_002994745.2. NCBI lineage: Eukaryota > Viridiplantae > Streptophyta > Magnoliopsida > Rosales > Rosaceae > Rosa > Rosa chinensis. Next base: position 33,448,027 of record NC_037090.1, read on the forward strand.
CGTCACGTGCTGCGCCAAGATGGCATCAGAAGCTCCAGAAGCTGGGAACTGAAGCATATTAATCCCACATTGAAAATATGGAAGAGGTCAGCCTCTTCCCCACCTATAAAAGGTCCTCTCCTCTCTCCTCATTAATTACACATTTATTACTTACCTACTGTTATTCTGTCAACACGAATACATTGACTAACTTAGGCATTGGAGAAGAGAAGACCGCCCAACACGGTCTCCCTCTGATGCCCTTTGTATTCCTTGGCAGGTAGCGGAAGTATCAATCACACAACAAGTAGCGGTCCGCCCATCGGACCAGCATTAACCAAGATTTAGCCACCGCTCAATCTTAAACATTAACATTGGCGCCGTCTGTGGGAATCCTTAAACAAAAGGCCATCCCACCACAATAATCACCATGACTAACGGTAACGGGGGAAACGCTGAGGAGCAAGCGGATCAATTTGCCAACCCCCATCCCACCAACCCCACGGCCAGCATTAACCCAGCGGTTAATGTTAACCGTGCATTATTCAACACTCCGGTCAACCCTAGTGCGGAACCCTATGGCTCATCCCAGGTCCCGCTGACTCAAACTGCAGCAGAGGCCTAACCGGGCAGCAGTCACCCACCGGGCCAGGATCTCGCCCCTATGTATGAGCTGGCACTGGCGAACCTCCATAAGGCAAACAAGGAGCGCGAGCAAGAGTGCAGAGAGAAGGCCGAAGCCCAAAAGCAGGTGGCCACACTAATGTCAAAATTCGACGAACTAAAAAAGGAGCTGGAGGCAAACGCTAACCCAACACAGAGAGAGCAATCACGGAGCACCAGACATAGTTGACCCAATACCGGCTGATTGGTACCCATACCAATCATACAGATGCCGGTACTGCTGAACCCACCAGAACTATTGGGAATGGGCCCACCTCCCCTGCCTCGCCTAATGATGGAACAGGAAGCAGAGTCACAGCCGCACACCAACCGCTCAGTAGCTAGGGCTAGAACTAAAGGTAATCCACCTGTCCCCAGGCGGGAGCTAGAGCAGTAGAATCTCCAAGTGGGGCCCGCTGGCGACACAATTGCCTTATTCCTAGAAAAGATGTAGCAATTAGAGCAAAGGCTAATTCGGGCACCAAATTAGCACTTTGCGTCCAGACTAGGACCATTCACCGCCAGGATCTTGCAGGCCATCAGACCAGCACATGCAAAGACACCAAAGATACCACATTATGGCGGCATGACTGATCCCTTCGTCCATATGGACACCTTCAAGAAAGTCACTAACAACAAGGGATTTGATGACGCCACCCTCTGCCACTTGTTCAGCGAAACATTGGATAGTGAGCCAATGAGTTGGTTCTTTGAGTGCCCACCGGGATCCATTGACTCATTCCACGCACTATCAAACGCTTTCCTTTCTCGGTTCATCCTTTCTTGGACAGCACAACACAACTCAGTTGTTCAACGTCAAGCAGGGCGTAGAGGAAACACTAAAGGCATTCGTCACCAGATGGCAAGCGGCAGCATCTCAGTGCCGCGATCTAGATAAAACAATGGCATTAGCAGCCTTCAAGCAAGGACTCCTAAAAGGACCATTTCTTTATCATCTTAATTACAATCATCCAAATGCTGCATATGAGCATGTCATGAGCGAAGCCGTCATCCATGCACAGGCAGAGTTCATCACATATGGAGAAACCCCACCATCACCTCCAACACCAGCAAAATCCACTTAGCCCTCCTCCAGCCATTAGGAGATCGCTAACAAAGCCTCTGCTACGCCGCCAACTGATAAGAAGAGAGAGAGTAGCAACAGGGCAACAACCAGAGCAAGAGGCAGAAGGGCCAGCATTACAACAAAGGAAACCGCTCAGCCCATGGGGATAACCACAACAAACAGACGGAATCCTCCCAGGGGTACGCAGTGTTTACAGTCCTCACAGCCTCGTATAAAGAGATATACGACCATTGTAAAGACCAGATCGCACCGCCACCCCTAAGAAAATACCCAAGAGTAGGAAAACCAAGAAACATTTGCAAGTGGTGTAAGTACCATGAGGACAGCGGTCACAACACCAACAATTGCAACGCTCTCAAAACAGCTATTGAGACTTTGTACCGTGATGATAAGATGGAACAATTCAAGGTGCGCCAACCGCCACTTGTGGTCGCCAATATCGAACCCATGCGCCACATCAACACCATTGACGACGATGCTCCAATCACCAACATGTCTCATAGGGCAAGAAAGCGCTATGCACGCGCTAACCACCCCAAAGAAGTTTGCAACATCAGTTATGAGAGATCCGCTAAACTCCCAAAGTCTAGTTGGGAACCCATTACCTTCTTGGAGGAGGAGAAGCGCGGAGTACATCTGCCCCACGAAGATCCATTCTTGATTGACGCCAAGCTCGATAAATGGTCAATGGGAAGGGTCCTTGTTGTCATCTTCAATGGTTGTTATAACCAACTCCAGCGGAATAGAAAATTACTCCAGGATCATGAGCCATTGCTCAGCTTCTCCGGTGACGTCATGCAACCACTGGGTTCTGACTACATGCGACTAGTTTTTGGAGCTAGTCCATGTACAACAGAAATACATATGGAGTTCATCGTGGTCAATTGTTTCAGTTCATACAATGCCATCATTGGTCAACCGGCAATCAACAAACTCAAGTGCATCATAGCCGGATACATGCTTCTCATGAAGTTCCCTACACCCAACGGGACAGGCTGTGTGAAAGGAAGTCAACAGTTGGCATGAGAATGTTACTCAACAACGGTGGCACGGTCGGTGCGCCGCCATGAGATCCTAACAGTAGGAAGCCATGCACTAGCGGCCAATATTTTTGAGGACCCTGGGGATGATGAGGAGAAATATGTAAAACAAGAGCCTGTCAACCCGGAGACATCCTTGAAGGTTATCAGCATCTCCAACGAGCACCCTGAGTGGACGGTCCGCATAGGCGCTCTGCTAGCCCCAGAGATAGTCGCTGAACTCACTCAATTTCTACGTGACAACGCCGTCGTCTTTGCATGGTCCTACACTGATATGCCGGGCATCTCCCCTGAGATCATCACACACAAGTTGAGTATCAAAACATCCTTCAATCCTGTCAAGCAGCGGCGAATGACCTTTGATGAAGAGAGATATCATGCAATAGGGGAAGAGGTCGCTAAGCTTCAGGGCATTGGGTTCATCCGCCAGGTCAATTATCCCCTGTGGATTTCCAACTTGGTCATGGTCAAGAAACCTAGTGGAAAGTGGCAGATGTGTGTCGACTTCAAAGGTCTTAACAAGGCATATCCCAAGGATAGCTTCCTGCTACCCTGCATCGATCAACTGGTTGATGCAACCGCTGGACACAAGCTGCTCAGCATGATGGACGCCTTCTCCTGCTATAATGAGATCAGGAAGCACCCCGGCGACCAGGAATGCACCACATTCACCACCGACAAGGGCCTATACTGTTACAATGTCATGCCTTTTGGTTTGAAGAACGCCGGCGCAACTTACCAGCGGTTGATGAATGCCATGTTCGCTGAACATCTCGGCAAGATCATTGAGGTCTACGTAGATGACATGCTAGTCAAGAGCATCACGGCCAGCAGACACGTGGCAAATCTCAGAATCATATTCGCCATTATCTTGGTTTATGGTATGCGCCTCAACCTAGAAAAATGTTTCTTTGGCGTCACCGCTAGCAAATTTCTGGGCTACATCGTCAGTGAACGAGGCATAGAGGCCAACCCTGACAAGGTGCAGGCCATCCTCAACATGAAGGCTCCGGAATGGAAGGTGCAAGTTCAGAGACTCCAAGGCAAACTAACCGCCCTCTCTCGGTTCATCTCCAGACTCACTGACAGGTGCCTCCCATTTTTCAAAGTTCTGAAGAGGACCCATAAGAAAGAAATCGACTGAACCCCAGACTGTGAGGCGGAGTTCCAAAACTTGAAAGAATACTTGGCAACAGTCCCACTTTTTTCCATCCCTGTGCAAGGGGAGATACTGTACATCTACTTGGTGGTATCCCTATTAGAGGTAAGTTGCGCCATTGTACGACGAGAGGGCCAGGAAGAGCTCCCAGTATTCTACGCCGGCCGGGGCATGAATGGGGCAGAGACAAGATATACCCTCTTGGAGTAGCTTGCTTTCACACTCATTGTCTCCGCTAGACGCCTCCACCAATACTTCCAGGCCCACACAATTCATGTCTTAACAAACCAGCCGCTGAAGCAGGTAATGCAGAACCCTGAACACTCTGGCCTCCTCAGCAAGTGGGCCATTGAGCTCAGCGAGTTCGACATTGACTACAGGCCAAGGACGCCATGAAAGGCTAGGCGGTCGCAAATTTCATCGCTGAGCTCACCGAGCGTCAGGATGAACCCAACCTAGGGGCACAAGAGGCCAACACAGAAATGATAACCGCTGAGGAACCAGTCCCCCAGAAGCAGTCAGACTGGAACCTCCATGTGGACGGCTCCACTTGAGCCAAAGCCTGCGGCGCTGGAGTCATCTTGACTGGCCCAGGGGGATTAAATGTGGAATACGCGTTGAAGTTTAATTTCAAAGCCTCAAACAACATGGCGGAATATGAAGGGCTCATTGCCGGCTTACTCCTCGCCATAGACTCAGGGGCTGATAGTGTCAACATATTTAGCGACTCCCAGCTAGTCGTTAACCAGGTCAACGACAGCTTCCAGGCCAAGGACCAACAGTTAGGGGCATACTTGGGGTACGTTAAGACACTACTAAAAAAATTCAAATTTCACACCATCACACATATCCCCATGGAAAAGAACGTCAAAGCTGATTCACTGGCAAGACTAGCAACCGCCCAACCACACCAAAGTCCAGCGGACACAAGGGTAGAGTGCCTTGACAAGCCAAGCATCACCAAAACCCTAGAGGAGATTTTCAACATTGAGGTCAATCCTAGTTGGATGGATGAAATCATCGAATACAAGTGCAATGGACACAACCAGCGGACAAGATCGAAGCACGGCAGCTCAAGCGGAGAGCGACCCGCTATAATATCCAGAATGGCAAACTTTACCGCCAAGGATTCACCCATCCCAACCTCCAGTGTCTGACCCAGGAGGAGGGAAAGGTCGTGCTAGCAATGATACACGCTGGAGAATGAGGTAATCACTCCAGCGCCAGGTCACTGGCCAATCGCACAATACGACAGGGCTACTTCTGGCCCACGCTCTGTGACGACGCTAGAAAGGTGTCAAGGTCTTGCCAACAATACGCTGACCTACCCCATGCCTCGGCGGAACCCCTGTCAATCATCATTGGCCCATGGATCCACTCCACATGGGGCCTGGACTTGCTTGACAAATTCCCAACTGCCAAGGACCAGTTCAAGTACATCATTGTTGCCATCGACTACAACCGCTGACGATTGACGACAATAACTACCGCCAAGGTAACCCACTTCCTCTAGAAGAACATCTACAGCAACTACAGCGTCCCCCACACAATCATCACAGACAACGGTACATAGTTCAACAACAAGGAACTCATATCTTTCACAGCTAACCTGGGCATCAAGATGAGTTTTGCATCTGTCGCTCACCCTCAAAGCAACAGCCAAGTCGAAGTGGCAAACAAGATAATCAAGAAGCTGCTAAAAAAGAAACTCGATGACGCCAAGGTTTTATGGACGGAGAAGCTGCCAGAAGTTCTGTGGGCCATTAGGACTACCCCAACTTCCGCCATTGGTGAAACACCATTCTGTATGATGTTCGGCACTGAGGCCGTCCTACCCATTAAAGTCACCCAACCTACCGCTAGGGTTGAGGGCTACTACTCCGAAACCAAGGCGAGAAATGCCACAAGGCCCATTTGCACAACTTGCAAAACAAGCAACGGGTATCGCGTTTCTACAATGCCAGAGTCAAAGCCCGAAACCTCCAATTAGGGGACTGGGTAATGAAGGAAGTCATTCCACCGCCAACGGTACTCCGCCCAACTTGGGAAGGACCATACAAAATTGTGAAAGTCGTTAGCCCCGACACCTTCTACTTAATGGACAAGGATGGCGTCACGACGACCCACCCTTGAAATACCAAACACCTTCGGTACTATTACAAATAGTCATGCCGCTACCCAAGAGCATCTTGACTTAGCTAAATTTTTGTTCAATATTTAGCTAAGGGAAGCTACCTAACGGGTACAACCCCGCTTTTGTAAACACTGATCTATCAGCTATCAATGAAACGAGGAATTATTCAAACCATTGTCACCAAGTCCAAGCACAAGAGTTAACTAGCAACGCCAACAATATTCAGCGGACCACGTTAGCTACATCGTGTACTTGGAACAATTTTAATTCCTTTAATGTTTCGTTGATTAGCAAAAGCACAAGTCAAAACTCTGGTGGTATTAAAATTGTCACGTTAACGGTGGCGCCCGCCCAAGAATATTGTCACGTTACAAAAAAAAGGGAGCCTCAGCGGCATTACAAAGGCTACGGTACAGTCTTCAAGGATTGTTGGCCACGGCAGCAGCATTTTCTTCACCCACAGGCGGCGGTGGATTCACCAGGCGACTCGTCTGATCCAAGCCGCAAGCGGTATGGCTCGGCGTCACCATAGTGCCATCCTCCCGAGTGTTTGTATCATCCACCGGACCATGGTCACTCTCACCACTACCCGAGCACGCACCTCCAGTCTGGGTAGTGGCAGACCCACCCACTGGCACATGCGGCTGGCTCGATACGCTGAAAGACCGGGACGCTTTGACCCAGTCAATGGCGCCTTTCTGGTTCAGCAATTTTAGGTTAACGGTGGCGCTAGCTTTCGCCGCCTCCATCATTGCTTGCTTGTACTCCACAGACTGCTTGAACGCCTCCACAGTGGCTACCTCCTTGCAGCTCCTCTCAGCTTCTAGCTGGGCAACCTCTCTCTCCAGCCTCGTCACCTCCCGCAGATTTAGTGGTAGATTCCCGCTGAAGGATCTCCACTTTCTTAGCCTTGGCAGCCAGTTGATCCTTCAGCAGAGATATATCTTGCTCCAGCTAGGATAAGTGGTCGTTCCGCTCGAGGTCCCACTCAATAGAGACATTCAGCTTGCTGTGGGCATCTAGAGCGTCGCATTCTGCCTTGGTCAGGTGCCGCTTAACATCTGCCAGCTTGTCTTTCGCCTCCTGCAACTCCCTTTGGAGACCTTGGACCTCCTCCCTCAGCTGCGGCTCAACCCGAGGCAGGGTCGACGCCGCCAGGAATAGTTCGTGCAGCTGGACAGACAGATGTTCAAACACCGAGCTAAATGACGACTGCTGAACAGCTGTAGGATAAACTGTCCCATCCAGCCCGCCGAACCCGAGCCTTTCGCAAAGGTGGAATAGAAATTCTAGCTCAGAGTCAGTCAAAAACTCCGCATAAGCAGCGAAGGAGTCTAGACCGCCCTGCGGCACCTCCCCAGCGACAGCCACGGTCACCGGCTGCGAAGCTTGCTTGGCCTTTTTCTATTGGCGGGCCCCAATGGTCTCCTCATCGGCTGCTTCCTTTGCCTCATCGGCGTCATTCTACCGCCACTTCCTTTGCATAACCGCCCGTGTGGCAACAGCGGTGACATGCCTTGAGGTTACCTGCGGCTCCAATGGTAACGGTTTCCCTCCTCGAAACCACCCGCTCCCTTTTGGACCCACGCCGAGTGGCGGGCACTCTCTCCTTCAGTGTCTCAGGCGCAATCGGTGCCTGGCTCCTGCCAGCAGCTTCACGGTCGGTGCGAACCTCCGCCTGCACCACGGTCTCGCCATCGGGAGCGATGTGCGAGTGGTGAGGCATGGGCATCACCACAGGAGCCTCAGACTAGCTCACCGCCAGTGTGTGTGGATTGACGACTGTTTGTTAGGCCGCCAGCCTAACGGCGTACATACCCTTTAGAAAATTATTAATCTCTGCGTGGTCCATGGCTTTAGCAAAAGCGTCGCGGCTTGCTTTGTTACCCAGCGGAGAATTTATACAAAAACATTGGGTTAGCCTGATACAAAGTAAGCTAATGCACAGATCAGCGGAAGTTACTTACCAAGGGCGCGCGTCAACTGTTGATCGACCAACAACTCCCAACTGGTGAGAAGACGAAGGTCAAGCAGGTTGCGATTCCGCCAACAACCTCTAATCCTTGCCACACTGCACTCTTCGTCGCTCGTCAGGTTAAAACGCAAGCCCGCTACATAAAAAAAATGAGGTAATGATTAGAACAAAATAGAGGAATTATCATACAAGCAAAACCGCTAACTCTGGGCAGCTGAAGCTAGCGACAACCTCGGATAGGTTAGAACTCTGACTTAATCCTGAATGTCAGCACCCCCTCATTCGACCCCGCTTGATAATCCCACCCCTCGGTAACAATACAAAAGGTCCCCCACCAAGGAGACATGGAATCCTTCAGATTCTCGATTAGCTTCGGCGCCCCCTGGCGGAGGCTCGAGTTCACTTTCTCGCCACAACCTTGGTGCTTCACATACACAAGTTCATAGAAGTGAAGTCCTTCTGCCATGGTAGGCCCTTCACATCCCGACAGACGCTAGAGCGAGTTCATCGCCATCAACAACCGCCACATGTTGGGACAAATCTGCCCAAACGCGAGGTCGAACTCGCAAACCAAAATTTAGAGATTTGGCAATAGGGGAAACGTCACTCCCTAGCGAAAGATTGCCTCGTGCACGGTGGCATGCTCCGCTGGCAGAATCGACGCTCTCTCGTCCTTCATCGGCAGTCGCAACTTCACAACCCCAGGGAGGAGAAACACCCGCTTTAGTCGGTTCACGGGGGCTACAGTCATCGGCCCGCTCGCCTCGTCCACTGGGGTACCATCACGAATGACCCAAGAAGAATCAATTTCCTCTCCGCCACTCTCTCCCCCATCAGCGGAACCACTAGCGGCGCTATTACTAGCTAGCCTCTCTTCGCGCCGCTGGCAGGCGACAATGTCCTCCCTCGCTCTAGAACTCTATGGACGCCCAACACGACCCATTGCCACTTCCCAGGGTATAGTCTGTAGCGGCTTGATATCTAGCGGTTCGGACAGTGAGGTTCCTGCATGGGCAGACATATGCAACAAGTCAGTAAATATCCTATCCGCCACGCTGAGCGACATGTCAGACTCGAAATCCTTACTGCTCGAGATCTCTACGACATTAGCCATCACAAACCCTAAAACCCAAACCAGCCAGTTCACACAAGATCTAAACTGTCCCTATGACAGATTTTAGCCAAGAGCATCACGAACAACCAAACCCAGAAAGTGCCAAAACAAGAACACAGCGCATATACACTCAACCCAGATTCGACCATCTAGCAAATCCCTAAACATCAACTCTCTGAAAAACACCAAAACCCATCCCCAAAACTCACTCTAGACCTTCAGAACACACCGGGGAATGGCAGAAATTACTTCAAATACCAAAAGCAGAAACTGACAGAAACAATGAAACAGTGACGAGACTCAGATTACCAACCTGAAATAGCAGAACCTTCGAGGAGCTTGGAGGTGATTATCTTCTCGGCGACAATTCTCTTTCAGCAAAGAAGAACACTCGATTTGTAGAGCACAATCCTCGACTCTCAGAAGGCAAAGACTTGAAGACGAGTTGAGTTTGAAGTGAAGAAGATGTCAAAACCACTGGTTTCCCTCTCTTTTATGTCAAGATCAAACAAATCTGAACCGTCCGTTGAAAAATGACATCGTAAGACAGCCGTACACGTGCCCCATGATCACACTTACTCTCCAAATTAACAGAGGAGTCGCCTCGGTTACAAAATCAATAATTACTTGCATTAATGGTGAAGAGACGGGTGTGCTGAGGAAACGCAATCCCACACGCTAACCCAATGCATGAACGCCACGTGTAAGCAGCCGTCAGACGAAGCGTTTATCCGAAGTAACCGTCCACAAAGTAGGTATACTAACCGTCAAGTGAGACGATCTCCGCTAATCGCAACTCCGTTAGCGGGACTTCTCCCCTCGTCTTGCAAATGACGGTCTCCGCTAAGCGCAACTCTTTTAGCGGGACTTCTCCCCTCGTCTTGCAAACGACGGTCTCCGCTTAGCGCAACTCCGCTTGCAGAACTTCTCCCTTCATCTTGCAAGTGAGACAGTCTCCGCTAAGCGCAACTTTGCTAGCGGAACTTCTCTCTTCATCTTGCAAGTGACAGTCTCCGCTAAGTGCTACTCCGCTAGCGGAACTTCTCCCTTCATCTTGCAAGTGAGGCAGTCTCCGCCAAGTGCAACTCTGCTAGTGGAACTTCTCCATCTTGCAAGTACGACAGTATTCCCTAAGCGCAACACCACTCACTGGGCTACCACCAAGTAGGTCCCTGCGACACTACTTGCCGCTTACTATCAGTGGGGGAACTGCCGCCAAAGGAGATTCCCGAGGCAACGCCTCATTCTGAAGATGACCGCCACGCGGCGTTACAGTAAGGCTATGTCCCTCAGGGACACATGGACTAGTCAACAGTCTACGACGGCCCTGATCAGGCATGTTGACCCCCGCCACTCGGGTATCAAAGATTGGCCTCGCTACCCAACAACCTCTGCTCAGCGCAGCTCCCCTCAACAAACAATACACCGACCAAACGGAGGTCTATCTTAGCCGGGGAGTGGGGGACTTCCTGGGGGGCCTAGCAGGGGCCCACCCGAAAGGGTATAAAGCATTTGCTCAGTAAGTCCATGGTTGACAACGCACTGACGCTAATTATGTTTTTGCAAGTCTAGCTGAAGTAACGCTTCAAACCGCTAGGCAACTCCCCACAAGATTGCCCTCCTTGACTGGGGACTTGGGGGACTTGTACTTACATGAGCATTTGCCAAACATAATTAGCTATAATGAACTACGCTCATGCTACCGCCAGCGATACCAACTCCCACCAATGGAGTAACCTATGGAAACACAGCCAAGCAGGCTACCGCCTAAGCCCCAGCTCATCCCCATATCGTAGCTGACACACTGCGCCAAGATGGCATCAGAAGCTCCAGAAGCTGGGACTGAAGCATATCAGTCCCACATCGAAAGCATTTCCCCACCTATAAAATGTCCTCTCCTCTCTCCTCACAGAATAACCTACTGTTATTCTGTCAACACGAATACATTGACTAACTTAGGCATCGGAGAAGAGAAGACCGCCCAACGCGGTCTCCCTCTGACGCCCTTTGTATTCCTTGGCAGGTAGCGGAAGTATCAATCACACAACAAGTAGCGGTCCGCCCATCGGACCAGCGTTAACCAAGGTTTAGCCACTTCTCAATCTTAAACATTAACAAAGATTGCACAAGATATCCTTTTTTTACCATTGAGAAAAAGAAGCTATTTGATTTATTTTAACAATAATATATATTTTTGTTGCCATTAGTTTATAGGTGCTTTATAGTTGCCATTTCTTCTACTAAGGAATCCCTTTTTTTAGTCATTTTAAGGGATTTTTTGTGGGTCTCGACCATTGAGTTTTTAGATCTTTATGAGCAGATCAATTATGCAAATTTTTAGCCAAATTGATGATTAATATTTGGATACCAAACTAGATTGAATTAATGGATAAACCAAATTTGCCCAATATGAACCGTTGATGTTGATGTTTATAATTATAATTCATAGTTTTGAATGCCTTAACGATCGTCAATTTGGGTAAAAATTTACAGAAGTCATCTATTCATATAGACCTAAAAATTGAACAGTCAAGATGTCTATATGTGATCGAAAAGTTGGTCTAATAAGTTATCTTTTGAAATGGCTTGAAAAATAGACCCCTTAGTGGAAGGGAGCTGTATATATGGGATTATCAGAGCCCTTCTAGTGATGAACTTTTTTTTTTCCGCCATTTTAAGGGATCACTTTTCAATCACATATCGGCATCTCGATTGTTGACTATTTAGAATTTAGGCCTCCATAAGTAGATCAGTTATACAATTTTTTTTTTTTTTGAAAGAAGGGCTGGTGCAGCTGCTCTCAAGCCTTGATTAATGAAACTGCTGAATACAAGGGGGGAATATTGAGCCTAACCCCTGATTACAATAAGCAACTAGAGTATGTCCCGAAATAATATCAGGAATCTCTACACAATTCTTGTATTCTAACAGGCACCAACTAGCAAAGAGCGCTCTACGGGCTGCTCCATTTGCTTTGAAATAGCAGTGACATAACGGAAAGATAACTCGATATGTAACACGATTACAACGTAGCATAATTGCCATATTTAGCACAGCTTTCCTACTATGCTACTGCCAGATGATAAATCCGACGACACTTAGCTTCATCCTGCCACTAGGAGGTTATGAATACCTCCTAGAAATTGTCAAGGTACTAAAACAAATAAATGGACGAATCAAATCTATCAAACCTGAATCATTCATGTTCATAATGGTAAATTAGATTATGAATACCTTAACAATTTTCAATTAGGTTGAATTCAGAAATGATTTACTCATAGAGACTTAAAAATCTAACGGTCGATATATCGATATGTGATCGAAAATTAAATCTCATAAGTGATGTCTTAAAATGATAAAAAAATATCGATGAGGTCATATATTTACACACATATTTTATAAATATATATATATATATATATATATATATATATATATATATTCAGGTTGCAACCCTCATCAGAAGGTAATGGTTCAATGCACTCGATCATAAATAGAAACTCGAGCCTCTCTGTTTCTTTTCTATTATACCATTGCTTATAACATAAAATAAAGAAAGAAAAATCAACTTGGAGGGAATATGAGGCATAATGGGGGAACAAGACTTGAACAGTGGGAAACATGATCAATAAACATTGCAGAATACAAGGAAAAGGCACATGGATTTACTGCTAACAATGTTTGACTTGAACAGAGAAATTCTATTTAATTTTTAAAATAAATAAGCAAAAAAGAATTAAACTCCAACCTTGAATTAAAAGTTGGTTCATTGAGCAGACAACTAAACGCAGCTCGAGTTAGTTGGGTGAAAAACTGTGATCAACCACCGAGAAGCCTCCATCAACAACTAAGTTGTGTCCGCTAACGTAACCCGATTCATCTGAAGCAAGGAACAGAGCTGCCTCTGCGACATGCCTAGCCTTCAACACAGTCCCCTTCAAGTTTGCAATGGCACAGCTGTTGGCTTCGACCTCATTTGGCTCCAAGTTATAAGCCTTACACGAAAGAGGGGTTGCAACACCAAATGGGGAAATGCAATTTACTCGAATCCCATAAGCACCAAGCTCACTGCAAGCCGATCTCACCAACCCGATTAAGGCATGTTTTGATGTTGTATAAGCATGTGGAGCTGTACCTCCAAGTGAACCTGCAACGCTTGTAGTGCATATAACTGAGCCGCGAATTTTTCTAGCCACCATGGCACGCGCGGCATGCTTGATTGTCGCTGCAACTCCGCGGACATTTGTGATCATTGTGCTGTCGAAACCTTGGATGTCGAGGTCTAAAATGCCAGTCATTGGACCCATAATGCCTGCATTGCTGAACAAAATATTTAGGCTGCCGTATTTTTCCATTGTGTAACTTACTGTTTGTTCAACTTGGTTTTCGTCTGTGACGTCGCAGTGGAAGTATGAGACTCTTTCCGAGGCTATTGAGGCCACAACTTGAAGACCCAATTCGTCTTGAATATCAGCTACGACAACAAAAGCTCCATTCGCTGCGAAAAGTCTTGCTGCTTCCTCACCAATGCCACCAGCTGCACCAGTGATGAGGGCCACCTTGCCCTCCAACCTAATTGATGCATTTGAGATTGTGTTGCATGAAAATATATTGGTACTGCATGATCTAAGAAGGTTGAGAAATAAAGATAATTGTAATGGTTACCTTGGCTTAGACATTGATGATGATGATGATGATGATGATGAAATGCTTGTGTTCTCAATGGGTATGCTGCTGAAACTTCCGAATGAATCTTCTTTCTCTTGGATCGGCTATTTATAATACCCCAATGGTTGGTTCATATATTATATTGTCTGCTATGCTAGGATGCAGAGCTCAATGCATAGACATGTGGGAAAAAGAAAATTATAAATTGCAAAGGCTGTTGACTATTTTTAACCAGCTTAATTTAATATAAAATTTTCAAATACTTATTGCCCCCTCAACCCTTATAATTTTGGAGTTTTGTCCCTTTACATTAGTTTTAGGGATTTTTTCTCCTTTACGCCACTTACTTATTTTTTTTCTTACTTACCTATAACAGCCCTTATATGTTGTTCCCTGATATCAAATTAAGTTTTTTTTTTAAATTTATTTTTAAGACTATTTTGCCCTCACCCATAGAGAGAGAGAGAGAGAGAGAGAGAGAGAGAGAGAAGTCATAGGAGACTTTGCAGGAATCCAGTCGCCGGGATCCTGTCACCAGCCTCCAAACATCTCCGAAAACCTCGCCGGAGGTCCCCAAAGAGGTCCTCAGGGATCTCATAGGCCCCCGGAGAGGTTACCGGAAACTTTTATTACCCCTCAATAAAAAAAAACATTTATTTGGAGGCAATAAAAGTTTATTGGGGGAGGATAATAAAAATTTATTGGAGGGAATGAAACTAATCTCTCTAAAATTAGATAAATAGAACTTTGATTGAGGAAGAAAATAAAGATATTACATCAATTCAAAATCTTTTATTGCGGGGTAGTAAAAGTTTTGGGGGGCAATAAAACATATAAAATTTGGGATCAGGAAGGGGGACTAATCTCCCTAAAATTAGACAAATAAAATTTTGATTGAGGAAGAAGTTGATGAGATTACATTAGTTAAAAACATTTTATTGGGGGCAATAAAAGTTTATTAAAGGACAATAAACAACTTTTAATTTAAAATTCGGTATTCTAGCAGCACGTATGCACATCTAAACAACATTATATATATTGCTATACTCAAGACTCAATGAAACTTTGTTGAAAAAAAAAAGTAAAAATATTCCATAATTCCACACTCGCATAAAGGTCATACCCAAGTATTAAAAGAAAGGGCTAAATACGGGTTACTACCATGTGGTTTAGGTCTAAAATCAATTCAGTCCCTACACTTTTAATTTCATCAAAAACATCCCTGTACTTTCAATTTTGATCTAATAGGTCCAATTCGTTAATATTCTGTTATGGATTCAACTTATAGTTGGATTATTTGATGAAAAACTTTTTATTTGATAGATTTCTAATAGTGAGACCCACTCCTAAATTGACTATGCATGCCACCTCAACATCACATCAAAAAACATAGGCCATATATGAGCCACGTCAAAAAGTTAAATGACTCAATTATCGGAAGACTAACAAATTGTATCTATTAGATCAAAATTGAAACTGCATGGGTGTTTTTGATGAAATTAGAAGTCTAGGGACTGAATTGATTTTGGACCTAAATCACAGGGTAATAACCAGTATTTAGCCCTAAAAGAAAAAGGGACCCTACTCACATAAACACCTAGCTTTAAAAATATCTATGCTCATATCCAGATCTGGAATAAGAATTTTTGTTCTCATAAACAAAGTGAACTACAAAATGGATCTACACCACAATACTTGTGATAAACTAAAGAAATTCGTTTAGTCAACATACTCGAGCGCATCTCCCGAGCAGTTCACCGGCAGCAGCACAAAAATGCCAATAAATCGGGCGAACAGGACCACCCTCAAGCTGAAATTGATAAGCTGCAAAAGAACCATGGCGTCCAAACTTGATGTTATGAGCAATCGTCCTCGGTGAGCTTCAAGGCCCTTCTGAGCCAATCGGGAGAAGAAATAAGCCTCTCTAGATTGAAATGGCTACTCTTCTTGTAATTGCCTTCGGCCAAAACTCTTGGTATGTAGACCTCAGAATTGCTCGGATGTTTTCTCATGATGGAGTAAAGCGTGAAGAAGAGAACGCACAGGCCGGAGTTTATGGCCAGTAACGTCAACGCAATACAAGTGGTCGGGTTCCGGGTAGACTCGGAAGGTCAAATCTGGGTAGTCGGAGAAAGACGACATCATTTTGGATTGGAAAAAGGAGAAAGAAAGGCCCATGTAACCGGAGGCTATTACGGAGACCAAGCCAGCGGCTCCGAGGCCCGTGTCGTCGTATAGAGAGAGAGAGAGAGAGAGAGAGAGAGAGAGAGAGAGAGAGTGTGTGTGTGATGCCCCGGAAATTGGTATTTATTTTTCAAAAATTTTCCTGAATTTAATTAGTGGTTATCGGACGGTTTCGTGACTCGTGGACGGAGCGAAAGTCTTTCGGGCGAATAATTATTCAGGAAGCGTCATTTTAGGGAGGGCACAAGGGTTGACTTTTTATTCGTTGGGTATCTCTAAAAACTTCATTCACAAAAATTGTAGAGCGCGTCGATACGAGTTCGTGGACATGAGGAACGCGAAAATCGGAGTTCGTATGAAGAAGTTATGGTTATCGGAAAAAGTTTCCATTTTGGTATATATGGGATTTTTACCGGAAAATATAAAAAAAGTCAGACTTTCCTTTTTCGGAAAATCTTCTCTCTCCTCTCTCCCTAGCCCGCGTCTGCTTTTCTACTTCGCTGGCTTCGTTCTTCCTCCTCCGGCCACCATCGGGCACGATTCCAAGTGGGGTTTCTTCACCTCAACCTCCTCTACATGTCTGTGGTAACCATCGAGCGTGGGACGAGCTGTGGTGGGCACTGCAAGGCCGAGAAGAAGCCACATCGGGGATGAAGCTGCCTTCGTCAGAACTGGAGATTCCGGCCACCTTTGCCGGTGATTCTTGAGGGCTTTTGGAGCTCAGAGGACGTAGATGCTTTCCACAAGGTGGCTTGCATCGATTCAAAGTGTGCAGGTTGAATTTTGGAAATTGGGATTCTAGGATTCATCAGATTCAAAGCTTTCGAGGTGCTTGGCAGAGGGCATTCTGTAAGCAGTCTAGTGGTGTGAAGACGCAGCGGGAGTTTCGAGGTGAGTAATCTCACAACGTTCATTTACGAACGGAGTTACCATTATTGTTTTGGCGTTATTTGTTTAACTACAAACTATAGTTGATATTAGTAAGCATTCTTGAGCGAATGACTACGTATATATATATTTATGTGAAATATATATATATATATATTCTTGTGAGTGATGTGTGACGGAATAATATGCATGATTGTGTTCATATTATTGTTGAAGGCGACTTTTCAGGAAATAATATTGTGGAAAAAGATGTTTTCTATTGTTTGAAAAGTATTGAGTTTGATGTTACATTTTTGAGTCAAGCGTGACTTATTTTAAATGTATTGGTCCTTGTACCAAGAGTCACAGATGGTGAGCAGGGATGGGGAAATCCGAAATTAGATTATGTAACGTTTTTAGGTCGGGTGCTACTTACTTAACGTTTGATTCTAAGACCAGACGGGGTCTGAAGATCATATGTGACAGATGGTGACATTAACGTTTGATTTTAAGACCAGACGGGGTCTGAAAATCATATGTCACAGATGGTGACAGGTCGGAGATGGTGACCTTAACGTTTGATTCTAAGACCAGACGGGGTCTGAAAATCATATGTCACAGATGGTGACAGGTCGCAGATGGTGACCAAGGCAGGAAATCGGTAATCACGTCTTTGGCCAGATGAGTGGTTACTATTTCAGTTAGAGCTCTAGTCTGTCTGCCAGTGTAATTCTTGGGGTAACAGTGCGAGGTTATTAACTCATGAGATTTCGTGTTTTTAGGGAACAAGGTATGAGTTGCTTCCTTATTAACGGTTTTTAATGGGACAAGGTGTGAGTTTTTTTCCTTATTTCGTGATTTGAATGGGAAATCAAGGTGTAAGTTGCTTTCCTTATTTCGTGATTTGAATGGAAAATCAAGGTGTGAGTTGCTTTCCTTATTTCGTGAATTGAAAGAAAATAAGGCGTGAGTTCCTTTCTTTAGGTGGTGTTTAAGGAATGAAGGAGTGAGTTGTTTTCCTTAGTTTTGGGTGTGAGTTGATTTGTGGTGGTTTTGAGTTACTCATATGGGCTTGCAAAAGCTTACCGGGTTTGTTGTGTGGCAACCCGGTGCACCATTCAAACGGTGTAGGGGTTAATACTCTAGGTCAGGGAAATCGTGGCTGAATCTGAGATAGCGTGCTAGCAGTTTTACAGTAGGAAGTCAATTTTATGACTTTACCATTATTAAGACTTCCGCTTGTAGTGAGCTTTGAGGAGCATTTACTTATTATTTTGTTGTTAACAATTTAATTCGTAAGCTTGTGTAATATATAACTCTTTAGAGCGAGTGTATATTGACTTAGTGGGTTTAGGGCATCAGTATGTATTTGATTTAAAAGGGAAAAAGTTTCCAGGTATTTTGTATTAATGGCTGAATGATCACGCATATAAGTATGAGATTGTATATCGATTTTTTAATTGTGTTAAAAATCAGGGGCGTGAGAGAGAGAGAGAGAGAGAGAGAGAGAGAGAGGGACAGAGAGAGAGAGAGAGAGAGAGAGAGAGAGACAGACAGATAGACAGACAGGCAGAGAGAGAGAGAGAGGGAGAAGAAGAAGAAGTGTGATTCTACAGAGAGAGAGGGAGGAGAGAAGAGATGAGAGAGATCGATGATGAGAGAGAGAGACAAAGTGTGTGTGCATGTGTGTGGCAATATGTAATTTTAAATTTTTTTAGAGCCCAAAATTGTCATTTAGTTGTTAAATTGGATTAGTGAGAATAAAAATCTGTTACTAGAGTAAGTGGGTTGATTTTTGCCCATTTTGGTGCTTTGGGTCAAGGCCCCAATAATTTAACTCCAACCCTAGCTGTTCTAAGAAAGAGCTAGTCTATTACAACCTAAACCATAAGCTCTCAAGGCTGCTCTAGGGTTTTTAGAAAAAAGTCTTCTTGCCATTGTCCGACGGCATGTCCATGGATGCAGTCGTCGAACGGGATTTATTGTTGGGTGAACGCGGCTCATTGGATCGAGGTGGCTTCGCCCTTGATTGACGGGATAGGTGGTTGGTGGTAGGTGAGATAGGGACAGTCGGGATGGTCTGGTTTAGTTCTTGCAGGCCAGCGTTGTGGGTTAGATAGGCGGCAGGGAGGTTGATTACAGGCGCTGGTTTGGTGGTGAGGAGGCCAGACAAGCTCCGTGGCGAGGATTCGACTCCTGGTTGGACGAGATGGTGGAGCTCTCCCAGATCCGGTCTGGGTCGGATGATTTGGATTGGTTGGGAGCGATTTGTCGGGCGCTAGTGGCGGAGTGAATAGGTTCGGACTGTGCCAATGATGGAGCATCCGTCTTGTAACAATTCTCTGATCCAGATCCGTCACAGGCAGTGTTCTAAAACTCGACCGCCCAGGCCGCCTAGGTGGTGCCTAGGAGCTGGGCGGCTCCTCTCCGCCTCGAGTAATGCATATTTGGAGCTTCTGGGCGTCTGGGTTTTAGGCGGGCGCCTAGGCGGCCTAGGCGGCTGGCTGGGCATTTCATTTTTTTTTTTTTTAAATTCACGACTCCTAAAGAGTAAAGTCCCAAAACGTGATGAGTTTTGTCCCAAAACGCCGTCTCTGTTGCTCAGCCTCTCTTCTCTGTCGATGATCAGACCTCTCTTCTTCATCGCTATCGCTCTCTCTCCGTCGCTGTGCTAAGTAGCTCTTGTGAGGGGAGCTGGACTTCGAAACGTGAAACCAGATCTGTTACGTTTCAGTTTGCTCGCTCAGTTACTCTTCCAGTCTTCCTCTACCACCTCAACCGGCGGTTGCTTCATCTTCTTCGCCCCTCCGCTCCACAACTCCTCCCTCAGCTTTCCACGGTAAGTTTTGAGAAATTGATAATCTGGAATTCTGGAAACCTGGAAAATTATGCATCTTTGCTTGAATTGATAATCTGGATGTTGATAATCTTTGTTTGAATTGATAATTCTGAAAGTGGAAATTGATAATCTTCTTGTTCTTGTTTAGTTGTTGTTGGAAATTGATAATCTTCTTGTGGGTGTTGCTGGAATTGATAATCTAGAAATTTATAATCTCAATCTTCTTGTTGAGTTGTTGCTGGAAATTGATAATCTTCTTGTTCTTCTTTAGTTGTTGTTGGAAATTGATAATCTTCTTGTTCTTATTGCTGGAAATCCGAAATTGATAATCTTCTTGTTCTGGACTTTTGGAAATCCAAAATTGATAATATTTTTGTTTATGTTATTGGCTTGTTGAGTTGTTGCTATGATGCTAATATGCTATGGACCTATCGTTGAGTTGATTGTTGAATGTTGAAATCGAGGAATGCTAATATGTTCTGTAAAGGACAAAATAGACAGATTGTGATAGAAAGGTCAAATAGAGTCTTCATAAATGATAGATTAGCTATGTTTTCAATTGATCAATGCTAGATTGCTAGTTACTAAGAGAAATCATAATAGAGATGCTTCTGCCATTAATGTTTAGTCTTTCACTCTTTCATATACATTCTGCCACTTTTATTGATTCATTATTTGTTGATTAATAGGGCGTCCTTGATGCATCTTTCGGAGGATGTAATGCTATGAATGAAGCGGATAGATACCGAAGGATGTTGAGTTTCAGTCCGATACCGAAGGAGTCTTGGATGGATATGGAGAAGAAGAGTTAGAGGTTACCGGCAATTAGGCTTGCAATTGTTATATCACTTAGTCTTTAATCTTTATGTATGCTTATTTAGGACTCTCTTAAAATTTGAATATTCTAGGTGCAATTTTATTATTCTTTGAGTCTTTATAAGTATAAATATTTTTAATTACATAAATAAAAGCTATAAAAATTAAATAAAAATTAAAAAATACAAAACCGCCTAGGCGCCGCCTAGGCACCAGCCTAGGCGCTCCTTCCCCAGCCCACCGCCCGACTAGCGCTTAGCGATTTTTCGAACCTTGGTCACAGGTGGTGGCAAGTCGCATATGAGGGGAAGATGGGGGGTGGTTTTGCAAGAATTGGGTTGGGCCCTCTTTGGTGGTTGTGTTGTGTTGTCCCTACTACTTGGGCTGATGTTTGGGTTTGGGCTCATTTTTTGGGCCCTACCCAGGTTGTTTTTTCCTTTAATATTGTTATTTATTTATGTTGTTTAGTGTGGTTGCGCTCTTTGCGAGTAATAAGCCCCTATATGTACCGTATAGGGTTAGTCCAGCTATGTGCCTGTGTGTACACTCAAAATGCTTTGACTGCTTTAGGAAGACGGCAAGTTCCTTGTTTCGTCAAATGGTCGTTGCCACCTAGTGGCAGGGTGAAGCTAAGTATCATCAGATTTATCCTCTGACGGCAACATAGTAGGAAAACTGTGCTTTTGGTAATTATGATACGTTGTAATCGAGTTATCTTTCCGTTATGTTACCGCTGTGTCAAAGCAAATAGAGTAACCAATAGAGCACTCTTTGCTAGTTGGTGCCTGGTTGAATACATTTCTTTGGTAGAGACTTCGGGTATCATTTCAGGACGTTCTCTAGAAGCTTTTTATTGTAATCAGGGGTTTAGGCTCAATGTCCCTCCCTTGTATTCAACAGTTTCATTAATCAAGGCTTAAGGACAGCAGCACTAGCCCTTTATTCAAAAAAAAAAAAAAAAAAAAACTGGTTTAAAAATCTCGAAAAGAAAATCAGTGAGTATTATTTCAAAATTCTTCTATGCACCGCAATGCAAGTGGTCCAACACCTAATATGCGATCTCAACTCTTGATATTTATTGTCAACTTTTTACCATAATAACCAAAAACTATTCTTAATGTTATACAACCGTTCGTTTCTATTAGTGCAAGAGCACGTCAGTACTCTTTATCCCTTCCGGTATTATTATATGCAAGATCAGTATATTATACCTCAACTTTTCTTTTCTTTTTTGTGTGTGTACGTGATATTATTTCTTTGATAGCTAAAATCAAATTCAAGGTATTCTTCGGTAGTCTCATATGGAAGATACATAATAACCTACAATTGAAGCTTTCCTAATGTTGCCAAACTATAGTTGCAAGAGTATAATTGGGTTCCAAAAAGCAATCCCTTTGGGATGGAGAAATAGTGTTTGCTTATATATGACAGGATCTGCCCCCAGATTTCATCATGACATTCAAAGTGGTCATGGACTTGGCAAACTTCCCTAAATATGGACTATCAAAACCTGCATAGTAAACTAATTCTTTTAATAACGTAAATCCAACTTCAACTTCTGGAGCTTACTTGCTCCTCATAATAACAACGTACCAACTTCTAACTAGAACTTAATAGGTCATAGCCCTTAGATCTCAATCATCATATTACGATACAAACTCAATACTACTACTTAAGATGATATGTTTTAAACCGGAAATTAATAATACAAGTTAAAATGCCTAGCACTTCAATGTAGCTCTCACTAAGCGGCTACTGGGATCATCGCTCCAAGTGACACTACTAGGATAAAGTTCATAGACATCAGTCCATAACTGATGTAAAAAAAAAAAAAAAAAACTGATGTCTTAGTAGGTGATGTTAAAGATCGCCGAAACTAAGACATCGGTTCATAACTGATGTCTAGTTTGCAACGAGACATCGGTTTAGCTATTGTCAAACCTTCATATTTTGGCATTAGATGCTTAATGAAATAGAGATCTAACAACACAATTATCCATTTTAACATTGTTATTGATTTAGAAACAATGTCTAATAATATTTTACACATCTTTTCCTGAAGAAGAACGATATCCAATGCTATGTTGGACATCGGTTCCTTGATCTATATCGATGTTCATATTTATGCTAGACATCGGTTTTTGTTTATATATCGATGTCCATAGTAATGCTAGACATCGGTTTTTGTTTAAGAACTGATGTACATTCTCTTTCTTGACATCGATTTTTATTTAGTAACTGATGTATTTTCTCTTTCTTGACATCGATTTTTGTTTAATAACTG
Organism: Rosa chinensis; assembly: GCF_002994745.2. Taxonomy (NCBI): domain Eukaryota; kingdom Viridiplantae; phylum Streptophyta; class Magnoliopsida; order Rosales; family Rosaceae; genus Rosa; species Rosa chinensis. Next base: position 33,470,836 of record NC_037090.1, read on the forward strand.
ATGTATTATCTTTTTCTTGACATCGGTTTTTGTTTCCAAACTGATGTATTTTCTCTTTTCTGACATTGGTTTTTATTTTCAAACTGATGTAATTTCTATTTTTTGACATCAGTTCTTCATCAGTAACTGATGTTTTTTCTTTTCTTGACATCAGTCTGTGAATTCAAACTGCTGTTATATCCCTTTCGTGCTGTATTTGGTACTAGAAAGCTGATCCACAAATAACATGAAATTCAAATATTGGGGAATTGCATTAATTTCTATCCAAAATTAGAGCTTGAGGTAGCTTCAAAAGTTTTGCACAATAAACCCTAACCTACTTTAAGGCTAGTCTAGAAAATACCACTACTGCAATAACTACATGCAGTATAATTTGTTCACAATTCATCCTGATATCACTACATCTACTACAAAATGGTCAGCAAAATCTTGCCTTACTCAAAATCATATTGCTCTGCAGCATTGACATGACTATGAACTAAAGAAACAAGTTCATGAAGAGCACGGACGGCAACCGGCTCCAGTTCATGCAAAGTAGTTTCTTACTTTAGCTCCTTTCCTTCAAGATCCTGCCTCTCACTCGCCCGATCCAAATCCTTGTCATTCTGATCTGGGTAACATATAAAATCATGGCTATCGGCAAAAAGAGAAATGCCGCTTGCATAAACATGCACTTCAAATTTCCCCTTCTTTTCTCCAATGATTAAGGAAACAATACAAAGTAATCTTAATATAAGATGATCTGTCAGACAGCTTATAGAAAACTGACCTACTTGTCTGTTATTAAGCAGTTTACACGCATACCTCTCTGTGTTCGCCATTTCCACCGAAGAAGCTTTAGGTAGCACTTGGTTCTGTCCAAAATCTTAGAAATTAAATATAACTAGAAAATTAAATATAACTAGAAAGTGAGCCCGCGCTTTGTTGCGGGAATTATTGTTATATGATAGTTAAAGTTTTAATACAATTGATCTTTTAATATTACATAGTATGTTTATGTTTACCCAAAGAAAAAGTAGGTTTCACTCCAAAATCAGTGGCAACTGTAACTACAAAAGGTGTGAACATTGATACAGAAAGCTAGCTACAGATCATTAATAGTGTTGATGTACTGTTGAAACCTATAGAACTCCTTCCAATCTCTGTAGATATTGTAGGTGCATCATTTTATGGTCATTGCAAAAGCTATCGAAAAATGTTGAAGCTGGTAATATACAGAAACATATAGAGAATTATTTTACTTTGGAAATGGCATATTATGTAATTATAATGAAAATGAAGATTAACAAACAATAACAACAAAAGTGGAAGATTATTTATACTAACCTGTGTCTCAATTAGTCAAATGTTCAAGAATGGATTCTAATTTCTTGTGGAACTCTAACAGCTCATTCATGTCTTTTGTTTGGAAAGAACTCCCTTCTCAATCCCTGCAAATTGAAGAGAGGATATCAGGCACAACTCTTTGACAGGTAAATTAATTAGTGTTCGCACATTCCAAAGGACAGTTTAGACCTGATCATCGTCAAGAATTATCCTGAACAGAACATTTGGATTTCCATCTTATATTATCAAATTCAGCTGCATAGTTTACTTCATTTGGAATAAAATAGAACAGCCAACTTTCTTTGGCCTAGTATGCATTAATGGGCTTTTACATCAACTGCCAAACAAAGAACTGTAAATATCATTCATAATATGTTTAACAAAGAGTTGTGGGTATGGTCTCCATTTAGAGCAAGGGCTATGATAATAGTCACAGAAGATGAAAAACTGATGCAAGACTTTTTTCTTAGTTGCGAGTGCATGACCACCCAACAATTAGAATTGGGATACAGAGCAAGACACATAGAATACCATTACGGCATGAACAATATATTCATCTTCGTTACTTGTATTTCAGCATGAACACCATTACGGCATTACGCAAGCATTTCAGAATAATCATAGCAATATGCATATGATAACATTAGCATCTGTAACCAAAGAGATTTGTGCCTTGGCCAAGCGGTATATTATGGGAAGAGATTGTGGAAGGTAAATAATTAAAGATGATAGCTTTATAATGTATATAGAGACAGAATACATAGAATTGAACTCCTTAGAACAGTGTTATGTAAAATGGGTATGGTGAGTGAAGTTGTAGACTTACACTAACTTCAGCATGGTGATCAGTATCACTAGCTTGCAGTAAGATATAAACTTAAAACAGTGGCAGTAAGATATAAACTTAAAATAGATTATATAAATATATCTAACAAGGTGGCGAAAGCTTAAACAGCTATTGACATACCTCAAATTGTTCAGAGAATCAATGTCCAATGAATACAACTCCTCAATTTGCAAAAAAATAAAAATTGTCATTTGAAATTGTAATTGCTTTAAAATGTCACTAGAAAACGAAATACAGAAAACAAAAGACCAGTTCACCTGCAGAACTCTTGAAACCATGACTTCTGAAGTCGAAATATAAAGTTAAGATCTAGGTCTTTAAGTATGGTCATTTCATCAATTTCTGTCTCAGTCTTATCTGTTGTTCAACTGAGGGAAGATCCCTTCAAGTCAAAATGTCGATGAATGGTATATTCAGAACAAAACAGATTTCCCATAATAATAAATCGCACCTGAAACATCATAAGATAGATAATAACATTTAAATGCTTACCATGTTTTGTAAAAACTACAAGCACATTACTTAGTTTGAAGTTTAGCCTAGCTATAGGCTTAGCAACTCTTGGACAAATTACCTTTTTTTGAATAGGTTGCAAAGTTAGATTTAGCAGTGTAGACCATAAAATTTAGTGACCAGCGTATTCTCGTATGCTCGAACATGGTTGTAATAGGCAGAGAGCATCCTTATAAGAACCTTCACCATGAAACATTATTTGGTTAGAACCAGTATTTTTTTTTTTTTCAAAAAATTTATATGGTGAATTGAGTACAAACAACTAGAGAACTCACTTTTACTTCTGCTTTCTTCATTGTTTTAATCACGTATCGGTCATCATTAGTCAAGTAAAAGAAGTTACCACTTTTACCAGGAGAAGAAAGTTCTCGAAGAGCATCGTTCTCACAGATAGAGAGCATGTAGTCAGCTGCATCCACCTTGAACAACTTCCTAAGAGTTCTGCAAATTTTATTCTCAATTTTTTTATACACAAATGTGCTAACTAGTAGTTAACTGATGAAGCAAACATAGCTAGCAAGGCAAGATCTAGTTACCTGAAGACTAAAGGACAATAATCCTTCCATTTAAATTCACAAGATTGGTGTGGTGGAGTGTATTTGGATTCTTCAGGAGGAAACCTTGTCCAATATTTTTCTCTGGGGTCGAAAGCCCAAGGCTTTAGATCAAGGGATCCAGACGGCCCTGGTCTTCCAACAGAATGCCTATGTGCATGAAATGATTAACATACATATAAATATAATCCAAAAGATTATCGATCATGAAGCAAATTACACTAATAAATATATAAAATGTGCTAAAATATTAATCAATTAAAGATGAAATTTTTTTATTAAAAATTACCTAATTCCAAGCTGCAAATTGAGCATGAGTTCATAATTTTTGTGGCCCCTACTGATCGTTTCCCCTTGTCTCCTACATACCTCAGATTGATTATTACCTGGAGAAGATGATTGAGGCCTTGAGAGATTCCCATTCTCTTTCTAGTTCTCTGTGAAGAAGAAGAAGGCCCTTAGCTTCTCAAACACATTACAGCTACCTCAAAACCCATTACAGATACCTCAAACACAACCCCCAAAACCTAGAAACACAACCTAGATTATCAGTAAATCAGCGACTACCCAAAACAAAATCAGAAACAAAATACCCATCACTCCATCAACAACTACTAGATTATCCGCAAATCATCGACTACCCAATACCCATCACTCCATCACCTCCAAATTACACAAACACCCATTGCAATATCGAAAACCTTGGGTTCGGTTCATCATCTGAAGAAGGCAATTTCTGCTAAAATCAAGAACAAGAGAGCTACTAGCGGTCCAGAGAAGCAAAATCAACAACAAAGGAATCTAAAACGCACTGAACATGAACAGAATTTCAAGCAAAATTGAGAGGATAAAGATGAAAGTGATACCGTCGGGGTGGAAGGAGAAAAGAGAAGGAGGAGGGGCAAGGCGGAGCTCCGGCGTGGACTGCGTCTTTAGCAGATCTGGTGAATTTGAGAAGAGAGATGAGAGAACAGGTGTGCCAAAGGAAGAGGAGGAGGAAGATAGCGGAGGCGGTGGCTGAGGCAGAGAGCAGTCGGGTGCTGGTCGGAGGGGCAAACGAAGTATAGTCGTGGTGTCGTGTTGTTTAGGGTTTGAGAGAGAAAATTGACCAAGTATAGTCGCGTGGGAAACTGACTAAGTGTTGGTGGCAAACAAAATTTTGTTCCCCCGCCTCATCAATTTTGTAACTTAGTCGTTTCCGCGCTTTCTCAAAATTTTGCCAAAAAACAGAGACATCGGTCAAAAATGATAAATGATGTTAATTTTACAAATAGAAATCGGTTTTCAAAGACCTGATGTTACAAATCTCTTTTATATCGCGTGAATTCCTGACCGATGTTTGTGACATGATGTCTATTAACATTATTCTAGTAGTGTGACTACTCACCAAACGACCACTGGGGCCATCTCACCAGTAGCACTCACTAGAAGGCCACTAGGATTAACTCAGCTGTAGTATTCACTAGGAGGCCATTAATAGAAGATGTAAATGATGGCTATCAACTCACTCATAGCTCTCACCAAGCGGTTACTATGATCGTCTCACTAGTAAAATTTACCCAGCTGCCACTACGATCGTCTCACCAGTATCGCACTCACCAGGAGGCCACTAGGATCTGCTCACTAGTAGTACTCACTAGGCGCCATTAAAAGAAATATTTTGCAAATGACGGATTACACAATACAACTACTCGCCCTGATAGAAATATCTATATTCTACTGATGACTAACTCATAAGAAATTGGCTATGACTAGAGGGTACTGCCGACTAATCGTCTCATACCATCTCGAGGATAGTGCTGACCAGATGACGCATCGGAGGGTACTACCGACCTAAATACTCTTCTCACTCTATCTGAAGTATCTAAATAACACATATGAAATGGGTGATAACTAGAGGGTATTGCCGACCAGATGACGCATTGGATGGTATTGCTGACTGGAATATTAGGAGGTGATGGCTAGAGAGTACTGTCAACTAACCATCTCATGATATCTGGAGGGTACTATCAACCAAATGACGCATTGGAGGGTACTACCGACTAGAATACTAGGAAACGATGACTAGAGAGTACTACCGACTAATCATCTCATATATGCCATCTGGAGGGTACTGCCGACCATATATATATATATATTGGAGAGTACTGCCTGTAATGCCTCAAACTGTGCCTCACCAATTTGAGCATGTCACAATGCCGCGTGTCTCTAAGACATAAACTGAAGGTTCAATTTACATCCTAGAAACCTCTCAAGGCATTTTGTTTAATAATAATTTTCATAAAACACACAGTGGAAATGTTTAAAATACTTTTGAGGTGAAAAACTTATAAAACGATAAATTACTTTGTTCGCCTATAATTTGATACGACAGCTTGCTCGTCAAATCATGAACTCCAAGAAGCAAGAAGCTTAGCAAAGTTTTGATGCAAGGCAAATCTTCCAATAAGTTCCGGAATAATGATATTCAAGAAGCAAAAGTCAAGATAAGTCCCGGAACCTGATTTTCGTATGATAATATGTTTAACATTTTCCACACATCCTGCTTCGTCTTCTACTATCCCGTCACTAGTGCATTGTACCTACATCCAAGGACTAAAAAATTGAAAAAATCGACGAAATATTAGCGAAATTTTCATTTTTTTAGGGGTCCGATATTTTCCTAACCAACCAATTAAATTTCGGCGAGATTATCGAAATATCGCAATATTTTGTGATATTTCCTAAAATCATCGATATTAACAGCAATATCGCGAAATTTCAGACAACATGGGCCCACGCGAGTGAAATTTCAGACAACCTGGGGCCCACACGCCCACTGAGATTTGAACTTGTACTTAAAAATGCAAATCGCATGCAATCAACAAGATTCGAACGTCGGTTGCTTATGAGAAATCAAGGCAACTCAACCATTGCCGCTGCAATCCTGTTTGGCTATTTAGTGCATTATATGGCATACACACGATACCTAAACCAATATATATACATGTTTGTAGTTTTGAATCAAACCCGAAGCCATATGCCAGTATATCCATATTTTTTACTTCTACATCTGGAAATTAAGGGAACTATTTAATTAATAGCCAATTTACAATAATTTTTTTTTTTACCAACAATTCTCAATCTGAAATAATCTTTATTACTTTAAAACAAGAATATTTTCATCACACAATTCATGATTTTCTGTAGCTTCATACTTCACAATAGATATATTTCTTCTACTCTTATTTTCAGTAATACAAAGTTAAGTATACTATTATTTAATATTACTAAGTATTTGGTTTCTATACTCTATTTTGTTGATTTGAATTAATCATATCTACTTTTTCATCTAGTATAAAAAAATATTGAGAATATTGAGTTAAATTTTAAGAAATGTCAGACGATTCAGCATATACTAATTTATCTTAAATTACTATAAGTCAATATATTATAATGTTTATTCAACATTTTCTTTTGAAATATAGTAGATAATTGATTAAATAACATTCCAAAGGTCTTATTTAATATTTTCGGGTTTTTATCTAAATTTCCATAATTTTTCTCGAATATTTATCAATATCGATATTTCCGTCGAAATTTCCAATTTTGGGAATGTCGAAATATCCTCGATATTTGATATTTTAGTCATTGCCTACATCCACACTGTTATAGGGATGAACACTCGTCCTCGCTTCTAAATAAGGGTTTCACTCCAGCTAGGTTTGTAAACTGCCGCATGAAACAATCATTTTGGATTCCAGTATGAAAATGTACTTAAACCATTTCATATAAAGAACGAAAAAATTAAAATACTTTTCTGACTCAAAAACCAATGCATGAAACTCAAATGAATACGGTGCAAGTATACCTGGTGGCCGGTCCCATTGACCATGTACCTACATGTGCTAGAACGAGCATAATTAGCTATAATGAGCCACGCTCATTGTACCGACGGGGGTACCGAATCTCACCAAGGGGATGACCTGCGAAGTCACGGCCAGGCGGGCTACCGCTAGAGCCCCAGACCGCCCCCAGATCACCGCTGACGCGCCGCGTCAAGATAGCATCAGAAGCCCCTGACGCTGGGAATCGAAGCACATCAGTCCCACATCGGAAACAAGAGGAAGATCAACCCCTTCCTCGCCTATAAAAGGTTCTCTCCTCTCTCCTTATTAATTACGCAATTACTACTCATTTATTGTTATGCTGCGCATATACAGTGATTGACTTAGGCATCGGAGAAGTGAAGACCGCCCAACACGGTCTCCCTCTGACGCCCTGTCTATCGTGTTGCAGTAACAGGAATCACCTAATCCTAGGAGTAGCGGTCCGCCCACCGGACCCGCGTTAAGTAAGAAATCGGCAACCGCCGGACTTGAGCATTAACATTGGCGCCGTCTGTGGGAACCCTTGAACAAAAGGTCATCCCGCCACAATCACCATGACTAACGACAACGGGGGAAACGCTGAAGAGCAGGCAGATCAATCCGCCATTCCCCAACCTACCAACCCAGCGGTAGGCGTCAACCGCGCGTTATTCACCACCCCGGTCAACCCCGGCAATGAGACAAACCCAGGTAGCAACCGCCCGCAAGGCCAAGACCTCGCCTCCCTGTACGAGCTGGCACTGGCGGATCTCCACAAGGCAAACAGAGAACGTGAACAAGAGCGCAAGGAAAAGGCCGAAGCCCAGAGGCAGGTGGCCACCTTGGTGTCCCTCTTCGACGAGCTAAAGAAAGCGCTGGAGGCAACCGCCAACCCGGCACGAAGTGAACAGTCACGGAGCACCAGGCATAGCCGACCTGGTACGGGAGCATTAATGCCAGCACTGGTCGTACACATGCAAGTCCCGCTACACCCACCAGAGCTAGCGGCAATGGGACCACCCCCTGCACCCCAGCCAATGTTGGAACAGGAGGCGGAGTCATCACTGCGCACCCACCGCTCGAGACCTAGGGCGAGAACAGAGGGAGACCCGCCCGCTCCCGGGTGAGGATCAGTTCAGTGGAGTACCCGCCTAGATCCCGCCGGCAACGCAACCGCTCAAATACTGGAGAGGATGCAGCAGTTGGAACAAAGGTTAATCCGGGCGGAATCGGGCACCCCGGCACCAGCTTCAAACCCGCTTTTCGCGGCCAGGCCAGGACCATTTACCGCTGCAATTTTGCTAGCCGTCAGACTGGCGTATGCAAAGACCCCTAAAATGTCACATTACAGCGGTAAGACTGATCCCTTCGTCCATATGGACACCTTCAAGAAGGTCACCAACAACAAGGGATTCGATGACGCCACCCTATGCCACTTGTTCAGTGAAACGCTGGACAATGAGGCAATGAATTGGTTCTTCGAGTGCCCGCCGGGATCCATTGACTCATTTCAGGCATTATCGCATGCTTTCCTTTCTCGGTTCATCCTACTGTCCGCCGGGCACCACAACACAAGCCAACTGTTCAACGTCAAGCAGGGTACGGAGGAGACACTGAAGGCGTTCGTCATAAGGTGGCGAGCGGCAGCATCTCAGTGCCGTGATCTCGATAAAACAATAGCTTCGGCGGCTTTTAAGCAGGGACTCCTCAAAGGGCCATTTCTATATCACCTCAACTACAATCATCCAAATGCGGTATACGACCACCTCATGAGTGAGGCGGTTATTCATGCCCAAGCAGAATTCATCACAAATGGGGAGGCCCCACCGCCACCAGCGGCATTGGCAAAATCGACACAACCCTCCTCCAGTCAGCAAGGGACCGCTAATAAAACCTCCACACCGCCAACTGACAAGAAGAGGGAATGGCAGCAAGGTCAGTACCAAAACAAGCGGCAAAAGGATCAGTCGCAACAAACATGCGGAGTCTTCCCAGCGGTATGCGGTATTTACAGTCCTCACGGCTTCACATGAAGAAATATACAATCAGTGCAAGGATCAGATCCCACCGCCGCCCCCGGGAAAATACCCAAAAACAGGAAAGCCAAGGAACACCGGCAGGTGGTGCAAATACCACGAGGACAGCGGTCACAATACCAACAGCTGCAACGCCCTCAAAACGGCCATTGAGACCTTGTACCGGGACGGCAAGCTTGAGCAGTTCAAGGTACGCCAGCCGCCACCTGTGATTGCCGATATTGAGCCCATGGGCCGCATCAACACAATCGACGGAGGTGCTCCAATCACCAGCATGTCTCACAGAGCTAGAAAGCGTTATGCTCGAGCTAATCACCCAAAGGAAGTCTGCAACATCAGCTACAAAAGATCCGCCAAACTCCCAAGGTCTGGTTGGGAGCCCATTACCTTCTCGGAGGAGGAGGAACGCGGAGTACATCTGCCCCACGACGATCCTTTCTTGATTGACGCTATTTTGGGCAAAATGTCAGTGGGAAGAATCCTGGTTGATAGCGGCTCCGCTGTCAACGTTATATTCGGCGGTTGTTACAACAACCTTAAGAGAAACAGAAAATTGCTCCAAGACCATGAACCACTGCTCAGCTTCTCCAGCGACGTCACGCAACCGTTGGGTTCTGATTATATGCGGCTCGTTATGGGCACTAGTCCATGTATGGCTGAGATACATACGGAGTTCATAGTCGTCGATTGTTCGAGTTCATACAACGCTATCATTGGTCGGCCAGCGCTCAACAAACTCAAGTGCATCATCGCCGGGTACATGCTGCTCATGAAATTCCCCACACCCAACGGCACAGGATGTGTCAGGGGAAGTCAGCAATTGGCACGCGAGTGTTATTCTACTACCATGGCACAATCGGCCCGCCGCCACGAGATCCTAGAGGTAGGCAGTCAGGCACCGCCACCAAACATTTTTGAGGACCCTAGGGAGGATGAAAAGAAGTACGTAAGGAAGGAGCCGGTCAATCCAGAAACATCACTGAGGGTTGTCAGCATCTCGGAGGAGCACTCTGAGCGGACGGTCCGCATAGGGGCTCAATTGGACCTAGAGCTAGCGGCGGAGCTCACCCAGTTCCTACGTGACAACGCTACGGTCTTTGCCTGGTCATATGCAGACATGCCAGGTATCTCCCCTGAAATCATCTCACACAAGTTGAGCATCAAACCATCCTTCTACCCTATCAAACAGAAGCGCAGAGCCTTCGACGAAGAAAAGTACCGCGCTATCAGAGAGGAGGTTGCCACGCTCCAGGGCATTGGGTTCATCCTCCAAGTCATCTATCCCCAGTGGATTTCCAATCTGGTTATGGTCAAGAAGGCTAGCGGCAAGTGGAGGATGTGCGTCGACTTCAAAAACCTTAACAAGGCATGCCCGAAAGATAGCTTCCCGTTACCTCGCATCGATCAACTCGTCGACGCAACCGCTGGACACGAGCTTCTCAGCATGATGGATGCGTTCTCCGGTTATAACCAGATCAGGATGCATCCCGACGACCAGGAATGCACCACCTTCACCACCGACAAAGGCCTGTATTGTTACAATGTGATGCCTTTCGGTTTGAAGAACGCAGGGGCAACTTATCAGCGGCTGATGAACGCCATGTTCGCGGAACATCTGAGCAAGATAATCGAGGTCTACGTAGACGACATGTTGGTCAAAAGTATAAAAGCCAGCGGACATGTGGAAAATCTGAAAATCATAATAACCATCATCTTGGCCTACAACATGCGCCTCAACCCGGAGAAATGTTTCTTTGGCGTCACCGCCAGCAAATTTCTGGGATATATTGTCAGTGAATGGGGCATCGAGGCCAACCCTGACAAGGTACAGGCCATCCTCAACCTGAAGGACCCGGAATGGAAGGTGCACGTCCAATGCCTCCAGGGTAAGCTAACCGCCCTGTCTCGATTCATCTCCAGACTGACCGACAGGTGTGCCCCATTTTTCAAAGTCCTCAAAACAACCCACAAGAAGGTCATCGACTGGAACCCAGAGTGCCAGGCGGCGTTCCAAGGCCTGAAGGAATACCTGGCGGCAGTACCGCTTCTCTCCATCCCTGTCCAAGGAGAAACACTGTACATTTACCTAGCGGTATCTCAGTCAGCGGTTAGCTGTGCCATCGTCCGGCGGGAGGGCCAGGACGAGCTCCCAGTTTTCTACGCCGGAAGAGGCATGAATGGAGCGGAGGCACGGTATCCTCCATTGGAGCAGCTTGCTCTCGCACTCATCGTTGCCGCCAGACGCCTCCGCCAGTACTTCCAAGGCCATACAATACATGTGCTAACCAATCAACCGCTGAGACAAGTAATGTAGAACCCTGAACATTCGGGGCGCCTCAGCAAGTGGGCCATTGAGCTCAGCGAGTTTGACATTGATTACAAACCACGAACCGCCATGAAGGGTCAAGCGGTGGCAGACTTCATTGCTGAGCTCACTGAGCGTCAGCCCGAAACCAAGATCGATATACCGCTCGGAAAGGAAATTGCTACGGCTGTGGAGCCGGCACCCCAACAATCAGACTGGAACCTACACGTCGATGGTTCCGCTTCCGCCAAGGCCAGCGGAGCCGGAATTATCTTGACAGGACCAGGGGGCTTAGCGTCGAGTATGCGTTAAAATTCAACTTCAAAGCTTCTAACAACATGGCGGAATATGAGGCACTCATTGCCGGCCTACTCCTCGCCATTGATTCAGGAGCCGACAATGTCAACATCTTCAGCGACTCTCAGTTGGTCGTTAACCAGGTCAACGACACCTTCCAGGCCAAGGATCAGCAGTTAGCGGCATATTTAGGGTACACCAAAACGCTGCTCAAAAAATTCAAGTTCCACACCATCACACAAATGCCCAGGGAAAAGAACGCCAAGGCTGATTCACTGGCAAGACTGGCAACCGCCCAACCACACCAGAGCCCAACAGACACAAGGGTAGAATCCCTGGACAGGCCAAGTATCACCAAAACCCTGGCGGAGATCTTTAGCATTGAGGCCAATCCTAGTTGGATGGACGAGATTATCCAATACAAGCGCAACGGGACATTGCCAGAGGACAAGATCAAGGCGCGGCAGCTCCAGCGGAGAGCAACCCGTTACAACATACAGAGCGGCAAACTTTACCGCCAGGGATTCACACACCCCAACCTTCGTTGTCTAACCCCAGAGGAGGGAAAGGTCGTGCTGGCAACAATACATGGCGGGGAATGCGGAAATCACTCAGGCGCCAGATCTTTGGCCAATCGCACAATGCGGCAAGGCGACTTTTGGCCTACGCTTGGTGATGACGCCCGGCGGATATCAAGATCCTGTCACAGATGCTAACAATTTGCAGACTTTCCACACGCTCCGCCGAGACCTCTGTCAGTTATCGTCAGCCCCTGGATTCACTCAACGTGGGGCCTCGACTTGATGGGAAAATTCCAAACCGCCAAAGGTCAATTCAAATACATCATTGTCGCCATTGACTACAGCAGCAAGTGGATAGAGGCAGAGCCACTAACAGCAATAACTACCGCCAAGGTAATCCACTTCCTCTGGAAGAACATCTACTGCCGCTACGGTGTCCCGCATGCAATCATCACAGATAACGGCACACAGTTCAACAATAAGGAACTCATCTCTTTCACCGCCAATCTGGGCACCAAGATGCGTTTTGCATCTATCGCCCATCCCCAAACCAACGGCCAGGTCGAGGCGGCAAACAAGATAATCAAGAAACTATTGCAGAAGCGGCTCGATGAGGCAAAGGGTTTGTGGGCGGAGAAGCTCCCGGAGGTTCTGTGGGCCATCAGAACAACCCCAACCTCCGCTACAGGTGAAACCCCCTTTTGTATGATGTTTGGGACCGAGGCTGTCCTGCCGATCGAGGTAATCCAACCAACCGCTAGGGTCGAGGGTTACTGCCCCGAGACCAACAGCGACGGCGTTAACCTCGACAAGGATTTACTAGAGGAAAAGCGAGACGCAGCCCATTTGCGCAATCTCCAGAATAAGCGGCAGATATCATGTTTCTACAACGCTAGGGTTAAGGCCCGCAACCTCCAACTGGGGGACTGGGTAATGAAAGAAGTTATACCCCCGCCAACGAAACTCCGCCCAACTTGGGAAGGTCCATACAAAATTGTAGAGGTCGTTAGCCCAGGCACCTTCTACTTAATGGACAAGGATGGCGTCACAACGACCCACCCTTGGAATACCGAACACCTTCGGTATTACTACAAATAGTCATAGCGCTACCCAAGAGCATCTTGACTTAGCTAAATTTTTGTTCAATATTTAGCTAAGGGAAGCTACCCAACGGGTACGACCCCACTTTTGTAAACGCTGTTCAGACAGCTATCAATGAAACGAGGAATTATTCAAACCATTGTTACCAAGTCTAGCACTGAGGGCAACTAGCAACGCCAGTCAGCGGACTACGTCGGCGACATTGTGCACTTGGACCAATTTTAATTCCTTTAATGTTTCATTCATGACCAAAAGCAAGTATCAAGACTTCTAGCGGCACACACATTGTCACAAACAAAAAGAAACACTTAGAATTTGGGTGCCAACAAATTTCATTCATCTCAAAACGGAATTACATCATTACGCCTCAACGGCTATACAAAAAAACTTTCCTACTATCTAGGGGTTGACGGGGTTGGCGGGATCAGCAGGGTTGGTTGGGTCGATGATACGCTTTGAGAAAGCGCATAATTTAACCCTAAAATGTCATCGTTAGTATATAGTAAATAGGGATCGTTCTATTCCGGGGATTGAGGGTACACCTGTAATTGCAAAAACAAATTAATAAAAGTAAAAAGTATTATTTACAAAAATAAAACAAAGAATAAAAATATATACAAATGAACACAAAAGGGGGTTTTAGGATTATTAAATTAAAAACTAAAATAAATAAAATAAAGAAAATGTAAAAAACATATATACACGGGTGGAATGAGAGAACAAAGATCAAAACCGAAACTATGATCAAATTCGATTAAACCCTAATATTGTTCATCTAAGTCATGAGAAAGGAGTTGATCATGTGAAATATTCGAAAGCAAATAATTTCCCATTTTTTTACTTTTCAATGCTAATTAACCTAAGTGAAAGCACAAAGATTAATCCTATCAAACATGTAATCAAGCCCTAGAAAGCTAGTCAATCATGACATGTTTAACGCATTAAGAACAAAGAAAGGCTATCAACTCAAGTGTGCAACTTAGTATGAAAAAGTCCACCTAATTGCAATCCTCTTTAATTAAATTCGGTTTTTGTCCAAAACCTTTACTACTTCGATTCAAGTTACACAAAACAAAAAGTTGATTTCATGTTCTTAAACCTAGCACCATTCATATCAAAACCCTAAGTGTTTCGAACCACATAAGATTAAAATACAAAAGATATCTATAAAGCAAATTTAATTAAACAAACTCACATAAGCAACTCTCGAATTACAATATAAGAATCTGAAAATTTCATTCAATCATAAAAATTTCAGAAATAATAATTTTGTTCAATCATGAATGTCAACTAGTACATAACCAACGAATTCAAAACAAGGTTTACAAAGTAGAGGTCGAATTACACCGTGGATGGAAGATGAAGATGGATGATTTTCGTTGTGATCCTTGAAGCTTGAAAGCAAGTCTTCAATGGTGGATGGTGGAGGAATAGGTCACGGCTGCTTCTTCTCCCTTCGCCCTTGCTTGAAATCCGTGGCTTGCTTTAGAGGATGGAGAGAAGATGGGAGAGGCTCACGGCAACAATATGTATTTTCTGATTTTTTCTAAGGTGTGTGGAACCTCTCTCAACGTCAAAGAGGTGGGTATATATAGGAGCACGGCTAGGATTCACAAAGCAATCAGAAATTTCCACATAGCTTCCACCAATAGGAATTCGCCAAGTAAGCTTTGTGATGTGGTCCAACCAATCATAGAATGCCAAGTAAGCCTTGTGATGTGTTCCAACCAATCATAATTCTCTAAAATACCTCCCTAATATTTAATTGCCGAATTTCCTTGAAATTATTCTGATTTTCTTCATTAATTTAGGCCAACATTCCTTTAGGGAATTTAGGGATGAATCTAGACGCCTTTTTAGCTTTTCCTTGGTACACACATATTTTCCTTCCATAAATATCTCCCTTGAATCTCTCTTGGCGTCATCTCCTTGATTATTTCTGATTTTCACGTTGGCAATCACACCAAATTATTCCTCCAACAATATTTCTTTCCATAAAAGTCTCCCAAGAAAATCTCTCCTTGAAATCCTCAATCAATCATCTTTAATTCCCACGTTGTCACCTTGTTTTTCCTTAAGTATTACACGGCAAATTTAATCCCCAAGGAAAATATATTTTCCTTTTTTTAAAAAAACTCTTCCTTGATTCTCTCCTTGCCATGTCATTTTCATGAAACTTCTTGTTCCATTTATGAACTCAATTCAGCTTATTTATTCCAAAAACCTGAAAATAGAAGCTTTCTAAAATAAGAAATGGAAACTTTCTTAAACTAAAATGGAAACTTTCTAAAAATAGAAAATAGAAACTACAAAACGGAAACTTTCTACAATTAGGAACTTTCCCATTCGAAGAATGGAAACTTTCCTAAACAGAGTTTTATTAAGGAAATAACGCAGAAAATATAGGGAAATAACAGTTAAAACGTCGCATTAAAATGCTCCTATCAGTCGACCCCGCTACCTTCAGCAGTTCCACCGGCGGCATGCGAAGAATGGGAGCTGCTCGTCTGGTCGGACCCTCGGGCCGTGGGACTGGGAGTCTCTATCGTGCCATCTGCCCGAGTGTGGGCCACCAAGAACCCAGCGCGGGACGCCTCGGACTACGTAGGCGTCCGCTGGGAGTCACCTTCTGGAGGCTCGCCACTCTCCCCGCTACCAGAGCAGACTCCGGGACCAAGTGCGGCAGCGGGAGCGGTACTTGTTGTCGGCGGCGCTTCCTTACTCGGCTGCACGACCTGCATTGTAGCTTTCGCCCAGTCAATGGCGCCCCTCTGCCGCAACATCTCTACATTGGCCAGGGCACCGGTCTTGGCTGCCTCGTTGAGCGCCTTCTTGTGCTCCGCCGACTGCTTGTACGATTCAACAGCGGCAGCCGCAGCACGGCTTCCCTCAGCCTCCAGGCGAGCGACTTCACCCTCCAGCCGCTTGATTTCAGATTGTTTAGCGGCGGACTCCAGCTGAAGGATCTCAATTTTCTTCTCCTTCGCAGTCACCCAGTCCCGCACCACAGACATGTCCTGCTCCAGCTTGGCGTACCGCTCATTCTGATCTAGGTGCCGCTCAATGGCAACGTTCAGCTTGCCCCTGGCATCCGCCGCATCGCAGTCGGCCTTTGTCAGAGGCCGCTCGACGTCAGCCAACTGCTCCTGGGTCTTCCCCAAGTCCCTCTAGAGGCCCGCCACTTCCTCCCTCAGCTCCCGCTCAAGCAGGGGCTGCTTGGACGCCGCCTGGAACATCTCGTGAAGCCCGAAGGCGACGTGCCCAAAGGCTGTGCTGAAGGGCGACTCGCTGACGGCGGTCGACCGAACGATTCCCTCCAGGCCGTCGAACCCCAGCCGCTCGCAGAGGTGATATAGGAAGTCCCGCTCACTGTCGTTGAGGAACTCAGCGTAGGCAACAAACGAGTCCAGACCGCTCGAACCCACCTCTTTCGTCACGTCCGCGACAGCCCCGGCCGGAGCCTGCCTCGACTTCTTGGGCTGCTCTCAGGCCCCTATTATCTCCACTTCCTCCTCTTCCCCGCCGGAGTCCAGCTGGAGGCGTTTTCGCTGGAGCATCCGCGTGCTCCAAGCAACGGTAGGCCTCGAACCCCCGCCAGCGGCGCCAACCCCGCTATAGTGACACCCTCGGTGGGGCGCACCGCTTTCTTCGCCACGCCGTGCCGAAGGGCCGGCCCCCTCTCTTTCCTCGGCGCCGCTTCACTCTCCCCGCCGGTCCCCGCCTGGACGGCGGGCAGCCCATCACCACCAAGATGGGAGTGGTGTGGCATTGGCAGCACCACGTGAACCTCTGACTGGCTCAGCACCAGTGTCTCTGGATCCACCACCGTCTTTTGTGCCGCCATCCTGGAAGCATACATGGCCTCAAGGAAGTTGTCGATTTCAGCGCGGTCCATGGCTTTTGAAAAGGCGTCGCGGCTAGCCTTGTTTCCCGGCGGAGTCTCTGCAAAAGTTAGTGGCAGGCCAGTTAGCATGGGACAACCTCACCAAAGGTACGGTACAGCTAAGATTACTTACCAACGGCGCGCGTCAATTGTTGAGCTACCAGCAACTCCCACCCGCTAATTAGATGGAAGTCCAGCAAGTTGCGGTTTCGCCAACAACCTCTGATGCGTGCTACCCAGCACTCTTCCTCGCGAGTTAAGTTGTACCGCAACCCCGCTACACAAACAGGTCATCATCAGTAGAGTACACCAAAAAAAAAAAAAAAAAACAGAAACCACGTCAATCGTGTTCAGCGGAAACAACAAACAACCTCGGATGGGCTGAAATTCTAACTTAATTCTAAACGATGGCTCCCCTCGTTAGCCCCCGCCTGGTACTCCCATCCCGCTGTGGCAATGCAAAACGAGCCCCGCCAGTACTACATTGAGTCCCGCAGGTTTTCGATCAGCTTGGGCGCTCCTTGCCGACGGCTGAGGTTTACTTGCCCTCTACAACCCTGGCGCTTCACGTACACCAGTTCATAGATATGCAACACCTCCGCCACGGTCGGTCCTTCGCAGCCAGAAAACCTCCACAATGAGTTCAGCGACAGCAGTAACCGCCACATGTTGGGGCACACTTGCCCAAAGGCGATGCCGAACTCGCACAGCAGAATCTGAAGGTTGGGCACCAGCGGGAGGGTCACTCCCTAGCGGAATATGGCCTCGTGCACCGCGGCATGGCCTACTGGCAGAATCGAAGCTTTCTCCTCTACCGACGGCGGACGCAGCTTCACCGCGCCGGGCAACCGGAACACCCGCTTCAGCCGGTTGATGGCAAACGCTGTCATCCCACCTCCCGACTCGTCAACGGGGGTGCCGTCCTCGAACACCCACGCAGACTCGGTATCCTCCCCCGTTCCACCTCCCCCACCAGCGGAACCGCTGGTGGCACTATTACTTTCTAGCCGCTCTTTGTGCAAGGTGTGCGTAGCGGCAGCCTCCCTCGCCCTAGAACTCTCCGGACGCGACGCACGACCCATATCTACGTCCCACGGAATGGTCTGTAGCGGCTCGACTTCTAGCGGTTCTGGTAGTGAGGTTCCTGCACGGGCAAACGGACGCAACGAGTCAATAAAATTCCTATCCGCCGCGCTGAACGACACTTCAGATCCGGAATCCTCACTGCTCGAGATCTCTATGACATCGGCCATCCCAAAACCCTAAAACCCAAATCAGTTAGCTCACACAGGATCTAACCTATCGCTATATCAGTTAGTGCCCAATAACATCAACAATACTCAACCCAGAAAATGCCAAAACAAGAACAAACCGACTAAAACCTAGATTCGACCATCTAGAAAAGCCCTAATTGTCAATCACAACCACCCTTCCCCAAACCCACTCACACCCTCACAGAACGTCGACAAAGAGCATATCACAGAAAAACCCAGAAATCCAACCACGCAGACACCCAATCAAACAGGAAAAAGGCCAGATTACCAACCTTGACAGTGGAGCCTCTGACAGCAATGTGCACACTACTCTTCGCAGTCGGAAATCGTCTGTTCGTCCACGAACAAGAACTCGCCGATATCGCCTTGCCTTTCTTCTCCGATCTCAAACACAGAACACTTGAAGACGACGAGGGTACAGTTCGAAGTTTAGAGCAGTGCCAAATATGCGCCCTTTAAAAAAAACGACATCGACTGCCAGCCGTACGCGTCCGTTTAAAAAAAACGACATCGACTGCCAGCCGTACGCGTGTCCAACAGCTGCAGTTACTCCCCGAATTAACCAAGGCGTCGCCTCGGTTACCAAATCCATCATTACTCGACATTAATGGCGAGGAGACGGCTCGACGAAGGAGACACGCCTCCGCACGCTAACCCTTTAGGGGCTTGCCACGTGTCCACCACCATCAGGCGAAGCGTCCGACAGAAGCCACAACTTTTGGGTAAAAGACTCCAAGTATCGAAGTCCGCTGAGCGAAACCCCGCTAGCGGAACTTCTCGTCATCATCCAAGTATCGAAGTCCGCCGAGCGAAACCCCGCTAGCGGAACTTCTCACTTGTCATCCTCCAAGTATCGAACTCCGCTGAGCGAAACCCCGCTAGCGGAACTTCTCACTTGTCATCCTCTAAGTATCGAAGTCCACTGAGCAAATTCCCGCTAGACTTCCACTTGACAAAAAACAGCCTCGGCTATACATGGCACTGCCGGCAGAGCCCTCTCCATCTTGCAAACCCCGTGCGTTGCTGAGCGCAGTTCCGCTCAGTAACCACGGCCGAACAAGTCTACCAGACGCTGTTTTCCTGCTGCATCCAGCAAGGGGTATCCGCCAGCGGCAGATCCCGAGGCTACGCCTCATTCTGACAACGACCGCCACGAGGCGTCACGGTCAGATCGTCCCTACGGGACACGGGGACCTGTCAACAGTCTACGACGACCCTGATCAGGTACGTTGACCCCCGCCACTTGGGTACTAAGATTGGGCTCGCTACCCAACACCTTCTGCTCCACGCAGCTTCCCCTCAACAAACAATTTGTCGACCATCCGGAGGTCCGTCTTGGCTAGGGAGTGGGGGACTCCCTGGCGGGCCTAGCAGGGGCCCACCCGAAAGGGAATAAAGCGTTTGCTCAGTAAATCCATGGTTGACAACGCACTGACGCTAATTATGCTGTTGCAAGTCTAGCGGAAGTAACGCTTCACACTGCCGATCAACTCCCCAACCAAGATTGCCCTCCTTGACTGGGGACTTGGGGGACTTGTACCTACATGTGCTAGAACGAGCATAATTAGCTATAATGAGCCACGCTCATTGTACCGACGAGGGTACCGAATCTCACCAAGGGGATGACCTGCGAAGTCAAGGCCAGGCGGGCTACCGCTCGAGCCCCGGACCGCCCCCAGATCACGGCTAACGCGCCGCCACGCGCCGCGTCAAGATAGCATCAGAAGCCCCTGACGTTGGGAATCGAAGCACATCAGTCCCACATCGGAAACAAGAGGAAGATCAACCCCTTCCTCTCCTATAAAAGGTTCTCTCCTCTCTCCTCATTAATTACGCAATTACTACTCATTTATTATTATGCTGCGCATATACAGTGACTGACTTAGGCATCGGATAAGTGAAGACCGCCCAACGCGGTCTCCCTCTGACGCCCTGTCTATCGTGTTGCAGTAACAGGAATCACCTAATCCTAGGAGTAGCGGTCCGCCCACCGGACCCGCGTTAAGCAAGAAATCAGCTACCGCCGGACTTGAGCATTAACAGACCAATTACATGACTTACCTCAAATAAAGTAGCTAGATAAGCATAGTGAGAGTGTCCATTTATGCCGTATCACCTAGAAGTAGTGCCACACCTCAAAGGATGTTAGACAATATTCAGTCCATACAACCTCGTCCAGAGGTTTAGGGGATTGATGTCCAAGGTAGTCACTATGCTCTTCTCACTCTCAAGCCATCAACAAACTCTTATGGAATGGTTAACATACACTACATTTTAATAAACTAAACCATGCAACTCAAACATGCATCAACATTTAATTAAATGCGGAAAACCACTAACTAAGTGAGTCCCAAATCCCCTACCTAGATTCTGACATATATTTTACGTCGTCCAAGCGATTTCGATACCTCCATTCCTCGGATAACTGGAGTCCTAATTCGTTAGTAATCCGCCGAATAATATTTAAGTTTCGACAATTAACTAATCATCCGACCAACTTTTCCTAGTTTGACAAGGATTGACCAATCACAATCAATACCCTCTTCGACCAATTACACACCATAACAAATTAATTTCCAACACCGACTTGGTTTGAATTCATCTTAGTTGCCCACACTACTGAGGAAACCCATCAAATTCCAGATTCATACCAAAGCTAATACGAATATTATTTGGTCAGTGTCAATACAAATCTAGTATTTACCAAGTAGTAACAATGCCAATTCTCTTAATTACGAAGTAAATCACTTCCTTAATTGAAACAAAAATCCAGTTTACCATTCCTAGTTGCACGGCTGTAAACATCCACATGAACAACCAACAGTTAAAACGTAAATTTTCATAGTATGATTCCCTAACATTTCCAGGAGAACCTACTGACATTAATGTCGAGCAAAAGCCAAGTAGGAAACCAACAAACTAGCTCCTTTGACGAAGAGCACGTTAAGCCAAGAAATAGAGGATTTGCTCATCTCCACTTCAAATCACCAATTCTGAATTTTTAGCATAACAACCACCAATTATCGTTCCAACCCATAAAATTAAACCAGAAACTACCAAGGAAACGCAGAACCACCACCACAGGCAGTGGTATCGACGGTGGCTGAAACACCTAATTTTCAGTCCGGGCTTTTACCAGGCTTGGGATTTCAAATACTCAAACCCGGTCCAAAGAAAAATAAAACTGGCCGGTCCCGGGCCTTGGAATCAATTGCGAGACGTCTGCTTTAAATCAATTGCGAGACGTCTATAAGGTAGTTCGATTTGTACCTTTGATTATCCTAATTAATTTCTTATATGATTCGTAATAGAGTTATTAGCATCTTCAATATTATAGAAACCTTCGATCCCAAACTCATACCTGAGGCAGTGCTCAACCGCTGATTCTTTATCGCCAGTCACCGAAGAAATTGTTTGAGGATTTGGATGTGTTCAAGCTTCTTTGCGACTTGATGCACAAGATTGATTATGTCACTGGTGGATGACATATTGGACAACGTAACATTGCAGCTTGTGATCGTCAACTATGGATCAGATTGGGAGACTGGAAATAGAAGATTGGGGTCAGAAGAGAAATTAGGGGAAAATGAAGGAGAAGATCGTGCTTTTAGTGTTTGATTGGGCTTGGGTTTATTCCCAGGCTTAAACTGTTTTACTCTTTCTGTCTCTTTTAGCAGACGTTAAAGTTCATAAGCATAATTGACTGCTTCAGCGGCTAGCTCTCGAACTGGTAAGTTAATAGGATTCTACTACTCTTGCTTTTACCTGGGCGTCAAGGATAAGGTACTAGTTTCAATGGAGTTTGCATGAGCTATTGTTTATCAAACTTTTCATCGTCTTGAATGCAATGTAATCAAACTTATGGAAGTTTCCTGAAGTCTTTCCTCAGGAGTCGATTGGGCAGACATCGATAATGGTTCTGTTTTGCTCCGGTAGTGACAAGTTGGAGGCATGGGTACCATGTTCAATGTTGGGTTGGCTCCTTTTATTTTAGTACCATGTTCAGTCGAGTATGGAGATTTTTTATTTTTTTAGTATCATTGTGTGCGGTTTTTCAAATTCTTACATAGGGCAGCCATGTCACGTGTCTGGTACGATTGTCCAATCAAAACTCAAAAATTAGGTGAGACCCAGTTTCTAAAATTTCGATACTATCATTCATTAATTATGTGAAATACCCAAACCACATTCATGCATGTGCACTGATCGGTCAGCCCTACAGACACGTAGCATAAGTGCCCTGCGAAAGAATCTCTCTACTTAAAAATGCTATGTGTACTAGGGCTTTGGGCGTCGAATTGTAAAATTATTTTCTGTCCGTGGTGAAACTTCTTTTTTTTTTTGAGAGAGCACACCCAACCCAAGACCGTGCTGAAATTTGTTATGCCGCTAGATCGACAAACAACCGCTGAGTTTGACAAGGGCAATAGCCATCAAGTTATTGGGAAAGTTTGTCGTAGATCGGAGATCAATGAGTGAACCCTAAAAGAGCGGCAGATCAGAGTTTGTGTTGTGTTTGTGATGGACTTCTTGTACGTTTCCTTGTTTTCTTCAATTATCAATGAAACTCTTGTTTCTTCTAAAAAAAAAAAAAAAAATTAATAATAACAATGGACCCTAATTTATGAAATCGTTTTCAATTTCATATACAACGATTAAGTTTGTGGCTTACATTTTAGTCTTTATAACATTTTTCATGACATACAAATTGTCTTTTCATAGGAACAAAGAAACTTTAAGATGCAAACAACTACAAACAGCATACATTAAATAATAAATAAATAAAAAGTTGTGAATGACTGAATGAAACTTAAACCAGTAGTGCGTAATTCCTAGATGTTCCTAGGGCTGGCATTTTCAGCCGAGACAAACCAACCAGCCGAGTTTGAGCCGAGCCAAGGAAGTCGGTAACCGACATTTTTGGTAGCTGAACTATTGGTACAGTAGTACCGAACCGAGAGAGAGTTGACGGTACGGTATTGGTTTTGATTTTTAGAAAAATACGGTATACGATACTGAACCGTATATAATATATATTATTTATTTTTTTATATATTTTTTATATATATTGATCTGAACCGTTGATTATTAATAGTTTTATTGCATATTAAATTATAACCGTTGGATTAAACTAAAACTTTCCAAACCCTAAGGGTGGAATTCAAAAACATCATTCAGTCCCTCACTCCCTCGAAGCCTTGAACTAAGCCGTCTGGAATCTCTCTCAGACTCAAACCCTCTCCACCTCTCATTGACTTGATCTCTCCTTTGAAGCCCAAACTATCCAAGAATCAAACACAGAAAGTGTTAATCTGTTCATTCAAATCGTGTCTACGGCCGGTGATCGAGTCTTCCCTTTTGGTTACTTTTTGTTTTAATTTTAGTTGGAAGCTCTTGGATTCATTCAATTCATGTTCTAAGTTGAGTGATTTCTAATGTTTTTGCTGTTTTGCATATTGCTTGCTAATGTTGAATCTTAAGTGGAATCGATCTCTGTTGCAGTGTTGCCATTAATCTCAAGTGAAATCGAATCGTTTTGTCAGAATCGATCTCTGCAGGGTCTATCAATTATGTGCTGTTCTAGGTTTTCAGGTTTTGGCGATTAACTAATTCTGGGCTTTGTTTTTTGTTAGGGTCTTTGCTTTTGGATATCAAGTCCCGATTGGCATTGCTCTTCATTATTATAGAGGTGAGGTGAGGTCCAGTTTGTGACTTTGTTACTTTGTTTGATTATTGATTGTTTCTGTCATTCTGTCATTTTTGTTTGATTGTTTCTGTGGTCCAGTTTGATTGTTTGATTAGGTTGCATTTATGTGGTCCATTTTTAATTTAATGTTTGATTACGTTGTAATGTAATTATTATGTGGTCTAGTTATGTGGTCTAGTTTTGATATGTAATGTTTTGTACTATTAATCAGGCATTTTCAAACTTAACATTTCATGCTTCCATCATCATTGATCGAAGGTTAGTCAAACTAAGGAAACTTATAAGTGATGTAGCCTTCTCTTGAGTGTTATTAGATTTTTGGTTCATTGCTGAGCTTCATTGACACCAAATTTCATGTGTTTGGCAGCATTGCAGTTTGGCATATTGCAGATTGCAGATTTTTGGTTCAACTGCTACTGTCTATTTGTTGTTTTGTTTAGAGTTATTATCACAAATGGTACCTGAACTTATCATCTATTTTATCAATGGTACCTGAACTTCAATTTTGATCACAACCAGTACCTGAACTTTTTGATTTCATTTTAAATGGTACCTAAGGCCACCTTCGATCACTATTCTGGCAAAAAAAGCCAAATCTAAAAAAACAAAAAACAAAAAAACAAGTTCAAGGCAAGTCTATTACCAAAAAATCATCACTATATATGATCGCAACTCTCGAAATCATCAAAAATCATCACTATGATCGCCTCTCATGCCGTTTTTAGTCGGAATAGTGATCGGAGGTGGCTCTAGGTACCATTTAAAATGAAATTGAAAAGTTCAGGTACTGGTTGTGATCAAAATTGAAGTTCAGGTACCATCGATAATATTGAGGTATAGTTTAGGTACCATTTGTGATAATAACCCTTTTGTTTAATTCCATTGTTTCTTCATATGAACTTTCAGTTTAGTTATTTAGATTATTGTACATTTGTATGAACTTTCAGTGAAGTGATTTTATGAACTATGAATTGGAATTTCTGAATTTGTATGAAGTATGAAGTATGAAGTATGAAGTATGAAGTATGAACAATTAAGTGATGAAATGAAGCAATGAAGTTGATGTATCATGAATGAGAGTTATATACTTATTTTTCTGATTTTTTTCATTTACTTATTGGTCTGGGCTTTTTAAAATTACAGATGGGTCACATTGGAATTTTGGCCCAATCATAAACTCAGTTAGAGGCCCAACCAACCGATACCAACCAAGTCTCTCATTATACCGATAAAGTTGGTATACCGACTTCGGTGGTCGGTAGTAGTTTGACATTTTATGTACCAAACTAGATCGGTACGGTACATGATTTTGGGCCTGTGACTCTGGTACCGAACCGAGCCCAGCCCTAGATGTTCCTAGAACAATCAAAAATACGAAAACATATGACCTATATGGAATAGACTACGTAGTCAAACGTGGAAACTCCTCAAAAAAAACAAAAGGTGGAAATTTGAAGAATCAAGGTATTCGTTTCAAGTGGAACAAGTGTCACTCCAAGTCTCCAACAACAGATGGCAAAGCCCTCCGGGATTACCAGCCACGAACTTGAACCAATGGGAACCTTTTAGAAGGCCCACAATAAATTTTTCCAATTTCTGACGTACGGGCTTGGGTTCGTAAAGAAGCCACTAGTAATTTCCATGCAAATTTATGAGTCGCATGCAACTGCCAACTAGCACCATTAGCTTCTCCATTTTTCTACTCTCTCTTTTTCTTTCTTTCTGTCTTTCTTTTACCATTCAGCTTTTCTACAACATTTTGTTTCTTTAGACCAAAGGAAGGAATTACTGAAAGCTAGAATTCAGGACTGTGTTACATAGACATTTTTTTTTTCTTTGATGAACCTTATCTTTCAAAAAGGCAGAAAATTGAAATTTATTTTGAAAAAAAAATTTTAAAAAAATTCAAGCATGGTACGTGATGATCAAGGAAGACCAACTTTAGCCTCTGTTGAAAACCTTGGCTACAGTGGATGTCTTGCTATCAAAAGCTCTACTCAAAGAGGCGAAGAGCTACACTGAATGCGACACTGATTTATGGCCATAATAACAGTCAAGTAGAAGAAGATTTTAAGATCTTAATTTACAGTATCAATGAGAAGTCTCTGTATCCTTGGAGAATCAAGTTCTTAATTAAACACAATAAAAAAAATTTAAAGAAAAATCAATCTTATAACAAATGTTCTAATGAATTTTTGACACTCTTTAAATTCGCCTAACTGGTTGCAAAGATTAGCTTCACAAACTCATACCTTAAATTTTTGATAGTTTCAGTGTTGGTTGCAGTAGATCAGTCACCCCTATAACCTTGTTTTATTTTATTGGTAAGTTTGTTTTGAAAAGGAAAATAAGTAAATAACAATTCTATAGCATCCACCCGCTTCCAGTTCTGGTTTCTTTGATTAAATTAGAACCCCACACTTGGCAATACAGCCAATCACATCGGATTTTATACATCTATATTTCTACCTCCTTCCCGAAAATAGACCTTCTAGCGTCTTCTATACCACGGGGCCCTCTCCAGAACTTTCCCTTGACGAGCTTTCCACCACCCGATTACTCATTCCGACACGCGTACGGCCTACATCTCAATTCTCAAGCTAGTGTATCTCCAAATTCCATGCATTTAGCAAGAATTTCGCAAATCTTGAATTTCATTTCTCGCTTATTTAACCCCCCACTTCGAACCAAACACCAAGCAAACCAGCCTGCCCAGTTCTCGGTCAGCTATATCATTCTCTTCCTCTCTTCCCTCTCAGCACCTCCATAGTCTCCCTCAGATAATCGCACCTTCATTAAGTCCTCTCTCTCAGATAATCACATATGGCTCCTGAGCTCGTTCCCTCCGTTCCGAAATCCACGGGCTTCACCCGACCCGCCACCCTTCCGAGGCGTGCGTACGTCACTTTCTTGGCCGGCAACGGCGACTACGTGAAAGGCGTAGTCGGATTGGCCAAGGGCTTGAGGAATGCTAAAACGGCGTACCCTTTAGTCGTTGCGGTCTTGCCCGACGTCCCTGAAGACCACCGCCGCATTCTTGAGTCGCAGGGTTGCATCGTCCGGGAAATCGAACCAGTTTACCCGCCAGAGAACCAGACCCAGTTCGCCATGGCCTATTACGTCATCAACTATTCCAAGCTCCGTATATGGGAGGTACGTCACTCATGTGTCCCTTGTTGTTTGGGTTCTTTGTGCTCCACGTAGGTCAAACTTTTCTTGCTTTGACGAAATAACCCTTGTGTCGTTTGCAGTTTGTGGAATACGACAAGATGGTATACCTGGACGGAGACATTCAGGTGTTCGACAATATAGACCACCTCTTTGACCTGCCGGACGGCAACTTCTACGCCGTGATGGACTGTTTCTGCGAGAAAACGTGGAGCCACACGCCGCAGTACAAGATCGGGTACTGCCAGCAGTGCCCGGAAAGAGTCAAGTGGGACTCCGAGCTGGGCCCACCTCCGTCGCTCTACTTCAACGCCGGGATGTTCGTGTTCGAGCCCAGCGTTTTGACCTACCAAGATCTCTTGAAGACCCTCAAGGTCGCCCCAACGACGCCGTTTGCTGAGCAGGACTTTTTGAACATGTATTTCAGGGATATTTACAAATCAATCCCTCCGGTTTACAATTTGGTCCTGGCCATGTTGTGGCGTCACCCCGAGAATGTTGAGCTCGACAAAGTGAAAGTCGTGCATTACTGTGCAGCAGTGCGTATTAATGTCATATATTTTTGTTAATTTTGTTAATTTTTAGTGTATTAATTTTGGAATGAATCTTTTTAATGCAGGGATCAAAGCCATGGAGGTATACTGGGAAGGAAGAGAACATGCAGAGGGAGGACATCAAGATGTTGGTGCAGAAATGGTGGGACATTTACAACGACGAGTCGTTGGACTACAAGAAGCAGCAGAGCAGTGCTGTGGTTGCGGCGGTTGAGGCTGAGCAAGCGGTGGACATGCAGCCTTTCATTGAGGCTCTATCCGAAGCCGGTGCTTTCCAGTATGTGACTGCCCCTTCTGCGGCTTAGTGAAAGGCAAAAGCGTAAATGTGAGAAGGGGAAGAAGTAGTAGTAAGAAAGTGAGCTTTTGCTTTTAGCTTAATTTGTTTTGGTTTTTAATTTGTACCATACTGGGAGTGCTTGGTTTGTGGAAAGTAAGCGCCGTTGATGTAATCATCTTCTTAATTTTGAAGCAATGGTGCTGAAATGTGAAATACATGGTCCAATAATTAGCTATGACTTGCAGTCTATTTTTGGGTTTGATTTGTTAGATGCATAGTCTGGTTTCCATCATTTTCAGTCAGCTAATTAGAGCTTTCATGCTCGATCACTAAGCATCACTTGCTTGGTGAGGTATTGGGTCTATAGACTGACCCAGTGGACGCACACCCACTAGCTAGAACGTTGCTTCACCGTTAAATCTAAAATAACCTTTTGTTTTGGTAATCGGTTGAATTCAAGCGGTTTGATATAGGGCTGTCTAAGATTTAAAAATAATTGCTTCAGGTTTTGCCAAAGCCTTTGCCATTCGCAGAATTCTGAGTCGTGCATCATCCATTACGTTCTTTCTTGAATTCTGAGAAAATATACGTACATTCCTCGTCCCCGGATTTAGAACCGTGATCATAAGTTTGATCCAAAAGACCAAAACTCTTGCTATCATTGAGCTCGAGTTGACTCATTCAAGCCTCTTGCAACCACATGCATCCAACTTATCGAGAAGACGGGAGATTTGGTGAAGATTGAAAGCTCTTGCACTCTGACCATTGCAAGTGGTCTAGTAGTTTTTGCCTAGTTAGGTGTGTTCTCCAACCTCGGTTCGAACTCCGAAGCTATCAAAGTGGCCAGACACTGTGCTACAATGCACAATTAGAGCATTTCACATTCGCTGAAGGGGTTTATTTTGGGTCTAGGAAGTTTTTGGGTTTCCCTTGACAAAGTTAAAAAAAAAAAAAAAAAAACTCTTGCACTCATATTACTGTAAATGTGAGTAAAATGATGACTCTTTCCACTCAAATACTCAGATAACTATAGGCGAAAATGAGTCATAATCCTAGTATAATTCGTGACTGGGGCCTTGACCTTTCCAATGCCACGTACGGCTGCTGGAGTCCACTTATCTCCAACTCACGGATTTAGTAGGTGCTGGATCTATGTGGTATGGTTCAACAACTACCCCGATTGAATTGTTTGGCCCCATGCACTATCAAGTTCCAAAGGATCTAGCTACAGGAGAACATGGAACGGATCGATCCTCAAGCTATCCGGGTAGCTTGAGGATTAGATCCAGTAACTAGAGGTCTATGGCAAAGTTTTAAATTTATTAGTTCTATGATTCCATTTTTTCTTAAGATATGAAAGAATAAAAAACCTCAATGTCGGTGTTAGCCCAATAGAGTGCTTTCGCCATTGGTGTTTTATGGGGAGATAAAGAAATAGATCGAACAAGTCACTTGTGTGTCAGTCTTCCATTCCAAGAACCCTTCAAGCTCATATCACATTGAGGTACCAAACTGTCTCACGACGTTTTGAATCCAACTCACGTACCGCTTTAATGGGTGATCACCATTATTTCATTTCATTCTTTTTACTAGGAATTTTTGGACTAGAGAAGCCCTTCTTCTACTCGAATTGTATTATTTAAGTGGTTATTACTTGCCAAGGATCCTACCTCTACAATTGGTAGGTCACCGAGTTATTCAAATAAGTTGTTAAAGGTCATATCTAGAATTCAGAGTTTGCCTCAATTTTTCCCACTTCTTGTTCCTGCCCAACCCGCTTTATTCTTCCCCTGGAAAAGTGCCCCATAAGGTATTAAGCAGTGATGTAGCATCAAATCCCAAAGATAGTAAGTCTTCAAACTACTGCTTAATCCATGTGTAGGCAAGAGACAACCTAGCGAACTGAAACATATGCCAAGGGCGGAGCCAGGGGCCGGATGGCTACCCTGTGTTATTATTATTTTTTTTGAAAAAGAGTTCACTAAATCAGTTAACGATTACAATCGTTCCGAATAACATTCCTTATAATTTTGGAAGCTGTGATAAACCCTAGAGCTAAGATAGAACAAACAAGAAGGTGTAATACACCAACAAGTTGTCCATGTACAATAGAACACTACTCTGAAACACTACCAGGGTAACTAGCAAAAACTGAAAGCAAATCTTTAGCCTCCTCAAGATAATTACCAACAACTGCAACATTGTCATGACCTTGAGATTTTTAGATCCAACTATCAGAATCTGCAATCTGGGTATGTAAGATTGGGGACCCAGCCTGTTGAACCAAACGCCGCATTGCAAACCCAAGATTGGGGACAAACCCCAACTCAGATCTACTCCATACCAACTAACGTTGTACAAGAACGCGATCAAAGATGCAATCAACGCCTTCATCATCGCATCTCTGGTACCAGCGGATCCTCAGAAGAGTGTCGTCGTCGCTCACACCCTAGAGTTTGCTTGTTCTGACATTGAGAGTTGTGAATAGTAAAAGAATTTGATAAAAAGAATTATGCTCAATCGGCTACCTTGTGCTATAGCTTAGGTGATATCATGAAATTTTTATATAAATTGTGTATAAAATTTATGAGTTTCTTATATATTTACATATCATGAAGCTTTCTAGTCCCCACGAGAGAAAATTATTCTGCTTCCGCCATTAATAGTTGTTATTGCTTTGTTTGATATGCTTAATTATGGATGCCTTAGACACATCTCTATTTAATTGTTTCCTAGTCTGGTACTAAATTCTTTTCTTATCACCAAAAAAAAAAAAAAAAAATCAAGAAATCACAAATGTAATTCCCCATTTGCAAGACTAAAAGTAAGCGGCTTGCAAACTTCCTGGCTGATAGTCTAGCGTCATTAGGTCATTTTGCTAGACTATCAGCCAAGAAGTTTTCTTATCAGCCGGGTATTGATGTTCCTAGCACTTTCCTGACTTCTTCTCCAAGCGACTGCATGCTTAGAATGGGATTAACTTTCGAGCCAAATCCACCGGTTTCCTTGAGAAATGACTTTATGCTCTCGACGACAGGTGTGGGAGCGACTGTTCAGTTCTACCTTCTCGTCAACAAGTGATGGTTGACCTAATCGATACTATATCAGCACCTATTGGTGTAATCTCGCCGGGTCTTGATGTTCCTGGCACTTTTCTAACTTCTTCTCCAAGCGACTGCATACGCAGAATGGGATTAACTCCGGGAGAAATCCACTAGTTGCCTTGAGAAATGACTTTATGCTCTCGATGACAGGCGTGGGGAGCGACTGTTCAGTTCTACCTTCTTGTCAACACTTGATGGCTGACCTAATCGATACTATATATGAGAGATATAGCAGAGCTTACAACGTAGGGTAAGGTGGCTCGTTTACCCGTGTGTCCAAATTGTGGTTAGCAGCTCCTTGCTTCGAGTTCCCAGGAGGGTGCCACTCTTTGATTCGAGTGGTAAGGGTTGACAGCTCGTTCCTTTGAGTTGTCCAGGAGAGAACTGCTTTGTCACAAGTTTCGGGCGAGGTTTAGACTTCGTAGAGTACTTCGAGGGAGATTCGGGTTTAGCAGTATGCTAAGGTTTTCAAGCACAAGTTTGTATGAGTTGGTTATGTGTATGTGTTGGAAGTTATGAATAATTTAGAATTATGAGAGTTTTATGATTTGAATAACTGTGACATAAAATGACCGTTACAATGGTTACAGGAGTTACAAAATTTGAGTTCTCAATTACTTATGTCTATTGTAATTATTGTAGTTATGGCATTGTCTAATGTAGGCCTATAAGTAGGCTAGTCTAGTTGAGTAAGGTGTAGAGGAGTATTTTGTAGAAGTTTTATTAGAGTAACTTTATTATCAGGTATTTTGAGAGTCTCCTCCATATCTCTCTCTATGAGCTTTGTACATCTCCCATATTGTGTGTCATTCATGCTGTATATCTCCCTACCCAAAATTAGTTTTCAACATTTGTGGTTCCGCTGATATCCAACAAAGTGGTATCAGAGCCGAAGGCTCGATCTTATAGCGTGTTTGGTTGTTGTGGTTATTGTTGCTAGGTGGTAGAAGAAATCTATGGTGTATGAATTATTGGTGATGGGCAACAAAATTGAAGAATGGGTAAAAAAACAGAGGGGAAGACACAAAGAGAGAAAGAGAAAATGAGTGTACGGATGAAAAAAAGAGAGGAGAAAGTGTGAGAGAGGGAGTAAAGAGAAAGGGTGAGAAGAAAGTGAAACATGGAGAAGAGTTTAAGAAGAAGTATCAAAAAGGATGAAAGACCAATGTGATCTTTATGAAAGGGTAAAAGTCTCTCAAAGAAGATGTAGGGTAAATGTCCCTAAAAGAATATGTAGGGTAAAAGTCTCTAAGAGAAGGAAATAAGGCTAGGGTTAAAGTCCCTAAATGAAGGAAGCACATAGGTGCCAAAATGAAATTACGTACTCCCTAGAGGCATAAAGATGCCTAGACGAATCACTTCCTTATGGCATAATGGTACTCAATGAAGAAATGCATCATCAATATTAATGCCCTCTTTGCATTCTCGTGAAGAAGCCAATGAATATTTTTGTTCCTCTCAAAAGAGTGTTTCAAGGATCGGTCAGGAAGCTAAGTTTGCCTGAACCTGCTTTCATAACAACCATTGATGGCTCCTCTTATGCTCCTAGATACAAGTGTGAAATTGACACCAAAGTTGTAAAGCATCCCATCTTCAAAGGACCATGGAAAGTCACCAAGAAAGAAGCTAAAAATGAAGTAGCCTTTGTTGCTTTACAATATCCACAGTTTGAGAAAGAAATCTACATAGTAGATTTTTTACTTTGATGAATTGATCGGCTCAAGGAAAAAGTGACAAAACTTATTGCAGAAAGAATTCTTACGAGAATATATTGACCACCTTGATGGAGTAATAACGAAAAGACAATTTGATATAGTTAAGCTAGAAGTAGAGAAAGAAGAAAGAATTCGCAACAACCAGAATGCAGAAGAAAGTGTGGATCAAAGAAAAGAATGAGTATCAATCGAAAGGAAGAAATTGTCCACATAACCGATGACTAGGATAGAAGAGTCACCTTAATAATTAGAGTGATTCTAAATTAAGGGAGGATGTTGGAAGTTATGAATAATTTAGAATTATGAGAGTTTTATGATTTGAATAATCATGGCACCGTTACAGTGGTTACAGGAGTTACAGAATTTGAGTTGTCTTTATGTATATTGTAATTGTCGTAGTTATGACATTGTCTAGTGTAGGCCTTTATAAGTAGACTAGTCTAGTTGATTAAGGTATACATGAGTATTTTGGAAGTTTTATTAGAGTAGCTTTATTATGAGGTATTTTGAGAGTCTCCTCCATATCTCTCTCTATGAGCTCTGTACATGCATGCCTTATTTTGGGCTATACATCTTCCATATTCAGTGTGATTCATGCAGTATATCTCCCTGCCCAAAATTAATTTTCAACATTTATGCTTCCGCTGATATCCAACAGTATGCTTGTTCGCCCTAGCCCTCTTTACATTGAGGCTGATTCCTTGACCTCCAAGCAAATAATCTCCTTATTTCACCCAAATTCTACTACCAAGAGATTCATTAGAATTCGGTTTCTTGGTAAGAAATCCATCATTGTCTTCTACTTAGAGCTTTAACTTTAATGCTTTCCCAATCAGCCTTGAATCCTTTCTTAAACGAGGAACCCCAGGTCGGCAAAATTCTAGGATTTTCCTCGTTAGACTTTTAATGGGCTTGAGGCAAAAAAATAAAAAGAGGCCTACATTAGAGGAAAAAAATGAAAAGAAAATTGCAAAAAAAATAAAACAAATAAACAACAGCAGGGGATTCAAACCTTTTTTGATCAAAAGAGATCAACCCATTATATAGATTCAACAAGTAGTACAAAAATGAAACACCCCTATGGGGTCGACAGAAAGAATCGTTCCTTAGAGCACCCTAAGATTCCTATTCTAAACAAGAACAAGAACCCAGTATACCCTCAGTACACCCACCTTTTAGAAAGTCGACGCACCATTATTTCAAACAAAGACCTAGGAACTCCAAACCAGTAAAGTAAAATGACCCTCAAAGCTATTGGTCTTTGCGACCAAGATCAAAAACAAATAATCTTTGGAGTAGAGGATGACGTATCACCATCCACTCCATCTTCATTCATCAGAATAGCCTAAGTTGAGGAGCCCCAATCAATCTCAGCCTAACAAGAGACCTAAGCATCCCACAGGGAGCCTACCATCCAAATTTGAGCCCAAAGACCCCAACTATGAGCAAAAGTCCACTCCAAGCCCAACAATCTTGGAACCCAATAACAAACCCTAGCCTCCCTAACAACCAAACAACCGCCCTCCTCTGTAGAACCACCGTCACCACTACTGTCGCAGCCTTTCCCATCACCATCGTAGAAGTCTTTGTCACCGCCACCGAGCTTTCCCATCACCACCGTACAATTCTGGCATGGGAGAGAGAGCTCCATCACCACTGTCACAGTCCAATTGTAACCCAGCAACAATCTTTCCTGTCGAAAAGGAAACCCATTTACCACTGACATCATCATCCTCGACCACTATAAGAGCCGATCGATCCCATTTGATCTGATCTGAACCCAAGTCGACCTAAGCAACATAGCCATCACCAAATCCCCATCCCACAGGATGAGGACGAGGAAACTCACTCTATTGCAGCCAAGATGACTGCCATTAGAGGCTTCCAGGCATAAGAAGACAAACTGATCCAGACATAAATTCAAGGGGCGTCGAAGCCAATCACCGTCGCTACCAAGGAGGGGAGGAGAAAGAGAGTTGTCGGCGCCCTTCCAAATCCAAGGTTCAGAACCACTACGTAGGTGGGAAGCCTCTCTGCCAAGAGTCAGAGAGTTTGTAGCTCCGCTGCCGCCAATCAAAGTCAGTTGCAACCTTAGGGTTGCTCTAGAGAGAAGAGAGAACTTCATTTTTTATTTATCAGGGGATTAGAACCTAAAGTAACACTGACAAAAAGAAATGCAGCTTGCCAACTACACTCATGCTATTTTTAAGTATAAAAGACTTATTTTTTATGCAATTTATAATTTTGCCAAACGACCCCCAATAAAAAGAGAAATAGGGCCGATGAGACATTAGGCTTGAGGTGGCTGCCTCACGGGCCTTACTTCAGATTCAAGTCTAAGAAAAATTTTCCTAAGAAATCCATTTCATTAACCAAATGAGCTGTAAGTTCACCTGCCAAATAACTGAGTATGAAAATTATGCTCATGCATCAATCTTTAGATCTAAGATCTAACGACAAAAAATTAAACAACTCAAACTTAATTTAGTTCTTTTCAACTGTTAGATTTAAGTCTTCATATGATTAAGCTTAATTTATTTGTTTAATTACCGAGCAAATAAACATTACTGCTCAAATGAAACAAGGTCAGTGAACTAGCAATCCAACAACGGGTGGATATGTCTCCAAGCCAAAAAAAAAAAACATTCAAAGAAGAGACCAATTAAAAGTGTGCCAATGGGCAGCTTTATTACATTTACCAAAGACATAATTAAATGTAGTGTTACATTTTCCCACATGATAAAAATTGATTGTGAAAAAAAAAATTCAGATTCTTTTTAAGGTATCTTAGCCAACCACCACATGTCGAGTTGATAAGAGCCTCTAGGTGTGGTACCCTCACATCCGGTTCAAATTCCTCCGATGCTAACAGGAGTTAAATCTCAATCTATTATTAGTGGCTAGGAGGAAGGAAGCGTTCTGACATGACCCTCCGGCATAGATTAGTCTCTAGACTCACAAAATCTTTGGAGATACAGTGTGATTTCGATAAAAAAAAATAAATCCATGCCTATTTAGAAATTTCCCCAATTGTAATAACTCATCCGCCCAGATCCCAAAAAATGGCTCTATCCATCAAGTGACTGGGTTTGAGATTGATAGTTAATAAATAAAAATCCTCATTTGATACCTCATTATCTCTATCTGATCAATTGTCAGGTTTTTGACTGGATCATTATGAGTCAATAGATTGATTCGTCTAATTTCATGGCATCTGACCAGAGTAAAGATTAAGGGCTAAATACTGGTTACTATCCTGTGGTTTAAGTCCAAAATCAATTCAGTCCCTCAATTTCTAATTTCATCAAAAACACCCCTACACTTTCAATTTTGATATAATAGGTCCAATTCATTAATATTCTCATTCATTGAAAAAGTATTTATTTGATAGATTTCTAAAAGTGGAACTCACTCCTAAATTGACTTTGACTATGCAAGTCACCTCAACACCACATCATAAAAAATAGGTTATATATGAGCCACGTCAGCCAGTTAAATGACTCAATTGTTGGAAGACTAACAAATTAGACTTATTAGATCAAAACTGAAAGTGCAGGAATGTTCTTGATGAAATTAGAAGTTCAGGGATTGAATTGATTTTAGACCTAAACTACAGGGTAGTAATCAATATTTAGCCCAAAGATTAATTACAATTGCATTGATAAATTGCTAAAATTATGTGCTAAGAGCATCTTTAGTAGACTCTCTATCTTAACTCCTTAGCTATTTTGGAGAGCATGTTTAGTTTTTTTATCAATTTTAATAGTTGTACCAGACTTCTAATTGGCTCTCTATTTTAACTTTTAGCTATCTCACTTCTAAATATACAGAGCGAGATGAGGCTCTCTATTATTTTTGTTAATTTAGAACGTTTCTTTTAAGTCATAATTCTATTTAATTTATAAATATATTTAATCTATTTTTTCTTCATTCAATAAATAATATAACTTCAAATCTAGCTCAAATAGAGAAAATTAATGCATACGTATTTCTAAATAGCCTAGGTAAAATGACTTTTGAATTACTTTGGCTAAAATTTAACAAAAAAATAGTTAGCATTGTTAAAGATGCTCTAATGAGAAGTTATATTAAGTAATTTGGACCGATGAGTATAGTATGTATAGTATACAGAAATTAAAGCCTCTCTCGGGTACGTACAGCATTTTTTACAATTTTTTTCTATGGTTTTGATATCGTCATCCTATGAAAAATGTTGGGTGTTGCTGATTTCTAACTAATTTTTTCTTGCAATTTTGGTTTTCTAATTGACTAGCTTGTACTCGAGTTCTTATGTAACACTTGATGTAATTAAATTCCAATGGAACGTTGTCCCATGGTAACGCTTCTGGTCATCATGATCAGCTTGCCTAGGCATCTTTTACAATAGAAATCTGAGCGTTTTTGTGCATTATTTACTGCTCCAAATTCTAACCTTGATAGTTTTCTAAACCTTTTCCATGAGAAATTAATTTATAGTAGTTGCTGCAACAATATAAATATCCAACGTACTCACTCTTCATCAGCACGTACGCTAAAATGGCTTCTGACAACCGCAGCTGGTCGATAGTACTGTTTCTTGCTCTCCTTTTGTACTATCACTCAATCGTCGTCACTGCAGCTGATCAAGCCTTGCTTGACAAAATATGCCAGCTGGCTCAGAGTTACGATTTTTGCCTCTCAACACTGCGCAACGACCCACGTACTGGTCAAGCTGACCTTCGTGGCCTTTCCCTAATCTCCATTGCAATAACCATTGATGAAGTACGAGATGTTTCCGATCGACTGCCTAACATTCCTGTACCTAATCATCCCGTCGATCAGCAACGGAAAAAGGCTTGTCAGACTGATTATAGTGACGCATTAACCAGTTTCCAGAAGGCTTACCAGACCTCAGCTAAAGGGGATTACTGGGGTGTGATCGACTTGGTGAGGGTTGGAGCAAACAAAGCTATAGATTGCGAAGACATATACAAGAGAGATCCGATAAGCGTGTCACCAGTCTCTACAGATAACCACAAAGTGATTCAGCTTGCAGAGATCACTTTAATTGTTATTGATTTTCTAACCAGACATTAAATCACTTATTAAGCAAAAAACGATCATGAATGTATTAAGGTCAGACCAGTTTAATGTTTCGTTGAACCTTTGATTTTGGTCCTTTAAGAACTTTTCAAATAAAAAGTGAAAAATTATACTTTTGTCGTTGTCCTATTTTGATCTATATATGCTATGGAAAATACTTGAGATTTCAAACGGCTATTGTCACTGTTGTGTTTTAAATGATTACTCGCAAGTGCACGAATCGATTGTAATATAGTTAGCGTAAGCACGAGGTCATTCCAACAGAGATTGAAATTTGAATTGATTCTAACTCAAATAACCAATTGAACACATAAATAAACAAATATTTAATTGGAAAGATTGTGATAATTGAAACTATAACTAAACAGCTAAGAATAGAAACAAAAGAGTTAAGAGAAGGGTTTTTCAGAAGGTTGAAAACTATGAAAATTGAATGCTAAGACTTTGAATCCACCACCTAGTACTTCTACTCTATTGCTAGCTGACAACCATTGAATTCCCTAGATTTCATGCGAATGATTCCCGTACATAAGCCTTATTGATCCTAGACATATGCCAAAGTTCTTCTAACCTATGAATTCCAACTTATTGATCATGTATAGAACTGCCAAACTATAATTCACTTCACTTAATGATCAGGTTCAAGCAAACATGTTCAACTCCATTAAGCACAAGAGAACAAGAAAATCATGCAAATAAAATATCGACAATGATCAAGCACTTGTATTCTTAATTCACAACTCTTTAATCACAAGATTGAATTATCTTTTGGCCTCCTAGAAAACACCTACTCTTTGATCAAGCCTCATGTTCTCCAACCAAATAACTAATAAACAAAACCTAGGTCTTATCACTACAAAAAAGAATTCAAATGGCCACGGCGCAACGCCGTCGCGGAAAGTCAAATTGCCGTCGCAAAAGACCAATGGCGACGGCTAGGCGACGGCAATTTTGCCGTTGTCGTTGAGGGCGTCGCCATTGCTATTTGCTACGGCAATTACGCCGTAGCTTGCAGTTTGACTACGGCAACTACGCCGTCGCAAAGGTCAATAGCGACGCCACCTACCGCAATGGAATTTTTGCGACGGAAACAATGCCGTCGCAAAATATGAATTATTAATTAAAAAAAAATCTTTTCTTTTTTAACAAAACGCATACAATTGACATTCTGTTCAATTACTTAATTATGCAAACAAGATAATCTATAAGTACAGAGCCAACAAAATTGAAATACAAAGCTTAGATAGATAATATTTGAGGTATGATTATACAGATACAAAAATGCACTAATATTTAAACCTTAGCTAAAACTAGGCAGCTCGCCCATGCGATGCTGCCAGTTTCTGTTTGATTTTCTTAAATTTTATACAGAATCTAAATTTACTAAAATTTCATATCACTCTGGTCTTTGTGCCGAAAGGACTTTCGGGATGGTTGATTTCCAGGATATCCTTTCCCTGAGAAAGTTGAAAAATGTAAATCAGATAACAAATTCAACCATATTATAGAAAACTCTTTAGCCTCTGAACCAGCATCAGAAAGGAAATATTAATTGTAAATTAGAACTCAGCTGAGCTACAATAACAACTTTCCAGATAAAGCAAGATCACACATTCACTTGCAAACAGATAGAAAAAGTAGAGAGTTCATACTAGAAGTGAAGCAAATGATCACAGCAGCCTTAGCTGCCCAATAGTAATCAAATGATGTTTCCTAATTGTTTCAGTTGCTAACACCAGCCAAACAAACAATGTAGACTAAGTATCACATCATATATCAAAACACAGGACCAACAAATCATTCTGCAATCAAATTAAAAAAAATTGTAAACTGAGCTGACCTTTAAGTGCGCAGCGGCTTTGTCCTTGTCAGTGAACACTGGCCAGTAGACTCCAACAACAATATCGGCACCAAACTGACCCCATGGGATCTCCTCTGGGTTTCTGTAACAAACAAATCCCATAATTTATGTAGTACTTGGATCTACAATCCCATACTTAACAGCAACTACAAAATCCACTCTATGTAAACTGTTAGTATAATATTATTGGCAATTCCAAAACACAAAACTATAATCATGTGAAGCCCAAGAAGAATTGTTTAATCATGGTGATTAACTAATTAAATGCAAGTATGGTTCCTATGGTGGTCTTGCTGTCAAGACTTAAGATAAGACTACAGTGGTCTTGCATGGATTATTAAAGTATGGGTTATGTTTTCTAAAGCAATAAAACGAAAAGAGAAGAGAATGTGGGAGACATGCTTTTTAAGCATGAACAACCTTTCTGTTACAAAACAAGGAAAAACAATTGCATTCTATTTTTTTCTCCTTCATGGAGAACTAGCTGTCCATACACAAAAGGTAGAAGAGGACAGTGGCTGTGAATCATTAGCAACAATAACACTTCAGAATGTTAACAACAGTTCCAGAACACTTCAGAATGTTAACAACAGTTCCAGAACACTTCAGAATGTTAACAACAGTTCCAGAACACTTCAGAATGTTAACAACAGTTCCAGGCATCTTATCTTCTGTTATACGAACTGCAAAAACCAATTACTCAAAATGCCAACAGAATGTTGAGACCCGTAATCCCATATTGGCAGCTGGAATATTGAGGGGGAGTGAATAATGTCAAAAGAGAAAGAAAAAAAAACACGCACACGCACATCAGCATTCTACAGTTGAAAGACATACTCTTTCAGCAAGCACAATTTCTCTCCCTTATTGGGGGGTAACAAAACCGATTAAAAGAAATATGTTTCCAAACTTCAAAACTGTATAGTACAATGCAAAACAGATTGATAAATTTGAATCCTACTTTTAGGAGGATCATCAAACACTTGGAGTCTAAGTCTTTCTGTTTTCTAGCTTTGGCTTCTTAAAATTGTACGAATCACCTACACCCAAGTTCTTGTTTCTAATTCAGTCTAGTCTGTAGACGAAATTCTTCTTCTTAGCATAGCCTATACGCCAAAGATTAAAAGCTTACTTTCTTTTTGTATCTATTGTTATCTCACCTACCAAACAAGACCTAAGTGACTCATGTAAACTAAACAATACCCTAAAGTTTATCTTGTGCATGGCCTCAGAACCTGTTGCCCTGAGGCATCAGCAGTGGATTTAAAGTCACCTTTTTTTTTCTTTTTCTTTTTCCTCCTGTACATGACAGAGAAACATTTACAAAACGTCCGTGAGATTTCAAAACATTGATTTATTTCATAGAGGTGCAGAAACGAACAACAAGAACAAAAAATCTATGTTTATTAGATTGTCAAGACCCATACTCCCATTGGCAGCTGTAACTTGTACGGGAAAGAAACTACATCAAGACAACACAAAGAACCACATTCTCCGAAAGCTATACAGGCAAGATTGTTTTGAAACTCTTCAAAAAGCATACTATTGTGGGAGAACGTAATGCCTGTCCCTTATTCAGGTCTAACAAAACCCAGTAAAAGCAAAATGTTTCCTAAATTCCAAGTTGTCTAGCAGAACCAAAACAGAATGACATTTTTATTGTACTTTTTGAAAGGAGCACCAAACACTTGGAGTCCTAGTGTGCTGTTTTCTAGCTTCGGCCTCTTCAGATGATACCTATATCAAACGAGACCTAACTTATCCATGCTTCACATCTGTAAATGCCTAAGCCTAACTAAATTAGTTCAAATCCAACACCAGGTAAATGCTAAACTATGAAAGACAACTAGAGGTGTAGATCTATGCCACACTTACTTACAAAACTGGTTTTCTTTCTTCGGGAATTTGAGAGGAATCAGATGTCCATTCCTTGAGCTGTGTAATCAACAACAATCCACAAGCCTTGCATCCAAATTAAACAAATCCACAGATTAAACCAATCCATAAGCCCCGCACCCAAATTAAGCCAAAATAGCAACCAAAAAAATAAATGAATTGAACTGTGAAGCAAAATAAGAATGAACTTACTATATAAATTTTATTATCTTGGCATTGATATGCAGAAAGAGAATGAAAAATAGGAAGGAGATGGAGTTTGAACAATCGCGGATTGGGTCATGAGAAGAAAATTAGGGAAATCGAGAGTAGGAGAGGGGAGAGTAAAAAGTAAGAGCTCCCCATTGCAGACCCATTTGAAATTGAAAATGGTTTTGATCGAGTAGAAGATGAGCAAAAGCAGTGCTAGCCTTCTTCGTCGGCTACTCGATTGGGATTGATAAATTAGATAGCAATCGAACAATCTGGTGAAGGAGCCAATGGAACGACAGAAACAAAGAACCCAGGTAGAACAATCCTAAAACCCAGGCCAGATTCCTTCTATTTCC
Source organism: Rosa chinensis (assembly GCF_002994745.2). NCBI lineage: Eukaryota > Viridiplantae > Streptophyta > Magnoliopsida > Rosales > Rosaceae > Rosa > Rosa chinensis. The sequence continues at coordinate 33,513,253 of NC_037090.1, forward strand.
CCAAACCAACCCAGATCTTAAACAAGTTTCCACCCCTAACTCAAAAGTTACAGATCTTGACCCCTTTGACCTCACCGAGTTCGATCTGCAACTCCACCAAGCACTCTCCTTTTCTCCTTACTGAATACCAATCCATTGAAAATAGTGGAATGAACGCGAAGCGAACTCAATGTTTCCCAACCCAAAAAACCTAAGAAGACATCTAATACGACGGAAAGAAAATATATAAAATAAAAATATACGACGGCATCAATTACGGTAGCTAAAAGAAGTAAATTTTGGCGACGGAAAGATATTGCCGTAGCAATTAAAGACATATTTATGCGACGGCAACGCCATGCCGTCGCAAATAATTTTTCTCTTTGCGACGCCGTATTTGCCGTAGCGAATTTCTGATCAATGGCGACGGCATTCTGATGTCGACGCTAACTGGTGAAGCCAAATGAATTATTTTTTGTAGTGTATTGATCCCGAGCAAAGATTTTGAATAAAAGTTCTATTGAAATGGTGATTAAGAGTTTAACATAGAAATCCAGAAATTCAATAGCAAACCAACTAAATAAATAGAATAGTCATACTAGGGGCTTCATCTCAGCCCTAGCTTAACAATTTAGCAAAAACAAACGATAAAAATAACTAAGAAAAACATAGTGCAGGAGGAATAAAGATGGAGGTGACTCATCTTGCTCTTATTGCATTCCAATCTGCTCTCCAGGCCACCTCTTGTGTCTCTAGACGTCCTTAGGTTTTCTGCCTTGTATGTCTCTTTTAATTCCTACTTGACTTGGGCTTCTTAGGTCTTCTAGTCCAACTTGGAATAAATTTCTTCTTTCCAAAGAAACACAAGGTTATTATAGTCAATGTAAGAAATTACTCCAAATATGTCAGACATGTTCATACTTGTTCCATTCGTGTGATAAGAACAACAAACTTGGGCCTCACAAGTTTGATTCTGAAAAGATATGCAAGATCAGTCAGATCCGAACTAGGTTAACTTAAATCATCACAACTTGCTCCGCAAGAATGCGAATCCACTTCCGTAAAATTCCTCAGAAAGCTAACATCCGTATCTTTCCAATGGTATATGGCTCTCTGCTAATGCCTTGTGAGAAGGTACAGTTTAATCCTCAAAGTTGACGCTCAACAGAGGAAATTCTGGAAGCTCAAAATAGCAAGCATGCTTTCAATCCTGCACTTGGCTTTAAGCTCGAAATTCTTCTTTTCTCCGATTTAACCTCCGAAACACAAAGACAAAGTAAATGACTTAAAAATGACAAAAACTAAGCCTAGAATCCTACATTTAAGGGTATAAAAATGTATGAAATTATGAACCTATCAAATACCCCCAAACTTAGATTTTGCTAGTCCTCGAGCAAACAAGAAAAGAAAAATAAATATAACTCAAAGCACGGACCTAATATCTCTCCAAAAACTCTAAGAACTTATATTGCCCATAAGTATGGTCAATCAAGATTCAAGCAATCAAAATATCAAATTCACAACTTCACTTAAAAGCTAATCTATTTTGGTAAGCGTCATGCTCAAAATTTAATGCAAGGATAATCAAACCAATGCAACAAAAGAAACCCAACCTCCTCATGTGTCGAACAAGTGTTAACTCAATTTCTCACAAGGATGCACTCAATTTCTTTTCTCTCATGATTTTCTGACTATAGCATAAGCTTATATTTTCACTCGTGTATATGTGAGAGGAGTGATGTATAAAGGCAAATAAATAGCTCACATATGACAACAAGAAAGAAAAGCTCTTTCTGAAATTTTTTTAATTATGATCTCATGAAAAGAATGCCAAAACTCAGATGAAAGGCCAGTGACACCATATGCTCACCCCTCTATAGAAGTCTCCACAAATCGAATGCACAACTTCAAAGATCAAAAAGGTCTTTATTTAGGGTTGTAATGGGGCCAAGGGTTAAGGTTTAAAAAAAGAAAGGATAGGAAATCACAAATATTCTAAAACCTAGTGGAGCATTGTAATGAAGTAAGAGATGAAAGTCTTTGAAGTCCTCAAGGTATAATGTCAAAATATTTGTGAAGTGGGACGAAGGCCGGATTCTTCATGTTGGGCCTTCACTTCTAAATAATCTCCTTTTTCACTTACGGAATCAGATCCAAATAAACTTTGTATTTCTGTTTTTTTTTTTTTCCCTTTCGATTTCAATTTTTTTCTTCACGGTATTTTTTTTTAAGATCATGAATATGATTCCCCTACACTTGCTCTTTATAACAATCACCTTGAACATATGAATCTCTTGAAATATAGCTCCACTAAATATTTAGAGTAAGGATAAATGAGAAACTATACTAGGCGCAAGGATAAGGAATTTGTGGTTGACGAAAGAAAAGGCTGAATATAGGCTCAAAAGGGTTTATCTAGAGGTTTGCACAACTTGTGTACATTTAGGGAAACAGGCTTAATTTGGCTATGGTGGTTAATCCTAGTGCCTTTATCCCTTCCCATCCATCATGCAATTCAACCATACGCTTCGAGAGGCTTTGGGGCAAGTTCTAGCATTTGTCCTTATATAATATGCACGTCAAATTCGAGTCTTAACCAAGATGAATAAAAGATGAGATCATGCAAAATCTACGTTAAGAAAATAGGATGGTCTATTCTAATTCACTCAGAAAGGAAAAACACATATATTGGCTCAAATTCTCACAAGGGTTAAAATCAAGTTTAACTCATCCTAGCATGCATCTATCAAATTTCAATCATTACACCAATCTAACCATCAATCCAAGACAAGCTGAGCACAATAGTCATAAAAATCTATTAGCAATTACTTAAAATCATGAATCAATACATGCTTGCTATCATCTCGTGACCGTAATATTATCCGTAAGAAGTTCATGCTCATCATAGTGTTTGGAAGAACCCTAAGACTTGGACTAACAAACAAAACTAAAAACCTAATGAAAAACATAAATTTTTTATTATTATTAACTTTTTTTTTGTTTTTGTTTTTTTTTTTTTTGGTATAAGGTAAAACAGAACACAAAACACAAACCTAAGAAAAATAAAAAATACGAAATCCCACCCCCAAACTTAAATTGAGCATTGTCCACAATGTGAAGAACAAATCAGTACCAGGATTGAAGTGCATATCGCAATCCCAGAATATAAAACAGTATAATAGCAATAAAAGTAAAGGGTAGAACACGACCAAAACAACTAATGGATGAAAAACAACTACTAAAATAGAAGAAAAGAGTTAGGAAACGTCCCTGGTACGAAGGTAGTAAATGCGAACACGATGGCAAATATGTTCTTCTTTCTATCGCTAAAGACACCTCCATATTCGTTTGAGCTTGCACTTGTTTCTTCCATCAATGTCACTTGATAGATCCAAAACAGCAGCTTCCTTGATATTCCAGCAACAAACAACCTACTCACATGTGAATTTCCAATCTTCCATTCACGTTTAACAATGATTCGCAGCCTCCTCTTTTTTAACTTCTTCCAGTGAGAAGGTCTATTAGTTTGTCTTGCATCATTCTTCAAATATACTGCTTTCAAATGGAAGACATTCTCTTGATAGACTAATCTTCTTTTGTTGGTGCATAAATCCTCCAAACCTTTTGCAAATGCTGGATCTTGCTGAAGTGCTTCTATCAAAGGAAGGCCAATTTGCACCTTTGGAAATAATTCCAAGATTTCAATCATAGGCCGATCTTTCTTTGAATTTTTAAGAAGCTCTTGGTATTGCTAAACATTTGGAAAGTCTCTAATAGGCTTTAAAGTCATTTTTGGATGCCAAGAAGTGTTTGCTTGTGAATCAATTCTTTGTCAGGATTGTTGTTGCAGCTTCGATCCTCCTGCTGAGTCTTTTTCTGCTGATTCATTAATTTTTGGGATAGCAACAGCTTCGTTAATCCCCTGTTCGAATTCTTCTTCATGAATATCTCCTACACTATGAACTTTATTCCCAACTTCTTTTCCACTTCTCAATGTGATCACAGCCATGACGTGCTTGTGCTTCTCAAATTTAACTATCCCGATTTCATCATCTTTTAAAGAATCTTTTGATTTATCCTTAGAGTCCACTTCAAATTGGTGATCCATTTGTGTAGTGCTCCTGAGGGTTATGATGGAGTTGACTTGCTCATGGTACTGAACATGATTTTGCGAAGAGTTGAATTCAAATTCTTCCATTGGATGAGCAATTGGTTGACTCGGAACTCGCCCTTCCTCTGCTTTATTCAAAGTAGCTGCAATGTGACCGAATTGTACCTCCAACTGGCTTATAGCTTTAGCAATTACTTCCTGCTCTTTGTTTGTCTCATAAATAGCTTGAAGCATTTGAACATTAGCCTTTTGAAAGTCCATCTAATTTTGTGCAAGTTGTTACATGGTTTCCTTAAGGGTTGGCTTGTTTGACTCACTGGGCATAGGTGGGCAAGTCGGTTGAATGTCATGAAGTATTTGTTAATTAATAGCATTAATTTGCATGGGTTCTTGTAATGTCTCTTCAAGTAATATCTTCTTTGGCTCGATTGAGATTTCATAGAATGGGGGAATGTTGCCAGCTTGGCGTGGCCATTGTGTAGCTTTGTAACTTTGAGTGTTGAACCATATGAAGTCACTGCAATTTCCCCATTGCAAACTGTAGGAATACAGGTTCTTCTTGTGGCCATGAAGGTACATCCCATGAGCATGGATTATCACCAAGCCTTGAATAGGTATTGTTATATGCTTGCTCGGAATAGTAAGCTGGAAATGCCATGAGTAGAAATTGTTTAGTAAAACAAATAGAAAAAACTGTAAATCTAAAACAAAACACTACGATTAACGAATTGGTAACTAAATTAAAATCAAATTAAATTTCGATCGCTGTCGATGGCGCCAAAAACTTGTTGTGTTTTAAATGATTACCTACAAGTGCACGAATCGATTGTAGTATAGTTAGCGCAAGCACAAGGTTGTTCCAACAAGGATTGAAACTCGAATTGATTCTAACTCAAATAACCAATTGAACACAATAAGCAAATATTTAATTGGAAAGATTGTGATGATTGAAACTATAACTAAACAGCTAAGAATAGAAACAAAAGAGTTAAGAGAAGGGTTTTTCAAAAGCTTGAAAACTATGAGAATTGAATGCTAAGACTTTGAATCCACCACCTAGTACTTCTACTCTATTGCTAGTTGACAACCATTGAATTCCCTAGATTTCATGCTAATGATTTCCGTACATAAGCCTTATTGATCCCGGACATATGCCAAAGTTCTTCTAACTTTTAAATTCCAACTTATTGATCATGTATAGAACTCAAGTAGCCAAACTATAATTTACTCTACTTAATGATCAGGTTCAAGCAAACATGTTCAACTCCATTAAGCACAAAAGAACTAGAAAGTCATGCAAATAAGAATATCGACTATGATCAAGCACTTGTATTCTTAATTCACAACTCTTTAATCACAAGATTGAATTATCTTTTGGCCTCCTAGAAAACACCTACTCTTTGATCAAGCCTCATGTTCTCCAACCAAATAACTAATAAACAAAACCTAGGTCTTATTGATCCCAAGCAAAGATTTTGAATAAAAGTTCTATTGAAACGGTGATTAAGAGTTTAACTTGGAAATCCAGAAATTTAATAGGAGACTAACTAAAAAAATAGACTAGTCATACTAGGGGCTTCATCTTAGCCCTAGCTTAAGAATTTAGCAAAAACAAATGATAAAAATAACTAAGAAAAACATAGTGCAGGAGGAATAAAGATGGAGGTGACTCCTCTTACTCTTACTGAGTCTCAATATGCTCTCCAGGCTGCCTCTTGTGTCTCTAGACATCCCTAGGTTTTCTGCCTTGTATGTCTCTTTAATTCCTACTTGACTTGGGGTTTCTTAAGTCTTCTAGTCCAAGTTGGAATAGATTTCTTCTTTCGAAAGAAACACAAGGTTATTATAGTCAAAGCAAGAAATTACTCCAAATATGTCAAACATGTTCAGTCTTGTTCCATTCGAATGCTAAGAACAACGGACTTGGGCCTCATAAGTTTGATTCCGAAAAGATATGCAATATCCGTCAAAATCTGCCTTACCAAACTAGGTTCACTTGAATCATCATAAATTGCTCCGCAAGAATGCGAATCCACTTCCGTAAAATTCCTCAGAAAGAATATCCATATCTTTCCAATGGTATATGGCTCGCCTGCTAATTCCTTGTGAGAAGGTACAATTTAATCCTCAAAGTTAACGCTCAACAGAGGCAATTCTGGAAGCTCAGGATAGCAAGCATGCTTTCAATCTTGCGTTTGACTTTATGTTCGAAATCCTTCTTTTCTCCAATTTAACCTACAAAACACAAAGACAAAGTAAATAACTCAAAAATGACAAGAACTAAGCCTAGAATACTACATTTAAGGGTATGAAAATGTATGAAATTATGAACTTATCAGTCACCGTACCATTTTCTTAGTTAACCCTACTAACATTTGAATTATTGAAAGACTATATTGCCTGAATGCAATATATTGACCATTTTCTTTGGTCAGTAACAATGCAGCTTGGTCAGCCCCCAACTCTACTAGCTTGGGTGTTTCAATCCGCGACCATATTGGGTCTGTAGTCGGTGTTCTTGCAACCCCGGCCGTCTGTAGCTTGGCTTCTATGGTTGAATCCGAGGCCATACTTACCGGAGTTAGGCTTGCAATCAATTTGAATATGAAAGAAGTAAGGTTTAAGTCAGATTCAAAAGAAGTCATCACATATTTGAAGAGTTCAGCAGCTTGCAGGGATTGGAAAACATTTCCGATCATTGATCAAATTAGAAGACGATGTTCTTACTTTGAATATTTCAGTTGGGACTAGGTTCCCCATAAAGCGAATTGTGCTACCCATTCTGCAGCCCCGCTTGCCATATGAACGGTGAGTCCTTTGAGATGGGCTAACCAGCCACTACCATCCCTTACACAATTGTTGAGAAGCGACGACCTCCCCTGCCCTCACAGGGGGTGGGTTCGGTTCCAAACGGTTTGGTTTTGGACAGAAATCGAGAACCAAACTTGGACTTCGGTTCGATTCGGTTTTGCATTTTTTAAAGTTGAAACTGGAAACCGAACCGACCGGTTCGGTTTGGTACGATCCAGTTCGGTTTTTTATTTTATTTTTTTAATGGCCAGATTCGATTTTTTATTTAATAAAAATTATTTAATATTGGTGTTTTTTTTTCCAAGGCCAATTTATTAGTTAGTTATTTTTCTCTTTGGCTAGACCAATTAGTTATTTTTCCACCTTTTGGCTGACCATTTATGCCCTTTGTTCACCAAAAAACAAAAAATGCATCTGCTAACTAAAATTACTCGAGAAACTAAGAATTAGGAACCAAGGCCATTGGAGCCTTTTCAATAGGAAATTTGGAATCAAGGCCATTAGAGCCTTTTCGATATGAAAAAAAAAAAAAAAAAACGGCAACTCCTGAATACATTATCTAGAAGTATCCTGAATCAGCTACAGATGGAATATAGGTTTTGATAATTGGTTCTTTTTGCCTACAAAGTGAGACAAAAAAGCCAAACACATTGGACAAAAGTGAAGTTGAGACCTAACAGGCTTTAAGAACTATAAGAGCTAGCTTGTTACAAAATTGCTTCTTGAAAAACCAGAACATAAATAATTATAAGAGGGAAAGATTACCTCAAAAACTTTATGATTTATATCACAAGACTTCCATGGTTGAGGTTCCAGCACAAGAATCCCACCTTGCTCTGAAGGAAAATAATAACTCTAACTGTTAGGGAAATTTATCCTCTTGCTGGCTTAATATAAACCACAACCTTCATTAGTGTGCTTCCACTACTCAAACAAATCAAAGTGTGGCCGAGACTTTCCATTCATAAGGTACAAGATTAGGTATTCACAATCAAAGCCCACAAAATGTCATTCAAGCTAGTAAAACAAAACCCATTACCAATCTAATTGAAAAGACAAGTAACAAATATACAATAGCCAATACAATCCAGCAAATAAAACAAGGGATAAAATCTGTTTAGTCCCTATAGTTTGCCTGTCTCATCGTTTCAGTCCTTGACATTCTAATTTAATCTAAAAACTCCCTGACCTCACAATTTCCCTCAAATAGGTCCCTTCCGCGTCAAATTAGGAGTTGGCCTTGGGTGAAATGTCCAATATACCCCTCTGTTATTTCTTTTTTCCTTTTTTTCCTTTTTAATTTCTTTTTTTTTCTTTTTCCTTTTTAATTTTTTTTCCTTTTTAATTTGTTTTTTGCTTTTTCTTCTTTTTTTCTTGTTCCTTTTTAAAAAGAAAAAATAAAAAAAGAAATTAAAAAGGAAAAAGAAAAAAAGGAAAAAAGAAATTAAAAAGGAAAAAAAAATAACATAGGGGTATATTGGACATTTCACCCAAGGCCAACTCCTAATTTGACGTGGAAGAGACCTATTAGAGGGAAATTGTGAGATCATGGAGTTTTTAGATTAAATTAGAATGTTAGGGACTGAAACGATGAGAGAGACAAAGTATAGGGACTAAACAGATTTTATCCCATAAAACAACTTAGAACATTCATGTCACCAATATAAAAACATAATCGTGCAGAGACAAAGAAGGAATCTCCATGAATATAAAAACATACATAACCATACTGATATTTGGAGATAAAAAGATAAAAGAAAAAGGTTGATTCATAAAGCATTTGTAAAAGATCAAGTACCAAGTCTCACACACCGGACCAAGGAATCTCCATGAATTTTCTTTGCAACTCTAAGATCATCATCTAGACATACAGATTAAAACGCACAGATAACTAAAAATGATGGTTTTCAAACCATGGGCAAGATCCTAAATAACAATATGTAGAGAATGCCAGTCTCGAACATGTTAAGGGTATTAGATCAACATCATGAGAAAAAGTTTAATTATTATAGGTATATCTTAAGGGAAAGGACATACCAAAATGCGATGCAACTCCTGCGACCAGTTCTGCCTTTGTTACCCTGCCCCTCATCTTCCTTCTTGCTGTTTCCACTGCTGCCAGAACCCAGAACCAAGCTCTTTGATTAAAGATCAACCACCAGCACATACCCAAACAAAAGATATAGTAAATCACAGATGCAATCACAATAGATCTAATCATAATTGGATTTGAAATTCAGAGAGAACAGATATTACAATCGAGTCATCAACATGCTTTGGAAGTATAATCAAAGTCATCAACATGCATGAAAACCCATGCCCAGAAGATCAAGTATGAGTCTTCATGCATCATCATACCAAATATCTCAGAAAAATAAATCGATCCGGTCCTTGTGGTGGTGGTGAAGGTCATGCTCAGACTTTAACCACCATGGCACCATACTCAAATTTCAAACGAAACCCGATGACCTAGAGAAGAGAATTGATGGAAACAACCGATTTGAACTTGGCCATCTATCTGGTCCTTCTTGATGACAAGAAATTGACAGAGAGGAGAAGAAAAGAAAGAGAGGCGGCCAGAGAAGAGAAGAGAAGAGAAGAGAAGATTGACGAAGAGGCGAGGGGTGAGAGGCGAGAGAGAAACTGAAATGAAGGAGAGAGAATAAAGAAAGGCGACACAGAAAAGTCGTGGAGGGTTTTGGATTTAAATTCAAAACGAAGTAAAACGATGTCGTTTTTGCAAGTTCGGTTTTTAACATACTAAAATTGAAAACCGAACCAAACCAGTTCAGTTTTTTTCACTTCAGTGCGGTGCTTTTCGACTTTGGTTCGGCTTTCGATTCGGTTTTTGGTTTGGCAAACCCACCCCCTACCTCACTGATACGCTAAAAGTAAGCGTATAATTTAACCCTGAAAATGTCATCGTTAGTATATGGTAAATAGAGATCATTCTAACTGGGGATTGAGGGTACACCTGTCATTGTAAAACAAATAAAAAATTAATAAAAGTATAAAGTATAATATTTACAAAAATAAAATAAAGGATATATACAAAATAACAAAATAAAGGGTTTTAACATTAGGGTTTCGAAAAATAAAATAAAGAAAATATAAAAACACATGTACAAGAATGGAACGTAAGAAACAAAGATCAAATCCACAATCATATGAATGAAATCCAATCACAATTCCTATAGTTGATCTTCTATGTCATGAGAAAGAAGTTGACCATGTGAAACGTTAGAAAGCAAACGATTTCCCATTTTTTACTTTCCTTGAATAATTAATCTAAGTGAAAGCACCTAAATCAATCCTATTGAACATGCAATCATAGTCTAGAAAGCTAGCTAATCAAGAACACATTCAACGCATGAAGCATAGAGAAAGGATGTCAAACAAAGTGCACAACCTAGTTATGAATAAGTTCACCTATTTGCAATCCTCCTTAACTGATTTTGACTTTTGTCCAAAGCCTTTACTACTTAAATCTAGCTCCAATTACATGCATATATCCTAAGTTGGCCACCAAACAACACATACATATAAAAGTTTTCTGTAATCCAAAATCAATCAAGCAATCTCACATAAGCAACATATAAATCAATATATAACAATCACAATTTTATTTCAAAACATATAAATGGGCTTTAAACTTTTCCCTTAACGTCATGTTAACTAGAATTCATAACTCTACGAAATCAAACAAAGGAAACAAAAGAAAGTATGAAATACACCGTGAAAGATGGATGACATGGCCTTGAGACGAAGAACTTGAAAATCCTTGAAAGCAAGCAATCTTCTAGGGACGACACAAGGGTGGATGGCGGTTAGGATCTTGATGTATTGCATGACTTCTTCTCCTCCTTGGTTGAGATGCAGAGCTTCTGAAGACTAGAGAATGGAGATAATTTTTCTGATGTTTATTTACTGAGGGAGAGAGGTGTTGTGTGTTGTGGTGTGGTGTATTGGTGTGTAGTGGTGTTTAAACTTCTAGAGAGGAGGCTATATATAGGGGAAGGCAAGGCTTCATGAATTTAATTTCCAAAGAATTTTCTGGGTGCACCACACAGCTTCGACCAATGAATTAATGCCACGTTAACTCTGTTGTGTCATCCAACCAATCAAAAAGCTCCAAAATCAATCCCTAATATTTTGTTGCTGATTTTCCTTTATTCACAATTTTCGGCCAAATATCTAGGCATGAACCTAGACAATGCATCTGGATGGATTTTGGACATTTTCTCCCTTAAATCTCTCCATGGCTTTATCCTTAATGTCCTCTCCTTGATTTCCTCTTGATTTTCACATTAATATTGCAGATTTTAATTCCTTAATTTCGGCCAACATATCTTGAGGGAATTGAGGGATGAATCTGGACTTGTTTTGAGCCTTTTCTTGTTGCACAACCCCTTGAAACTCTCCCTAGAATATCTCCAACGTTTTTCCTTGATTTCTTCTTGCAAAAATCAGATTTAATCTCCCATAATATCTCCCACGTCATCTTCAAGCCATGTGGTCTCCCAATGCCTTCAGGTTTCCTAGCCTCATCAGGATTCCTACGTTGACTGGGATTCCTAGTTGGACCAAGAGAACTCCATTTCTTCATTTCAGCTCATTTCCTTGTCATTTATTCCAATGTACCTAGAAAATAGAAACTAAATTAAAAATTTATTTATTTAAGGAAATAACTAAGTAAAATATGAGAAAATAACTATTAAAACGTTACATAAAAATGCTCCTATCACTCACGCAACACGGCTTTCATTTGAGGCAGCAGTTTTTTTTTTTTTTTGCTGTTTTGAGTTTTTTTCCTTATTCTTGCTAGGTTTGTTTCCTAGGCCTTGACCTTAATGAAGATTTTCACTCTAAAAAAAAAAAAAAAAATAATATCGCCCGAATGTAAGATAACTAATAAGTACATTAATTTTCAATGAAGAAAAGAGAGAAACCCTAGCTGAAGAAAAGAGAAACGCCGAGTGGGAGTTATCCCTGTCCGGCAGCGCGCCCTCCCAGCGTTGTTGCCGGATGAGACAGATGGGACCTTGAGTCGGGTGCAGGGTGGTCCAGTTGGAGTAGAGGTTGCGGAGTGCTGGCATTGCATACTGGAGAGCCTATATGGTTTGACGGAGAAGGGCAGAGGTGGGAAGATGGCAGAATGGCGGAGCCAATGTGGTCTTGGCCTTGGGAGGAGCACGGAGGATCTGCTCGGTGGTTCGAAGTGTTGACACGAGCTCGGAGGTCACCGAATGGTGACAATCGTGTGGGAGCAGCGCCGAGATCCACTGGGTTGAGATCGGATCGGTTGATCCCGATCTAGTTTGGGTGCTTTGGTTCCGACTTGAGGAAGGGCGGTGTGGCAAGTCGGCGGGCAGTAGGGGATGGTGACATGGCGAGATGGTGGGCGGTAGGAGTCTGCGACGTGGCTGGTGGTGGTCCGGCACCGGTAGGATGGGTGCGATGTGTTGGGCTCTGCAACTGTTTACTGAAGCTTGGGCCTGATGATCTTTGGGCTTGGGCTTTGACCCTTGACCCTGTTTTGTTGGTCTGGGCTTTCACCCTTGACCTAATTTTTTTTACTGCTTTGTTTTATTTACTTTTAGTACAACGTGGCTTTATGCCAACAATAAGTCCCTACCACTTTTGGATAGGGCGACGTGGGTTTTGTCCCGGTATGCACACTCAGTGTGCCTTGTCTGGCCTAGCGAGGCGGCGAGCTATTTGCTTGATCAAATGGTCGCAACCTCCTAGAGGCAGGATGAAATTGAGTGTCGCCGGATTTATTTCCGTGCGGCAACATAGTGGGAAAGCTGTGCTATTCGTAATGATGCTTCTTCGTAATAGAGTTATCTTTCCGGTATGTCACCGCTTTGTTAAAGCAAATAGAGTAGCCATTTGTGCACTCTTTGCTAATTGATGCTTGTTAGAATACATAGATTTTATAGAAAGTCTTGGTATTATTTCAGGATTATCTCTTTAAGCTTATTGTAATATGGGGTTTAGGCTTTACGTCCCCCCCTTGTATTATGCAATTTCATTAATTAAGACTTGAGGGCAGCCGCACCAGCCCCTTTAAAAAAAAATAATAATAAGTACATTAATTTTCTAAAATTTAAATCTGTAAAAAAAAATAGGAAGGAAAAAAACTTCCCACTATTTCATATCTCTACACACACATAGGATGTGGACCCTGATATTATCTATGAAAATAACTATTGTTGAAGTACAAAATGTTCCTGATCGAATTACCAACATTCCCACACCTGCTCCAATGGAAAGGCCAACAGAATGCGCTTTTACCCAACAAAAATTGATAACCATGGCATGTTCTATGCTTCAGGTTTGCTGCGTTCTATCAAGAAGCCATAACCATGACCCACATGCTGCGCTAGAACTGAACTGAAGGCAACCCGCTCAACTTCAAGGAAATTGTTAAAGCCCTTGTCGTAATATCCAATGTAGGGCTGTCACTCGGTCAGTTCGAATCCGTTATAGGTATTACCTGTAAAACCTAATTGGACTATCATACAATATCGAACTTCATTAATCACAATATGAGATCATCTTAGGAACAAGAATTAAGGATTACACAATATAATGCAATCCGGATAACTTGCAAATAAGGAAAGTGTGATTATACTCTTTGCAGGTTGAGGAAACCTAATCCTATGTGGACTATAATTAGTTTAATAAGACATGAGCTAAAGTATGCTTTGCAGAGGAGTTGAATCCATGATTCACAAGGAAATCTTTATGGGAAGGTTTAGGAATCATCAACTCCTATATAAAGCAAGGTCCTTGTTCTCACAATTAACCAAGCAATATTGTCTACCCCATTATAGACTGCTAAGGCATTGGAGAGAATAGAAGACTTGTGCTTTCGGCATTGCAATGCTTCTACATCATCAAGTTAGTAATTCTTCATCGAATTATGGTTTGTGTTTCTTGAATGTATATGATGGATGTTTGTTTGTTTGTGTTACTCTTACATTACCAACTTCAAAACCAAAGCTTTCGCCTTCAAAATTGAGATACCAATTACCAACCAAATTTTTTTATTTTTAATCATATCTACCAAATTCGGTATTTTGGTTTTCTGGTATTACCAACTTTAGAAAAACTAATTCTTTGTAGTATAAATTAGAATGAACAAAATTAGGTTTTTCAATTTTATAGCCGTAAACTTCGTATTCATCTACTAATCATAGCTTTCTTTTGTATATATGACATCAAATTTTAGCCATCTTCAATAAAACTAGGTTATTGAACATTTTTTGGCTAGGTTACTCAAAATACGTGTTATTAATGTAATATATTGAGTAATGTTCATACTATTATGAAAATTTTTATGTTTACTTCTTAATATACATGTATGTGTATTGAAAACCACAATATATAAAACAAATATTTAGATAATCGGTAGATTCGGTATTTACCAAAACCAAACTAACTTTTTTGATAATTTTCGAATTCGATTTTATCTGTCTTGGTTACCAAAAAGTTGGTTTACCAAACCTAAAGTATCCGTTGGTATTCGATTAGTTTGGTAATTACAAATTAATCCTAATTGAATTACAAACATTCTAATGCCTTCTCCAATCAATAAGCCAACGGATTCAAGTCTGTCAATTTGATTACCATGATGCATTCAACAAATTTTGAGCGCTTACAATTTTGGGAGAAAACCAAATGTGGGATTGCATAGACTCTTTCTGTTGCAAAAATGGTTGCGACTAATCCCTCATATAGAAATGGTCTTGTTTGGACGCTAAAATTTAAAAAATGACTTATTTTATTATTGAGAGAATTAGCTCCAAAATTCAGTTATCAGGTATGCAAAGTTTGTAGTTAAATAAAATAAAGTCAACACACTCAAATTTTTACTCTTCTGACATGATCGGTGCACAAGTCTCAAGATGCCTACCTACAAAATAATTCGACACTCTCTTCTTAACTTATGAATTTTTTTTTTTTTTTTGATCGGAATGAGAAACTTTCATTAATAAAACTATGGTCAATTACAACCATTGGGGTTAAGGTGGCCTCGTCAAAAACCCTGCTTGATCAGAGTAAGTAAAAAAGAGTACCACCCCCCATACATCAAGAAATTCTATCATTGTCTATGACTTCCTCCAACCATGGGGGTCCAGCTTCCTTCCAAAAACTCCAACCCGTTGCTCTTAGTGCCTGCCTTGCCAAAATGTGTGCAACCTGGTTACAACTTCTATTTATTTTCCTCCATTTCAAATCTTCAAATTCTGGCATCAACATACGTACTTCGTCAAAAATGGCTCCTTCAATACTTAAGTCCAATCCTGATTTGTTCAATGCGAAGATGACATTAGCCGCATCACTCTCCAATTCAACATTCCTACAACCTTCTTGCAAACAGAGCTTCAGACCATGTAAAACCGCTAATGCCTCAATCGCTAATACAGGAGGGTTACCTGGGATTACCTGGTGAGCCGCAAACTTGAGTTGCCCCACTTCATCTCTTAAAGCCATGCCTACCCCTGAGACACCACATTTTCCATCTGTAGCAGCGTCCACATTCAATTTCAAGAATGGTCTATTTGGTGGGGACCATTTTCCAACTTGAACAGGAGCCTTCATTTGACTAAGCGCTGAACAACTTTGAGTAGAAGTCCTTGCTTCCAAATAAATATCCAACCATTCTTTAGCATTCAGGATTACCTGCTGCCCTTCAATCCCTTTATTTTCATGTTTGAAGCTATTACGATTTCTCCAGATCAACCATGCCACCACAGCAAAGAATTGAAGCTCCTCTTTTGTGGACGTAAGAGCCACATGTTGGAACAAATCAATGAAAGCTGGTTCATGCCAACCTTTATAAACACCATTTAAAAAAGAGTGCTTCCATACTTTCTTCGCTGCTGCGCAAGACCATAAACAATGGACAGTTGTCTCATCATCTTTTCCACAACGAAAGCATATAGAGGAGTTTCCAATTCTGCGTTTAGTTAGATTCGCTGCACAGGG
Organism: Rosa chinensis; assembly: GCF_002994745.2. Classification (NCBI taxonomy): domain Eukaryota; kingdom Viridiplantae; phylum Streptophyta; class Magnoliopsida; order Rosales; family Rosaceae; genus Rosa; species Rosa chinensis. The sequence goes on from NC_037090.1 coordinate 33,529,151, forward strand.
CAAAAAGTCATGGCAAGCACGCCATAAAAATAATTTAATCTTGTTTGCAACATTCACCCTCCAGATAGTATCCCAGACCAGACCGTTCGACGCTCTGCAATTACTGCTTCCAACCCCCCCAGTCTTGACCACCTTTAATTCAGAGGCTAGCCAACAACCTGATTTTACAGAGTAATGGCCATCCTTGTTGTAGTGCCAGATAATTGTATCAGTCTTTCTACCTCCCGCTAGGGGAATTGAGAGGATTGTTTCGGCCTCATGAGGTAGAAACAAATTCTTCACCAGCTGATCATTCCACATTCCAGGCTGCATCATTAGATCCTTCACTTTAATGTGTTGATGAGTATGGTGCGGAGGTGTAACGACCTTAAAAGTCCAAGGATTTGGCAGCCATTTATCCCCCCAAACACTAACTCCTTCACCAGTGCCCACTCTCCATCTGACTCCACTAATCAATAAATCACGGCCCCATATTAAGCTACTCCAGATCATGGAGTCACCAGTTCTTGAGAGTGCACCTGCCCAGTTTGTCAATGGGAAATATTTAGCTTTGAGGATCGAATGTACCAGAGAAGTTGGCTCCATGTTAATTCTCCAAACAGTCTTTGCTAATAGAGCTTGGTTGAAATCTTCAAGGTCTCTAAAACCCAGCCCGCCTTGCTTCTTACTCTTGCACAAAAGATTCCATTTGCTCCAATGTATACCTTTCCTGCCATTTGCATTACCCCACCAAAACTTCGCCACCTTTGATTGGAAAGTTTTGCAGATGCCCTTAGGAAGCCTGAAAACATTCATGGTATATGTGGGAATGGCCTGAGCAATAGCTTTAACCAAAACCATCTTCCCTGCTTTCGACAGAAACTTGCTTTGCCATCCACTAAGATGAAAATCCAATTTTTCATTCACCTTCTTGAACATCTCACGCTTATTTTTACCAGAAACTGTTGGGAGGCCCAAGTATCTTTCATGAAAAGGCATTGTTGGAACCCCTAGAAGCTCTTGAATTTCTATCTTGACCGACTCTTGGACTCCCGGACCAAAAGAAATTGCTGACTTTTGAAAGTTAACCTTTTGGCCAGCAGCAGCTTCGTAGAGTAATAAACACTGTTTGAGATTAAGAACTTCTTCAACATTGGCATTTGCAAAAATCAGGCTATCATCCGCAAACAGAAGATGGTTGATTGTTGGCGCTGAATCTGCCACCTGAACTCCATTTACAGAACCCTCTCTACAAGCTTTCTGAAATAGACCAGACAGCCCCTCAGAAACCATCAAGAAAAGATATGGTGATAATGGGTCGCCTTGCCGAATACCTCGAGTAGGCTTGAAGAAACCTACTGCTTGTCCTTGCCATAACACTGAAAAGCTCACCGATTTTACACATCTCATTATCAATTCAACCCATCTTGGAGCAAAACCCAATTTAAGCATTATCTCCTCTAGAAAACTCCATTCCACCCTGTCATAGGCTTTGCTAATGTCTAATTTCAAAACCAATTTAGGCTCATGCACATCAGCTTGAGAACGAATAGAATGAATGAGCTCAAAAGTAGTGATTATGTTATCATGGATATGCCGTCCCGGAACAAAAGCCGATTGGAAGGGGGATATCACCAAAGGCAGAATTCTCTTCATTCTATTGACCAAGGTTTTTGAGATCAACTTATAAAGAATTGTACACAAGCTTATTGGCCTGAAATCAGTAACATTGACTGGAATATCAACTTTAGGAATCAAAGCCAGCAGAGTGTGATTAACTGACGACACATCAGCTCCTTCATTTAGAACTTGAAGACAAAATGCAGTCACCTCATCTCCCACAATATGCCAATACTTCTGAAAAAATAGTGCCGAAAAACCGTCTACTCCTGGTGATTTGTTAGGAGCCATCTGTTTCAAAGTAGTCTCAATGTCTGCTTTACAAAAAGGACTCAACAAGTCATCATTCATCTGAGTAGTCACTACCGAAGAGATACCATTCAACACTAATTCAGAATGATGGCTAATTCCTGTTTGAAATTCTTGGTTGTAATTTTGTAGAATTATGAATTGGTGTCACTTGGTTGTAATTTTGTAGAATTATGAAATTCTTGGTTGTTCATTTTTTATGATTATGAAGTTTTTCCTTTCTAGGCTACACAAGTTTTGAAATAACTATCTTTGATTTGACTACGATTTATCGCATCATGCGGAGTTTTAGTTACAATTTAATGCAATTTGGCTATGATTTGGTACCATTTGATTAATCCAATGCAGCAAAAACATCAACTTAGCCCACTAGCCAAGGTGGCTCAGCCTCAGAAAGGCCCCAACCGTACCACCACCTTTGTCACCCCACCACCTCCGTCATACTACCACACCAACGCACCACTACCCTTTTCAAGCCAAACTCCCCTTGTCACAGTCACCCATTTACCAAGATCAGACTTGGGTCTAGCAACAAATCTAAACATTTCATCGATCCAAAGATCACGTACTCCTTATCTTGCCATCACTGACACACCTAGGAGCGGATCAACTTGAGAGGTTGGTTGGGCTATAACCCAACCCACCCAAAATCCTTCCTATATTTAACTATTATCAGTGCTAGTGTTTTAGAAGGCAACTTGGTTCAGTTGGCAAAATGATAAGTTATTTTTATGGATGATTTTGGTTCGAATCCTGTGAAACGCAATTCATGCCTGTTTTCTTTGCTATTTCCTCATTGGGTATGGCTATTTCCTCATTGGGTATGGCTATTTCCACCCTACAGTCTACTTTGTTCACCCTACATTTAATTTTTGCCACCAAAATTTCCAGTAATGTCCTTATTTGTTAAACTAAAACAGATAACAAAACAAAAACTGCAATGTTGTCTTCTACCATTGTAAAGAAACCATAACGCACCTCTATCGAACCAAACTGCAGCGCTGCCTCTCCTTCTTCTAAATAGATCTCTCTTTAGTTTTATCTAATAGCTAGTAAAGAACTCCGACGTGCTTGCATGACTCCTGATTGATGAAGCAAGAGAAAGGAGGAGGGGGGGGGGGGGGGGCGGAAAGGAAGAAAGGGGATGGAGCCTAGTGTGCAGCAAAGGCAGAAGTGCCACCTATAGAAATTTGGTACTTAGGTTTGGTAAATCATGCATGATGCATTATATGATGAAACACCATGGACCCATATCACCAATGAACATCACAGCTCTGCCCTTTTCTAGGGATCCCTTCTCTTCTGTTCTGATGCCATGGTTTTCTTAAAATCTCACTACCTAGTGTTCTCTTATCTATGTACTCTTTTCAACTTCGATAAGTTGACGACAAGTTGAATTGTGAGGTAGTAATTGGCTTCTTTTAAAGGACTGAATAGAGAATTGAAGGAGCTTGGCAGAGGTACCAGTGGTTGTTGCAATTTTTCATTTTTTTTATATATTAATTTTCTTAATTGGAAGGTTAAAGTTGGAATATTTGAGTGATATTTGTTTTGTAGGGTGAACAAAGTAGACTGTAGGGTGGTAATAGCTGCACCCCTTCTCCTTCTTGGCTTCTTTTGTTGTTTTTTGGTCTTTCCCCATTTTTTCTTTTGTTACTACATGTTCTATTAATTTTTTTTTCAATTTAGTCTCAAAATTATTGGAAGCATTATTGATAGGAAAGATAAGCAAGTCTTAAATTAGCCCACCAGAAATTTGCATCCTGGATCCGCCATTGGACATACCACCACAAAACGACCATTGGAAAAGAAGAGCCTGATCCCATTCCCAAAAATCTCATTCGTTGCATCCACCACACTTCTTAGATCCAACTTTGGTTGACCCAAGAACCACACCAACCCATAGTTCTTCCCACCTGACAGCTTCTCGATTTTGTTTCGATGTTTTGTGTTTTGGAAATGTAAAACCTACCCTTATGGGTTTAGTCCGATTTGTATTGAAATGGGACTTTGGTTGAGAGAGAAATTGAAATTTGATGGCTTATGGGAGTTTGGACCGAATTTTTTCATTTTTTCTCCAAAAAATGTAAGTCTGTGTATTTCCTACTTTATTTATATCTTATATCTTATTAAGAGCATCTCCAACAGTAATAGTTATCATCGTAGCTAAAAGTAGTTAAAAATGATATATATAACTAGTCAGTTTTTAAGTTATGCTCCAACAAGGAAAGTTAAATCTCAAGTTAAATTATTTCTAACATTCAAAATTTAGATAATTATTTAGCTAGAGAATTTAACAAAAGTTAAATTTAACTTTTAGATAATTCTTGTGGAGTACCAGAAAATTACCTAAATTTTAACTTCGTTGAATTAAGTAGTAGTAATTTAGACTTTCTCATATTTAAAAAATTGACCATATGTGGAAAGAAAAGTATGGGCAAAGCCCCCATTTGGTTGCTTCATGTAATGTTATTGGTTGCTGTGGAATGAAAAGACATAACCAAAGAACATATCAAAATAGCGTGTCACCTCTCATGAGATGACCACAACCAAGTGTTGCAGTACGAAGAAATCCCCTTGATTATAGTCGATTTACTTTGTTAATAATGACCACCATTCACAGACCATGCATGCATTATGATCAGACCAGTTTCATGCTTGACTGAATCTATGTTTGAGATCCTGATCTATGTATAAGAGACATGACGTTGTTCCCTTAAAAAAAAAAGAATAAATGATTATTTCCTTTCGCAAAATAAATTGGCAGAAACAAAGCTATTGAGTTAATACCATGACAAAAGATTGAGAATCTATGAATTATTGTTAAACTACAGGTAAAAGACGGGCACAGTTGCAAAAGGAAAACACAAACAAGGAACAAGCACTTTAAGATGGTAGCAAAGGCAGAACACCAAGAATCAAACGTCAACTTTGTGTTGCAGCACTTTCAAAACACAAAATTCAAGTAAGCCATCTAAGCCTGCAATTACAAAAGGAAACCACAATTAGGAAAGTGAAAACCATACCAGAAAATAGAGATATTCTAAATATGAGTATGTATCCACCTTGTTTGCAATGTTGTTTGAGAGCCAGTCTAGTCCCTCATACAGTCCTTCACCAGAAGTAGCACATGTGCTCTGGATATACCTGCAGAAAAAAAATTCATCTAGTCATACAGTGAGGGAGTTTTGTGTGAGCGTGAGTGTAAGAGAGAAGTTTGATTTACCAGTGGCGTTGACGGAGGGAGTGAAGGCCAAGCTTATCAGTTATTTCAGCAGCATTCATTGCATTTGGAAGATCTTGCTTGTTAGCAAATACAAGCAGCACAGCTTCCCTCAACTCATCCTGCCAATGCCACAAAAGTCCAAAAGCACAAGTTTTCAGTATGCTACAAGTTCTCAACATGTGCGTAAGGAACTTTAAAGCTTAAAGGTACCTCATTCAACATTCTGTGCAGCTCATCCCTAGCTTCAACTACACGGTCACGATCGTTGCTATCAACCACAAAAATAAGTCCTTGTGTGTTTTGGAAGTAGTGCCTCCACAAGGGTCGAATCTGGAAGGCAACAAAAAACATTAGTTCAAAAAGCCAGCAGCTATGAAAAGATTCAATTGTAGATGTACTAGATGTAACTAGTAAGAAACATATTGACTCTAGACTTTAGTGAAATTAATTAATAAAAACATCTAATAGGCACACATATTTTATTGCTTGTGATTAAGTACATACATCACACTGTCATCCAAAAATAAAACAAAAAGGAACAAGAAATAGACCACTGCAGTCCATAAGAATAGATAAATCAATTACTAGTAAATATCCAACTTGAGCTCCCACCAATGTGGAACTAGTGTTCACACAACCCCTAACAGGAATTCCTGTTCTACACAAATTCTCAATGCAGATAACGCGGTGTGGAACAATGATAAATCTGGATCATCACACTTTATTTCTTGGTTTAAGGGGCAATCTCATCTTTTTTCCTTCAAGCAGTCTCATATCTTATGTCTGTTAAGGGTAGCCCTATACTTGATACCTGTATGCCTCGTAGCAGCCTAAAAGCTTTACAAGTGAACTAAAGTAATTGGCCCAGTTTCAATTCTGTTTTATCGAACAAACTAAATCAAGAACAAGAATCATCATTTACCCGTAAAAATATATTATCAAAGGGAGTGACATTTTGAAAACAAAAAAAAGGCCATACCTTGTCCTGACCCCCAACATCCCAGACAGTAAAGCTGATGTTCTTATATTCCACAGTCTCCACATTGAATCCTGACCAAAGAATAATTGAAAAACAATTAATACGGAGGAGAAGAACAAGGAGCGGGGGATTAAGGTAGTGAACAAAAAGAGATGGGGGCATGAAAGTTACCAATGGTGGGAATGGTGGTGACGATCTCGCCGAGCTTGAGCTTGTAGAGAATGGTGGTCTTACCAGCGGCATCGAGACCCACCATGAGTATACGCATCTCTTTCTTGGCAAAGAGACGACTGAAAAGCTTGGTGAAAGACAGCCCCATTTTTCACCTAAGGATCCCAAACCAAACAACAACAACAAAAAATGAATCAGATCACAGCCAATTGCACAATCATTTTCATAGAGATCGGATCGCACACGGCAGTGGAATCGAGATCGGAGCGGAACATGAAAAATTGAGGCGAAAGTTGATTTGTGGTGCAGATCTGAGAGGGATTAAGAAGAAAAATGGAGAGGGGAAAGTACCTGAGGAAGAGAGGAATTTGAGATCTACGCCTCTTCCGCTCTGTGTGTGTGTGTCTAAGAAGAGAAGAGAGCTGTCCTTGACACCGATACGTACGCTTTATGAGTATCCCTGTATTTATAGAGCCACAGACACAGAGGGAGGAAGAGTCAGCGAACTAGAAAAACACGTTCCCCGACCCCCTTTTTTTTTTTTTTTAATTTTTTAAAATTTATCTCCACAATGAGTACAACTTTCGCCAACTGGTTAATGCCGTTCATTCGGTGTTTGCCTCAAAGCAACGCGTAGCATAAACAATTATCGATTTTGGTGTTTCAAGAGATTAGAGAAGGGCCGACCAAATTTTTAAAGGACTTGGGTTTTCAAATATAATTAATGATGGGTCTTTTTTGTTTTTTTTTTTTTTTTGTTTCAGAAGGGCAATCAGCCCAGAAAGAAAACTGGGCTACAAACACATTGCTGGCGCTGGCGCCAAAACTTCTAGCTCTAGGAGCTCCAACAATATCATCTAAGAGAGCTTCAGTGACTAAAGCAGGAGGATCATGGAGGGTGCTTTAGCAAGAAGAGTGTTAGAACAATTGGGAGGTTTCCTATAGTTCTCATGGAGCAAGGAATCATACTGAAGATATTTTGCCTTATAAATTTTGTTCCACAATCCCTGGTCATTCTAAGTCACTCTCCAACTAGCCTTTGCAAGCATTGCCTTGTTCATAGTAGTTGTCTTTTTAATCCCCAGACCACCATTACATTTAGGTCTACAAACAAGATCCCAGCTAGAAAGATGGACCTTCCTCTTCTGTTCAGTATCACCCCATAAGAAATCCCTATTTAATTTGTCAAGCTTGTCACATAATTTCATAGGAAGCTTAGTAGTCTGCATAGCATAAATGGGAATAGAAGAATTTACAGATTGAATGAGGGTCAGACGTCCAGCCATGTTTAAAACCTTTCCTTTCCAACTAGCCAGTCTGGACAGCTTTGATCGATCAGTTAACCCGATAATCTGGCTCAGCAAATATTACCGTAGACAGACGCCTCTCTCCGTGTAGATAGAGACTTCCAGATTTACAGAGGGAAGATCGAATCCGAATCGTAGACGCCAACAAACAGTACCACCTTCTTCGCTATCTCTCTCTCTCTCTTTCTCCACCTCTCTGTGCAGCGAAGTTAGCGAAGACACGATAGGACTGAGCAGCAGACCAGGTGTCGAGAAGAAAGACGCGGGAGTTTTGAGACGGTGGACAGGTGTCGGGCAGCAGAGATGAAGCAGGGACAAAATCATCTTTTCATCCATGACCGGCTCACCTGAAGCCGTCACTGTTCATAAGCCAATGAACAGTGCTTAGAAACAGTCCTATGAACAGTACTCCATCTTTAGTATATAGCTGTGAACAGTACTCCATCTTTAGTATATAGGGGGTGTATTGTATATGGAATTAGTGGAACTTTTAAAGAAATCTATGGAATTTAAAAGTCTGGGTATATTCAATATAGACTTTTAGAAGTACATGAAAGTTTTGAGGTATTCAATTAGGATTTTTAAAGACTTCATGAATTCCACCAAAATCTAGGGGTATTCAATTAGGACTTTTAAAAATGAATAAAAGTACAGAGGTATTCAAAATATCATTCATACTTATGGAATTAGAAAATCATGGATAATCATGGACTTTGTAGTGTTAACTATACATATCAAACTCCAATAATTTTCTAGCCTCCAGACCAAAGATTTGAAAAAGTCTATCAAAGTTCTCTCTGCAAAAAAAAAATAATAATATCTATCAAAGTTCTTCTCTCTGCGCACGAAGATGTTGGTCCTTCATCGTCTCTCTTTCTTGATTTTTTTGTCTTTTCTCTAATCTTTTATGCTATCAACGTTTTTTGATACCCAACAAGTTCATTGTAGTTGTTGAATGTGATTTTTTTGTCTTTTAATTGTGATACTTCGAACTCTAATAGCAATAAAAATGATTTATGAAACCCTAAAACCCAAATATTGTGGTCTACCCCTAAAATCTTGAACAGTGTTGCTATGACATACTAAATTCTATCTTATTAATTATTCTCATCGATTTGAATTTATATTATGGTTCAAAGAAAGGTTGAACAATTGAATTTCAATTGATTGATTATAGATCAAGACATTGACCAATATTGTTATGATATATGTTAATCGGCGAAATTAATCATAAACATCAAATGATCTATATTGTATCTTTATGTTGTTGGGAGATTAGGAATGAGAACAAACTAGCTAGACAGAGTAACAATCATTCATTTGAGTCAATTTCTATTAGAAAATACTTGAACATTGAAGAGGTAACGAGTTATTATCTGGTTTTGTATTTGGGCTACATTTGTTTTGTTTTTTGTTTTTATATTTTGTACATGCTAGGAAATCTGTAGAAGTCATTCATAATAAAGTATATAACTTTTCATGAATCAATAAAAGTCTTTTGCTAAAATCAATGATTTTAGGAAATCAATAACAATCAATCAACTTTTTAAAGAGTCTGTGGACTTTTCAAAAAGTCTGTCATTTAAAAAAAGTCTGCACAAATCTAAATACAATACACCCCCCATAGTAAATAGATGCTAAATCCCTCAGTCAATCTTCAGTCTCTCTCTCGAGAACTTCTCTTCAGCCACTCTCTCTCTTCTCTCGCTCTCTCATTCTTATCTTCGTCAATCCTTTCAATTTTTTCATCGCCATAGAAAATTCGAGATCCCCAAGGACTAGATCGATCAAGCTCACGAGGCTAAGGTCTCGGTTGGGTCATGAAGACCAAATCGATGGCCAGGGATCTGAGCGGGATAGTGAAGGAGATTCTCTTGGTCGAAGGCAAGGATCTGTAGGATTTTCATCGTAGATTATCCAAGAGATTTCCGACGGCGATGTTGAGGTGCTGGTATGATTTCAAGCTTTTTCAATTTCAAATCTTGCTGCTCTTGATGCTGGGTTTATATCTTTGTTTCATCGTAGTTTCGTCTTTTTGATAAACCCAGATATGATGAATATTTCTGTTCTTTCGCTTTTGATTAATAGTTCTCTGCTTTTTTAGTACCAATCTTTATATTCGTCAGTGATACATCTTCTGCACCTTGGTATCTCAATGTCGAAAGACCTGTAAGTTGTTCATTTTCTTTTATGATATTGAGTTGATAGTTATGACAAACAAGCCTCAGTGTGAGTTATGATACTGATACATGCTATATTGTTTTGCCTTTTTGTTTGTGGTTTGGTTTGATCCAAAGCTTGAAACATCAAAGGAAATGGAAATCAGATCCAGATTGCTGTTGAAACTGATGATGGTTGGAAAACTGTAAGTCTTCACTTGTGTACGCTTAGCTTTTTCTTTAGCTTTTTATTTTGACGTTTTCTTTAGTTCTTTTTTATTTTGGCAATGTTGTTGGAATGGGATAGAATGATAGATGAGTGTTGTGTGCAAATTGGATACATAATTGCTTTATTGATTGCATAATGGCACTTAACTTTCTTTTCATTTGCTTGGTTCTGGTAGCAATGTTGTTTAAATTGCAAATTTGGTACATAATAGATGGAAATGGCATTTGCTTGGTCTGTGTTTTGTCACTGATGAGTGTTGTCATTGCTTTGTGCAGTATCAAAATTGTCAGATTCTTTTATGTTGGTGGAAGGCTGGAAGCTGCTTTAGCAGAGCATGAAATTTCTGGGTATGGAATGCAAACTTTTGCTCTTACCATCTGGCAGTACAATTACATAATCAACTTAAGCTGGGGAACTTATCAATGGTTCAAAACTGATGCCAGTAAGTTCTACTTTGTTTCCTTTATGTTCTCTTTCTAGTTCAACAAATAAACCTTTGAATACTGCATCTTTGTTCTCTAATTCTAATTGTTTTTGGCAAAGAGCATGCTTATATATTTGTTAGTGCAAAGACATTAATTGTGTGTCTTTCTTCTTTGAATTTGATTTGGAGGCTTAGACTTATTTTTTTTTTTCCTGGTAGGTTAAATTTTCTCTCTATCAACCATTTTGAGATGAAAAAGAATATAGACTTGGCGATTTCAGCTTTTGCCATGCTTCGCACCCTTGAAGGAGATGTGCTTCATGGTCTTAATCTGGCTGAAGCTTCCTTGACAATTGCAGGTAAGTTCCTACTTATTTTCTGTCCAACTGATCTTATTGATCGAGACCTCATATTAACTAGTAGATAAATATTCAAAAGTAGGTTTTGTAGGGACATGTAATTAATTACTAGGTGCTCAATCACCAAGAAGTACGCTCTTACTTGATTCTGTGATTAAGCTTGCCCTTTAGGTCCATTGGTGTCTTGAATGATTCAAGTATTTTGCCAACAAGAACAATGCTTACTGTTCTTGATAACTAATGTGTCCATGAATATTAGTTACTGACCATGATGAACAAGGCTCTTGAATATCATTGCCTTTCTCTGACTCATAAGATCTTTGCTAATATATTTGTTCCTATATTGCGTGGGTCTTATACCTGTATGCATTTTGTCTAATTTTTTTTATGCTGCACTGTTACCTTTTGTCTAATATTTTTTGTGGCTCAGTTTAATCTATTGCTGCAAGCTGCTCTTGGTACGGAGATGTTGCCTTGGGAGAGAATCCACAAGCTCAAGTAGTGAAATTTGTGTTTACATGGTGGAAGAGTGATTTGCTCTGTTTATTTAATTTTTTTTTTTTGTGGTTCTTTCAGTTCTGTATATGGTTAATGGGTTGCTTTTTTTTTATAATAAATAAGGCTCCAATGGCCTTTATTATTGTTGAAAGGAAGGCTCCAATGGCCTTTATTCTTAATTTCTGGATTATAGATGGGATTGATTCGTGGCTCAAATGGATATATATAAATGATTAAAAAAATAAAAAATTAAGAATGAAATTTCTTTATTCAGCTTAAATTATTTATTAAAAAAAAAAACCGAACTTGACCCGACCCGAACCGAACCAAACCGAACAATTCGGTTTGGTTTTCGGTGTTAAATTTTCAAAAACGAAAAACCGAACCGAATTTAAGTTCGGTGCGGTTCTTGATTCTGGCCCAAAACCGAACCGAATAAAACCGACCCCACCCTAGCCTAAAGTCCTAAACTCATCACACTGACTCAAAAAACCCTAAATGAGAAAAAGACACAAACACCCCCAAATTCAAGAATATGCTATCTTGGTCCCCCTTCCCTTCCCTTCCCTCACCTTAAGTTAGAGAGAGAGAGAGAGAGAGAGAGAGGGTTTCACAGCCACCATTTAAGACCCTATAACAATACCAAATGCGTGCTCAATAAGCCAATTCTTCATCTTACACAAAATCACTCCACACACGCGCGCCCAGCACTATTTTCTTGCCAAACCCTAGATCTTACACTCTTCTTCTTATATATAGAAAACCCCACCCTAGTCTCTACGCCACTGAGACTTTCAAACCCCAACAAACGCAGACTCACCCTTTTTTTATCTCACTTTCAATTCCCCACAAACCCCTTTTTTTCCAGATCTGACTTGAGACCTAAACCCACCAAAGCTCCGAGCTTTAACCCCAATTCAGCTTCAAATTTCCACAATTTTGCACGATCGCTGCGGAATTTGAACAATATAAGAGAAACCCATTTCAGGTTTTGCATCGTTTCTTAGAAATTCGCACTCTTTGTTATCGTAAATGTGGTAAAATCAAAGAAAGTTTGAGTCTTTAAGCCAGTTCCTGCTAGATTCTGGGTTTTATTTGGTGGGATCTGCTTGAATTTATAACGTAGCCGTTGTTGGGTCTTTTGGGTGTAGAAGATAGCGATGAATGCTTTATATGTGCTAGTACTGAATCTTGTGTAGTGGGTTCTAATGACAATGCCATCGGGGAATGTGGTTTTATCCGACAAAATGCAGTATCCTAGTGGCGCCGCCGGCGAGATCCACCAGCAGCCTCCTCGGCAGTGGTGGTATCAATAAGCCTCCTCTTCAGGGTGCTATCACTCGCATCCTTTATTTTCTCAGTAAAGCCAATCCTATTTTTCATATAAATCAAACGTCGCCGTCTTCCACCTCTCTAGTCCAAGTAGGATTAACTGGTAATTACGGAGACGCCACACTCTGCTTCAATGGCTGCTGCAGTGACATCTCAGGCCTCTCTGAAACAACCAAAGCTGCTCCCTTTCTCACCCAAAACCCCGCAAAACCCTCGCCCCACTTTAATCTATGTGCCCTCTTTCACGAACTCAAGTAAATCTCCCAAACTTATCTGAGTTTTGATTTTGATTTTGATTTTGATTTTGATTTTGACTCAAAGATCTTATCTTTATGTGCAGAACTGAAATCTGGTCTCAAATTGGGAAATGGGTTCGCTGCAAAAGCTTCAATGGTTGTCAATGAGACCGATTCGAAGTCTTCAGTTTCTGAAAAGAGGGCCAACAGCCCCATCATTGTTATTGACAATTATGATAGCTTCACCTACAATCTCTGCCAGGCTTGTTTCTGTTTTCCTTTTTTCAATTTGTTGGATTTGATAAGCCATGGTTCGTTTGATGTTTGGTGCTAGTAAAATGCATGTGTACAGTGATAAAGATTTGATCTTTCATGGAATTGTGTTCTTCATTTGTCATTTATGTTGTGAATTATAAAAATGTAAGGAATACCATGGAGTTTTGTATTAGATCTGTGACTACAACATTAGATAGGTTAAAGAAAATGAAATGAAACACCTGGTTTAGACCTCTCTGTTTCCTTGTTCTTGTTTTGGACTGAGGGATGTTTTAGTGAAAAGTTGATGTATTTCATTCAAGGAATGGTGAAAGCTGGACAGAGGTGAAGAATGAGAGTAGTGATTAGAACTTTCTTGTAGTTGGATATTTTTGAGTTGATGACACATGCAAAATGAAGATGAAATGTGGGAATGAGGAGTGATACTTGTCAAAGTATCGAGCTTTTGACGAGATTTTATATAACAACTCAAAATTTCTCCTGAATATGTATGCGTTTTAAGTATTTTTCTGTAACGCTTTTATATGATTATTTTCTGTCGTTCTATTAATTAATGATTCCTACAAGTAAAGAAGGCGTAGTATTGATTTCCGTAACGATCCTATATGATTGTTTTCTGTCGTTATATATTTATTGATGGTTCCAACAAGTCAAGAAGGCGTGGTACTAATATCTTACTTATGATATGAAGTATATGGGAGAGCTTGGATGTCACTTTGAAGTTTATCGCAATGATGAATTAACAGTGGATGAACTAAAAAGGTAAGAAGCTATACTTTACGTCTTTACCTGATCGTTGTTTGCCAATCCATCAACATTATTTAATGTGGGTGCAACCAAATATGAACGAGCATGTATCATTCTTAAAATGTCTGATTTTATAAAATGTCTCATCATAACATCTTTCCATTCTTATAGGAAAAATCCTAGAGGAGTCTTGATCTCCCCAGGGCCAGGTTAGTTCTATTGATATTTCCCTTTGATAGATGCTTGAAAACCGAAACAAAGGAGAAACATATAACCAATTGTACTTATAAGGCCTGCTCACCTAAATGACAGTTTTTAAGGGATTGTGAGAGACAAGTGAATCTGATGGCTGAAAATAAATGCAGAGTTTTAAATTGTTATAATTTCTGCTTTTATATTTAATACATGTGGTTGAGATGCATTTGTCCCTCACAGTCCCTTAAAACTGTCTTTTAGGTGAGCAAGCATGTTGTACTTATTAACACATAGTATCCTCCCTTTTGTAGGGGCACCCCAAGATTCTGGAATATCATTGCAAACTGTGTTGGAGTTAGGACCCATTGTCCCCTTGTTTGGTGTGTGTATGGGTCTGCAGTGCATTGGGGAGGCTTTTGGAGGCAAGTCTTCTAAGACGGAATATTTGGTTTATGAATTTGATCATGTTATTACCTAGATCTTCTATGATTTTTCTTTTCATGTCTTGTAAAATTAGCAAATTAAATAATAAAATATCAGTGGAATTATTGGTTCTATTTTGCCTTGTAAGTGATCTTTGTGGTGTTGCAGGGAATGTTGTTCGTTCTCCTTATGGTGTTGTGCATGGGAAGAGCTCTCCCGTGTATTATAATGAGAAGGAGGAAGACAGCTTGTTTGCTGGACTATCAAAGTGAGTTGGTGGATTTACTTCTGTTTTAAACAATCTGGGGTCTTACCTTTTTTCTATAAACTTATCTATGCTTTTGACAGTAGCATATTGGGGGTTTAGTTTGTTGCTAAAAAAATGATGTATGCAAGTGTGGTGGAATTAAATGTCCAAAGTATTTTCCTGTCAAACACACCCAACTTTGTTTGGTATTTTATTGAAAAAAATGAACGGTTTCACCGATTTGCAATTATTTGAAGTTGTACAAATACGTATTAAACACCCTGGGCATTACATGGGCTCTGAATTAATAATGTTATTAACATATTTGTTTTCTTTTCTTTTCAGCCCTTTCACTGCTGGCAGATATCACAGTCTTGTAATTGAAAAGGACAGTTTTCCTAGCGAAGAACTTGAAATTACAGCATGGACCGAGGATGGACTGATAATGGCTGCTCGTCACAAGAAATATAGGTATCTTCAGGTAAGACATTGGCGTCCTTTTTCCATTCTATTTTGTAGAGCGAGACTATTGTGATGTTTGTTTTGTAGAATCTGCACTATAAGCTAAATGTAGTGTTCTTGTTGTAACCCATTGAATTCAAAATTGCAGGGTGTCCAGTTCCATCCTGAAAGTATCATCACTTCCGAAGGCAGGACAATCGTTCGCAACTTTGTAAAACTGATCGAGAAAAGTGAGTCGGAATCTGAGAATAACTAGAGGTTTGGTTTGTCTACACAGTGTAATGTAATGTATCGGATCAATATATATTTATGGGCCTTTAAGTCAGCTCGCTAGTGAATCAGAAGTTGATCATGTTTCTCGTCTACTCTTTCAATGTACTTCATCACATGTAGACATGTAGTATTTCAACTCTATTATAGTATTATCAATCCTTCCATAACTTCCTGAAGATAATCCTTGTTTTTCAATGCCTACTTTATAGTTTTTCCTTCCAAACCAAACCATACAGCATAATTTCGTAAATACTATGATCCATCCTTGTCTGGGGAAATGAGTTAACCTTCTCTCTCAGGCAAGCCTAAATGTCAATGCTCAATCATAACATGCTCAAAGGTCCACAAGGCATTCTATAATGTAATTATCAAAATTTGCTGCGGCAGCCTATCCCATTAAGAACCTAGGCTAGAACAGTTGGTTGTTAACAGCTGCATTAGGGCTGACTTCGCTGCTATTAATAAAAGCTGGAAATGAGCAACATTAAGAAACTGTAACATCTCTGAATAATGAAATGTACAAAAATTGCAGCAACTCGTATTATTAAAACAAAGTTGGGTAAGATTCTATAATTGATTCTTAATGTATTCCTAGTGCATGATGCTACAGACAAGATTAGCTGTGCCAGATGCAAACATGCACCAACAGGAGTCAGCCAAAATGGTCGATTCTTAAGGTTTTTGGGTCGGTTCTGAAGGTTTATTTGTCTCAGAATCTTGACCATTATCTGTTTTCTTCATATTAATCAAACATATTTTCTGATGGGAGTGAAAAGAGGACAGTAAAATTGCATGATACTCTTAGTGTGACTCTGGCTGAAGAGTTCTTACAGTTCTAACTTCCCCATGCCAGATTTAACCCTTTAGGAGTCGCTTTGAACTCGGTCTTGGATGATATGAATGCCAAAAGCAGAGCCTACGTCACTACATTTTAATTGGGCCAAGGTGACTGAGACACTCGGTCGTAAAGAACATTTTGTTGGCAATATGTGAAATATCTTTCCTAGTAAAAAAGACAAAATATCTGCAGATATATCAAAATTTGGGCGAACGGTCCTCCAAGGTTGCACAGAAAAAAGGGTTTTCTTCTCTGTGCAGTTAGGCTGTTAATCATGAGTTGAATGGAGGATAAAGAAAATGTAAGGCTTAGGAGGTTAAACAACTGAACTTATCTTGCTGAGTTGAGTGGTGGCAAGGTGTGGTCTTTCTTTTCCATGGACTATGGAGTATCTCAAAGTTTGGAAAAAGAAGAAACGCACCCTTCATTATTGACACACTTGCTCATCACCTCACCAACTTTGGATTTGTATTAGAGTTTTCCTAGTGCGAGTGTTTTACGGAAATGGTTAGTTAACCACTTACCACATGATGATTACATGAGACACACTACAAATATATTGGCAGCAGCTCATTTCTCTTGTGGTCCAAAACACTTCGATGGGATCTTCATATAGAAAATATGATATATGTGACAGATAATTCAAATTTGTTTATTCCACCAGAAATGAGACTCAGAAAAAGTATTGCAATTGGGTTAAGAACTCCTCCTAGTCTCTTGTTCAGAGTCACGGATGCAAAGTTTGAAAGCCTTTATGAATGAATGAATCCAACCAAACCTAACCTAACCTAACCTGCTTCTGTTGCTACTGCTTCTTCTGCATTCACTGTAAAACTGTGCAAGTGTGAAAGGAAAGTAAGTCCAGTCCAACATAAAAACACTGCCATTTGCTGAACCATTTCCATCACTTGTCACATCTTAATTGTCATTGGATTCCAATTAGCCATTGACAAAGTATATGACACCAGTCTGACTTTATTTATACCGCTGCAAACAGACAATGAATGAATGATAAGGTTTTATTCAACTTGGGTTAAATACTAGGCATAAGTTAAAATGAAGATGCTCCATGATAATAATTTAGTAGAATAATAATGCAAAGAGACAGTACAGAATCCAAGCCTAGTAAACTTCCATATGCTAAAATTTATTGAACCCATGAGGTTGTGTCAAAGTACATAAACCCACCACTAAATTCAATTTATAAAACCAAAAGGACAAGCATGAATAATAAACTGGGAACTAATAAAGGTATGAACTATATACATACCCTCCAACCATATAAAAACTCTATTCACCCACAATAAAATTTATGCTTTTTTTTTTTTTTTTTTTCTGCCCACCCTCTATACACAAAAGTTGATGAATGCCAATGGTGCTCATATGAGAAATTGAATCTGCAACCCTCCCTCTCATTCTCAAACAGAAGTTGTATCCGCTAGGCTTGCTCTGCTGCTGCTCCTGCGGTGATGTTTTCGTTGACGGTGGTGCCCGTGCCCGAATGTAACGGGGTCAAACACGCGGAGTCTTTCAGCTTCTTGGGGATTGATCACACACTCTGGTGGAGCAACCTTGTATCGTATTCTGTCGTAGCAATATGAGTATGTCATCTGCCTCTTCCTGAAACTCTCCATCCTCATTCTTTGTAGGCGCGTAACACCGGTAGGGATATATTCAGAACCTTGGGTTTTATCACATTTCTTTGATACCTGTTCAATTGGATCAACTGCACAGCCATGTAGAACAAGGTCAGAGAACTCGGCCTTGAATGGAGCATACTTGTAGTTGACTCTGTATTTGCCTCCATTGGTGGCCCAATCGGATCCATCCCATATTGTAGCATACAATGACATTGGCTTCGAGGGATAATCACCACCCATCGCCTCCGATTTCTTAACCACTCTAATGGGAATATTGTCAACATAGAATCTGCAGTTAAGAGACACAATTGAAACAAGTACACAGTTAAAATATAAAATTACAGAGTAGATAAGAACTGATGGAGAGCTTCAACAAAGAAAAGAGAGAACTTTTCACGGAAAGAATGCAACCAATTCCATTTATTTAGTTACTCGTAGAAGTCGAGAACTGACTAAGAACAAGAACTGATGGAGAACTTCAACAAAGAAAAGAGAGAACTTTTCACGGAAAGAATGCAACCAATTCCATTTATTTAGTTACTCGTTGAAGTCAAGAAATGACTAGGAACAAGAACTGAAGTCAAGAAATGACTAGGAACAAGAACTGATGGAGAACTTCAACAAAGAAAAGAGAGAACTTTTCATGGAAAGAATGCAATTCCATTTATTTAGTTACTCGTAGAAGTAAAAAAATGACCAAGAACAAGACTATGAATTGAATTGCAGATAATTCTAGTGCTAGTAAGATTTTAGTGTTTCTTGCTTGCATCAACATTCTTGAGTTTTTTTTTTTTTTTTTTCGAAAGGAAATTCTGGAGTCTTAATCACACCCAAGATGTTTTATCTGTCGTTAAACTTAAGAATCTACCATTCGAACTAGAGTTCTCAACCTCTGGTTTTCTTCACTTGCATACCAAACAGGAAACACACTATTCTAGACATGCGAACAGAGGACTGCTGGTTTTGATGAAACCGGGGTCTCGTATAAAGGGATAAAAACAGGGCAAGTTCTGTTCTGTATTCTCCCTAGAGAAGAAGACATAGCCTCTACCCTACAACAGAGCCATCACATCCCAAAAACTGTAAACTCCAGACTTCACAATCTAACATCACTAATCAAAACGGGAAATCTATCTTCTGAAAAAAGCCAACTTCAAACCCGGAAAACAGTAATCTTCAGACTCTAGAATCTTACATTATTAGTGAGAATTGGGAAACAAAATTTGCTTTGACAAAAAGCTGATGCATCAAATTTAACAGAGTAAACCAAATATATTGTGGTGGGTTTCGATTGATGCTTACATGATATGAGAGTCAGTCCAGAGAATACTGTACTGGTGGTAATCCTCAGAAGGATCAAACCAGAGATTGTATCTCTCTTCTCTCCCAGTATCAGTGCTTCCATTGCCATAAACGTTGGTCTGAACCCTCCATTCTTTGCCTCTTATATTACCCAGAAACTCGAAATCGATTTCATCATGGTTCTTGGGGAACATGTCAGCATTCGACATCTGTTTAACACAAAACACAAAAAAAACGGATGAGCATCTCATCTTTTAAAGTCCGGATTAATGAACACGTAACAGAGTAATTTGGGTGTGATTGGTTTGTTTGAAGATTTGAACTTTGGGCCATAAAACGAAGTTTACATTCAAGAAACTAAAGAGTAAACTTCTGGGTATCACAGAAACTGAGACTTTGAAAGCAAAAAAAAAAAAAATACAAGTACTAAACTTGCATTGCCAAATTGAAAGGTGAGATCCAGAGTGTTGAAAACCCACTCCAGAAACAAATTTACAACTGAAATCATCTGGTTCTTATAGTTGGATTACTCAACAGAGCTTAAAAGTGCAATCTTTCAAACTTTGCATCCGTGACTCTGAACAAGAGACTAGGAGGAGTTCTTAACCCAATTGCAATACTTTTTCTGAGTCTCATTTCTGGTGGAATAAACAAATTTGAATTATCTGTCACATATATCATATTTTCTATATGAAGATCCCATCGAAGTGTTTTGGACCACAAGAGAAATGAGCTGCTGCCAATATATTTGTAGTGTGTCTCATGTAATCATCATGTGGTAAGTGGTTAACTAACCATTTCCGTAAAACACTCGCACTAGGAAAACTCTAATACAAATCCAAAGTTGGTGAGGTGATGAGCAAGTGTGTCAATAATGAAGGGTGCGTTTCTTCTTTTTCCAAACTTTGAGATACTCCATAGTCCATGGAAAAGAAAGACCACACCTTGCCACCACTCAACTCAGCAAGATAAGTTCAGTTGTTTAACCTCCTAAGCCTTACATTTTCTTTATCCTCCATTCAACTCATGATTAACAGCCTAACTGCACAGAGAAGAAAACCCTTTTTTCTGTGCAACCTTGGAGGACCGTTCGCCCAAATTTTGATATATCTGCAGATATTTTGTCTTTTTTACTAGGAAAGATATTTCACATATTGCCAACAAAATGTTCTTTACGACCGAGTGTCTCAGTCACCTTGGCCCAATTAAAATGTAGTGACGTAGGCTCTGCTTTTGGCATTCATATCATCCAAGACCGAGTTCAAAGCGACTCCTAAAGGGTTAAATCTGGCATGGGGAAGTTAGAACTGTAAGAACTCTTCAGCCAGAGTCACACTAAGAGTATCATGCAATTTTACTGTCCTCTTTTCACTCCCATCAGAAAATATGTTTGATTAATATGAAGAAAACAGATAATGGTCAAGATTCTGAGACAAATAAACCTTCAGAACCGACCCAAAAACCTTAAGAATCGACCATTTTGGCTGACTCCTGTTGGTGCATGTTTGCATCTGGCACAGCTAATCTTGTCTGTAGCATCATGCACTAGGAATACATTAAGAATCAATTATAGAATCTTACCCAACTTTGTTTTAATAATACGAGTTGCTGCAATTTTTGTACATTTCATTATTCAGAGATGTTACAGTTTCTTAATGTTGCTCATTTCCAGCTTTTATTAATAGCAGCGAAGTCAGCCCTAATGCAGCTGTTAACAACCAACTGTTCTAGCCTAGGTTCTTAATGGGATAGGCTGCCGCAGCAAATTTTGATAATTACATTATAGAATGCCTTGTGGACCTTTGAGCATGTTATGATTGAGCATTGACATTTAGGCTTGCCTGAGAGAGAAGGTTAACTCATTTCCCCAGACAAGGATGGATCATAGTATTTACGAAATTATGCTGTATGGTTTGGTTTGGAAGGAAAAACTATAAAGTAGGCATTGAAAAACAAGGATTATCTTCAGGAAGTTATGGAAGGATTGATAATACTATAATAGAGTTGAAATACTACATGTCTACATGTGATGAAGTACATTGAAAGAGTAGACGAGAAACATGATCAACTTCTGATTCACTAGCGAGCTGACTTAAAGGCCCATAAATATATATTGATCCGATACATTACATTACACTGTGTAGACAAACCAAACCTCTAGTTATTCTCAGATTCCGACTCACTTTTCTCGATCAGTTTTACAAAGTTGCGAACGATTGTCCTGCCTTCGGAAGTGATGATACTTTCAGGATGGAACTGGACACCCTGCAATTTTGAATTCAATGGGTTACAACAAGAACACTACATTTAGCTTATAGTGCAGATTCTACAAAACAAACATCACAATAGTCTCGCTCTACAAAATAGAATGGAAAAAGGACGCCAATGTCTTACCTGAAGATACCTATATTTCTTGTGACGAGCAGCCATTATCAGTCCATCCTCGGTCCATGCTGTAATTTCAAGTTCTTCGCTAGGAAAACTGTCCTTTTCAATTACAAGACTGTGATATCTGCCAGCAGTGAAAGGGCTGAAAAGAAAAGAAAACAAATATGTTAATAACATTATTAATTCAGAGCCCATGTAATGCCCAGGGTGTTTAATACGTATTTGTACAACTTCAAATAATTGCAAATCGGTGAAACCGTTCATTTTTTTCAATAAAATACCAAACAAAGTTGGGTGTGTTTGACAGGAAAATACTTTGGACATTTAATTCCACCACACTTGCATACATCATTTTTTAGCAACAAACTAAACCCCAATATGCTACTGTCAAAAGCATAGATAAGTTTATAGAAAAAAGGTAAGACCCCAGATTGTTTAAAACAGAAGTAAATCCACCAACTCACTTTGATAGTCCAGCAAACAAGCTGTCTTCCTCCTTCTCATTATAATACACGGGAGAGCTCTTCCCATGCACAACACCATAAGGAGAACGAACAACATTCCCTGCAACACCACAAAGATCACTTACAAGGCAAAATAGAACCAATAATTCCACTGATATTTTATTATTTAATTTGCTAATTTTACAAGACATGAAAAGAAAAATCATAGAAGATCTAGGTAATAACATGATCAAATTCATAAACCAAATATTCCGTCTTAGAAGACTTGCCTCCAAAAGCCTCCCCAATGCACTGCAGACCCATACACACACCAAACAAGGGGACAATGGGTCCTAACTCCAACACAGTTTGCAATGATATTCCAGAATCTTGGGGTGCCCCTACAAAAGGGAGGATACTATGTGTTAATAAGTACAACATGCTTGCTCACCTAAGAGACAGTTTTAAGGGACTGTGAGGGACAAATGCATCTCAACCACATGTATTAAATATAAAAGCAGAAATTATAACAATTTAAAACTCTGCATTTATTTTCAGCCATCAGATTCACTTGTCTCTCACAATCCCTTAAAAACTGTCATTTAGGTGAGCAGGCCTTATAAGTACAATTGGTTATATGTTTCTCCTTTGTTTCGGTTTTCAAGCATCTATCAAAGGGAAATATCAATAGAACTAACCTGGCCCTGGGGAGATCAAGACTCCTCTAGGATTTTTCCTATAAGAATGGAAAGATGTTATGATGAGACATTTTATAAAATCAGACATTTTAAGAATGATACATGCTCGTTCATATTTGGTTGCACCCACATTAAATAATGTTGATGGATTGGCAAACAACGATCAGGTAAAGACGTAAAGTATAGCTTCTTACCTTTTTAGTTCATCCACTGTTAATTCATCATTGCGATAAACTTCAAAGTGACATCCAAGCTCTCCCATATACTTCATATCATAAGTAAGATATTAGTACCACGCCTTCTTGACTTGTTGGAACCATCAATAAATATATAACGACAGAAAACAATCATATAGGATCGTTACGGAAATCAATACTACGCCTTCTTTACTTGTAGGAATCATTAATTAATAGAACGACAGAAAATAATCATATAAAAGCGTTACAGAAAAGTATCACTCCTCATTCCCACATTTCATCTTCATTTTGCATGTGTCATCAACTCAAAAATATCCAACTACAAGAAAGTTCTAATCACTACTCTCATTCTTCACCTCTGTCCAGCTTTCACCATTCCTTGAATGAAATACATCAACTTTTCACTAAAACATCCCTCAGTCCAAAACAAGAACAAGGAAACAGAGAGGTCTAAACCAGGTGTTTCATTTCATTTTCTTTAACCTATCTAATGTTGTAGTCACAGATCTAATACAAAACTCCATGGTATTCCTTACATTTTTATAATTCACAACATAAATGACAAATGAAGAACACAATTCCATGAAAGATCAAATCTTTATCACATGCATTTTACTAGCACCAAACATCAAACGAACCATGGCTTATCAAATCCAACAAATTGAAAAAAGGAAAACAGAAACAAACCTGGCAGAGATTGTAGGTGAAGCTATCATAATTGTCAATAACAATGATGGTGCTGTTGGCCCTCTTTTCAGAAACTGAAGACTTCGAATCGGTCTCATTGACAACCATTGAAGCTTTTGCAGCGAACCCATTTCCCAATTTGAGACCAGATTTCAGTTCTGCACATAAAGATAAGATCTTTGAGTCAAAATCAAAATCAAAATCAAAATCAAAACTCAGATAAGTTTGGGAGATTTACTTGAGTTCGTGAAAGAGGGCACATAGATTAAAGTGGGGCGAGGGTTTTGCGGGGTTTTGGGTGAGAAAGGGAGCAGCTTTGGTTGTTTCAGAGAGGCCTGAGATGTCACTGCGGCAGCCATTGAAGCAGAGTGTGGCGTCTCCGTAATTACCAGTTAATCCTACTTGGACTCAGGGGCGGATCCAGGAATTCAACCTTGGTGGGGCTTGAATTTCTTAACAAATGAAAAAAAAAATGGCTCTGCACATCAGCAACATCCATGAACTCCATTCAAGTTTACACACAAATTCAGCAAACCCAACCCAGAAATCAAGTTCACGTTTACACACACAAAATTTCAACAAACCCACAAATTCATGTTTACACAATTTCAGATACCAAAAACAACCCATTACCCAGAAGGTCAGAAATCAAAAAGGGTTTAGCTAATTAGCTTTAACAATTTCAATTTGGGTTTTATGAATTGGTTATCAGAATACCTATTTAACATCGGTGATTAGGTATTTCGATGGACTCACTGATCAAGCCATCAAGGGCCAAAGACAGAGCCAGAGGAGGAGGAGAATAAGAGAAGAGACCTGGAGCAGTAGTCGACTAGTCGGTGGAGTGACTGATCAAGCCATCAACGCATCGAGGGCCGAAGACGGAGAGGAGGAGGAGAAGAAAAGAAGAAACCTGGAGCTTTAGTTTACTGCTGGAGCCTGGAGGCCTAGATCTCGGAGTCGAAGAGGAGTAGAAGAAGACGAGAAGAATCGGTGGTGGGGCTTGAGAAAGGGAAAGAGACTTCAAAAAAAAAAAAAAAACACAGATATATAGACTTAATTTTTTTTTCCTGCCCAAAAATCTCGGTAGGGCTTGAGCCCAACCGAAACATGGCTGGATCCGCCCCTGCTTGGACTAGAGAGGTGGAAGACGGCGACGTTTGATTTATATGAAAAATAGGATTGGCTTTACTGAGAAAATAAAGGATGCGAGTGATAGCACCCTGAAGAGAAAGCGGTCGCATGTGATAGCACCCATCCTTTATTTTCTCAGTAAAGCCAATCCTATTTTTCATATAAATCAAACGTCGCCGTCTTCCACCTCTCTAGTCCAAGTAGGATTAACTGGTAATTACGGAGACGCCACACTCTGCTTCAATGGCTGCCGCAGTGACATCTCAGGCCTCTCTGAAACAACCAAAGCTGCTCCCTTTCTCACCCAAAACCCCGCAAAACCCTCGCCCCACTTTAATCTATGTGCCCTCTTTCACGAACTCAAGTAAATCTCCCAAACTTATCTGAGTTTTGATTTTGATTTTGATTTTGATTTTGATTTTGATTTTGACTCAAAGATCTTATCTTTATGTGCAGAACTGAAATCTGGTCTCAAATTGGGAAATGGGTTCGCTGCAAAAGCTTCAATGGTTGTCAATGAGACCGATTCGAAGTCTTCAGTTTCTGAAAAGAGGGCCAACAGCCCCATCATTGTTATTGACAATTATGATAGCTTCACCTACAATCTCTGCCAGGTTTGTTTCTGTTTTCCTTTTTTCAATTTGTTGGATTTGATAAGCCATGGTTCGTTTGATGTTTGGTGCTAGTAAAATGCATGTGTACAGTGATAAAGATTTGATCTTTCATGGAATTGTGTTCTTCATTTGTCATTTATGTTGTGAATTATAAAAATGTAAGGAATACCATGGAGTTTTGTATTAGATCTGTGACTACAACATTAGATAGGTTAAAGAAAATGAAATGAAACACCTGGTTTAGACCTCTCTGTTTCCTTGTTCTTGTTTTGGACTGAGGGATGTTTTAGTGAAAAGTTGATGTATTTCATTCAAGGAATGGTGAAAGCTGGACAGAGGTGAAGAATGAGAGTAGTGATTAGAACTTTCTTGTAGTTGGATATTTTTGAGTTGATGACACATGCAAAATGAAGATGAAATGTGGGAATGAGGAGTGATACTTGTCAAAGTATCGAGCTTTTGACGAGATTTTATATAACAACTCAAAATTTCTCCTGAATATGTATGCGTTTTAAGTATTTTTCTGTAACGCTTTTATATGATTATTTTCTGTCGTTCTATTAATTAATGATTCCTACAAGTAAAGAAGGCGTAGTATTGACTAGCAACAGTGCCCGCGCTTTTTTTTTTTTTTCACTCCTTAACATGTTCAACAAAAACAAAGACTATCTAAGTTTGAAGTTTACTTAACCCTTGACCCTTGCTTCAAGGTTTTGCTGTAAACATAATAGCATTTATCTTTGGTAGCTGCAATCTTTTTCCATCATAAAAGAAAGTTGTTTATCAATGAAATTAACTTGTTAACAATTTGATCAGTTGATGAACATTAGCATGGAACAAATTGAAACAAAGGAATTAAACACATTGATGAAAAAAACTGACAGTTATGCAGAAGATTGGACAACTGCACTAACTGTAAAGTGGAATCCCTGCTCTAAATCAAGTTTTTTGGACATTTGCCATTATTACTGCAGAAGCTTGATGTATGACCATATTTTGTTCAACTAATACCATGGCTTTGCACTATTTTAGGCATATATTCAAGACAGAAATCATTACGACCAGTAGACTTTTTTCTACTCCAGTGGATGGGTCAACAACCTGTTCTTGACAATTTTGATATCAGTAATTTGAAAACATAGGACAATTGTGACTAATAGATTCAAAACAGGAGGAAAAAAAAGGAGCTAAGACTACTACACTGTGTGCAAGAGGTGTTTTGTCTTTTGACTGTACCTTCTGAACATCAACCTCTTCACGATCACTTTCCTTTTTTACTAAATCCCTCCAAACCCTCTCTTTGTTTTTAACCAACAAAATCCTGAGTCAAAAACTAGAAGACAAAACATCTTCAGACCCTCGATGAAGCTCTAAGCTCTCAATTATTTGGCATAAAAATGTAATCCTTCCTTTTCTGTAAAACCCAAATTTCAAGCTTTTTCTTACCAAAACACGCAGTTCAAATCCTAAAGTATTCTAAGAATGAATCTACTTACACACAGCAATCAAACTCAAAACAGACCAATTGAATTAAAACTTAGGGAGTTTTGCTCACCTGGGTTTTTGTCAAACCCCGGAAATCTACACTCTGATGGAGATTTTCATTTTCCCAACTTCTTCCCACTTGAGGAGGCAAAGAATACTACAAACAAAACAAAACAAAATTGAAGCTTTAAACAATTAATCTAAAGTGAAAAATGAATCACCTAAGAACAGAGGAAAAAGGCAAATTTGCCTCGGGTCATACTCACTGGAAATGAACTTAAAATTGGAACACAGTTACACAGTGATTTTGATTTAATAAACACATATGACCTAGACTAATCTATACCTTTCATCCTTACCATTCATATCTCCACTACATAACAAAACAGTTATCTGCTCAGAACCGAAACTAAGACCATGTAGAGACGGCTCATGGATTGCAGCTCCAAGACATAAGATTGTTTACTGGTTTTAACTAACTTAGTCTTTGCACTGAACATTATGACAAACATAGAAAGAACATTGACGAATTAGATCACTGGTTATTACCCAAAATAACATTGAATCTGACCCATTGCAACAATGCTTCCAGGATTGTGAACAGTTTTAAAATGTAAACACTAAAATTATAAACATGTCACACATCCTTTAACCTTGTTGACCAATACTGGCCCTTTAATTTACGTGGAAAAGCTGATGCAAAAAGCCCTTTATCTGTTTCTGTTACTTTGCCATTTGCTTCTTGATACAATCTTTCATGCCATTTCAAGCATGCATACAATCTTCAAAATTTATATTCGCTTTCACCTCTGTAGCTAAATGAACTTTTGAACACAAATAATTTAAATACCTAGAAATACATTCATTTAATACACACGATTGTAACTGATTTAATCATTTATACTAACAGCTTTAATTGATCATCATATGTATCAAAACTCAACATGAACTGATCATGAACAACTATTTGAATTGCTTTTAATTATCTGAATTAAACATGTTGCTAAAGCTTTGCTTGTCAACAATAAAGCTTAGCCTGTTGGGATAAATAGATATCAATTGATTGCTACCGTCGTTGCTTTTGGTGGAGGAAGATTTTATTCCTTTTCAGTACCACATGATGATAGCAGAAATAATTCAGATTTCGATACCTAATGGCAAACTATCAAGGCTTTGAATGAAGAATACAAACTAAGGGATATAAGCATTAACTCATAAACTATAAAGAAGGTAACAGCTAAGTTAGAAGGGAAATACTAAACTCATCCCTAATAAATTAGGAGAATAAATCCTTATTCCAAACTATAAATAACTTGACTAAAAGGAAGAGAATCTTAATTAAATTTGGAAACAAAAGAAAACAATCCAAACACTGCACTAATTAGCTTAGTCCTTCTACGTTAAGGACAATGAATCCTTAATCCAGACCAAGAGAAAAGAACGGGTCTGACCCCATTGCATTTTGTACATAAACCTCTCTCCTTTATCTCATACTGCAATTGCACTAATCTGAAAACAGCTTAGGAAATTTGGGGATTTTTCTTCAAGTTAAGGAGTTCATCAAATGGCTGCTAATGGAGAACGTACTTGTACAAAACGGCCTCCGAGCCCCTCTCCTGTATATCAAATGGCTACTAATGGGGAACGTACATATCAAAAGCAAGTTTCATTCTAGAATCACATTATACTAAAAGCAGATTCTGTATAGAAAACCCTACTCGCTAATTCATAAAAGCAGATTCTTAATCTGGCACAACAAACTCATAGAAAACAACAAAATTAGAGAAATCATACCTAGATGTTAACAACCTTGGGCTCTAAGATGCTCAGACTTTTCTTCCAAAAACAATATAAGAAAAAAATGAAGAAAACACAAATCAGTATATAATTGATATAAAAGTTAGCATATAATTGATGCTAAAATCTTTCAGAAGACTCCTTAAAGAACATAATTTCTGCACCAAATCCAATTCCCATAAGAAGCATGAACAAAACATAAAAAGGCATAACAGCACCTATCATAAAAAGGCTTAACAGAACCCATCTTGATTGTATTATTTCCTTATGTATTCTCCATTTGACTTATATCGCCAACCTCTCATTTTTCTCTTGCTTTCTTGAGTTAATTAGAGAAGGAAGTATTCTGTCATTTTCATGCTTATTAGCAATCCATAAAGCCATAGACATTACACCGATCACAGCTTTCTCTTTTCCCTATCTCTATCTAAACCCTAATAATTATAATTGGCTGCTAACTTTACCCAAAATTCCACCTTATAATACCTTTGAAGCAAAACAGTAGATCATCTCATCTAATTGGCAATTAACATTAGCAATAACAGTAGCTCATCTCATAAATAGAATGTTAAAAACTCATTGTTGGAAACAGACCACCTCATAATCTTAGTATAGCAGAGAAACCCAAGCACGAAACAATCAAATTCAAGAGATTAAAAGAAAAATAGACACGATTATCTCGATCATAGGACAAAACCCCACACCTGGTTGGTCTAGCACGATTATCTTCAAAACCCAAGCACACCAAAACCTAATCCAGCCCCTTCTATATCGCGTCAAAAAAACCCCTTCTATATCGCGTCAAAAAAACAACACACAGACTTATATCAACATACAGACTAATCTCAATCTACCATTACTGTAAACCAAAATAAAATGGAAAAAGAAAGCGAAAGATTTTCCTGTTTCTTTTCTAATAACAATACCCAGACTTTCCAGAAATAAAATACAGACCCTTGAAGAAAAAAAAAAAAAAAAAAACCATACTAACACCATAATCTTCTCCAGATATACTAACACCCATAGCCACTATTATTTTTAAACTGAACAGAAAATAAATAAAACATGAGAATTTTGGTTACTGGAGGAGCTGGGTTCATTGGCTCTCACCTAATTCTTAATTTTAGAATACCCTAAACGTTGGCTGAGACATGGCATTCACCTAATTCTCCACGGATATGCACTTTATACAGAGAGAGCCAATACAATCAAGATAGTTGAGATATAAATACATACGGAGGAAATAAGAATGTAGATCATTTACCTTTGCAGCTATCAAATATATTGAAGGATTAGGCTTTTACTCTGTCACACCATCACCTACAAACAAAAATGGAAGGATATTTGTGAACTTAAGTGTGAGCCAGGTATGCAAATGGAAAATCTACATGAGTATGACAAAATCACAATTTAACCGAGACTTTTCTAACTACCAAAAGACCATAACCTAGATCTTTATATAGCAAACTCCATTGTGCTATCATGTAGGTACCGAAGATTGAACAGAATAAAAATAAAAAATAAAACATGGGAGGTACAAAATCAGTCAACAAATAATGAAAATATGCTCCCAACATTGCACACAACAGAGAAGTTAGAAATTCAGTGCTAACTCTCCCAGTCCAGTGATCTTTAGGCGGTTAAGCACTCAAAATTAAACCGCCAAACACCCAAAACAGATAAAACCCAGATGATATTCCAGGCTCCGAAGTCCAAATTGGCTCTGAAATTTAATCCCTTTTTTCCCTTTCTTTGTGAATGCGTTGAAAGAGAGACATAAAGAGAGGAGAAAACTCATCGAATTAATTTGGGGAAATAAGGGATCAAACTATTAGATTTCGGTTCTTGATTTCTTCTTCTTTCCCTTTTTTTTTTGGTTTGGGTATCATATCAATGAAACAAACGATAATAAACAAACAAACACTATTATCACAGAAACCAGGAACAACGGAGCAAAAAAACCAAATCAAACAAACAAACCGAAAACCCAATTTCACCAAAAAACAAAACAATGAAAAATTCACAAATCGGAGGCCCCAAGTTTCCATCGAAAGACCACAACTTTAAACAAAACCCACAATATTCACATCCACGTGCAACCAGCCCTGAGAATTAGGCGAGACAATTACCGGATTGAAGATTCAAACTTTTCCTCCGATATATCTCTCTACCTCCTCGTCCGAAGCAAACACACACAACCGCTCTCTCTCTCTCTCTCTCAACAATTGATAAAGATGGTCAGAAGAGTGTAGAAGAAAGAGCAAAACGACGCAAAGATACGATATATCCAGAACCGAGGTAGAGCCGGAAAAAAAATCTGAATCGAGGGCAAAAGAGTCAAATCACTGTTAAATGAACAGTGTAGGAGCTTTAGTATATGTAAAACTAGCAACGGCACCCGCGCTTTGCCGCGGGATTTATATTGCTAATAATTTACAATAATGACAGATATGAATGAAGTACTTGATTCTTGATCAAAATGATAAAATAAGAGAGAAGTTTCGTCTCTCTAAAATTGTTTTGAGTTTAAACAATAATATCCTATCAAAGCATTCTATCGCAACATTAAGCATTGCAGGGAGCAGGGAATGCTAAAGTAAATGAATAGAAATGTTGCAGCAGCTGTCCCAAGAGCCAAGTAAACAAATTTCAGACAACCCTGAGGATATTGAATATGCCAAATTAGCTTTGATTAAAGCTTCCTATCAACAGTTACATACGTTACAAAAGCTTATATCTGAGGATATTCCTTAATGCAGAAATTATACTATTCTAGCAAGTAGATTGAGCTGTGTAGCTAGAAAAATCCAAAATGAATGATGCATGAAAACAGAATTTGGGGACTTGAAGTTGCAAGTTATGCAAAGGGCCAACAAAAGTTTTCACATCAGTTGAGATCAGAACAGTATAACGAATATTTGTTTTGCTTAAGTCTCGTGTTAATTGTGGTTGCAAGCAATAGCTTATGCAAAGGCAATCAATGAATTTCTCTCAAGCAAATGCATTTGTGTTGGTTGCTTTGTCTAAGGAGGTAGAACGAATCTCCTAGAAAAGCTTTTTACTTTTGGTAGCCAAAGTAGGAAGGGAAATTAGTACATTTAACTAAAAATGTTGCTCTTACATAGGTTACACAACAGATTACACAGATTTAAAAGAAGAAAGAATGAGAAGAAGGTTCGTACCATAAGCTTTCTACAAAGCCTACAATCAATTTCAAGGTTGAAAACTCAGAACAAAAACAAAGGCAAGAAACCAAAAACCCAGACTTTTATTTAAAATTAAATCATTAAAATCAAAACATAAAAGAAGATCAGGACATTAAAGAAGAAGAATTTGTGAAAGAGAAAGGGAGAAAACGTGAAACTGAATCTAAAACAGTCCATCAATAGTTCATCCAGCTAATGAATAATTAGTTGGAGTAAATAGTAACACTTACCGGCAGTAATCCAGACCTTAGAAATCAGACCAGTACTCTTAACTGATCTTTTTGTTTGTTGAAAATCCAAGCAAATGCAGAAAACTGAAATTACCACAATGAAACCTAAAAACTGATGAGCACCTCTTTGATAGTACACAGAACTAAACAAATCTCAAATAGTTATTCAATCAACTATTATTAAGATCCTTTCAATATTTTGTAAACAAATATCAGGAAGATGCCAGCAAGCTAGTAGACATGAAGTTTAGTATTCTGTTATCTACATACAACCTTTAATTTGTTCTTTTACGCCATATCATAAGCTGGAGAAGGTACCAAATTCAAATTTCTAACATGTTTTAGGGATTCTAGTTTCTTTAACAGGGTCGATCTGTAATTTTTTAGTCAAGTTCATATGAAACTTGAGTACCAGCTTCGTCATTTTTATTTGTATTATGCTTGAAGCACCTTGAACATACAATTAGAACTGCTTTTGAAAGTGTGATACAGGGAAAAGGCAATCATTTTTAAATTAACACATTAAAAACAATGCCCCTCTTTCTCATCAGCCAACTTTTATTTCTTCATAAATCAAAGCTCTTGAAATTTACACATGGACGTTAAATATACCATGCTTGTAGACTACCACACATATGAACAGTAAGAAACAAAATGCATAGTAACACAGAACCATAGTAGCAGCATAAATGCAGAAAAATGAGGTCAAAATGCAAAATGTTTTTAAGTGTCTCAAAGTGCTAAAAGCAAATAAAATTAAACTCATATAATGAGCCTACAAACTAATACATTCTGATCATTGTTTGATGTATGGAATATATAGACCAGTATACAATAATTCACTCCTCACGTCAAAAATGGCATAAGTTCTTTCATCCTCTTTCTTTTTTATGTATTTCACCACAAATTCTCTAGAATTTTCCTAAATCTTTCTGCTATATACTCCTAAAGAAATGCTTAGTGATCCATAAAGCTGGCAAAAAATACCCATATAAAACTATTAGCTCTCAGTTTTCCTTTCCAGTGTTTAGGTCCCTATGCACATAAATTGAACATTTCCAAAGTTTTTCATCTCCTTCCTAAAGGTTTCTTACATCTTGGATAAGTCATCTAAGCCAACATTATAAAGAGAGCATTAGGATTAGCACTTCTCTTAAGTAGGCAGTGAAATACAGAAACCACCCTACACTATGAACTGCAATATTTCTGTCAACTATGCATTAAATTTATTCTGAAACCAATATATGCAGTTTTCTGCAAACAATGTACGTAGTGTACAGAACCAAACACTATTGAATCCAGTAGTAAAAAAAATCAATCATTCTTCCAAAGAAAGCTACTCAGGAAATCTTGCTGTGAAATCAGAGTTGTATTATAAAATATCAGAGGGAATAGATAGTTCCATCCTAATTAACTGCTAGCTACCAAATGTTTTATAGTTTTTTAAGGGGATTGATCAGGCTACAAATAACAAATAATGAAGGCACTATACAATTGCGTCCTAATTTACACTACTCAATTCGAATCAATATCACCCATTCAACGGCCATGAATCATTATTGGGAAAAAAAAGAGAGGAGGTTCTCAGCTTTGAAAAACATATTAACGCAATTGAGAAACAAAGAGAGAAAAAACAAACCACCAAAACTGATTTGATCTCTTTTCATTACAGTAAACACTGTCACCGATCTAAAAGTAAACATTGATAAAATGAAAACCTTTTATCACCCAGTAATAGAGTGAATTACATTTATATAAACCCTCAAATCAAAACCTGCAAATTCAAATCCAATACATATCCCCCAAATTCAAACAACAAAATCAAGGTTCCCCACAAAAAAAAAAAAAACACTTACCAATTGGAAATTTAGGATTGCAATCAAAACAGATCACTATATCCCCACAAACAGAATATCGAAAACAACAGTCTATGCTATTAGTTATGCGTGATATGTTCTATTCTATCTGCTTGTATTATCAGGGTAGATATACATGGTCAAATTCGATGGTTAGACATGGTTTTGGGATTACCTAGCTCATTGTATTATCCGTGATATCTAGGATTCTATCTGAGAAATAAAGAAAAGTTATGGACAACTTATGCCACTGAGTAAGAGATTCATATGAAGAACACATATTTAGAGAAAAAAGAGGACAATCGTTTAGAAGGCTACTATGATTAGGAATATGAATACATCATTATCACAAAATTGGGAATCATATTAAAATAGCAGAGAACCATACCTAAAGTCTGACCAAGTTATGACCAAAAACTTCGATTGAAAGAAATGTGCTACAGCCTTTGCAAGTATTTGATTATTAAATTCTGTGGAAATTAAACACAC
Organism: Rosa chinensis; assembly: GCF_002994745.2. Classification (NCBI taxonomy): domain Eukaryota; kingdom Viridiplantae; phylum Streptophyta; class Magnoliopsida; order Rosales; family Rosaceae; genus Rosa; species Rosa chinensis. Next base: position 33,563,606 of record NC_037090.1, read on the forward strand.
AGTGTGATTGCCTTTAATGAAAAACTAAGGCATAAGAATGTTAACACCCAAAAATAGAAGAAATACTGAAGATATTAAACGTATACTCAAAATCTAAGGTCAAGTCCATTTAGAATACAAAAATAGATCATTTAAAGAACCCACTGATTATTCATATATATTACTGAGTATATGTTTGCCTGCTGATAATTTAGTAAACTATCTAATCAGCACCCTACATAGATCCAAGTTAATAAATAAAAATAAAAAAAATAAAACCCAACAAAAACAAATGACATAATTCCAATGTAAGAAAAAGATATCTATGTTTCACAAAACGCACCTAGACCATCAATTAAATAACACATACAACAAAATAAAACTTCTAAATGACCAAATTTCTCCTTTGTCTATATCAATTTTCTCCTGCTTTAATGGTCGAACGAAACGTTAATACTAAGAAACAAAATCAAAGCCTAAAACTTCATTCCAGGAGTATGGAATCTAGCCAATCTGATCCCTCCTCAAGCGATATCAGACAATCCAAATTTAGTTGCAGCACCGATATTAGACAAAAACAAAAGACAGAATCCCTCTTCTTCTTTTTTCTAAATTACCTGCTATTAACCGATCTCTTCATCTCCAACGATATTAACAGTTCTAGCAACGATCTTTCTACAATCAACAGCATAAATGTTACATCGAATCCACAATACAAATTCCCAAATTTCATATCAAATATAGCACATAAACTTTGTAAACCAAACCTTTCCTATTTGTGACCTTCGCACCCAACAGCTTGACCGACACACTTGATACTCTGAAACGGTGAAGATCGATATTACCTTCAAGCCCTCCCAATCAATCACTAAAATCCCAAACTTAGCAAACCTCCTTCCACTTTCTGCAACCCGATTTAAAACAACAAAACAGATAATCAATAATCAACAACCACTCATTGGAAAAGGGCAGATCGTAAGACCAAAAGAGTACCCAATCATACTACAAAGAAAACCACAAAAGAAAGAAAGAAAGAACGAAAGAAGAAGAAGAAGAAGGGAAAAAAAAAAGAATTACACAGGGCTTAATACCTCTCTCTTTCTGCCTGCAACTCTCTGAAGCTCCCTCTTTTTATCCCTAGATCGTTCTCTCTCTCTCTCTCTCTCTCACTATTTATCTCACAATCTAAAACTCTCCCAAAATCCTTCGACTATCTCTCTTTTGATACATCGGACTGAACAAACCAAATACCACAAAAACCCACCGCACAACAACAGTAACCAACAAAACCAAACTGTAATTGAGACAAAAATGAAGGGCAAAAGCGTCATTCAATTCGGATTCTAAGGAACAGTGCTGTGAACAGCTGACGAACATTAGATAATGCTTGAATATCTAATGTTCAACAAAACCAATTAACCATAGTAATTCAAGTACCCAACAGAAAAAAAGAAGAAACAGAGTCTCAACAACATAAAAACAAATATGATTTCAAAGCTAAAAACAACAAATAATCAAAAGAGAATTACAGTATATAAAAATTGAAACAACAATATCAAAAAGACAATTTTGTTAAAGATCAAACCTGCTCTATTTCACTTGAGCACAACTTTCTTTTCTCAGATTTCTCCCAAAACCCGAGTTTCAGAGCTGTTCGAAAAGAAAAATAAAGATTATCATACAGTACAAACTTCAACCAGCCAAACAATTGAATTGAATTTGTTTCAACTAAAAAAAGGGAAAAATAAGAACATGTTTATTGATTTGAATTCAATTGAATTAAATAAAAGCTCAATAGCAGTGAAATTCGAACATACACCCGTGCTGACTTGAATAACAGTGAAATTCTTCCCGTTTCCCTCTTCTTTTTCTTCCTCTTCTTCTTATCAACAAGGCCAGCATAGGTATTTTTTGTGACTCTAGAGTGAATCAAAGGCATACCAAGATAGATACCCAAGTCATCAGTGAAAGGAGAGCCACAGATCATGTTGATTGCTTTTGCAGTGCCACTCTTGATGTTAGGAGAACAATAGACCAAGGACTTATCAAAGTTCACAGTTTGTCCGGAGAGACCACAAAAAATATCCATGCATTGCTTTAAGACCCTGGCTTGCTAGCTTCAAAGAATAAAATGAAGTCATCAGCAAAGAAAAGGTGAGAAACATAAGGGCCAGATTAGGAGGATTGAATTGGTTTCCAACGCTGAACCTCAACATTAGACATGATTAAGTGGGAAAGTTTTTCCATGCAAAGCACAAACAGGTAAGGAGAGAAGGGATCACCCTGCCTAATACCTTTGCCACCCTCGAAAGATTCAGATAATTCACCATTAACTATAATTTGATAACTAGCAGTAGAGACACAGCTCATGATGAGTTTAACCAATTTAACAGGAATATTAACTTCATACAAGACCTGTTCAATAAAAGACCAGCTAAGCTTATCATAAGCCTTTGACAAATCTACCTTCCAAGCCATAAAGCCTTTAGCACCTTTAGAGTTCTTACATTTATGCAAAATTTCCTGAGCAATCATGATGTTATCAGAGATATGCCTACCCGGAACAAAGCTAACCTGATTTGGACTTATCCACTTACCAAGCAGGGGTCTGATTCTGCTAACAATGATCTTAGAGATTATCTTGTAGATAGTGCAACACAAACTAATAGGCCTAAACAGATGCATGTGTTGAGGTGCTTGAGTTTTTGTCACTAAAGTGATGAGAGTGTGATTAAGGCCCTCGGGAATTTTACCAGATTGAAAGGCATTAATAACAACATTGGTGATCTCAGAAGCACAAAGAGACCAGTGTTATTGATAAAATAGAGCAGGGAATCCATCAGCTCCAAGGGCTTTATCTTTCCAATCCTGAACAAGGCATCATGCACATCATTATCAGAGACAGGTCTATTCATTAACCGAAGATCATTTGCATCAACATCAGGAAATAACCAAGGAATAAGAAACCTCAAATCCTGCCCAGTTGCAGCAGAAAATAAATTTTTAAAGAAGCTAACAACAGTCTGCTTCATAATGGTGGGGTTATCAGACCAAATTCCATTAGCATCAAAGAGGCCATCAATCTTATTTCTCCTCCTCCTTATCATTGTGGTTAGGTGGAAAAACTTTGTATTTCTGTCTCCCTCACACAGCCATTTATCTCTAGATTTTTGCTTCCAAAAGAGAGCCTCAGCATCTCTAATTTGTTCATACTTGGCAATCAGTTCCTTCTCAAGATCCAAGAGAAAAGGGATATTTTGTCTTCCCAAGATTTTTTGGATGCCACAAATTCTAGCCAGAAGGATCCTCTTCTGCTTGAAGATATTGCCAAAAACTTCTTTATTCCAGGTGTTTAGAGATCTAGCTAGAGTAGCAGTTTTAGAGAATAAATCCCCAGCACAGCTATTCCAAGTTTCCTTGACCATATCCATATAGTTATCATGCTGCATCCACATCGCTTGAAATCTGAAGGGAGAGTTTCTCCTAATTAAACTCCTGCAATGATTGAGCTTGACTAAAATAGGGCAGTGATCAGACTTCATTCTAGCCAAGTGCACAACACAAGCATCAGGAAAAAGGATCCTCCAATCACAATTACAAAAGCATCTATCAAGTCTTTCTTTAACTGTATTATTCTTCCAAGTATAGTCAGCACCTTGATAACCCATGTCTATTAACCCATTCCTACCAACCAAATCTTGCAAGCCACCAAATTTAAAAAGTTGGGAGACACCAATCTTATCAGAGTAAGACAACAATTCATTAAAGTCTCCCACAATCATTCCAGGGAGATTAACATGTTTATAGAGATTATCTAAATAACTCCATAGAGCACCTCTAGAAGTATTATAGGGGCTAGCATAAATACCAGTAAGCATCCAAGTCTGAGTACCACTCCAAGAGACTTTCACAGAAATACATTGAAAGGTGGTATCAATAATGTCTATAGTAACCTTATTTCTATTCCAGAAGAACCAAAGACCACTAGAGAAACCATTAGCTTCCCTAACTTTGAAATCAGTGAATCCAAGAGAAAGTAACCATTTCTTAGCCTTCTCAAATTGAATACGAGGTTCACAAACAAAAAGCAAGTCAACTTTATGCATCTTAACTAGATCCTGAATAGAGGATCTAAATTTCTCACTAGCAGTTCCACGAGAATTCGAAAACAGGTTGTGATCCATTAGCACTTAGGGAGGAGAGGGTAGAAGCCCCATTTAATTATCAACCACACCTTCCCCAGCTGAGGAAGGCAGGTTATCATCATTAATCAAAATGCTATTAGCAGCAAAGGTCTCTTCAACAAAACAATCAGAGGCACAGTTATTGGACTGTTGTTTGTCAGTACACATAGATATCTCTTCAGGAGGGCAATGACCAAAGATAGCAGAAATTCCATTACCAAACACATTAGTATCAGCATTTTCAAAAGAGAGCTTTTTGAAAATAAGAGACTGGTGTTTAGGATTAGAAGAAATAGTACCTTTGGCTTTCCTTTGATATTGCATAGCCTGCTTTGGAGCATTGCAAGTGTCAACATTGGACACATCTTTCATTGGGACTCTTTGCACAATTTTAATGATTCCAGAGGTGGAGGCACTCAGACCTGAGTCACTGGTTACTGAACGTACTCCAGCCTTGGCAGAGCTAGACTTTGTGAAATTCTTCTTCTTATCCTGGAAACTAGTCCACAATTTTACAATTGGGGGGGGTTGAAGGCTTGATAGTATTCTTAGCAATGGTCTCAGATTCATTAGTAGGCATAACAGCCTCATCCTGCAATATAACAAATCTAGATCCCTTGTTGGTATTTTTCTTTGGTCCTCCACCTTCATTGGTCTTCTTCTTATTTATGAAATTCATCAGCATCCATGGTCCCATGTCCTCCTTAATAATAGAAGGTTTAGCTTGAGAAGTGTCCATATCCTGTTGTAAATCAGCTTTGTCCACAGGACCCATAACCTAGTCAATAGAGTTGCCGACAGTCTCATTAGCTTGAGGATTAGCATTTGGCCTAGCAATTATAATGGGGCATTTATCCTTAGAGTGACCAAAGCAACTGCACTCAAAGCAGATCATTGAAATTCCTTCATAAACAACATGGTAAGCAACAGATTCCACCTCCACAAAAGGACACAAGGGCTTGCTTAGATCAACTTCAATACAAACTCTGGCAAATTTGCCTTTGGCTTGACCAAGAGTAACTTGATCGACCTTAACAACATCACCTATAATGCTGCCAATCTTAGCCACAAAATAATCCTTAAAGTATTTGACAGGGAACCCACAGATTCTAACCCATAAAGCCATTTTCCCAATAAACTCGTTCAGAGGATCAAAATCCGGTCTCCACTTCCTAACAATTAAGGTTTGACCAGCCAAAATCCAGGGACCCCCACACAGCGCGCTATTCATATCATCTTCCAAATTGAATTTGACAATGAAGAAGTCATTAGGAAGGTCAATGAGGTGCCAGCCCCCTTTGACTTGCCATTTCCTTCTCAATCCTTTCAGCATGAAATCGAAGGTGTTTGTAGAATTTGGTTTACCCATGAGCTTAACAACAACAGCACATCGCCAATCAAAGTCAAGTTTATTGTGTACCTTCTCAGAGAACGAGACGTTCTGGCCATGTTTGCCTTGGGTGTAGATGCAATCCTCATTAGTGAATTTGAAGTCCTCCGTCATGGTCTTGCTGTAGCGATCAACCGAGTTTTTCAGTTTGCTCGCATAACTCGCAGCAGGTTGTTGGGTTTGAGTGGTTTGAATGATAGAGTAAGATCTTCCATGCGAAGTGCTTCGAGGTCAGAAGAGATATCACCTCCCTTCTTTGTACGTTTCCACTGCATCTGAAAATCGCGCTCCGCCGCTTCCCGGTGGAAGGGCGGACAACACGAACGCTGGGGTAGCCACCAAAGAAGCTCAGGTAGCCGGAGAAGGCGGAGAGATTTAGAGTTGACAGGCCAATCGGGGAAGAAGATGAGTAGCAGATGGGTTTTGGGGAAGGGGCGTGAGGCGCGTTTAGAAAGCAAAAAACAAAAAAGTCTTCACCTTTTATTTGCAGCCAATAATTTGATGGGTCTTTATTTTTTTTTTTATGGAAGAGAACTCTATATTGGTTGTCAAATTGATTTTTTGGGTTTTTAGATGGCACCAAAACTGATGTTGCAATTTAGTTATGATGATGGTGGTGCCATCTTACTGCTATACAGAAGCTAAACGTTCAAAAGTGATGTAAGTGACATGGGTGATGAAAGAAGAAGGAGAAGATGTTGGTGTCAGAAGAAACCGAATATGTGTGGTGGTTGCGGGGAAGCTAACCAGTGCGGTAGGTGATGGGAAGTAGTTTAGTGCGGTGAGTGGCGGTTTAAAATGATGCAAATTGATTATGAAGTTGATGGTTCTCTGCTGTTTTGGACTTCACCATAGCGGTTTGTGTGTGTTTCTCCAAATGGATGTTTGTTCATGGTAATTGAAGTAGGATAAGAATTAGGTCGGTTTAGCCAGAAAATATAAAATAAAGAAGTGATGTAAAAATCAAGAAGAGTGATTGGTAATTCACTATTTTTTTTTTTGAGTAAAGGACTGGTGCAGCTACCCTTAAGTTTTGATTAATGAAAGTGTTAAATACAAGGGGGTGACATTGAGCCTAAACCCCTGATTACAATAAGCATCTAGAGTATGTCTCGAAATAATATTGGGAATCTCTACAAAATACATGTATTCAAACAAGCACCAACTAGCAAAGAGTGCTCTACTGGCTACTCTATTTGCTTTAACATAATAGTGACATAACAGAAAGACAATTTGATATGTAACCCGATTACAATGTAGCATAATTACCAATTGTATAGCTTTCCTAATATGTTGCCACCAGAGGATAAATCCGACGACACTTAGCTTCACCTTACCACTAGGCGACAACGACAATTTGACGAAACAAGGAATTCGCCGCCTACCTAGAGCAGACACGGCACTTTGAGTGCACACACGGGCACATTGACAGGACCCGACCCAGGAATCACCCAAATTACCTGGATACGAGCCTGCGGGGCCCACGTTAAGCGAAATCCTACCGAAAATTCAGCAGAACCTCCCCTAAATATGGGCTACCCAAAATTTCACAAACCTGGACATGATTACAACTTTAACTTCTACTCAACCTACAATAACTTATTTACAACCCAAGCACATATATTACATTCGGAAATTTCAAATCCCAACATAACCTTCGTAAGCAACCACAATCCGAACAACAACATCCATCAAATTTAAAAGAAAAGGGGTTATCAGAGCAACACTAAAACTAAGCCGATATCATACAAGGTAGGTTAAGTAATAACCTACGGACAAAAACGGAAGTGCTGATTTCCAAAGTCCTTTGAGCCTGGATGTGATCTCTGCTAATCTGAAATATGGGCATTTGAAAATGAAGGGCCCAGGGGAAAACATATAAAATCCATTAGAGTGAGTGGACAAAACCGAAACGAGAATCAAAACAATTTATGGTATGCTTCCCCATTTCTCTTTCCAACAAAACAACCATGTAGCGAGACTTCATAAAAAAAAATATTTCCAACTCACTCTTTTTCCAAGAAACTCATTTGATGACTAGGAAGGACTGCTTCCTAGGCATCTCATGCCATCAGGGAGGGACTGCCACCCGATGACGCATCGGAATGGACTGCCAACCTGAATAGGAGGCGGTGATTAGTTGGGACTGCCGACTAACTACCTCAAGTCATCTGGAAGGGACTGCCAACCAGATGACGCATCAGATGGGACTACCAACCGAGCTGTAGTCTAGAAGGGACTGCCAACCAGACTACTACCTAGAAGGGACTGCCAACTAGGTAAGATACGCATGCGCCAAAATTGGCCTCTTTGTCAACTGCTTTCCTTTTAAATCCTTTATTTTCCACAAAGTCACATTTACTCAAATAATATTCCAATTGAAAACTAAATACCATGCTGCATGTATTATTTAAACAAAATAAAAGTCCACTCACAAGTGAGTCCCGCAGCTACTCCTGCTGCCTGCCTGTGTCCTCCTCACTTGAGGGCTCAGTACGTCCTGTCACAATTGCATAGGATATAATTAACCATAATAAGGAAATACTCTCAAAAACAACTCATTTCCCTCGGAATAGGTATCCGTAGTTCATAAATTGTTATAAAACTTCCACACTTCAATTTGGGATTAAATTCTATAATTCCAAACAATCTCAATGCCCTCCAACTCAAAACAACTCAACCGATTTTTAATTCGATTCCTCAACCATTCAACGACCTCACTTAATCTAAACCTTCACAAGGACCGTTCGATAACTTAATCAATTTTAATTTCACTTCCTTCATCACAATTTACCACCAATTTAATATAAATCCTTTTCCAAAATTTCCACATTCTTTCTTAACTTTCCCTATTTCCAATTCACAATTCCAACTCCAACATTCTCAAATTCTCTCTACTTCCTAACAAATAATTTACAATAGCCCTTTATCAAGAGATTTCACCCAACACTACAAACATGACAATTCCAACAACCATGCTCAACAACAAAATCCAACAAAAACTCAATATCCAACAATATCAAGTTAACACAAAACTCAAAGTTTAAAACCGATACCAAACAACCTATCTATTCCAAAATCAACTCCATAACACACACAACCACCTCTATACCTGCAACAGCCACAAAAAACAAGCAGAAAAAGTCAAAATTCACACCCAAAGAAATTCAAGAACTCGGCGGCACTGTTCATGTCTCCAAACACCCTCAAATCTTCCTCCACCGGCCAACACAAGCTGCAATAGTTAGATATGGTCATCAACAACAACCCAGCGACCCAAGACTCCAAAGAAATCTGGCGGAAATCGCCGGAAAAACCAAATCGGAGCCAAACCCCGATTTTTTCCCTTTTTGTAATTCTCCTCAAATCTCTAAAACCGAAGCTACCCAAGGTGAAAGACTTACATGGCTAGAAGGAGAAGGAAGAGAGGATCACGCCGTGCCCAACGATTCGTCCTAGGGTGGCCGGAGGGCGACGAATTCGCCGAAGGAAGTGCGGCGGCGAAAAAGAAAAGGGGGGGGGGAAATGGCTCGGGTTCGTCCCGTTCTCTCTCCTTTTTTTTTTTCGATTCTTTTACTTTCTCTCTCTTCCCATCTGATTTTAACCCCTCCTTACCACAAATTGAAGCTCACAAAAAGAAAACCATGCCAAAAATAGAAATTTCTATTTTTGGTCATAACTTTTCCGATATAAATCCAATTTAAACAAACTACGTGTCCACGAACTCGATTTTTCGTATTCTACGACAATCTCAAAGAAATTTCCTAATTTACCGGACTAAAGAAAAAGTCACTCCTCAGTCAACCACGGTAAAAAGTAACTAGTAGGTACAGGGCATTACACACATATCTCGACTAGCCCTACACAACAAGAATTAGGACTCATTACTCGCAAAAAGCGCAAACAAACTAAGTAACATAAATAAATAACAACTATAAATAGAATAAAATTTGAGGCAGCGCCCACTAGGTGAACCCAACCCTAAACTCCAACCTAGATTGGGCCCATTGGCATAATTCCAGCCTAATAACTCAAACTAGAAGGTGGGTCTTTTTCAACCAACCCGGCCCAAAGCAGCTGTTGCGTCACCCTGCCACCAATCCTGCCTCCCCTCTACTGGCGCCTGGCCACTGTCGTCGTCCATCCATCGGAGGTCCGCTCCATCCATCACAACTCCCACCAGACACCAACTAGAGAAGAGAAGGTCTGAATCTAGCATCCAAGCATCGCCGTCACACTGTCCACCAAACCATCGATCCCTACCAACCAACCTTCGATCTACTCAGGCCAGCCATCAAGCTCAGCTTGCCGGCCACAGAAAGCCACTAAATGCCACTCCGACTTGCTCTCACTCTGATCCCGAATCACTTCCACGACACAGCCATGCCCTTCGACCAAGAAAGAAAGAAAAAACCACCACCTCCCTAGACATGATCTTCATTGGAAGCCCTTAAAGAGTTAAGGGAAACCGCTGAACACTTGAAATCCGAGTTTGAGATGAAGGATTTTGGGATAACAAGGTTATGTCTCGATTTGGAGCTGAGCATTGTGTTGATAGATGCTTAGACATTTTGATAAGGTCAAACCTTCAAGCACCCCATGATCGTCCGTAGTCTTGTTCCTGAAAAGGATCCTCTTCTTCCAAAGGATGATGACGAAGATGTGTTAGAAGCAGGAGTGCCTTACTTAAGTACAATAGGCTCATTATTGTACCTAGCTCAATGCACAAGACCAGACATTTCATTTGCAGTGAACTTGTTAGCTAAGGTATAGCTCTGTGCCAACGCGACGCCATTGGATTGGTGTAAAAGATATCTTTTGGTACTTGAGATGTACGATTGATATGGGCTTGTTCTATCCCTACAGAGAGATGATGGATTCGGACCCATTACACACCAGGAACGCCGCCAACACTGGCCTGCGTCCTCTAATCCCTATCCCAGGACGACATGTGTTTTGAAAGGTTTTGCTAATGTTGGGTATCTCTTTGACCCACACTAAGGTCATTCCCAAACTGGTTAAGTGTTCACCATGGGTAAAGACCGTGATATCTTGGAGGTCTACAAAACAGACCCTAGTCGCTATATCTTCGAACAATGCAGAGATTATTGCTCTTCATGAAGTGGTTCGTGAATGTATATGGATTGGATCCATATTTAGGCATGTTCGAACAATTGTGATTTGAAGTCTACCACAGATGAGCCTACGAGCATCTAGGATAATGTTGCTTGTTTTGAACAAATGAAGCAAGACTACATTAAAAGCGACAACACCAAGGATAATCAAGAATAACAAACTCTCCTTAAAATCAAAGTGAACTAGGTTCAATCTGAGGACAGTGTGGCATGCTTGCTCACTAAGTCATTGCCTAAATTTCACTTTCGAGAAACATGTTGGTAGCATCGTTTGCGGAAGTTATCTGAACTCCCATGACCGTAGTCATCAGGGGGAGATGCAGACATCAGGGGGAGATGTCTACATGTATGGTCTTAAAACGTCAAGGGTGTGTTGTGCTCTTTTTTCCCTTCGACCGAGGTTATTTTTGGCCCACAGGGTTTTTGTTACTCGACAAGGTTTTTTAATGAGGCAATGAGAGGAGCACCACATTTAGGCGACACAAGGGGGAGTGTTCAAGTAAATCTTTATTTTGTGTCTGGCCCAAACTCTAGGTTACTTGACCTAGTGGTAATAGGGTTATCTCGGAGAATATCTTAGAGATATCCATTCATTGTATGATTATCTTTCCTTGTACAATTCAGATTTTATGCATTGTAATCTTCTATATAAAAGAGACCCCTATTATCAATAAGAACACACAGCAATTCTCTCTCAAATATCGTTTCCCAAAAACAGATTGTTAATTAATATGATTAAATTCAGTTTATTCCCTTGAACTTTAGGGCTAAAATCAGTTTGGTCCATGATTTTTTTTAATCACGATAGTCCCTACGCTTCCGTATTGCCTCACTTTAGTCCAAAATTTGAATTTGGCTCGAAACATGACGTCAGAAGCTAAGTTGGTGCCGACATGGTAGCCTATTTTTCAGACTTTAACCCTTCAAGAAGGGTAAATTCCCAAAATAATTTTTGAGGCTAAATTCATTAAAAAAAAAAAAAAAAAGCTCTTTCTCTTTCTCTCTCTCTCTCACACACACACACATACAAAAACCGAGAAGCCCTTTCTCCTTGACTACTTCATCCTCACCATTTGATTCCTCTTCATCTTCTCTCTCCAGCGCCGCTTCAATTTGTGGTAGGTATTATCGAAGCTATTTTTGACGTCGGTTGTGGTGGTACTGAATTGGGCGACAACGGAGACAACATTTGACAAGAACATTTGGAAAAGAACCACAAAGAAGAGAAACACAACCACAATGCAAAGCCACCAAGAAGAACCAAGAAGAGGGTCTCTCTTCTATGGAGCCCCACTTTCCAAAGAACCTATCTTTAGCTAGCTTCCCATCAATTTCCAATCACCCACATCAAAATCAGAGGCTGTTTCTTGAAACCCGGATCAAAAATAAAAAACCCAATTCAGCAGTGATCTAGGTGATGAATTGGTGCCTGATACCCACCTATCCGAGAGCTTCACGGCGAAAACCAGGCTATGCGCGACAAGAACCGGACATTGAATCGGATTGTAATTGGGTGTAATGTGAGAATTTGATTTGGGTGTTTGCTATTTTGGGTGGAGTAGATGGATTTTGGGGAGGATCCGAGAGAGCTTTTGAGGACGATGGAGGCGAACCAGATTAGGGTGAAGCACTATATTTTCAACCAGGCATGTGCTCTTTCTTTACCATGAGAAGAATAAGAAATTTGAGGAGGCTGAGAAGATGTACCATTTGGGGGTGCAAAAGTGAGTGTTTGACCATTTTTCATAGTTTGTTGTGAATTGTGATTATATGAATGTGATATAAAACCATACTGGATTCATTTCTAGTTCAGCCCCCTTGATAATTTGATCTGTTGCTTGAAGATGCTACCCAACTCTTCTTCCCCTCCCTCATCTTATGCCTCTGCCTCTAGCTTTAAACCCAAATATGGAATTCTTTCTCTTCCATCTTCACCCTCAAAGCTCGCACCTTTAACCTCAAAGCTCTCATCTTTAGCCTCATCCTTGTTGCTTCTGTAAAACCCAATAAGTGTGGAGGTGTGGGGCATGAGCTACCTTCTTTCCATCAAGTACTGCTTGACCAAGAAGCCCAACAGGGCCACATATCCAGAAGGCAGAAGCATCGACTCGGCAAACGACTCAGCCAAATCCTAACAGTGATGTCCATCTCCCCCGGCCTCATGACCCGAACTCACATCGACCCAGACCCAGTTCCTGATAGAAGCTGAAATTCTCGAGTGACTTGAGCTTCTCGAGGTCTTCATCACTCAAAAACAGGTCTCTTGAGCTTCTCCACTGGTTTCAATTTAGTATCGTATTCTTCCTCTTTTTTTTGTGAATTTCAGCCCAAAGGTTAGTTTGGGAATTTAGCCTCTTTAGGGGTTGAAAAGCTAACAAGTGAGGCCCCATGTCGGCTCAACTCAGCAAGTGACGTTACATTTGGAGGAAAATTTGAAATTTGGACTTGGCTGATGCGATTTTGAAGTGCAAGGACCAATGTGATTAAAAAAAAAAAAAAGGGACCAAACTAATTTTCGACTCAAAGTTTGAGGAGATAAACTGAATTTTAATCCATTATACATTCTTATACTTGGGTGAAAGTTGCTAGTCATCTATAGTATCACCATAGACTCACCCACACCCTCTCTCTCCCCCTCTCCTCCACCCCGTCCTCTTCCTTCTTTAACAACTCCATCACAGTTCCGGACTTCGATACCACAAACATCACTAGGATCAGTAGTTGCATGACCAACCTATATTGGATTCTCAATTTCTACTCCATTTTTCTCTGTTTCTTGACACCTAAAAGACAACAAAAGGAAATAAATGACTCGAAGTGATAGGACTTCATTACCACAAACATTGTTTTTCCTCAGAAACCTAATGGGACTTCATTACCACAGAAACCTATATAGATTCTGCATTTTCCTCTGTTTTGTTCTCTTTGCTTCTTGACACCTAAAAGACAACAAAAGAAGACTCGAAATGACAGGGAAATAGCTAAGGAACATAGGATCTGAGTCAATACACTACTGGAGTGCTTGGTCAGGAGAATCTTCCTGGTGATCGTCCTGATCCTTACAATACTTACAGGGAGTTCATCAGCGCTATGATCACACCAATAAGCACCTTGCTTCCTTCACTGTACATGTCGATTACATAGTATCAAGTTCCTGCTATTCATCAGCGTCTTCTCATTCAACCTCTTCATGTCCAGATCCTAATGTCAATTCTTAAAAAGTGAAAACACACTGGGATCTTGACCCACTAAACAAGTGTCTTTTTGAGTTCCAGGTCTAAATTGAGATACAGGCCAAAGTTTGGATGATGAAATTCACAATCCCCCTCTTGATTGATACAATACAGGCTTACCGAAGCTAACTACATTATTGCAACATAACTACGGGATTATATTCCAATGATTGCGTTCTTAGAGAGAAGCTACATGACTAGTATTACACCTTATTTTTCACTTCCAACCACATAACATTGACAAAACAAAAGAATCAGTCTTCTAAGCTTTAATAGACAAGGGAAAAGTGGATACTCAAATGTGATGACTCAGTTTAACCCAAATGGGTCACACAGCAGAGGTAGAGGATGTGTCAGATAGCCCTCCGGTCATCTTCTCCGCCTTCTCTCCGCGCTCCCCTGAAAATTACAAATACAACAAAGAAAATTTATTGAAATTCTTCTGAGAAATTACAATTCAAATGGCCACCCAAATCATCATATAGTTAGACCATCAGAGGCGTAAAACCTTACCAGTGCGAACTCTAATTACGTCTGAGACCGGCACCACTGCACAAGATATGGAACCTTTCAGAAGTTTGACAAAAGATTACACCCCTCCAAGATGTTTAATAGAGATCCAAAGAAGAATGACATGTTCCATGAGTTCAAGGTATTACAAGTAAGAGGCACAGTGATTGCAGATACAAAATATGAATTGCTAAAAATGATCAGCCTTCTCCAAAAATTGCTACTTTTGCTACCAACCTGACTTTTAACCAACACTCCTGTTCAAATTTTAGACAAATATAGTATCTCTAATAAAATCAGGATGTAATATAATCAAGAACATCTGATTGAAGGTTATGGACAACTTTTAACAAATCTGTCGGTGAATATAGTATACAGATGGACATGCTTTAACAAATAGCATGGTGCGAAAAACTGTATGAAAAGAAGGTCATTTATATAAGTTAAATTATAGTTCATCTTCAAAGTATAACATTTCCAACATAAAAACAAACAATTGTAAGTGTGACAAACCAAGTCCTGATCATTTTAAAGTAACAGTTATCAAACCACTCCATATAAGTCATCCTTGACCTGGTAAGGTGTTTACTATCTCAGATTGCAAATTAGTTGTGTCAAAAATGACTTTACAGCTAATAAAGAAGTTTTGAGACTTACAGAAAATCTTGCCATCACCAATTTCTCCAGTTCTTGCCTCCTCAATTATCTTGCTAACTACTGCTTCAACCTGATAAATAATGTCATGCAGGGTTCTGTCACTGATTTTAACAATGAACTTAGCTTCAAGATGTCTCATTTATTGAATAAAATATCATTCAGACTATTCATACCTGGTCTTTGATCACTACAATCTCCATTTTAACTTTAGCAACATAATTGTCTTCAGCAAATTCAGAGCCTTACAATGTAACAGAAAAGAAGATTATGAAATTATAATAGGAAACAAAAAGTTGGAGAACAAATAAGCACCAATAGCTATAATGGGAAGGGAGCATATAGATCTGATACTTCTCACTGAAATGAAGATAGAAAGATCCATGCAAAGACGAAGACATACCACCGTGTCTCTCTTTTGAACCACCTTGAGCACCAAAGCCCCGAACATCAGATATGGTAACACCGCGGATACCGATTTTAAGTAGGGCCTTTGTGTTTCACCAAAGAGTAGGAAAATATAAAGATTAGTCCTTATACTATTTAGCCCTGTTGCTTTATAAATAAGCTAATACAGATCAATAACAAGAGAAACATGTATGCTGAGAGGCATTGCCTAAAGCCATTACTGAAAGGTAGTTGGGATCTTCAATGTGACAAGATTATATGTAAAATGTGGGACAATAGTAATACTACCATATATCATAGCCCAAAGTTCCTTTAAAAAAAATTCATCAGGCATCATTCTCATACAAAGGCCTAATTCTTTCATTTTTTTTTTTTATCATAGTAGTTCTATATTTCTTTCATTCACCAAATGACACTAGCTGTTGCACCACAGACGACCCATTAGCATGGCAGGCCACGGCTGCAATGAACTGAAAAGAACAGTAGCGGCACCAAAATGTTGAGAATAGTATGAACATGACTAGAAGAGTAGTGCTATGGTGCCCACACGGTCAGCAACTGTCTGGTAACAGCAAGATTCTGAAGTGATAATGGGGCTGATTTATAAGCCTTGGTAGGAGGTACAGTTAGACTACCAATTTACTGTAGGGTATGTCACCCAATTATACAAAATCAGGTCCTGGAGTCAATCAATTGAAGGCTCTTCTTGTTTTGGTTCGAAAAAAAGGCTTTATGATGTTAATATCAGACCAATGCATCATTCTCTGAGCAAAATTTTCATAGCTCTGATACTTAAAATATTAACACCCTCCACTATTTATGGTTTGGTTTTTGAACTCATAAGACCTTCCGACAAGTAATTGAGAGTATGTATTCCATACATGCAAGTAGATAGGAACAGACTAGTGCTTCCCGATTTTTATAGTCCTATATGATAAATGCAATGCCAAGTAACAAAGCATAGTGCCCTTACCGCAGAAACCTGCGGAACCCTCCAAGGCCTATCTCGTCCGACAATCAGAACAAACAAAAATTGAAAAGGAATTAGATACAATCAAACCCCATAAGCTCATAAAAACTGACATGCAGAGCTATAAAAAGAATCCAAACAAAAACATATGAATAGAACAAGGAAGAAAGAGTAGTTTCTGCACCTTAGAATTGCTTCCACTTTGTAAAACTGGGAGTCCGGGAAATAATCTAAACGCAAACAACACAGAGTAGATACCCAAATCATATTACGAACAGAATCTGAGAAAACATTTCAAACCCACAAATTATTTTTGGTAAAAGAAATGGGAAACACGAACCAGGGGAGCTCTGGGCTCTTATGACGGGAACAAGCGACGCATTTCTGGCCTGTTTTAGATTCACATTGCGGTGAGAGAACCCAGATTCTCTGAGCTTTAGATGGATCGAGCTCGAATCTAAAAGAGGAAGCTCGTTGAGGTGAGAATTTAGGGTGCAAATGACGCCTGGTTTCATCATTGTAGCCATGTTCCACAGTTTTCTGCACAACAAAGGTTCAATTTTTCCAAGTATATGCGCAGAAAAGTTTCGAGCTTTGAAACCTACCCTGCCAATGTGGGCTGTAATTAAGGCCCAAGATTGTTTCCAAAAGCCCACTTAGCCCAAAGTAAATGCAATGTCTTCTTCTGTCTATTTTCTGCTTCTACTACTCTCATAATTCTGTAATTTAGGGATGGCTGCAAGTGAAGGTGAAGAATATGTGTACAGAATCAGCAGAGGTGAGGAGTGGCAAGAGTTGCAGAGCTCTGGTTCCACTTTTGGTGGAGAGCTTGACAAGAATTCTGGCTTCATTCATCTCAGCAAACTCAATCAGGTCTTTCTCAAATTTTATCTTTCTTACTATTTTCAATCTCATATAATTCTCACCTGAGAGGTAGAGTACTTCGCAAATTATGGACTGGGGCAATCGTACATATCACACCCAGCACCACTGGAACAAACTTTATAGGGTCCAAAAGCTTGGGCTGAATGCAATAGATTGTGGGTGAATTTTGATGGGGCTTATTGGTTTCTCATTTCAGGTACAATCAACATTACAGAATTTTTTCCTGAACACCAAGGTTGATCTTTACCTGCTTCAAATTGACCCCAAAAAGGTATATTATTGTGTATTTACTGTTACTCTGTGTGGTAAGAGTTGGGAAATGAATTATGACCACAAGCCTAGGACCATAGATTTGATGTCTTTTTGGGTGTTGATTAGTTAAGACAACTATAATACCCATTCTCAGACTATTAAACGTGATAGGAAGTACTCGTTTAGTCCCATTTTTGTTTGCCCTGGATAACAGTTCATAGAACAGAAATTTGGTAAGCTAAGCTCACACACTAAAACATTTACACACCATTCAGAAGGTTTACATTAAGATAGATAAAAGTGAAGTTGAGTTCTCTCCTTGAAACTTTTTTATTTTTTATTTTTTTATTTTTTTATTTTTTTTTAAAAAGAGGATCAAAGGGTTTCACTCCTGCCCCCATGGTGACTCGAACCTATGACTTCGTACATAGGTAGTGGGTGCTCTAACCACTGAGCTAACACCACTTCGTCCTCTCCTTGAAACTTGATATCATAACTTTTGCCATGAAAGTTCACTTGTGGTTTATTCATGGAAGTTTGCTTGTGGTTTATTCATGGAACCAAACTTGCAACTGTCCCATGCCTGTACCTATCTGGCTACCTGTAAACTGAGAAGTCATGGAATTAAGTTTTTGAAAGCATGTATAGAGGAATAAATATCCCTTATTAGTTAAGTGAGAAGAACCAAAGTCAGATACTAACTTCTTTTTAGTCGATTGGAGCCGTATTTGGTTACAAGTTACAGAAAACATTCTTTATATTTTGATTCACCATGATGAACATGTACAAGCTTCCCTTGAAACTTTTTAAAAAGAATAAAATTAGGACCAGAACTTAGCAGATAATGAATCCGGAAATCCAGGTCATGAAATAAGTTTTTATGAGTTAGGCAGTGAACTTCTAAATTTGCTGTCCTTTATGCGTCTTTTTGTATCATCTTACAGTTTGAGTCCCATTCATCAACCTCTTGCATGAGCAATTAAAGAGCCAGAAAAGGTGAAATTTGAAATGGCTTTCATTGGCAGTTGTTGAAACAACTTTCCTAAACTCTATGCTAGTCTCAAAAGAAACTCCCCGATTTGACCAAAAATTGAGATTGGTAATCTATATTTATCTGAAAACTATATCCGCATAATCCCTATCCAACCTCCAGTCAATGTTCTAAAACTCGCTAGGCAGTAGGCGAGCAGTGGGAAGGGGCATAGGTTGATTTTTGTTCAATTTTTATTTCTATTATGCTACATATAAATAAGTGCATCTTTAAAACAAAAAACTATATTGTATTGCGAAATGGAAGGATATGTAAAATACCATAATCGATTGAAAACATGGGAAAAACGTTAAGCATATAATGAGTACTTACAAAAAAATATCACTTTTAAGTATTTAAATAAATAAAAAATTATGAACATTTTTTTCTTAAACCTGGCTAGTCCCTTTCCCCAGCTCGCCGAGTCCACCGAGGCGGTTTTCAATTAATCAAGGCGGTCGCCAGAGGGATTTTTAGAACACTGCCTCCAGTTATTTTTCCCATAGTCTCCTTTTGAACACCCATCTGTTGTGACTTTTTCTTAGGTTCTGTTCATGTATCTTTCATTATTGTCTGAACACCCATCTGTTGTGACTTTTCCTTGGGTTTTGTTTATGTATCTTTTTTATCACACTTACAGTATTGTTTGCATTTTCACCCTCTTTCACTTCATAATTTGTAATCTCAAGAAAAATCATTCTATTCTGATGTGTTGTTGCAGCTGGGCAAAGGATTAGTCTATGAAGTTGTTGATGGTTCCAATAGCTTCCCTCATTTCTATGGTCCATCTCGAAGCTTCAGTCCTCTCTCTCTAGATGCTGTTACGAAAGCAGAGAAGCTGTCTCTGTCAGGTGACCGATTTATTTGTAGTATGTTGGAATAAGCCGCTTGAGCTTTTATGTGGTGTTCTTTTGAATTGTCATTCACATATCCCAGCTGCTGCAAGTACTATTTAATACCATATTACCAATATACTGTTGAAGGCTTATGTCCTGCTATTGATACATTGAATGGATGGTTTTTTTTTTAACCACAATTGCGTGCTCCAATCATTACTAAATAGCATTTTGAGAAAGTGTATATGGCTGTTTGGAGCGAAAATTTAACAGGAGAGTTTTAGTCCCATTTAGTTTCCTTGCCCGGTGTAGTTTCCAGCCTTTGCATTGTTTTGGCGGTGTTTGCACAACATTTTGTATTTCTCGTCATGTTTTTGAAGACCATTTGTCGCAATCAGGAAATGGGGAGGGGTTAGAGTTGAATTCTTGTTGCAGATATGAGATATGTGCTACCGCCACTGCAGCATTTAATCTTTTTTTTCTTGTGGATTTCTGTTGCGTTTTGGACACAGCCAATATCACTGCTAATGATAATCGAGCCAACTAGCAGGTTTCCTCAAACTTAAATGAAGAGACTGGCTCACGCCAAGGCAGGCAATCTTATGAGAGATCGTAGGCAATCATGTCTTTGAGAAGGCTTGTGGAAAATTTGAGATACCTGTAGTCAAGTCATGAGCTTGCAAATTTCTGCCGCAATAAATTTCTCAAATCTCGTCATCTGAATGAATTGGAGAGATCAATTGGAGGCAATCAAAGCAGAAAGATCCATCAAGCGCAAATGTTAGTACAAAATTATTTTTATTGGTTTTAGAGCAACTCTAATCCATTTTGTTAATGGTGTTCTGGCAATAGCAGATGAGTCTCATATCTTATATTTGGCAAATGAGTTTCATTGTCAAAGTAATAAAATATGGGTCTTTTTAAATGTACCCAGTAAATATCTAAATACACCCAGCATTCTAGATATTATTCTATATTTCCCGTTTTATCCTTATTTAAATAAACCCAGCAACCTTGTTTAAATAAACCCAGCAAACACAATAGCAAGCTGAGCATCTCTAAGGCCTTGAGGCTGCCCAAAGAGCAAGAATTAACAATTGAACAATTGATTCTTTGGTCAAAGACCATGCTAGGGACTCGTAACTTGGGGTAAAATACAATACAATTCTTCCCATTATGCAGCAACCTGCAGAACAGGAATTAACGTGAGGAGGAATTTATTGTACTTTCAAATTTACTTTAATATGATGCCACTTTCAGGTTGAGATCGTGAGGAGGAATTTGGTATTAGTGTGGAAGAGGAGAGTGCTCAGAGCATTGCAACTGTTCAGGATGCTGCGGATCTTATCGAGAAACTCATCGAGAAGAACGAGGCTTAGAAGAAGTAATGGGAAAACAAGAGTCAAGTAGTGTTTTCACATCCTAGCCTGCTTTAGATAATTATTTGGTTGGTAGACTGGTTATGTATGCAGTCATTTTGTGTGAAATTTGAACCTGATAGTTGTTGAGTGGTTAAATTATGAATGTATGAATTTGAGCTTGTGTGATCAAGCTCCTTTCTTTCCTATATTTCTGATGAAATAGAGAATGGCCTTACAATACCTGATGTCGCATTCGTCTACATTATAATTAATGATATCTTTTTAAGTTCTAGTTATTCCAAGTTTATGGTCACTGGGCATTGAGTTCACTAGTGCAGATTTTGCATAAATTTGAACAGACCAAACTGTGACAGGATGTAAAGGCATCAATCACAAATTCTCAATTCATTAAAGATGATCCAAGAACTTTACTTTCCCAATATGTACATGGTCAGTTTGACGTCCACATTCTTCATGGTTGATCGATTTGTACCATCTCATTGAACCCAAATGAAGATACCGTCTGGATTCATCTGTGCTTTGTTTAGAAAAATCAAAATGTGATTTGTTTTTCTTATTTTGGTGAGGCTGATCTAGATAAGGTGAACGGATGAAGGTTGATATGTACATGAAGGCTGATCTCAGTGGTTTCTTTTGTTCTGGATCGTCGTCGGTAAATACTTGTGGGTTTGTGTATGTTGGGTGTATTACAAATTTACAATGAGGGCAAAATTGGAAAATAAGTGACAATTTATTAGCTGCTGGGTCTATTTAGAAATTTGCTGGGTTCAAATAGAAACACCCTAAAATATTGGTTTAATAGATTGCATCCCACTACATTGTCTATGATTGGTTCATATATAATAAAAGAAATGTATAATTGTCAATTTGCCACTTTAGGTTTTTAAAATTTAAGTTTATGTCAAATTTGCTAATATAGGCTTTTAAACTAAACTAATTTGTTTTCTTAAGTTTTCAAAATCAATCATTTGCTACTCTAGATTTTTAAAGGGGTAAATTCCTTCTATAGTACTTGTTGAGGTATGGCCAATTAGACAATTTGATACCTGATGTATTAAAGGGGACAGTTTGGTACTTGATGTCTTACTCAGTTAGACCTTGTAGTACTTCTATCAATATTGTAGTTAAAATTAGTCATGTGACGCGCACGTGACTAATTTTCAAGACTATTTTCGTAACTCCAGTTCCAACCTTTCAAAACAAAATTTTTTGTACTATTCTCTATGAATCCACTGATTTTCCCTCCAAAACTTGGATTTTCCCTCCTCTTCAACCCTACACTACACATATCTATCTAAAATCAGAGAAGTACAAAATAGAAAAAGGCTTTTGAACACAATGCGATGATATGCAACTGAAAAGTAATTCCACATTCAACTCAAGTAGCAACCTAGTTGATAATGAAAAAAAGATGCAAAATAGTACAAGATAAGAATGACATAAAGATCCTTTCAAAAAAAAAATGACATAAGGATTATGCATTCTGATATACATTAATAGTTGCGTATGTCTCAAAGTACTCCTAAAATAATACCAAATAATCCATAAACAACCTAGTGCATGGAACAATACCGATTCCAAAAGGCCAATTCCATAACTCTCAAAACAAGGCACAAATCAAGCTAACAAACACAATCCAACATGCCTAGCTAGAATAAGTTCACTACATAACAAAATAGATTGACTGATATGTCAATGCTTTTAAATCTTCCCACCCTAAGTAGTCCCATCTTTAACATATGACACTTTGCTTTTCCTAGATGAACCAATAGGTTGAATTGAGGATGAGTGGTTAAGTTGGAAAATAGTTGTGGGAATTGATGGCTGAGATGATGTATGCATAGATTTTGAAGCTGCACTTTGGGAAGATATTGTTTTTGATCCAAATGCTTCACCAACCTTACTTATGTTTCTCCTAACCTGTAACCACAAAGCATATCAATGACAAATCACACATTAACTGATAACTGAAAAAGTTAAATAATGAATTACCATTGCACTGGTACTAAGTAATTGACTGATTTGCTAAACTACCATTCAACATATGTTACTCTTCAAAGATGAGAATCAATAAGGTCATTATAGAATTTGAACTTGGGAATAAAACCCAAACCCAGACTTTGATCGAGTTTTACATCTTACAATACATTCTTTTAGTAAAGAACACTTCCTAAATTTCCAGATTTGTAACCATATCAACTACCAAATAATGTGAATACTTGACTTAATCTGGTCAACTTAACTATTTAAAACTTACTAATAAAGCAAAGAAACAACAGAGGCATTTTCCTGTACAGATTAACCTTCAGTCATAACAACCAAATTATGAACAAGACAGGGAGGACTTATATATGGTCATGTAACTCAATTACTAGGATGCACCAAATAGGGTGATAAAGATCCAATTTGAATCAACTATCTTGGTTCAAATGCATACAAAGTATAAAACTAGCAGCCAAGTCAGATGTACTAAATTATAATGTAGAAAGCAGAAAACATGTGAACTGCCATTTACCAGTTTTATCTAAAATAAAAGAGAGAACTTTAAAAGATGTACTAAATTATTGTGTTCTCTTATATTGTCAATGCCACTTAATTATGTTATCTCATTCGGAACACAAAGACAACATCATTCACATGCAAATGCTAAAACAAGACAAATATTAAAGTGAAGCTACTATCTTCTCAAGCTGTAACAACATAGGGACATAAATACGGCAGACTTTAGCAACAAACACTAGTATTAATACCTGTTTCTTTGCAGCAGCAACTTGCTTGGATTTGACATTAATACTTACATCATTATTGCCTTCATTTTGAACTCTCACATTGACAGTGTTATTTCCTTGAGTGCTCACATTTACGCTTACACTTTCTCGCTCTTCATTTGTCTCCTTCTACACAAAGTGGTAATAGTTAGAAACCTGTGAAGCATTGCTTTAAAAATCTTTAAAAAAATAATAATAAAACTTGTGGAACAAAATCTGTCAGGAATGTCATATGAATTTACCTAACGAGTGGGGCAAGTTCTCATGTTATGCTTTGGATTCCCACAACCAGTGCACTTTCCACCAACATATACAATCCTGGGTGGTTTATTTGATGTTGGTATTGTTGGGTTTGTAGTTGCTGCAGTGGTTGTCCCTTCACTAGCTGGTATGACCTTTCCTACTTCCTTTCTCTTAACCTTCTTTAGCCTCCCTGGCATTCTTCAAAATGGTGGAGGTTGAATGGGATGATGTACCATTTTTCACAAGTGTATTCCGGGAAGGGTATTGATAGGATATGCATATACTTGCAAATAGAACTGCTTGCTATAGTAAGGATGAACATATTGAGTTGGATCATGCTCTTTCACAAAGATACAAGCTATTGCATGAGGACATGGGCCGGATAAAGCCGATCTTCTACAAGTACAAGTCATCATAGCCAAGTTAACTGAGTGTTGTGATTCAAAAATAGTGCCGCTTGTTCCATTTACCTCAAATACATAATCAGATGATCTATTTTCCCTATATGCATGACTTCTACTCACATTTTTGTTCAAAATCTTCTGAATTCTTGGTTCCACTTGTCCCTTTCACTTAAGCCAGCACATCTCCTATTGGCCAACCTTGTCATTGAATCAACCTTCATATACTCCATCATACTTAGAATTAGCTTATCTCTTGCTTCAATAATACTGGCATTGTAGGACTCACATAAGTTATTTAACAACAATTACACTTTGTTTTAGTCCTAAATGCTGATCTTGTCCAGTGACATGGCTTTTCATTTTTCTCAAACCACCTCCATGCATCAGGTGACTCGGCTTTGATATGATCATAATGCTTGATGAACCAAGTTTTAGTTGCATCCCTTGCTGCAGTCCACACCATGTTTTTCAAACGAGGACCAATTTCTTTTTAAAATTATTGTACATGTGTCTAACACAATGTCTGTGTTCAGCTTCAAGAAGTAAGTCTTATCTCAATTGCAAGAAATATAGATTTAAAGGTCCCGAATTCTTTCTTTCTCACTCTAAGACAAACTAGGTCTTGGTTTTTGATCAATCAGAGAGTATAGTACTAAATGAAAAAGAGTCTGATTTTGAAGGGTTGGAAATGAAATTACAAAAGTAGCCCTAAAAATTAGTCATGTGCGCGACACATGGCTAATTTTGACGACAAATATGATAGAGGTACTACAAGGTATAGCGGAGTAGGACATTAGGTACCAAACTGTCCCCTTTAATACATAAGGTATCAAATTGTCTAATTGGCCATCCTCAGTACTATAGAAGGAATTTACCCTTTTTAAAATAACTAAATACTGTTTACTCCCTATACTTCTTATGTCTTAACTTTTCAGTCTCTCACTTTCTAATTTCAACCAAATACTCCTATGGACTCTCAAATCTCACGCACTAGGTCCTCGCTGCTAACTCTGTGTCAAAATCTCAGATCGCTGATGTGGCATCCCTTCCACCCCAAATGTCTATTATACCCTCACTTATTCTTTTTATTTTATTTTATTTTCTTCCTTTTTACCTCTTCTTCTTCCAGCTCTCGCAATTTTTAGGCCTTCTCTTCCTCCTCTATGATCTCTTCTGTCTAATTCGACCTCCGTTTTCTCTAATTCGACTTGCTCTCCCTCCAATTTGACCTCCTCCTCTATGTCTAGTTACACCTCCTCTACCACACCTCTGACCTCGTATTCTTCGTCTCCGACCTACTCTCTCTGCCTTTGCACCTTTTCTCTCTCTTCTTCAACCACTTGCACTACTTCAACCTCCTCTCTCTCCTGTTCAACCTCTTCTCTTTGTGCTTCGGTCGCCATTCCTCTCAACAAAAGTAAAAAATTATGGTCAAGGAAAAGCAAAATTGCTTTATCTAAACAACACAACACATTATCTTCAAAATTAAATAGTTAATCATTAAAACTTAAGAGCTGCCAAGGATACTGATTCATCAAAGAAGTCTTCCTCTTCCCAACCCTGCAAATCAAAAATCAAACAAACGCTTTTACTCTTAAGAAGCATCAACCAACTCAAATTTTGTGTTGATGGAGGGTCTGTGGAGCCCAAGCCAAAGTCAGATCCTTTGGGAGGTAGAGGCAAGAAGTGGCGGAGGAAGAAAGAAGAAGACGATGGTGGTGAAGGGGATGAGGAAGAGGTTGCTGGAGATGGCGTGGAGAGAAAGAGGAGGGCAAGGGTTGTGAAGGCGATGGTGGAGGACGTGTTTGAACCTAAATTTGGCAAGGCCCACGTGGCATACAGTTGGGTTTGGCCCACAAAATATTTTTGCTTGCGTGGCTCACACCATAGCTATTTACATGAATTCAATAAATGAATGAATGAAGTGCATGTGTTGGGACCGTGATTAATTGGTCACAGCACAATGAATGACTGCGGTTGAATAGTTGCGACATAATAGATGACCGCTATTGAATGGTCGCGGCATAATGAATGAGCGCGATTGAATGATGTTAATCAAGTTCATAAAGGTCATTAGATGCAAGCGTTAAAATAATTCAGGATATTCAAAAGCCGCGGAGATCAAAAATTTGAGACAATCATCTTAATAACATAGTTATGAGTTTTAATTCCCAAGTTAGTAGTTACTGCATTCAAATGCATGTAACCGCGCATTGATTCTCAACTTTGGATGCATGTAAGTTACAATCAAGATTATATCTTTTCCTTTATTCAATTGTGTATCGTTCACTATAAAAAGGACCATATGCATCTTTGTTAGAGGTCTCTGACCAAACGCTCTACGCGACTGCACAATTTTTATCTCAATACATTTCAGCGCTTCAACACAATTATCAAATTTTATGTGTTTTATCTTAAAATTTTTCTTTACCGGTATTCATCTATCTATCTTGCACTTTAAAATATCGTTGTTTACAATTCTGCTAGTTATCTTATTCCTTTTATCTTCCTGCTTATTATTTTCTTTCACTTTTACATTCTTGTTCTTTACTTTGCCTGCACTTTTGTGATGCCCGAGAAATTCGTAATTATTTTATGAGGATTTTTTGGAATTTAATTAGTGGTTATTGGACAATTTCGTGGCTCGTGGATGGAGCGGAAGTGTTTCGGATGAATTTTTATTCGGAAAGTATGACTTTAGGGGGTTGCTAAGGTTGAATTTGGATACGTTGAGATTCTCTGAAAACTTCATTCACGAAAGTTGTAGAGTGCGTCGATACGAGTTCGTGGACATGTGGAATGCGATCGGAGTTCGTATGTGAAAGTTATGAGCGTTTGAAAATTTGGAAAGTTACTATAAGTAGGAGTTTCCATTTTCAGAAACTTACTATTTCCATTTTTTCCATTTTCCTTTTCCGGAAACCAAAAACGCTCTGTTTCCTGTCCTCACCCGCGACTGACTCGACCAGAACCCGGAAACCCGACCCGGCTTTTCTGGCCAACTCTGGCGACCTCTTCCGGTGAAACCTTCCAGATCGGTTCGTCATTGTCGTCCGCTCCTCCCTGTGGTGTCCTCTAGCGGCGATTCGCGGTGGTGACGGCGCTAGAAGGCGGCGAAGTTTGGTGTATTCGACCCAGTCGGAAAACGCAGTTCTGGCGACGTCGTGGCTTCATGCTTCCTTGGTTGAGTTCAGAGAAGGCTCCCTGATCGATCTGTGGTGGTTGTTTGGATCGATTTACGTGGAAATCGGTTCAACTCGGATTGAGCAAAAATCCAAAGCTTGTGAGGTAGTTTTCGACCCTTTATGCTTGTTTTTTGACTTCGAGCTAGTTATGAAAATTCACAATCATGCTTAGATGAACAGCTTTGATGTTGAGAGTTTTGTGAAATATTGAGTTTTGGCCTGCGGCGGTGCGCCACCGCCTATGGCGGCGTTCTGTTGGCTTTCCAGCCATGTATGGAACTATTTTTGGTATTATATAGGTTCTAGTCGTTGATACGAGCCTTTCAATATATAATTTGTAAATTTTGGAGTCGTATGGATTTGTTATGATTTTTACAGTTTCGGACAGTTTGATGATTCGATCCGTGAGGATCCGAGCGTCCGATCGACTTGTGGTTTGGATATATCGATCGTGGAAGTATTCCGGAGACATTGGGTGGTCTCAGATGTGGTTTCACCTTGATTGGTTGGTTTAAAGGGAAGATGTCTCCATGTATTTTGTATTAATTGTTGAATGATCGCGCATATATAATTATGAGATTATATATATCGATTTTTATTGTGTTAAAAATCAGGGGCGTGACAACTTTCTTTTATGCTATTAATTTGTTGTCATTTACTTTATGTTATTTACTTTGTGCAAATATTAAGAAAATCATAAAAAGAATCATTGTCACCTCACTTTCACATCAATCACCGAGTTAAACAACACCAAGATTCCGGCTAGTAAGCCGATCTGTGTTAAAGTCCTTGCATTCAAGGCAGAGAGAACCCCTCCATTGAGATCGATCCTTCCTCAGTCCACAATCAATTGAACAAAAGTTAGATCAGTGCAAGATCTAGAAACAAAACAAAACCTCATTTGGTCTCCCGGTTGCAAGTTGGCACGCCCGCGCACATGTTACCACACTAGAAGGACATATGTAAGCCAAAGAAGATCTCAAACCAATAACACGCGGTCGAGATGATTTTTGAGGGAATAGGAGGAGCAGGAGATTTGGACAAAAAAGCAGAGAAAAGCAGCAGCCGCGACGGAGAAGGAAGAGATGACACATGCCTAATCATTAATGAGCACATCAGGAATTTGGGCAGTTTGATCACCACCGTCGAAATTGGTGTCAACCTCAAAGTACTTCGACATGCATCTATGAAGTGTTATTGATCTCTGATACCTCCTCCTCCCTAACCCCTGCTCTTCTCATCGATGCAATTTCTACAATTTGCAATTTTAGGGTTTTGACCCAACCCGCACCAAATCATCAATTAGTGTCACGCCCCTGATTTTTAAACAAATAAAAATCGATATATAATCTCATAATTATACATGCGTGAACGTTCAGTCATCAATAACAAATACCTGAAAACTTTTTCCCTTTAATTTACACACATATTGATGCCCTGAACCTACTATATCAATATTGACCCGCTCCACAGAGTCATATATTCATAAGCTTACGAATTAAATTGTCAACAACAAGGTAAAACGTAAATGCTTCTCAGAGTTTAACTACAACGGAAAACCTTATCAACGGTAAAGTCATAAAAATGGCTTCCTACCGTAAAGCTGCAAAGGCGCTACCTCAGCTTCAGCCCCGATTATCCTAACCTGCAGGATTAACCCCTACACCGTTTGAATAGTGTACCGGGTTGTCACACAACAAACCCGGTAAGCTTTCGCAAGCCCGTATGAGTAACTCAAAATAGTTAACACAACTCACACCAGAAATAAGGAAAACAACTCACGCTTTGATTCCTTAAAACATGAAATAAAGGAGAATAATTCACACTTCAATTTCCTTTCAAATCGAAACAGAGAAAACAACTCACACCTTGAATTCTATCAGTAAAACTTAGAAAACAACTCACACCTTGAATTCTATCAAATGTACCATAAGCGTACCATAGAAAGCGACTCACACCTTGATTTCTATCAATAAAACATAGAAAACAACTCACACCTTGAATTCTATCAGTTATACCATAATCATACCATAGAAAGCAACTCACACCTTGATTTCTATCAAATCGTTAATAAGGAAAACAACTTGCACCTTGTCCCCTTAAAAACCATTAATAAGGAAGCAACTCACACCTTGTTCCCTAAAAATACGTAATGTCATGAGTTATCAATAACTAATTCCCGTTACCCCATGAATTACCTATATGGCAGACAGATTAGAGCTCTAACTGAAAACGTAACCACTCGTCCGACCAAAGACGTGATTACCTGATATTCTGCCCAAGGTCATAGACCTTCGATCCTCGGGCCGCATTGTCCCTTGGAGCAAAACATTAAAGAGTCACACTAGACCCAAAATGTTACACAAATCGCAACGCTTTTGAAAACAATCGAAATCAATATTTCCATAATCATTGTTTTCCGAAAAGCCATAACACAAAACAATAAGGAGCATCAATTCATGCCTATTGTTTTCATACCCAAATCTTAACGCTTTTTCCCAAATCTCAACGCTTTTCAAAACAAATCGAAATCAATCATTTCCACAATCACTTGTTTTCCAAAAGCCACAACCCAAAACAATAAAAAGCATCATTTCATGCATATTGTTTTCATAAATCCACAAACCACCAAAACATATATATTTCACGTAAATATATATCTATATGTAGTCATCCGCTCAGAAATGCCTACTAATACCAACTATAGTTTGCAGTTAATAAATAACTCTCAAAACAATAAGGGTATTCCCGTTCGTGAATGAACTTCGTGAGATTACTCACCTTGAAACTCCCGTTGCGTCTTCTATACAGAACTGAACTAACACTCTCACCAACAACTTGTCCAATTCACCTTTTAGAAGCACCTATTCACCAATGATCTCAAATCAGTAATGATTCACATTTGATTTAAGTTCGAAACCCCTGTTTTGAACTAAAATCCCTAAAGTGGGGCCAATCGAGGCAAAACCACATCCGAGACCTCCCAAAGTCTCCAAAATACGTCCACGATCGATGTGACCAAACCACAAGTCGATCGGACGCTCGAATCCTCACGGATAGAATAAATCGATCGGTATGAAAATGCAAAAATCATAACAATTCCATACGAACTCCAAAATTTGCATATTATATATCGAAACACTCGTATCAATGAGTAGAACATATATAATACCAAAAATAGTTCCTTAAATGGCCGAAACACCGCCGGAACGCCGCCACTGCACCACCGGCCAAAACTCAATATTTCACAAAACTCCCAACATCAAAATTCTTCATCTAAGCATGCTTGTGAACTTTCATAACTAGCTCGAAGCCAGAAAACAAGCATAAAGGGTCGAAAACTACCTCACAAGTCGTGAATAGTAATCCAATCTGAGTTGAACCAAGTTTTACATGAATCGGTCCAAACAACCACCAAGGATCGATCAAGGAGCCTGCTCTGAACTCCCCAAGCTCAACTTGAAGCCCTGCCGACGTAGGAGATCGGAGAACCGATCGAGTCCGAAAACACTCAACTGCACCGCCTTGCAGGAGAATCGGCGCTAGAGGACACCAGAGGGACGACCAGACGGAGGAGACGATCCTATCTGGAAAGTTTCGTCGTCGGAGACCGCCGCAGTTCGCCTGAAAATCCGGGTCGGGTCGGCTGGGTCTGGTTTGGGTCAGTCGGATTATTTTGTTTCTGAAGGTGCAGCCGAGAGAGAGGAAAGAGGAAGTGAGTTTTCCGGAAATGGAAATAATGAAAATAGTAAGTTTCCAACTTGGGAAACTTCTATTTATACCAAAATGGACATTCCTTCCAATGGCCATAACTTTCTCATACGAACTCCGATTCTCGTATTCCACATGTCCACGAACTCGTATCGACGTGCTCTACAACTTTCGTGAAGGAAGTTTTCAGAGAATCCCAACATATAAAAAGTCAACCTTTGGCAACCCCCCTAAAACCATATTCTTCAATTAATTATTTGCCCGAAACACTTCCGCTCCATCCACGAGCCCCGAAACCGTCCAATAACCACAATTTAGATTCCGGAAAATCCTCGGAAAATAAATATGAATTTCCGGGGCCTCACAATTAGGGTTCATGTGGTTCCAAGCCTGGGTTTGTTTTTGGAAGAAGAAGATGGAAATAAATAGAGTTGGAAGAAGAAGAAGAAGAAGAGGTAAAAAGAAAAGAAAATAAATAAATAAATTGAAAAATAGTAAGTGAGGGTAGATAAAACATTTTAATGTGGAATGATTGCCATGTTAGCAATTTAACTGAGATTTTGATGGAAAGTTAACAGTGAGGACCTATTACATGAGATTTGAGAGTCTAAGGAGCATTTGGTTGAAATTAAAAATTAAGAGACTGAAATATTGAGACAGAAGTATAGCGAGTAAATAGTATTTAGTCTATTTTAAAATTAATCAATGTTTGGATGGAGGCTAGGAATGGACAAATTAATATGATGAAAGAGTAGTGCATTGGCTAATATTGAAAACATAGGGTAGCAAATTGGCAAAAATAATACTTAGGATAGTAAATTGGCTAATTATGAAAACTAGGGTAGCAAATGGGCATAAATAAAACAAATGGTAGAAAATTGGCACTATGTTATGACCTTGATTTTCGTTATTTAGTTTTAGTAATTAATAATTGACCAGTTGTATGAATTATTGTTATCATGTTTTATTCGTATGTCGTATGTGAAGTGGAATTGTTTCGTACGACTATTTATTCGAAAAGTATGGTTTTAATGGGGTTACAAAGGTTGAATTTTTGTACGTTGAGATTCTCTAAAAACTTCCTTCACAAAAGTCGTAGAGCGAGTCGATACAAGTTCGTGGACATGCGGCACACGAAAATCGGAGTTCGTACGCCAAAGTTATGGCATTTGGAAGTTTCAGATATTTTTAGAAAATCACTATAAATAGAAATTTGTATTTTCGGAAATTTACTATTTTCATTGTGGAAACTTCTCTTTTCGGAAATTTTTCAAACGCTTTTTTCTCTCTCTCAGCAGAGCAACTCGACCCGAACCTGCGAATCCGACCCAGGTTTTTCTTCGATCTCCGGCAACCTCCAGCCTTGAAACTTGGACAGACTTCTTCGCCTCCATTGTGTACTCCTCCCTATGGCATCCTCTAGCGACGATTTGCACCGTGTGTGGCACTGGAAGGCGGCGACTTTGAGTGCAGTCGGACCTGATCGGAAATCTCAGTTTCAGCAACGATAGCGGCTCAAACTTGGCTTCTTAAGTTCGTAGGAGTCTCCCCTGTCAATCCTTGGTGGTTGTTTGGAGCGATTTACGTCAGAATTTGTTCAACACGAGGTGAACATTGATCCTAGGCTTGTGAGCTTGATTTTGGCCGATCTAGGCTGAGTTGGTTCAAACCCTAGGTATTAAAGTTGTTCTATTTGGTGTTCTTGACATTTTGGACGGTTGGATTAAGATGGATTTAAGTTTTGGCCGGCGTTGATCGAGGTGGTTGTGCCACTGCCTGTGGCAGAGCTTTGGAGGTGTTCCAGCCATGTAAGGGATAGTTTATTGTGTTATTTATCATCTACTCGTTGATACGAGCGTTTTGATATATAATACGTAATTTTTGAAGATCGTATGAATATGTTATGATTTTTACGGTTCTTGACCGTTCGATTATTCTATCTGTGAGGATTCGAGCATTCGATCAACTTGTGGTTTTGACATATCGATCGTAGAAGTATTCCGAAGACTTTAGGAGGTCTCAGATGTGGTTTCGCCTCGATTGGCATCACTTTTGGGGATTTTAGTTCAAAACGGGGGTTTCGAACTTAAATCGCTGGTGATTCGTTACTAAGCTAAGACCGTATGTGATTAGGTACTTGACGTAGTAATCTTGGACGGATATTTTGTGGTTATGCTGCTTTGTTCTGTATAGAAGATGCAGCAAGAATTTCAAGGTGAGTAATCTCACAATGTTCATTTACGAACGGAGTTAGCTTTATCGTTTTGAGAATTATTTATTTAACTGCAGACTATAGTTGGTATTAGTAGACATTTTTGAGTGAATGACTACATATATATATATTTACATGATATGTATATTGATGGGTGGTTTTGTTGATTGAGGGAAACAATATGCATGATTGTGCTCTTTTATTGTTTTGTGTTGTGGCTTTTCGGAAAACAAATGTTGGGGAAATGATTAGTTTCTATTGTTTGAAAAGCGTTGAGATTTGTGAAACATTTTGAGTCCTGTGCGACTTCTTTAGTGTTTTATTCCGAGGCACTGAGAGGTCCGAGGAATTAAGGTCAGATGGTGACCTTATGTAGTATATCGAGTAATCACGTCTTTGGCCGGAAGAGTGGTTACGATTTCAGTTAAAGCTCTAGCACTACTAGAAAAATAGCATCAGAAATCGGCCAAAAACCGATGAGAAAAAGAATCCCGACCGATATCTTAGTGGGTGATGAGAAAGGTCCGGAAAATCTAGACATCGGTTTTTAGCCGATGTCTAGTATCAGTATACACATCGGTTATCTATTATAAATCGATGTAAATACGTTTAAATGATAACAAACTTATATGTTTAACTATTGTTAAACCCTCATTTTATTGCCTTTAATGCTTAAAGAAATATAGATCCTACAGCACAATTATGCATTTTAACATCGCTATTCATTCAAGAAACGATGACTGATACTGTTTCACACATCGATTCTCAAGAAAGAACGATGTTCATTATCTTGTAAAACATCGATTTCTGAAAAAGAGCGATGTCCTTACCACTATGAAACATCGGTTTTTTAGTCTGCATCGATGACCATACTTAAACCAGACATCGATCTCTATTTAAAACTCGATGTGCACCAGTTTGTGACACATCGATTCTAATATAATAATTCGATTACCATTTGTTGATGAGACATCGAGTTTTGTTGTGAAACTGATGTATTCTCTCATAATGGACTTCGTTTTTATAGTTATATACTGATTTGAACTTTATATATATACATCATGGTCTTTAGATGAGGATGACATCCACAAAATATATAGTTGCTGCTATAAAATGCAATCCACATTTGACAAGAGTAATTTGAATATTGGGTATTCTTCAAATTTCTATTCAAAATCATTATCCCTGACAGTTCACAAAATAGGCAAAACAAAACCCCAATTAACCTACTACAAGGCTAGCCTAGCAATTACTATTGCAATATTGTAAACCAAGAGTTTACATTAGCTCTTTGAAGATGTCCTCTTGCTGCGCCAAGGGCTACTTTAAGTCTCCTCATCCAGTTCAACCTAATTCCTGACTTCCCTGCACAGAAAACTTTCTAATATATCACATAAGAACAAATTGAAACAATAAGTAATCCTGGTAATTAAAGTGGGATTCAGTTCCAGGCCTCTCTTCTCTGGTAGAATAGCTAGAGCTAACAAAGCTTAATTTTTAATTTCCGGATTTCAATGATGCCAGATGAGGACTAGAGTGTATCTCTTATATACACTCTAATTGGATGACAAGGCTGAATTCTGCTGATTATTTGCTAATTCTTGGATCATCGGAGATTCTATTCTATCACAGGTCATCAAAATGATTCTATTCTATTCTATTCTTCTAAATGGTACCAAGAAATGAAATTTTTCATGGCAAGGCTATATGTACCTCAAGTGGCTTGAAAGGGTAATTGAGTG
This sequence comes from Rosa chinensis, assembly GCF_002994745.2. Classification (NCBI taxonomy): domain Eukaryota; kingdom Viridiplantae; phylum Streptophyta; class Magnoliopsida; order Rosales; family Rosaceae; genus Rosa; species Rosa chinensis. Next base: position 33,598,719 of record NC_037090.1, read on the forward strand.
GGAAGTGAATGGATACAAGGAAAACACCTCCAGTAAATGGGTTGTCGGCTGGACCCATAATTGTTGCTTGCTAATGGAACATATCCTCAGCAACAGGACCTATTGAAAAAGAAGCTGTAAGTTGTAATCTGTAGCTATGATAACATCTTAGTAAACTTCAGTAGAAAAACTTTAATGCCTCTTTTCCCCTCTGCATAAACAACTGGGTTCTGACGGCATACACATTTGGTCAAATAGCTTAATCATTAATTTAAAATCACAGTTACATCCATCCAATTAACTAGCCAAAAACAGTAACCAATCCTTTTAGGGTGGAATTATATGAAATTTACGAGTAACAGAGTGCTGAATGACAAACACCATTATCTAAAGCAGGATAAGCATCAAATGGCCACATTATTATACCTGCATAGCTGCTGCTGAAGCCAGCAATGCTTCGTACATTCGTCAAGCATGGGTTTTTCTTACACTGCTACAACAAGTTCAGAGACCAGACCATTCAGCCCGTCCACCTGCTCATATAAATATAAAGTTTCAAACCATTAGGTACATTCTTTTGTGAAACTTAAAGCTCACACAAACTTACCCTGCAAACAATAATTAGTCTTGTAGACAGGGAAGCAGGGGTCATTACCCACAGAAGATTGAATAACAACTAAACTAATGAACACAAAACAGATTAACTACTCTGACCAGAAACCAAAACGAAAATAAAGACCTAACCTAAACTGCTCATATATCAATGAAATTTTATAGATATTAAGCTAACATACTAAACTGGATACTGGTAAATTTTTAGGAATTTTGGAGATCATTTGCTATGGTAATTAATTAAAAGAAAACAGAGGACAGAAACCTGCGAAAACAGAAACTAAAGAAATAAACAACAAAATGATTTTGGGGTTTTTGGTTTTGAGAAAACAATCAAAATAAACAAGTTAGAGACAACCTATCCACTCCAAAACAATCAAGCAACAAAGCTTTACAACTTGGTGAATTCTTTTTTGATGTCTTACTTCCCCTACCAGTACCCTACCCAAATCTTGACTTCTCCCTATATACATTCAAGTGTAAAATGATAACTAAGAATTGCATCATGCAGATATTGCATTGCTTACTCTATTTCCTATTATTCAATTCAACAAAATCATTTTCCACATTTTCTACATAACCCTATGGCTCGAAATCTTAACGAAATCTTCATTTACCACCCAATTTGCAAAAAGAAGGAATGCATGAAAACAAAGTAAGTTGGGAATTACCGGTGAGATGTCCTTGTAGCCATCACTTGAAAGGTCTCCACTCTACCAACCTCCCAACACTCCATATATCCAATTTTCTTCTGCATTCAAAAACACAATCAAATCAGAAACCTATGCTTTCACTCAGTTTTGAATTCCTGCTGCTGTTTGTTTGCTGCTAAAACTAATTGAAAATTAAAGAAATAAAAAAATAAAAATAAAAGGAAAGAGTAAGAAGAGGTTGGAAATCCATACTGGGGTGAAGAAAGAGAGAGAGGGGATTGGTAGAAAGGCAAAGTGGGGGAGAAGACAAGGACGGCAAGGATGAGAGAGAGAGTGACCACCACTACGGTGAACATGGGCTTCACTGAAATCACAGCCATTTCATCTCTCGATTGAGATCTCAATCTTGTTTAAGAAGATAACTAAGCCAATCCCATTGTAAAATGAAGCTCTAGACTACAAATCAAGTTTCTTACTTTTTCTATGGACCTATAAGACTGAATTATAATTCTAACAACAAACACTGTAAAAATATATACCAAATCAACTTCCATTCTAAAATTGAGATTCACATTCATATAGAAATTCATGTAATTTTCCTCAACTTGGTTACAGGACACCTCATTAATTTCAGAAGACAAAAGGAACAGAGATTCACAATTACAAAGGAAAAGGGAAGAACCCATTTCCTTTCTCATAAGAATGATTCAATCTTTTCTAGTAAACACAATCCATTGCGAGAGGAGCAGAAATTTAGTGCAATCCAAAAAAAAAAAAAGTGAACTTGGCATGAAAATCCTAACTGGGTACCAAAGTAAAGGCAGTAGCAAACCCCATGAAGCAAATACATCAGATACTATCAATCAGAGAGATACACAACAGTCTACCATATAGCATTACTTCTGAGACCATAGAAATCATTATCTCCTCAAGCAATGACTACTGGTTAGCCCAGGAAATAATAGATGATGATACCATATGATATATATATACCAATCACTACAATCATAACCAGACAACTATACTACACCATATGATATTAATTCATCATAAGCCACTAGGTCCATCCATAATTCCATTACACAATGTAAACATTGGAATTCATGCTATGGTACCGAAAATCAAAGTAGTTCCACGTAATATAGAGTCAGCAATAAAATCAAACAATACAAGATAGAGAATTTGCCCCTACCGGATGGTCATGTGAAATCATTCCCTTGGGATACTACCAAGATTTTGTCCACTGTTTTGTATCTCCCAGCATCAAACTTGAACAAAGGCATATTATTCCTAAATCATAATCATTATTACAAAACATATTGCACCAAATTCAATAACTTTCTTACAGATTAAAAGTCAATAGCTTTGTTAGGAATAAAAAGCGAAAGAATTGAAACCTAGTTGTCCCAGGAGGTGGCGACGAGGTGATTGGCTTTGGGGCTGAAGCTGAGGCTCGAAATGGAGTCGTTTGGAGGTTCAGCGACCTATTGATTGAATCCAAATTACACAAAATTAACAAAAATATATACATTCATGAATCAAATCAAAGAAAATAAAAAAGTTGAATCGAATTTAAACCTCGAAGGACTTGTTGGGATTCGTGTTCTGATTGGTAGCCGGCATGAAACTCGACATCGGAGAAGCTGCTGCTTACTGCGCTCAAACAAAGATTACAGTGACGATTGGTTAAAGGAGAAACACAGAGATGAACAAAGACAGTAGTGATTTGAATCAATTTCAGGGTTGCTGTTTTATAGAGAAAGAGAGAAGCAACTTACAGAAGCTGGTAGTGGCAGTGAAGAGCAAAACCTAGAGAGAGAGAGAGGGGGAACTACTTTTGCTTTGGGGATGGCTAGGGTTTCGTCACAAACCCGGTCCTTGATGGCCTGGACCTGAAGCTCCATGTCCTTCACGGCGGCGTCGACGGCCGACAAATCGGTGACGCTGCTGGCTGGGTACACTGAATCGTTCAATTTCGGAGCTTTAGTGGATGCTATGCTTGTTATCGGAGACGAAATCATAAAAGTAAGGTTGGGTAATCAGGTCGGGTCTTACTGTTTCGCGCAATAACGAGCTCTTGGAGCTCTGAGATCCGACTGTTGAACCCAGCGATCAGCGAATCTAACGACGCCTCTGCTTTCTCCGCTCCCATCTCCGTATCTCTCTTCAGAACAAAAAGACGATGAAACGTCAGACAGAAAATCAGTATTGCTGGTCGGGAGAAAAGAGAGAGGACCTACGCTGGTGGCGGTCGGAGAACGAGCTCGAGGCAGCTCAGGTCTGAGAACGAGACCGGGGCGGGTCAGGTTGGAGAACAAGGTCGACGCAAAGAAGGAGGCGCGCGCTGGAGTCTAGTAATTAGGGTTCGAAAGTTTCAGACAAAGTGAAAAAAGTCTAAGTGTTGGGGGGAATGAATATTTTGGTCCCCCCGCGTTTCTGAAATTTTCAACTTAGTCCCTCCGCATTTTTGAAAAAATTTTGAACGAGAGTTTAGATATCGGTTAATTTGACGACCGATGTTAATAATAACAATAGAAATCGGAAATCTCATCAACTGATGTTAACACGTTTTTTTACATCGCGTGCAATTCCAACCGATTTAACAGTGGTGATGTCTATTGACATAATTCTAGTAGTGTAGTCTGTCTGCCAGTGTATCTCATCGGGTAAGGATCGAGGTTATTTATAACTCATGAGTATGTGTTTTAAGGAATCAAGAAGTGAGTTGCTTTCCTTATTTACGATTTAGAAGAAATCAGGGTGTGAGTTGCTTTCTTTATTTCGTGTTGATTGAAATCAAGGAGTGAGTTGCTTTCTTTTGTTACTTTTGGAAAGGAATCAAAGAGTGAGTTGCTTCCCTTTATTACGTGTTCGTAAGGAATTGAGGTGTGAGTTGTTTCCTTATTTTTAGTATGAGTTGTTTAGTGGTTGTTTTGAGTTACTCATACAAGCTTTCATAAGCTTATTGGGTTCGTTGTATGGCAACCTGGTACACTATTCAATGGTGTATGGGTTAATCCTACAGGTCAAGATAATCGTGGCTGAAGCTGAGGTAGCATGTTTGCAGCTTTACGGTAGGAAGCCATTTTTGTGACTTTACCGTTGATAAGACTTTCGTTGTGTAATAAGCTCTAAGGAGCATTTACATTTTATTTTGTTGTGGCAATTTAATTTATAAACTTATGTAATATATGACTCTATAGAGCGGGTCTGTATTGACATAGTGGGCTCAGGGCATCAGTATGTACTTGGTTTAAAAGGAAAAAGTTTTCCAGGAATTTTGTATTGATGGCTGAACCATCACGCATGTATAATTATGCATGGGATTATATATCGATTTTATTTGTGTTTAAAAATTGGGGCATGACACACTGTAATTAAACCTAGTGTAGCAAATTGTTTATTAAGCATAAGAGAAAAACATAAATGTCATGCAATAGAATAATATAATGTTTGACATAAAGGATGGATGGGAGAAATGTCCAAATAACAACCGCTGGTCGGTAAGTTGTGGATCGTTGCCTATCCAGAAAAACTGACATCGAAGAGATCATATGTTCCAATCTCACTGAAATTATGAGATGGATGCGGTGGGGAAAAAATTGTCATTTTTACTAAGCCTAAAAGAAAAACATAAATGTCATACAATAGAATAATATAATGTTTGACATAAAGGATGGATGGGAGAAGTGTCAAAATAACAACTGTTGGTCAGTAAGTTGTGGATCGTTGCCTATCCCGAAAAACTGACATAGAAGAGATTATATATTCCAATCTCACTGAAATCATAAGATGGATGGGGTTGGAAAAAAATTGTCATTTTTACTAAAAAAAATAAATATCAATGGCCGCCTCAATCTTCAAATTCAAGTTTGACTCATGTTTTTTGACATCTCCATTAGAGACACTCTTAGCAGTTTGCTTTTCAGTAGAGGGCCCATGTTTGCTTTATAGAAAAATTCCACAATTCTCACCCTTCTTCTGGTTTTTGCTTCATCAACTTTATTATTGGTTTATTTGTTACATTTCGTATGATCAGTTGGAATATGGAATTATGCATGACATAAACTTGTCTAAAACTATTACTGAATAAATGAGGGACCATATGAATAATGCATGATACAAACACTTGTTTGAAACTGATGATTATATGAGGGACCATCTAACAATAAAATTACATGTAAAGTCTTTTAAAAAAAAAATTTGAAAAACTAGTTGCAAAGGGAGATGAACCAAACTCAATATTATGGCTAGAGCTATAAATAGGCTCAATACAGCTCGAGTTTGATTCATATTCGACTCGTTTTTAGCTTGTTTGACTCGTGTTTGTAAGATAAATGAACCGATTTTGGGCTCGTGAGTAACTTGTATTTTTCATGAGTAGCTCGAAGTCTCGAATTTGTTAAAACTCGGTTCATGAAAATTTATAGTATTAAAATATAGTTTTTCTAATAAAAATTAATTTTTTCCATTGCCTTCATTTTCAATTGGAACAGAACTTAAGTATAACATATAACAAAAAACAATACTTATGCAGCAATTAAATTAAATGAGTGCGACAATTAAATTAGATGAGTGCGACAATTAAATCAAACTCAAACCTAACAATTTGGATTATTATTGTAGAAAAAATTTCACTTTACGTCCCTGAAGTTTATACCCTAAATCACATGTGTCCATGCACTTTTAATTTCACCACAGGTACCCCGATATTTCCAATTTCAATCAATGTTGTCCAATCCTTAGCCTTTTTACCAACTATTGTGCAATATATTTTAAAATCCTAGTAACTTATAATATAATTTTGCATCTCACGCTAGTGAATCATCATCCTACAATTCGTAGTGTAAAATCAGCGTTGTCTTTTGACGTTGCTGCAGCACCTTTATTCTTTCTTTGTAATTCAGATGCAATTTTTGTATCATTTCCTTTCGCACTGTTTATTTTCTTTATTGATGCTTTTTGGCATCGTATTGTTGTAATATTTCCATTTCAATAAAGGGTTGACCTCAGTTTACTAAAAAATAGGCAAAATAGCCAAATTATCCCCTAACTTTTCTCATGACTGCCGATTTACCCCCTGACATTTCAATTTTGATTATTTACACCCTCACTTTTCTAAATGTTGCCAATTTACACCCTATAGTTAAATTTTAGACTTTCCATCCAATTTCTCCGTTAACTTGGTTAGCATGTGAGGGGCATTTTCATCTCTGCAATTGTCAAAAAAAAAAAAAAAAAAAAACAAGAAAAAAATACAAATTTACTTTGTTAAAAAATAAAAATAAAATTATTGCTATTCATCTCCGACAACTGTTTTTTTCCCCTCATCCTCTCATCTTCTTCTCTATCTATCTCTCAATTATCTTCTTCTCAGCATGACCTCTTCCTCTATGTTCCTTTTATCGAGATCAATATAACACAATTCCAACTTGAATCAATCAAGGTGACCTTCACATGCTTGCTATAATTTTAATTTTCATATTCCATACATATAAATATTTTAGTTTGTTCGTGGTGCGCCTAAAAGTAAGCGCGCAATTTAACCCTGAAATGTCATTAGTAGTATAAAGTAAATAGGGATCGTTCTATTCCGGGGATTGAGGGTACACCTGTCATTGTCAAACAATTAAACAATTAAAATTAAAACAAAGTATAATATTTACAAAAATATAACAAAATATATACATATTTACGAAAAAGGGGGGATTTTTGGTTTTTGGTTTTCTAGTTCGAAAATAAAATCTAAGTAAAGAATAATTAAAATGCAAAAACATAAAAAATACAAATGGGATGTGAGAACAAAGATCAAAGTCGAAACTCATGATTAAAATTGATTCAAGTTCATCATTGTTCATCATAGTCATGCAAGAGGAGTTGATCATGTGAAACGTTCAAAAGCAAACAATTTCCCATATTTTACTTTCAATGCTAATTAACCTAAGCGAAAGCACCTAGATTAATTCTATCAAACATGCAATCAAACCCTAGAAAGCTAGTCAATCATGTCATGTTTAACGCATTAAGCACCTAGAAAGGCTATCAACTCAAATGTGCAACTTAGTATGAAAAAGTCCACCTAATTGCAATCTTCTTTGATTAAATTCGGTTTTTGTACAAAACCTTTACTACTTATCGATTCAAGAACACAAAACCAAAAAGTTGATCCATGTTCTCAAATTCGTAGCAACATTCACATAAAAACCCTAAATGTTTCGAACCATTCAAGATTATCATACAAAAGATTTCTTTCATGCAAATTTAATCAAACACTCACACAAAAGCAACCATAAATCGCAATATATGAATCTGAAAATTAACAATTAATCATAAAATTTCAGAAAACAATATTTGTTCAAACAATTGTGTCAACTAAGGCATAACCAACGAAAATTACAAAGCAAAGGTTACAAGGAGAATCGGATTACACCGTGATGAAGATGAGATGAATGAAGTGATGAATGGTCTCTTGAATTTCGAAAGCAATCTTCAAGGATGGTGATGGATGATGTGCACGGCTTGTCCTCTTCTTCCTTGGCCTTGCTTGAACTTCGTGGTTGCCCTAGAGGATGGAGAAGAGCACGGTTAGCTAGAGAGAGTTTTTCTGATTTTTCTTCAAAGTGTAAACGTAAAAAGAATTGGAACCCCTTGACGTTGAGAATGTGTGAGAATATATAGGGGACGGCCCCTAGGTCTCCATGCCGTCCAAAACCCTAGAGAAACTCACGGCATGTGCTTGCTTCCTCCACATAATTTCCTCCAATGAATTCTTGCCACATAAGCCCTATGAGGTGGTGCAACCAATCACAAATTTCCAATATTAATTCCCTAAACAATTCTTGCCGAAATATATAGATAATTTCTGATTTTCTACACCAATTTCGGCAACAATATGTTTAGAGATTAAAGGGGGATGAATCTAGACTCCTTTTAGAGCTTTTTGTGTTCAACACATATTCTCTTTCCTTCAAAAGCTCCCTAAGAAATCTCCACGAAATCTCTTTTATTTTCTGATTTTTCCTCACGGCAAAACCCTAATTTCTCTCTTCATTATCTTTTGGCCGAATTCTCTAGGGTTTGCACGGCAATCCCTCCTTTTTCTCTTGGCTTGGACGGCTAGGAGTCTTCTAGGGTTTATCTCTTGATTTATTTCCATAAAAATAGCCCTAGAAAATCTCCCTAGAAAATCTCCTTCTAATTTCTGATTTTCCACGTCATTTTCCTTGTTTCTCTCTTCATTTTGGACGGCAAACATCTCTAGGGTTTCTTCATTGCGTCACAAACCCTAATTGCATAGGCTTCATGGGCCTTTGATCCAATTTGCCGAAAATCCAATGAGTCTTGAGAGTTCTTGGGCCTTGTTGCTTCAACTTCAAGCCTTGTCACCTTCCAACGTCATAACACTTCATTTTTCCATTTCTTTTTCATGATAACGTTGGAAACTTCATAGGTAAGCTTTCCTCCTTTTCGCAGGGTTTCCTGGTTGGACCAGGAAAACTTCTTTTCTTCATTTCTGCTCATTTCTGTGGCTCATTGTTCTTCATCTTTGCTCCCCTTGACTTTCGCAAGCTCCTCTTTCCATTTGTGAGTTCATTTCCACTTTTTAGCTCGGAGGTCCTGAAAATAGAAACTAATAAGAAAAATAGAAACTTTCCTAAAATGAAAAATGGTAACTTTCCTAAACTGAAAATGGGAAACTTTCTAAAAAATGAAAAATAGAAACTACAAAAATAGAAACTTTCTATAAATAAGAACTTTCCCAATCAAAGAATGGAAACTTTCCTAAACAGGGTTTTATTAAGGAAATAATGCAGAAAATGTAGGGAAATGCAGTTAAAACGTCGCATTAAAATGCTCCTATCAGTTCGATGGCTTCTCAATCTTATACACAATACAAACCCCTCCAACTGGAAACATGGAAGATCAAATTCTCATATGAATATTTGAAATATTAATCACCGGTCCGGCCTTCAAAGAAAAAGAAAACCAGAAACCTAATTGATCAAAGACTGTTTCTCCTTCAGTGATATGATCATCCAATCATTTGATGTGACTAGCAAATATTAATTAAGCTATCAGTTGCAAGCTAACGACCAATCATGAAATAAAGGGAGTGAAGAAGAAGAAGATAGGGACAAGGAAGAAGCGATAAAGGGCAAGTTTTTTTTTTTTTTCCTTTTTTAACGAAGAATAGTTTTGTATTTTCTTTTTATTTCTTTGACCATGTGTTGGTGTGTTTAAATTTTTTTTTTTGTGATAGTTGAAACGACGAAAAAGCCCCTCACGTGCTAACCAAGTTAACCGAAAATTGGATGGAAAGTCTAAAAAATAACGATAGGGTGTAAATTGGCAACAATTAGAAGAGTGAGGGTGTAGAAAATCAAAATTGAAATGTCAGGGGGTAAATCGGCGGCCATGAGAAAAGTTAGGGGGTAATTCGGCTATTTTGCCAAAAAAATAAAATAAAATTGGAGCACAAAAATAAATCTAATGAAATAAAAAATGCACGGGCACAACTAATTTAAGGTGTAAAGCTTTGGGAAGTAAAATGAAATTAGCCCATTATTTTATTAATTTTCTTTTCTTTTTGTTTATTTAGCGCCAACTAAGCCAAGCCGAGCCTAATTTAAACTCAATCTTCTCCTATTCAAGCCGATCCAAACCAAGCTCGAGCTTCCAAAAAATATAAAAGCCGAGTTGAGCTTGAGCTTGTATTTTTTTTTTTTTTTGGCTTAAGCTCGACTTGAGCTCAATAAGAAGTTATTGAGCTGAGCTTGATCGCTTTGGTATTCGCTTCGACTTGGCTCATTTATACTCCTAAATATGACAAATCAAACGCAACATAATAGCAAGTATTTGACCATTGGAAGTCCAGAAGGCATAACACATGAAGATAAAAGGTATAAAAGAGAAAGAAGAAGGAAGAGTGCTTGGTTTTGATAGATAGCATGTTGTTTGAGTTATAGTAGCTTTCATTGATCTGTATCTTTTACTTTCATTGATGAATGATGATAGTATCTTACATATATAACTAACATTTAAAAGCTATTATCGCAGACAACAAAAGTTACTATTATCAACAAAAGTAAGAGATACAGATTAAATTTTTGAAGCTTCTAATGATGAACTATAATAAAATAAGGTGATATCACACAATCTCGGAGACAAAGAAAAATACTCAACAATGAGTTTCATGGGCGAACTTAAATATCAGAATATTGAAAATAGGAAGAGGCTGAGAGAGACCTCCCTCTTTCTCTTACCTTGGGAGTTTGGTTGGTTCTACTGTATATAAATAGGAAAATAATGCTTGGTTCTATCATTTCTCTACAACTAAGGAAACAATTGGAATAAGTGTCTCAATTAATGTTTTAAAAAAGGCGCCCCAGGTGCGCTTCAAGGCTTAAACATCTTATATTCTCTTATATTTTACCTCTTTTTCGATATCAAGGCATCAAGGCTCAAAAGAAGAATGTCGCTATCTCTTTATCTCTCTAGGGTTAGGATATTGACGCTCTGTGCAAGTTTCAATTGCCTCGTCATGAGTTCTGTTGATGCCATGGCTGCTCGACTCGCATCCTTTCTTGCATTGGCAGAGGGAAAGAAGAAGGTAGATCTCTGTCCATCGCAAGGTAAGGGCTTGCAACAATCTGAAGTCTTTTTAGTTGGGAAACTCCTCACTGCTAGGGAGTTCAAGGTCCATTCCTTCCTAGGTATGTTTCGATTTTCCTGGAGGGTCAATGGGACTCTACAAGTTGAAGAAGCTAAAGGAGGTAGGGTTTTGTTCACTTTTTCGAACCCTGCAGACTGGGCTAGGGTTTAGAGGGGTGCACTGTCACGTCCCGAATTTTGAATAACAAATTCAAATCCGAAACATGAATAATAACCAATGCAAATAACGTCTTGAAATTTTTTTTTCTTAACCAACGTCTGACAAGACATAAAACAAACCTCATAGCAAACTATCTCTCGAGTCAAATATTACAATTCCACCATAAATAAAAGTTACGCTCAAAAGAGTCTATAAAACACACCAAAATAGACCAAGTGCTGACGTCAACCCCGCTGCCCTACTCAGCTCGCTCTCCACCCTGATTATCTTGACCTGCAGGATTATCCGCTGCACCGTTTGAATAGTGTACCGGGATTGCAACAACACAAAACCCGGTAAGCTTTTTGCAAAGCTCGTGAGTAAATAAGAAATGAACGATTGATTTAATAAATCACAATTCTTTTAATTCAAGTAAACAACCAACAATCTCAACAACCACAAAGAAAACGTCAAACCAACTCACGGGAAAACAACAAGGAATACAATCTCAAAATCCTCAAATCACAAATATCACCACTTTGGTCCTATCCCACCACACGTTAGAGCTCTAACCACATCGTCACCTGTCACCTTGGCCTAGGTTCAAGTAAACGACCCAGGTTAACTTGATAACCCTCGAACTTTGGACCTCCTTGTCCTCAGAACAATATACTTCGGTTAACATTAAACCGTCGCTCTTTGGACTTTTCCTCTGTCCTCAGAGCACATACACTCCGGTTATCATTAACCGAACATCCTTAGACCATTCAGTCCTCGGAACCCTACATTCTCTACCTTTTATTCAACTCACAAGATCGTCATGAATATCACAACATTTATCAATAATCATTATCACAATTAATCATGGCAATATCCAAAACAATATCATATCATAACCAAGTTATCACAATTCCACACACACCTCAATGTCACACCATTCCATATATAATCACGTATATATATATATATACACACACGTAATCATCCACTCAGGAATGACCACTAATACCAACTATAGTTCACACGTCAGAAAACCGTGAAATTCATTTTTTTATATATTTAAAAACTCATTTTCTCAAAACCATTTTTCACACATAGCAATTAAATGTAAATAATGAAATTCGGTTCGTAAATGAACCACGTGAGATTTACTCACCTCCAATCCCGCTGCGTCTTCTCAACAGCTTAAAATACGGTTCCCAATCGTCCACCAACTCAAACCGTCAATCACCTAACCAAATACGATAATTAACTTAGCGTACATTTCAAGAACGCACTTATATGAAGATCCAACGGGCGGATCTTCACCCGTGACCACACAAGGTCTTCAGGACAGTCCTACGATCATTATAACAAACTACAAGTCTAACGGACGGTCCGATCTTCACAGTTCACAAATCGAATGATCGAAATCGATCGAAATTGTAAAATTCATAACTAAATCATACGATCTCCAAAAACTCACATGCTATATATCGAAATGATTGTATGAACACGTAGAACATAAAAATGGGCAGAAACTGCCCCTGGGATCCCTGGAGGTGGCCGAAAAAGGCCGCCGGAGTTAGGGACAGATCCGCCGCCGACCACCGCCTATGGTGTCCGGGCCGAGCTTTTCCTCTTCGTTTAATCATTTTGAGCAACTTTCATAACTAGCTCGAAGTCAGAAAATGAACAAAAGTGGTCGAAAATACCTGAATACAGTCCGGTTTGGCTGGAAATTTTCCAGAAACCGGCGAAACTCCGACGAGCGTGAAATCGATCACTTCAGGTGCTTTCCTTCTTAGAGCTTGATCAGGAGGTTGAGGCGAGTTCCACAAGCCAAGAACGTCGAGTTTTGGTAGCCGGTACAAGGAGAAATCGACGTTGAACTCAAAACAAGCTCAAACCGAAACCGTGCTCCCGCCGCCTCTACAAGCCACTAGGAGGCGCAAGGTTGCCACCGGCAGCTGCGCAAGGTCAAGGCGAAGATGACGGAAGAAGTTTGGTAAAGATTGGTGGCCGGAGGAGTGAGAACGGAGCCAGCGAAAATTTGCTCTGTTTTCGGCTCGGGCTCGGGAGAGAGAGAGGTCGGCTGCCCAAAATGGAAACCCTATTTCTGGCAACTTTCCATTTATATATATACCCAATTTGGCAACTTTTCCAAATGCTATAACTTCTTCATACGAACCCCGATTCTTGCGTTCCATATATGCACGAACTCGTATCGACGGGCTCTACAACTTTCATGAATAAAGTTTTCCCAAATTCCGTACGTATTAAAAGTTGATTTTAGTGACCCCCCCTAAATAACGTTTGTTTCGAAAATAAAATCATTCGAAACCAAATTCCTCATACAACGTCATATGACTCAAGCCCACAATTCATAATTCATATAATTAAACAAACATTGAATTACAAAATATTTAACTGAGAATTTCGGGTCTTCATATGCACCATGGGGTTTAACCGTGCTCCTGTGGCCTTGGCTGAATATGATGGTGTTATGCCAATTGAGAAGGTGCCGTTGGTGAAGTCATCCTATTAGATCACACTACATGGTATTCCACCTACGTTCAGATCTGAAAGGGTGATGACAATGATCAGATATACTTTGGGAGAATTTTTGGAGATCGATAAGCAGGGGAAGAAGGTTGGAAAATACCAAATTAGGGTTGAGATTCCTCTGATCAGGCCATTGTCCTTTCAGCGCTGGTATTGGGTAGAGGATACGGTAGAGTTTTTGTGCAAATTCAGGTATGATAAGTTGTTTGGGAGGTGTGGAGTGTGTGGATTGATCACCCATGTTGGGTTACCGTGCTTGGGGCCCGCATTGAACGAAGAGGATGATGCTACAGAGCACATGGTGTTGGGGTCACCAACGATGGCGAAGTCTGGTGCCATGCAGGTTGGGATTAGAGGCTTGAATACGGGTAGGGTTCTGAAGGTTGCAGCCATGCAGCTGCGTTCAATCCTAGGGTTTCTTTTAATGGGCACAGTTTGATATTCAAGACTCAACTCCCTAGGATGATCCTGGAGCAACTCTTGTGCAATCCTACATATTTGGTTCAAAACTACGTCGTATGGTAACCCTTAGAGAGATAGATGAGTCTGATAGGATGGTGAAGTCAATAACAGGCAAGCGTCGCTCTAGGCTTGAGACTGAGCTCACCATCTCTCCAAAGAATCTCAAATTGAGTTTGGCAGTGGGTAAAAAAAATCTGGAGCCTACTGATTTGGGGCTGGTCTCATTGCCACATAATGATCAAGGTATGGTGAAGAAGAAGAGAGGGAGGCCGGTGGGAAGCAAAAATAAAATCCCATCTGGTACTGCTAGAAAGAAGGAGGATTTGAAGGTAGATGGTGCAGGGAAGCGGAAGTCTGCTAAGAAGAGTCTGTTGACCAACCTGAATGGTGCAGATGTTACTGCAAGCTCTAATCCAAAAGGAAAGGAGCTAGATGTGTCATAGATCTTCATTGCCTAGGGTTTCAAGCATGTGTGAGTTGGGAGAGCTTCTATATGTTTTCTAAGACGTTTCTAGTTATTTGCTTCTACCACAATTGCGTGATTGGCAGGTAGGGACTGGTTGAATGATTTCCTTTCCTGAGAAGACGAGGTAATACTTTCTTGTATAGGCTTGCATAAAGTGAACGCTTTTAGAACTTAATTGTTTGCATTTTCTTAGATAGGTTGTACCGGTTGTTACTTGAGGGTTTATAGACTTTGGCCTTTTCATGGCTATTGATAATAATGATATCAATTTCTATTCCAAATAATAATATAAAAAAAAAGGCACCAAGGCTTAAAACACTCACGCCTTTCACACGTTTAGCTACACTTTTCACACCTTTTGAGCCTTCGGCTAAGCTTAGAATTTTTTGTATCATCTTTTTATTTTTTAGAATTAAATACTTGTTACTCCTCAAACTTTTCCTTGAAAAATAGTTTAATTCTTCGCCTTTTAAATTAAACTGGATAGTCTTTATTCTCTCTAATTCTCACACAACAGATCCAAAATGACTATTATACCCTCACTTCCTCTTTTTAAATTATTTTTCTCTATTTTTTTTATTTTTCTGGTTCTCTCTCTCTCTCTCTCTCTCTCTCTCTCTCTCTCTCTCTCTCTCTCTCTCTCTCTCTCTCTCTCTCTCTCTCTCTCTCTCCCCACAACTTCATATCCGACCTCTTGTTCATCCACATTCTCCAATGGGCCACTCCACCCGAACACGCCCCATTCTCCAATGAGTTCATATCTCAAAATTCAAGTAACAAAGCATCACATTTTGAATCTCTTCTCCTTATCTTAGATCTTTTCGTTTCTCCATGTCTAGAAAATCACCCATATCCGTCTCTAGGATGCAGACCCGGACATTCTCAAAGCCTTGGCCAAAACCAAGATCCGGGTTATCATCAGTGTACCCAATAAGCAGCTCATCGCAATTAGGTCCTCCAACACCATCGCCGCTTCCTTGGTAGGTCGAATATTTTGGTGGCTTGAAATTTACACACCAAGGTCAAGATTTTGACTTCGAAGGTAGCCTTTACTTCGGTTCTTGTCAAAAACCGGGTCTCCCCTGATAATGAATTTTTATCCTTACTATGTGTTTAGGCAGAACAATGGTGTGGTGCCTGCTGTAGAGGAAGGAAAGGATTAACTGCAAGAGGTCACACCTTGGAGGCAGCGGATGTGATGACCTGGTTTTCTGTTATTTAATTTTGGTAATTAATAATGGACCAATTGTACGGATATTTGGTATTGTGCTTTATTTTTAAGTTGTATGTGAGATGGAATGATTTTCGTGCATATATTTATTCGGATTTCACAGTTTAGGAGGTTGTGTTTTGAGAAAGTTATGGCTAGCGGAAGAAGTTTCCGTTTTAGTATAAATAGAGAAAAAATCAGAATTTTTTTCATAATTCCATATTTCCATTTCCGGAAATATTTCTTTTCTCTCTATTCTCTCTCGTTTGCACCTTCAGAGTCGAAGTTTTTCGACTGACCCGACCCGACCGGAAAACGCAGCTCCGGTGACTGCACGGCTTCAAGTTTCCTTCTTTGGCTTCGTGGGGGTCGTCTGAGTCGATCTATGGTGTTTGTTTGGATCGATTTATGTGGAAATCGGTTCAACTCGGATTGAGCAAAAATTCAAAGCTTGTGAGGTAGTTTTCGACCCTTTATGCTTATTTTCTGACTTCGAGCTAGTTATGAGAATTCATAAGCATGCTTAGATGAAGCGTTTTGATGTTGGGAGTTTTGTGAAATATTGAGTTTTGGCTGGCGGCGGTGCGCCACCGCCTGTGGAGGTGTTCCGGCAGTGTTTCGGCCATATAAGGGACTGTTTGTGGTATTATATATGTTCTAGTCGTTGATACGAGCGTTTCAATATATTATATGCAAATTTTGGAGTTCGTATGAAATTGTTATGATTTTTACAGTTTCATACCGATCGATTTATTCGATCCGTGAGGATTCGAGCGTCCGATCGACTTGTGGTTTGGTCACATCGATCTTGGACGTATTCTGGAGACTTTGGGAGGTCTCAGATGTGTTTTTGCCTCGATTGGCACCACTTTGGGGATTTTAGTTCAAAACAGAGGTTTCGGACTTAAATCAAATGTGAATCGTCACTAAGTTGGAACCGTATGTGATTAGGTACTTGACGAAGTACAGTGAACGATTATTTGTGAATTGGAGGCTTTGTGCTTTATTGAAGACGCAGCAGGAGTTCGAGGTGAGTAATCTCACAAGGTTCTTTATGAACAGAATTACCATTATTGTTTTGGCGTTAATCATTTAACTGCAAACTATAGTTGGTATTAGTAGGCATTCCTGAGCGAATGACTACGTATATATATATTACGTGAGATATATATATATATATATATATCATTGTGGATGATTGTGATGAATAATAATATGCATGATGGAATTCATATTATTATTAAATGTGACTTTTCAGTAAACAATATTGTGGAAAAAGATGTTTTCTATTGTTTGAAAAGTATTGAGCTTGATGTTACATTTTTGAGTCAAGCGTGACTCATTTTAAATGTATTGGTCCTTGTACCAAGAGTCACAGATGGTGAGCAGGGATTAGGAAAGCCGAAGCTAGATGTTTGTAACGTTTTTAGGTCGGGTGCGACTTACTTAACATTTGACTTTAAGACCAGATAGGGTCTAAGAAGATTACATATCACAGATGGTGACAGGTTGCAGAAGGTGACCTTGATGTTTGATTTCATGACCAGACGGGGTCTGAAGATCATGTGTCACAGATGGTGACAGAGCACAGATGGTGACCTTAGTGTTGATTTTGAGACCAGACGGGGTCTGAAAACCACATGTCACAGATGGTGACAGGTTACAGATGGTGACCAAGGCAGGAAATAGGTAATCACGTCCGTAGTTGGACGAGTGGTTACGATTTCAATAGAGCTATAGTCTGTCTGCCATTATAGATTATGGGGGTAACGATCGAGGTTGCTGTAGACTCATAAGTATGTAGTTAAAGGAGAATTCCTTGAGTATTCTTCTTTTATTGTCTAGATGAGACTTGAACTGCTTCTTGATAGTTAAGTTAGCAAATAGAACATTGTCACAGCGGTGATTTATGTTGTCCTTTAGATGGAAAGGTTTTGGAGTGTTAGAAGGAATCATGGTTGCATGGTTTCCTTTAGCTGATGTGTGTGAGTTGTTGATTGATGTTCATGAGTTACTCATACAAGCTTTCATAAGCTTACCGGGTTTTGTTGTGTGGAAACCCAGTGCACCATTCTTTTGGTGTAGGGGTTAATCCTGCAGGTCAGGGTAATCGTAGCTGAAGCTGAGGTAGCTTGTTGGCAGCTGAACGGGTAGGAAGCAAATTTTGTTGGCTTTGCCATTGTTATGACTTCCGCTATGTAGTAAGCTCTGAGGAACATTTACGCTTTATTTTGTGATGACAATTTAATTCGTAAGTTTTGTAATATATGACTCTGTGGAGCGGGTCAATATTTGAAATTGTGGGTTAAGGGCATCATTATGTACTTGCTGTAAAGGGAAGATGTCTCCATGTACCTTGTATTGATGACTGAACGATCATGCATGTATAATTATGGGATTATATATCAATTTTCATGTGTGTAAAATCAGGGGCGTGACAACGGAGCCTGGACCACCGAGTCCATAGTTTCAAGCCAGTCTAGTTCGATGGTATGACTGGCAAATTCGAAAGGAGAACAAGAATCAATCTTAGAGAGAGAGAGGGAAGCAGAAAGAATATAAAAAAATTTAAAAAAAAGGGGAAAAAAAAAAGAAAAGAAGAAGAAGAGGAATTGACGGGTATAATAGTCATTTTGGACCTGTTGTGTGAGAATCCATGTTCTAAAAAACGACCTAGGCGTCTCGTCACCAACCCAATTTTTCCCTAAGCGATTGATTTAGGCGGAGGCTGCTCAGCGGCCGCCTAGACAGTCTAGACAGTGGCTAAGTGGTCTGGGAGCTGGGCGGGCGATGGATTTTTTTTTTCAGGTCAAAGACGACAATCTTCTCTCCACACTGTTCTCACTTTTCATTCTCTCACTGTTGGACAAAAACCCAAAATTGAAAACCAAGACCTCGATCTCTCTCGAACATTGATGGCAGCGACAACTTGGTTCATGTATGAGAACTGGGTCTTCTAGGTTTCAATGAAGTACTGGTTTTGATAGAGTTGATGTTACCTATTGTTGATTCAGCGGTGATTTGTTGAGAAACGAAGCGGAGGCGAGGTCGGAGAGAGGTCATCTGGGTGTTGAAAAGGGCGGAGTAGACAAGGAAGGTCGAGGCAATGGAGCTTGGAGGCTAAATCCATGGTGAGTTTGTGAGAAAAAAAGGAAATCGAGAATTTGAGGGAGAAGAGAAAGGTGAAGTACGTCTTTTTTCTGTGGGTATGAATACGGGATGGATCTAGAAAAAAGGTATTTAATATTATGGGATGGATCTAGGAAAAGGAGTTTGGCACCTTTAATTATAGGATTAATTTTTCTACTTAGTTGGCTACTAAAATAGACGAACGGAGGTCTCGAACCAAGGTCTGGGTTCAATTACTAATATATGAATAATATTTTTTTTTCTGAATAATCTCATCAATGATCAAGTCATCAAGAACACGATCTAGGCCTAAATAACTCTTGAGAAACTACACTTTATAGGTAATGAATATGAGAAACTACTCTTTATATGTTATAAAAATAAAATAGAAATTAAAAATTAAAAACTGCCTAGTCCCCGCCTAGGCGAGCGCTAGGCCTCGAACTACCGGCCTAGTAGCGCTTAGCGTTTGTTAGAACTATGGTAAGAATTAGAGAAAATAAGGACTATCCAGTTTAATTTAAAAGACGAGGGACTAAATTGTTTTTCAGGGAAAAATTTGAGGAGTAATAAGTATTTAATCCTATTTTTTATAAGGTCAAAATGACGTTGTTTTGGTCTATCCATTTTAGACCAAAGACAACATGTTTCTCATTCTCTCATCTGTTTTGCTTGAACCATTATCTCAATCCCTTCTTTGTGTACTTGAGTGATTCTAGCTTACTTAGCATGCATGAATGACAATAAAGTCTTTTCAACTTATTATTGTACTACGTATATGTTTTTTGGTGCAAGATTTACACTTATGTCTCAAGGCATACGCATTACTAAGGCTCTCCCAAAATAGCTTCGGACTACACCTTAGCGTTTTAAAATAGTGGTCTCAATAGTTGAAGAATAACATATGTGATACGTCCCGAATCTCAAGTTACCGGTTTATTAGTCATTCGGACAGCAAACGACATTTACTTTTATTTTTGAATTTGTTTCGATGCGTTTAGGGGCCCTAATAGTTGACTTTTTGTTTCGTTAGTCATTTGAGAGAATTTTCTTCATGGAAGTTGTAGAGGAAATTAAACCAAGTTTATGGACACGTGGCACGCTTAAATCAGAGTTCGTATACGAAATTTATGATCAAAAACGTGAAATTTACTATTTCATGAAGTTTCTATAAATAGGTGAGACCAAAATGGGAAGTTTCCATTTCATTCCAGAACCCTAACCCCCTTTTCTCTCTCTTCAACCCGGAAACCCGACCCAACTCAGTTTACTTCACTTGCCATCTTCTTCGTCGTCCTGCCACCTCTGGCCGAGCCACATGTGTCGTTCGGACCTCTCCGCCGTCCTCTTGAAGTCCGGACAGGAGATTGGATTTGATTTGGCCCTTGGAAGAAGAATTGAAGCTCGAAACGTTTGCTGCCGAATCGTTTCCTCTTCTAGTCAGTTCGTCGGCCTACTCAGGCCGTGCTACCACCCACATCTTGAAGTCTTATCCTTCATCGTTCGAACCCACCCAGCTACCAGCTTCAATTTGCTTGGAGAAGGAAGGATCGACGATCGGAAGGAATTTTGGGATTTCTAGGGTTCTTCGGCTTTCAAGGTAAATTTCGGCTTTCTCTTTTAAAATTTGACTTTGTGATAGTTGAAGAAGTTGTTTGGAATGTTGTAAGGAACATTTTTATGTAGGTTTGGTGACCCAATTAGGGGTCAGAGTTGGCGGCGCATGGGGCCCAAGCACAACCACTTGTGGTGGCGCGTGGGGACATGGCGACCGACAGTTTCTGGTGGTCTTCCTTGGTATGATGAATAGAGCTTAGTGTTATGAACGTGTCGATATGCTTTTTGTTGGGATTGGTGAAGTTTTGGGAATCAATCGGAATTTTCAAAGTTTTGGATTTTCGGGTTGTGATTGGAGGAGATCCGACTGTTGGATCGTCTTCAATTTTCATTGGGATGTTAGAATAATTAAGTTGGTGAGACCCAAAGAGTTTGGATTGACTTCAATGTGATTTCGGATATTGGACAATTTACTTGTGCCAGGGATTTTTGGGTTTTCTTTTAGAATCGTACTTAATTTAGAATCGTCGTCTACGAAATATAATTTTGTACAGGACGATGTACCGAGCCACTAATCGATGAGGAAATCCTTATGCGTGACCGACAAAGTCGTATTGTGAGTGGACCTTTGATTTTAATTGATACATGCGAATATTTTCTGAATTATTAATTTATTCAATGATCGTTTTATTATCGAGCTTATTATTTTAGTTTCTGATAATATTTAGTTGGATTATAATTTGAGCCTATTGATTCAATTTCATAATTTGATTTTGATTTACCTTCAATGATAAGATATTATGATTTGATCTTTGAATCTACTTTATTTCTCAATTATTTATTGGCTTTCGTTTTGGCATTGGGAATGCTTTAGCGATGATTTCGGTTTTAGGTTATTGTTTATGATTTACAATTTATAATTTAATCTCGCTTATTTGTTATTGATTCTAGAATATTTTTGAGTGTGGGACACGTTGTTGAATTTAATTGATTTATTTTTGAGATTTTTATTTGCCAGATTTTGGGGAAGCTTTATGAGTTTTATGGATTTTACTATTTTCGAATGCTTTTCTTATGTCATACTTGGTGATTATTTTATCACACTAGCATGTTGTCCACCTTTGTGGTGACGTGATTGGATCACGGAAGCCTGTCCGCCTTTGTCGTGCTGGATTGCTGCCTTTGTAGTGGTAACTCTGAAGGTAGTATCCTATCTGCCTCAGTGGCGTAAGGGTACGTACGGGAGTACTTTAGCCTGGGAGGCTCATTCGTATGGCTATCATCTTCCCCTACTTATATTTTATTATTTTTTACCAGCGAGGCCAGTCTAATTTTACTTAACCAGCTGGGCTGGCTTGTTTTTACGAGATTCTCGGATTTAAATATAACTGTTTTATTCACGTTGCATGCATCAAGGTTTTTAAAGGATGAACATGTGGGAAAGTATTAAAACTTTACTTCATTTAAATTATCTTGTTTATTTATTTTTGTCCACTTACACTAACGTTTTTTAACACTTTCCCCTTGCCCTTCTGTTTCAAATGCCCAGTTTGCAGACTAGATTAGTTGAGGTCAAGCGTACATGGAGTCGAGGCATAGTTGTCACTGCTTCCGCATTGTAGAATTTATCGATCATTTACCTTTCTATTTTATTTTCTTGTATATCCTGTGTACTAGATTGCTCTGATTACCTGTGGGCTAAATGTTCTTAAGTTGAGATTTGTGTTGTGTCACAGAGTTTGTTGTGATTTGGGGGAGCATGGTGGCTGTGATGCCCCGGAAATTAATAATTATTTTCTGAAGATTTTCCGGAATCTAATTTTTGCTTGTTGGACGGTTTCGTGACTCGTGGATGGAGCGGAAGTGTTTCAGATGAATTTTTATTCGGAAAGTATGACTTTAGGGGGGGGTTGCAAAGGTTGACTTTTGAAGCGTTGGGATTCTCCAAAAACTTCCTTCACGAAAGTTGTAGAGCGCGTCGATACGAGTTCGTGGACATGTGGAACGCAAGAATCGGAGTTCGTATGAGAAAGTTATGGCCATTGGAAGGAATTTCCATTTTAGTATAAATAGAAGTTTCCCAAGTTGGAAACTTACTATTTTCATAATTTCCTTTTCCGTAAACCATTCCTTTCTCTCTCATCTCTCTCGGCTGCTACCGTCAGAATAGAAGATATCCGGCTGACCCGACCCGTACCCGGTCGATCCGACCCGACTTTTCCGGCGAACTGCGGCGGTCTCTGGCGACGAAACTTTCCAGATCAGTTCGTCTCCTCCGTCTGGTTGTCCTTGTGGTGTCCTCTAGCACCGATTCTCGGTGGTGGCGGAGGCGGTAGAAGGCGGCGCAGTTGGATGATTTCAGACCTGGTCGAAAATTCTTGTTCCGACGTCGGCGAGGCTTCAAGTCTTTTTGGTTGAGCTCAGAGCAGCCTCCTTGATCGATCTTTGGTGGTTGTTTGGGTCAATTCACGTGAAACTTTGATCAACTCGGATTGGATTACTGTTCACGGTTTGTGAGGTAGTTTTCGACCCTTTATGCTTGTTTTCTGACTTTGAGCTAGTTATGAAAGTTCACAAGCATGCTTAGATGAAGAATTTTGTTGTTGGGAGTTTTGTGAAATATTGAGTTTTGGCCGGCGGCGGTGCGCCCCCGCCTGTGGTGGCGTTCCAGCCACTCAAGGAACTGTTTTTGGTATTATATATGTTCTACTCGTTGATACGAGCGTTTCGATATATAATATGCAAGTTTTGGAGTTCGTTTGGAATTGTTATGATTTTTGCCGTTTCATACCGATCGATTTATTCTATTCGTGAGGATTTGAGCGTCCGATCGACTTATGGTTTGATCACATCGATCGTGGACGCATTCCGGAGACTTTGGGAGGTCTCGGATGTGGTTTTGCCTCGATTGGCGCCACTTTGGGGATTTTAGTTCAAAACAAGGGTTTCGGACTTAAATCATTTGTGAATCGTTACTGATTTGAGATCATGGTGATTAGGTGCTTCGAAAGGTGAATTGGACGAGTTGTTGGTGATAGTGTTAGTTTGGTTCTGTATAGAAGACGCAGCGGGATTCTAAGGTGAGTAATCTCACGAAGTTCATTCACGAACGGGAATACCCTTATTGTTTTGAGAGTTATTTATTAACTGCAAACTATAGTTGGTATTAGTAGGCATTCCTGAGCGGATGACTACATATAGATATATATTTGCGTGAAATATATATGTTTTGGGTGGTTTGTGGATTTCTGAAAACAATATGCATGAAATGATGCTTTTTATTGTTTTGGGGTGTGGCTTTTTGAAAACAAATGATTTGTGGAAATGATTGATTTCGATTTGTTTTGAAAAGCGTTGAGATTTGAGAAAAGCGTTGAGATTTGAGAAAAGCGTTAAGATTTGGGTATGAAAACATTATGCATGAATTGATGCTTTTTATTCTTTTGTGTTATGGCTTTTTCGGAAAATAATGATTATGGAAATGTTGATTTCGATTGTTTTCAAAAGCGTTGCGATTTGTGTAACATTTTGGGTCCAGTGTGACTCCTTTAATGTTTTGCTCCAAGGGACAGTGCGGCCCGAGGATCGAAGGTCTAAGACCTTGGGCAGAATATTAGGTGATCACGTCTTTGGCTGGACGAGTGGTTACGTTTTTAGTTAGAGCTCTAATCTGTCTGCCATATAGGTAATTCATGGGGTAACGGGAATTGGTTATTGACAACTCATGACATTACGTATTTTTAGGGAACAAGGTGTGAGTTGCTTCCTTATTAATGGTTTTTAAGGGGACAAGGTGCAAGTTGTTTTCCTTATTAACGATTTGATAGAAATCAAGGTGTGAGTTGCTTTCTATGGTACGTATATGGTACAATTGATAGAATTCAAGGTGTGAGTTGTTTTCTATGTTTTATTGATAGAAATCAAGGTGTGAGTTGCTTTTTATGATACGTTTATGGTACAACTGATATAATTCAAGGTGTGAGTTGTTTTCTATGTTTTATTGATAGAGATCAAGGTGTGAGTTGCTTTCTATGGTACGCTTATGGTACAACTGATAGAATTCAAGGTGTGAGTTGTTTTCTATGTTTTAACTGATAGAATTCAAGTGTGGGTTGTTTTCTATGGTACGATTTTGGTACAAATGATAGGAACCAAAGAGTGAGTTGTTTTCTATGTTTCGATTTGAAAGGAAATTAAAGTGTGAGTTATTCTCCTTTATTTCGTGTTTTAAGGAATCAAAGCATGAGTTGTTTTCCTCGTTTTGGCGTGAGTTGTGCATGTGTATTTTGAGTTACTCATACGGGCTTGCAAAAGCTTACCGGGTTTGTTGTGTGACAACCCGGTACACTATTCAAACGGTGTAGGCGTTAATCCTGCAGGTTAGGATAATCGGGGCTGAAGCTGAGGTAGCGCCTTTGCAGCTTTACGGTAGGAAGCCATTTTTATGATCTTACCATTCATAAGGTTTTCCGTTGTAGTTAAACTCTGAGAGGCATTTACGTTTTATCTTGTTGGTGACAATTTAATTCGTATGCTTGTGTAATATAAAACTCTATGGGTGAGTGTATAGTGTATATTAACTTTGAGGGTTCAGGGCATCAATATGTGTGTAAGTTAAAGGGAAAAAGATTTCAGGTATTTTGATTGATGACTGAACGTTCACGCATGTATAATTATGGGATTATATATATATCGATTTTCATGTGTGTAAAATCAGGGGCGTGACAGTGGCTCCAGGAGAATAAGGGTGAATTGTTTAGAAGTGTCAATGTGTTTTTTACAAGTTTTGGGTAGTCTATTTTTAGGAGTGACGCTGCCCAATTTTCGGTAGAGTTATTCCTAAGGTGAGCCCCAAAGGGCCACCTCGGATTTCAGGGTGAAATGTGGGGCATGTCCTATCAATATGTTAACGTGTGTATTCGGCCTAAATAAATGCCTTACAAAAAAAAAATTTGGGTGGCCCAAAAAATAAGCAATGCATAAATTGACCTTATAAGTTCTCTTTGTTGTAGGGAATCAGAAATTGAGAGATAATCGCTGTGTATTCTCATTGCTAATAGGGGTCTCTTTATATAGACGATTACAATGCATAGAGTTAGAAGCATACAAGGAAAGATAATCTCTAGATTCTTCTAATTAAACTTTATTACCACTAGGTCAAGTAACCTAGAGTTTGGGCCAAACACAAATAGAGATATCCTTAAACACTCCCCCTTGTGTTGTCCAAACACGGTGCTTCTCTCGTTTCTCTCGTTGCCTCGTTAAAAACCTTGCCAAGTAACAAAAACCAAGTGGGACAAAAATAACCTCGGTCGAAGGGGAAAAAGAGCACAACACACCCTTCACGATTTGAGACGAACATGTAGACATCTCCCCCTGATGTCTGTGCCTCCCCCTGATGACTACGATCATGGGAGTTCAGATAATTTCCTCAAGCCAATTCTTGCCACATGTTTCTCGATCGTGGATTTGGGCAATGACTTAGTAAACAAGTCTGCCTCACTGTCCTCAGATTGAACCTAGTTCACTTTGATCTCTAGGAGAGTCTTGTTGCTGATTATGCTTGGTGTTATCGCTTTTGATGTAGCCTTGCCTCATTTGTTCAAAACAAGCAACATTATCCTAACTGCTTGTAGGCTCATCTGTGGTAGACTTCAAACCACAATTGTTCGAATATGCGTAACTATGGATCCAATCCATAAACATTCACGAACCACTTCGTGAAGAGCAATAATCTTTGCATGGTTCGAAGATATAGCGACGGTCTGTTCTGTAGACCTCCAAGATATCATGGTCTTTTCCCATGGTGAACATTTAACCAGTTTGGGAGCGACCTTTGTGTGGGTTAGAGAGGTACCCAGCATCAGCAAAATCTTCCAAAACACTTATATCGTTTTGGGATGGGGATAGAGAACGCAGGCCAGCGTTGGCGGCGTTCCTGGTGTGTGATAGGTCCGAATCCATCATCTCTTTGTAGGGAGAGAATGAGCCCATATCAATCGTACATCTCAAGTACTGAAGGATATTTTTTACACCAATCTAATGGCATCGCGTTGGCGCAGAGCTATATCTTAGCTAACAAGTTCATGGTAAATGAGATGTCCGGTATTGTGCATTGAGCTAGGTACAATAATGCGCCTATTGTACTTAACTAGGGCATTTCTGCCCCTAGCGCATCTTCGTCATCATCCTTCGAACGAAGAGGATCCTTTTCAGGATCAAGACTACGGGCGATCATGGGGGTGCTTGAAGGCTTGACCGTGTCAAAATGCCTAAGCATCTATCAACACAATGCTCAAGTTCCAAACCGAGACATAATCGTGTTTTCCCATAATCTTTCATCTCAAAATCGGATTTCAAATGTTCAGCGGTTTCCCTTAACTCTTTAAGGGCTTCTAATGAAGATCATGTCCAACATGAACCGCGATAGAATCGGAAACTTGTTATGGAAACGCGTGGGCATATCCTTTCCCAATCAAGTAGTCACTTTAGTGAGCGTTTCAATCTTATTGTAAACGTGCTCCATGGTCTAGAGCCTCTTGACTTGGGTAAATGAAGTTCACCATGAACCTTCATGTATATTCCGTATCTAGATCCCCATAGAGATACGTAGTGACCACATTTGTAAGCTGCATGTTCAGTTATTCGGAAACTACCAAACTGACAAAGTAGTGGAGTGCAATGACATCCATTACGAGAATATGTCTCATCGTAGTCGATTCCAGGGCGTTTTGTGAGAAGCCTTACGCCATAAGGCGAGATAACCATCTCTTTTTCTCACTACGCTTTCTAATGAAGACCCATTAGTCAACAGGTTTTATGTTAGGAGGTGTTGGCATCTCTAGCTCGAAAACCTTCCTCTTAATTAGAGAATCCATCTTAACCTGGATCGCATCTTTCCATTTAGGCCAAATTTCTCTACGTTGGCATTCATTCATCAACGGAGCATGGTTCGATATCATTTGACTCAACAAACTCATGTGCAACAAAATGTGCAACTACATCATCAATCATGATGGAGTTTCTATCCCACGTCTCATCTACACTAGTGTAATTTTCATAGAGCTCTATATTCTCAGAAATAGGTTTTGACGTTGAGGCGTCCCCCAACGATAACCATAACCTGGAAGATTCTCATGAGACTGATTTTGAGTGTCGATGATTCAAGGATTGGTTTGTGCCAATGTATCCTTCGAACCCACGGGCCTCCCATGCATCATAGCTAGGGCCATGGCCTATAACGCCAGAGTGCCACTCTCTTTGGCTTTGGCACCATGCCTACCTCCGTGTAGGGTGGCGCTACGTCCTCTCGTAGGGACGTCCTTCCTTGCAGGCATGTTTGCAGCATATTTGTGTGATCTCGTCACTTTAATAGGGATCAAGATGACATAGTAGGGACAGGCGACGACAATTTCTATCGTTCCTACTGAATATCCGTGTTCTTATCTCCCCCTAACGACAGGAAGACTGTCTCATCAAAGTGACAACCCGTAAATCTAGCGGTAATGAGATTGCCTTGCAAGGGCATTAAGTGGCGGACGATTGTTGGAGTCTCAAATCCAACTGAGTGGCCCATTCGTCTGTAAGGACCTATTATAGTGTGCTGTGGCGGCGCAATGGGCACATAAATGGCTCACTCAAATGTGCGTAAGTACAAAATATGTGTACCCAGTCACTAGCTATAACGCAAAGGTACATTGAGTAGCGGTAGGCCGTAGACGAATTAGCATAGCTGCATGCAATATTGCATCACCCCAAGCGGATGTAAGAAGATTGGTGCGCATTACCAATGTTTGAACTACCATCGCAGTCATTTCCGCGAGACCAATTGGGTGTGTTCATGGGAATATAATGTCCAACATTAGTCCTAATGCAATAACCATCAAAAGTCTTCGATGTAAACACTCTAGCACAGTCAAATCCAATTGATTGAATATGATGATCTGGGAAGTGAGCCCATTGTCATATGATATGTGCTAGGAGTGTAGCATAAGCAACATTTATAGGTGAACAATGCCACAACACGTGACCGACGTGTTTGCGTGGCAACCAACATCATGAAATATTTAAGCGTCCAGCAAGTTGGTTGAATCAATGCACAGAATCCCTATGGATTCTATGTAAGAACATAATGAGTATTGTCATATCCTTTGCATATGACGGTCTCAGTCCTAATTTCCCTAAGGAACAGGCTTTGTAAAACCAGCGAGAAGCTTTAGAAGCAACCAGTGAGAATTTTGGTTGGGCCTGAGCGTCTTAAACGCTATTCGAAGCAAGTTGGTGATTGCAGCATCACCTAGGCCGCCATCACAATGATGGACGCCATCCATGGCCTCATGGATAGGGACTGCGCCAGCCCTAGGCTAGTGGTGGACGGAGGCAGTGCCCTAGGCAGCAGCGTCGGTCACACTTAGTCCAGGAATCAACTTTTGATTCATGCTTCATTTCTCTCAGAGAAAGGATGTCCATGTGAAGTCTTTGGTAGACGGATCATCATATCATGACTAGGATGATCTATCCTGTCGTGATAAAGCCAATATGTGTCTAAATCCAAGAGATCTTCTCTCATAACTTTTATTGGATTAATAGATAGAATAGTGACATAGAGTCCACTAGAGAGACACATAAACTTCTCTACGATGCATCTTTGTTCGCAATCATTAAAGGTATTGCAAAGGAACTCATTTCTGTTCTCTATATGCATTTTCGCATGGAATTCGTTGGCTATTCATAGGGTACGATTTGCCCTAAGAGCGTAGAGAGTTTCTGTGACAGCTGTAATCAAGGTGCCATTTGGCAAGTGGAACTTGGGCTATTCCATGTCCTTGAATTAATACTGATGGCCCAGCCATCGTAGTCACAAAAGTCATATGCTCAGAATCAAAATGGAGTCATAAAGAACTCGAAATTTTATTCATAAGCCAACAGAGTACATCATTGTCTCTTAACCATTAGGAGAATCTAATTCAAATGCTAGCTAATGCAAAACAATGGTAGTCGTCTAACTTCTTTCAGTAATTCTAAAATAAATGTGACCAGGTGAGTGGAGAGATGTCGGTGGAGCAAGGCTCGCTTAAGTACCACTAATCTCAGAACCTTCCTAGACATCACACTTACTTTGGGTGAGCCTACTTTGAAGAAAGACTACACCATTGGCATTTACTACAAAGTATATATGTGGCAATTGCCTATTACATCTCTTGGAAAAATAAAGACTTAAACAGAATTGGAGATCTATTAATCCCAGCCAAATTTGTAATCTTTGACCCTTCACTCTAGATCATCTTCATGATCTTCTTGTTCCATATAGTGAGTTTCTCTTGCTTCACAATATGCTTTGTAGGTAGTGATGATTTCTTCACGAGCTCTACAAATGTGTGCCCAATGATTGGATACTCCACATCGAGAACATACATCTCTTCTCTCAAACTCCATTGATTGAGGCGCTTTGAAAGCGTCATTTAGATGGCTCCTAATGTTGGTGGCGCCACCAACATGGCCAGAGGCGTTGCCTCCCTCTCTCTTTCCATGTTTACCTCTTCGGTTCCGTGTTCGCCTATTTTGGCAGTTACCTTCCCAAGTAGAGCAATTATGTGGACCAGAATGTCCAGAAGTATCCCTAAGATTAGGGTTTCGCTCTTGGCGCCCTCTCTTAGAGGTGCAACTATAATTGGATTCCGGAATATGCTATGTTTCCACAGATCTCGAATTATAGTTCTTCACAAGGATATTGTCATGCTTTTCAGTGACATTCATAGCTCCAATGAGCTCATGAAACCTTGTGATCTGTCTTGCATTAACATTGATTCGATAGTTCTTAGTAACCATCAATGCAGAGACGGGGAGGTAGAGAGAGTCTTCTCAATCAACATCACATCTGTGATCTCTTTACCACAGAATTCCATTAAGGATTTAATGCGAAGTGCTTCCGAGTTATAGTCAAGAACTGACTTGAAATCACAGAAGTGGAGGCAATGCCATCTCACTTCTAGGTCAGGAAGCAAGGAGTCACGGACGTTGCCAAATCTTTCTTCGAGTGAGACTCACAGCCTTCTAGGGTATTCTTCGTTCATATACTCGTACTGGAGCGAATCATCCATATGACTAGTCATTAGGATGATGGCTTTCGCCTTATTTGCCTCTAAGGCTGCTCTAGTTGCTTCCAAAGCTTGAGCTTGCTCAATAGTTAGCACGTCCTGGCTAGGCTCGAGAATCATATCCAGGATTCTATCAGCCTTGAGATGCTGGCGGATATCACGAACCCACCTATGATATCCAGAGCCAGTTGTTCCCAATGGAGCAAAGTTCAATTTGTTCAGGTTACTCATTCTAAAAGAGAACAAGAAATTAGGGTTAGTTTCGGAGCGAAATAGGCTACCACGAGAACATATGAAATTTCTGAGCGTAATCGCTTCCAAGAAATTAGGAATTTCCGAGCGTAGTCGCTTCCAAGATATTCGATTCCAAGAGATATTGGATTAGATCGTAACAATGATGTAAGTGGTTGATCATAAGTTCTCTACAAACTCTAAGTTTGGAGATCTCAACAAGCTCTAAGCTTGGAGTGAGCACGAATCCCCATAGTTCGGCTTAATTTGGTCTCCCCTATAATGAAGAAAGGGGGGTAGAAGAAGGGAGGTTGCAAGTCCTCGAAAAAGAAGAGAAATTGAATTTAAAAACTCTAAAAAAAAACGGGAACGTTTAGTAAAAAATACCTCGAAATAGGTCGCCGGAAATTTGGCAGGAAAAAGTGCCTGGAAAATGGCCCGTGGCGGCAGGAATGGTAGCCAGAAAGTTGACTGGAAACGGTCAACCGGTGTTGACCAGTGCTGACGTGGCGCTGTCCGCTGCTGACGTGGCTGCTGACTGCTTGCTGACGTGGCTTGCGTCAGTGGGTCGCGGCTTGGGCTGCCTCTTCCCCTTTTTTTTTCTTTTCTTTCCATATGCCGGTTTTTCTACCGGACATTTAGTCGGCCGGTTCAGCAAGTTTTAGGTCTGTTTTCAGGGAATTTCTTCCGGTTCTAGATTTCTGGGTTTGATATGCTACTGCTGGAAAAATTTGGTAGCAATTGGAAGTCCAGAAGGTGGTGAACCGGTGAAATATTTACTGCAAGTTGTATGGAGCTTCCAGTGGCTGGTTAGGTGGGTTTCCGGCCGGTTCTTGGGGTGGGGTCGCCGGTTCTGGACTCCTGGGATCGAGTTCTTCAAGGTGTGAGGTGGAGGCAGAAAATGCTCCAAGGTTTTGTATTCGGATTCAAGGTTTTTAGGTTCTTGAATCAGGGTTTGGCTATTTGTTTCAGGGTTAGGGCTTTGTGCTGATAACGTGTTGTAGGGAATCAGAAATTGAGAGATAATCGCTGTGTATTCTCATTGATAATAGGGGCCTCTTTATATAGAGGATTACAATGCATAGAGTTAGAAGCATACAAGGAAAGATAATCTCTAGATTCTTCTAATTAAACTCTATTACCACTAGGTCAAGTAACCTAGAGTTTGGGCCAAACACAAATAGAGATATCCTTAAACACTCTTAGTATTCTATCTACAATTGTTTGGTTTTTTTATGGTCTTCTTTTGCATACAGGGAACTAGCTTCCTTTTGCTTATTGTTGGGTTTGGTATTGGTATAGTCCGCAGTATCCATTTTATACAAGTTCACTTATTATTTAACTAGATGGACCCCACATACTATGTGTATAAAAAATATTATTTTTTATTAGGGAGGGGGAAGTTTTCTATAGGAGTGGGTAGTTTTTCATGGAAGTTGGTAGTTTTTTCTAAGCACTTATCTGTTTCTCACTTTCACTATTCTTTTTGCTTTTTTCTATTTTCTGTTTATTTTGTAATTTGACTATGTTACCCATGTACCGCTATCTATTTTATGAGTTATAAATTTTTTTAATATTTCAGAGTTGTTTATGTAATCGGAGAGAAAGACCTAGCTCACTCTCCTCGAGAAAACCCTAAAGGCCCGTCTTCACCCTACGAGATCATCCTCGTCCGGCGACGCACGGGCTGGCCGTTGGGCCTTGCCACCGTCATGAGGTCAGTTGTCGGATGGGTATTGGATAACTATTGCTCATGGGGTGCCATCGAATGGGGTGTTGCTCGGTGCTTGTCAGATGGGTCTGGCTGGGATTAATGGTGTGTAATGCCCCAGAAATTCGTATTTATTTTCCGAGGATTTTCCAGAATTTGAATTATGGGTATCATGCCGTTTCGTGGCTCGTGGACGGAGCGGAAGTGTTTCGGACGAATTTTTATTCATAAAGTGTGACTTTAGGGGGGGTTCAAGGTTGACTTTTGATACGTTGGGATTCTCTGAAAACTTCCTTCACGAAAGTCGTATAGCGCATCAATACGAGTTCGTGGACATACGGAAAGCGAGAATCGGAGTTCGTATGAAGAAGTTATGGGCTTCGGAATAACTTTCCATTTTGGTATAAAAGGACGAAATTTTCCGGAAATTGCAAAGAAGGCCAGATTTCCAAAAACGGAAACCCAGCCCTCTCCCGAGCCCCCGCGCGGCCTCCACTTCGCCGGCGTCGTTCTCGCTCCTCCGGCCACCATTTGCTTCGATTCAAGAGTGGGTTTTGCTCGCCTCAATCCCCTCTTGATGTCTGTGGAAGGATTGAAGAGAGATTCGAGCCGTGGAGGGAGTTACATCGACTGGAAGTGGCTGCTTCGGGGATGAAATCGCCTTGATCGAAGTCGGAGATTCCGGCCACCTTTACGGGTGATTCTTGAGGGCTTTTGGAGCTTGGAGTTCGTTGATGCTTCCCACAAGGTGGCTTGCATCGATTCAACTCATGGAGGTCGAATTTTGGAACTGAAATTCTAGGGTTTCAATCGAGCTGTTTTGTTCTAAGGTAAAATTCGATCGATTGGTTCATATTTGAACTTTGTTGTAGTTATGAAAGTTGAAATTGGGGTTGATATGAAGAACTTTGGTGTTGGGAGTTTTGTCAAATTCTGACTTTGGTCCGGCGGTGGTGTCGCCACTATGGTGGTGTTTTTCCGGCGGTTTCCGGCCACCTCAGGGATAGTTTCTGTTCCTGAGTTCGATCTACTCATCGATACGAGCATTTTGATATATTGTTTGTAATTTTTGGAGATCGTATGAGCATGTTGTGATTTTTACGGTTTCGAACCATTCGATGTTTAAATCCATGAGGATTCGACCTTCCGATCGACTTGTGGTTTTGGCATATCGATCGTAGAAGTATTCTAGAGACATTGGGTAGTCTCGGATGTGGTTTCGCCTCGATTGGCATCACTTTGGGGATTTTAGTTCAAAACGGGGGTTTCGGACTTAAATTGTTTGTGGATTGTTGCAAAGTTGAAACCGTATGTGATTAGGTGCTTGACGAGGTATCCTTGTACGGTTGTTTTGTGGTGTGGCTGCCTTGTTCTGTATTGAAGACGCAGCGGGAGTTTCGAGGTGAGTAATCTCACAAGGTTCATCAATGAACAGAATTACCATTATCGTTTTGGCGTTAATTATTTAACTGCACACCATAGTTGGTATTAGTAGGCATTCCTGAGCGAATGACTACGTATATATATATTTACGTGAAATATATATATTCTTGTGGTTGATGTGTGATGAATAATATGCATGATGGGTTCATATTATTGTTGAATGAGACTTTTCATAGAATCAATACTGTGGAAAAGATATTTTCTATTGTTTGAAAAGTATTGAGTTTGAGGTTACATTTTGGAGTCAAGCGTGACTCATTTTAAATGTATTGGTCTTTGTACCAAGGGTCACAGATGGTGAGCAGGGATAGGGAAAGCCGGAACTAGATGGTCGTAACGTTTTCAGGTCAGGTGTGACTTACTTAACGTCGACTTGAGATCAGATGGGGTCTGAAAAGCCTGGGTCGTAGATGGTGACCAACGGTTGGTTCTAAGACCAGACGGGGTATGAAAACCAAGAGTCACAGACGGTGATAGGTTATAGATGGTGACCAATGATTTATCTGTGTTATGAGCTTAGTTACCATATTGTCTTGGAGTTATGGAATTAACTGTGACTATAGATGTATTGTGGCATTTCTGAGTGAATGATTATGTGTGTACATATATATATATACACATATGTATTCATGTATTGATGGCATTTCTGAGTGAATGATTATGTGTGTACATATATATATATTATGGGATATATATATACATATGTATTCATGTATTGATGGCATTTCTGAGTGAATGACTATGTGTGTACATATATATATTATGGGATATATATATATACATACGTATTCATGTATTAGTGGCTTCGTGGTGAATCTGTGTTGATGTGTTGTGTGTCTAGGTTGGACTGATTTGTTGTTGGTACATCATGGGGTTAGTAGGGAGCTATCTGATGCTCATGAGTACGTGTTTTTAAAAGAGAGTTTCGGGGATTCTTTCTTTTAAATGTCCTGGGAGGACTTGTGAATCATATTCTATATGTCACAGATGGTGATAAGTCGCAGATGGTGACTAATGGTTGATCTGAGACCAGATGAGGTCTGAAGATCATATGTCACAGATGGTGATAGGTCGCAGATGGTGACCAATGGTTGATTCCGAGATTTGATGGGGTCTGAAGATCATATGTCACAGATGGTGACAGGTCGCTGATAGTGACCAAGGCAAGAAATAAGGAATCACGCAGTTAGTCGGGCAAGTGGTTACGATAAGCTAGAGCGCTAGTATGTCTGCCATGGTACCTCATGGATCTAAGTAGGTTACTTATGACTCCTGGGTACGTATTTTGTCCAGGTTGGACTAAGAATCATATTTGAATTGTTAGGTAATGATTTATATGATTTTGCCATGGCGTGGCTTTTTGTGATTTCCTTTTTGGAAAAGAGTATTGTTTTGGGAAGCATGGTATGTTTTCCTTATTCTCGAGTTGAAAGGTTTTCCTCGTGTTGGCGTGAGTTGTGCGGGCTTTTATCCCGTAATTTGGTGTGAGTTATTTTGAGTTACTCATACGGGCTTGCAAAAGCTTACCGGGTTTGTTGTGTGACAACCCGGTGCACTATTCAAACGGTGTAGGGGTTAACCTTGCAGGTCAGGGAAATCGTGGCTAAAGCTGAGGTATCTTGTTGGCAGCAGAACTGGTAGGAAGCAAATTTGATCTGGCTTTGCCATTGTTATGACTTCCGCTTTGTAGTGAACTCTGAGGAGTACTTACGTTTTATTTTGTGATGGCAATTTAATTCGTAAGCTTATGTAATATATAACTCTGTTGAGCGAGTGTATATTAACTTGGATTGGTTCAGGGCATCAGTATGTACTTGTTTTAAGGGGAAAGATGTTCCAGGTATATGTATTGATGACTGAACGTTCACGCATATATAATTATGGGGTTATATATATATATATATATATATATATATCGATTTTCATGTGTGTAAAAATCAGGGGCGTGATATGGTGAAAGGCAGCGGTTGTGTTAACGAGTCTGGCGACTGAACCCTAATGGGAGGCGCCACCGGTTGGCTCGATGGCGGAGTGAGGCGCATGGTCCTGGATTGGGGTTGGGTTTCTCCGTGGTGGCGTAGGTTGAGGGGCGTGGCTCGTGCGGTTTTCATCACAGGCACTGTGATCGTGGCAGCACGGATCTCGGTGGTGTAGGTCATGGCGGCGACGGTGTGAGGTGCGAGGGCCTGGATTGGGGTTGGGTGGCATGGCCAGTGTGGTGCGGTTTTGGGTCGTAGGAGGTGTGCTCATGAGGGCACGGACTGAGGCTATGCAGGTCGCGGCGGCGTGCAGCGGACAGAAATGGGCTTGGCTGGTTCGTACGACGGGGATGTTAGCGTAGGTAGACTAGACCGGTGGACCTTTGCTGGGTGGCTGC